>NC_134355.1:194681363-195399900 GCF_048569485.1 Anomaloglossus baeobatrachus | reverse complement strand
ATTTCCACTCAAATCCTGTATGAATTTTTAGACCGGCTTAGTAATTTACCTTGTGGAATTCACCTGCGGACTACAATATAAAGGCAGAACAATGCAAGCCTTACATCAGAGACTAAATTCACATAGGTGAAATATAGCCAAAGCATTTGTGCGCATGCCCATTCCCAACACTGATGCACAATAAAGGAGATGTCTTGCTTATCCATAATGCCAGTTGAATTGGTGCCTCTGGAGTTTCGGAACAAGCTGGACAGTCTGAAGAAAAAGGGACTGTATTGGATCTATAGACTGAAAAAGCTGAAGCCTAGCGGGCTCAACGAAATCACTAAAATGTTCATTTGATATGTTATTTCTTTTTATCATTATGCTTTATTGGGTTCTCATGAATTCATAAAGGGACAATCCCCCCACTTTTAATTCTCCATTTATTTTTAATGGCATTCATCCACCTTCCCTTTTAATTATTTTTCCTTTTTAAATTTCTATCCCCTTGTATACTGTATATGTGTATATATTTTATAGTCTCTTTTTTTTCCCACTTTATTCTGTTGTACATTGATATTCCAGCACTTTATCCCCGTTTCCCACGCTTGAGGCCACAATTTGCTGTCCACTTATTCTTTTACTTTCAAGTTCGCACTAAAATAGGCAACACCACTACCCTCCTAATACTGTTTTCTCATTCCTCACTTACATGCTCTATTTCATCTATTCGCCTTTTGTCAACTTGTCAGAAATTTTCTTTATTGTTCCCCTCAGAAAAAAACTTTAGTTAAATGTACCTCTCCTCACCTTGCTTATTCTTTAACACTTTTTAAGGGGACTCTGTGAAAATAGAATGACCGTTCAAATGAAGTAAAGGCACTCGTGCATCATGGTGGAGCTAATTATTTAAATACACCTTCCTATCTTATTATTTTCCATGTATCTCTGCCTCTATGTAGCCAGAGTTATCAATAAAAACAAAAAGGGGGGGGATAAAGTGGGAAAACAAACAGGTAGGAAGTGGTTTTAGATGACTTACCTGTCATGCAGCACTGAGCCCCTGTTCTTGGCTTGAACAATCATTCTGTGCTAACAGAGCCTCTTTTAAAGTGCCATTTACTTCACAATACTCCTCCCACTATTTTTTCCTTTTTCTTTTCAGATTCCAATTCTTTTTAGTAGCCACCCCCCTTTTACTATTTTCCTTTTGTTAATTTTTATACAATTTCACTTTTTCACCTCTCTATTCACCTCTTCCAAATAAAACTTCACTTTTCCTTGTATATTGCTTTTCTATTTTCTTCTGCATTGAACCTGCCAACCACAGAGCTCTTACACCTGCCCCTTCCTTAACCATATATGTTAGATTCAATTCTTTACCATTGTTCCCTTATACTTGACCTCTCGTTCTCTTGTTCTGTTTTCTGTCTTATCTACCAAGCACAGCGATGCTCGCGTGAGTGGTTTGCATACGTAAAGCACCCAGACATTTTTTTTGTAAAGTCTGTGTTTGGTGCGAACAACAAACCTTGGGTTCACATAACTCTAGTCCCGGGGTCTCTCAGTATATACACACCTTTTCTGAAAGGCCACAGAGGCTGCAACACCATTAAGCAAGAAGCACCACTAACCAAACAAAACCATGAAGACCAAGGATATTTCCAAACAAGTTAGAGAAAAAGTGGTTGAGTAAAGATGTGAGAAACAGAATGGTAAAGTTCGGTGTTCGTACCGAAAACATACTTTAAATTAAAAAAAATATCAGTGTTTGAGTTCAGATGCTTTACGTATGCAAACCGATTTTGCAAACATCGCTGTGCTCGGGTAAGCTCGGTGCTCAGCCCAATTGGTTACCAGCCTGCAGTATTTGAATGGCTTGCACTGAGGGAGATATCCATGTTACTAAATGAAGTGTGTACAAAGAAAAAAAAAATCTGCCCTTCCCTGGAAATGTTCTGTATATACTAGGCTGGCTGTATGTAGGCAGAGAGCCGACCTGCACAATCAGTGACTTCCAATGGGGTTGAAGTCAAGTCCAGGTCCCGAACAGAACTTTATCTACTGTCCTGTTGAACCCGCCAAACTCGAACTTCAGACTGTTTTTCCACCAGTGGATACCACAATCTGCAGTAATAGCACTCCTCCATCCGGAAGCTTGATAAGATAAAGCACAGCGTTCTGGATTGATGTATTCCCATGTTTTTCGGTTAAATAAAGAATTATAAAAAAAAGATAAAGCACAGCACACACTGATGAAGGTCTAAAGCTGGTGTCACACATAACGACAACGACGTCGCTGCTACGTCACCATATTCTGTGACTTAGCAGTGACCATAGATGATCGTTAGTAAGCTGTCAAACATGTTATATAAAGCAGCGACGGAGCAGCGATCATACCGACGTCGACGGTAGTTGTGTGGTTTCAGACGTAGCGTAGCGTAGCGATCGTCGCTGCTGCGGTGTCAAACACAGCGACGATCGCTTATCAGCATACGCTACGTCTGAAAGCACATCAAAAATACCGTCGACAGTCAGGGTCATGCAACGATGTCCGTCAGCAGCTTTATCTGAACGTTGATATGTCAGCACTTACTACGTCCTTTATGGTCGCTGCTAACGTCACAGAATATGGTGACGTAGCAGCGACGTCAGTTGTCGTTATGTGTGACACCAGCTTAAAAGACCAAAATGTTTGTGTCTGTTGATCTTTGGGTTTTGAATTAAATATAATTAATCTGCATATGAGTGCCAAATTCACTTATTAGTTTGTATGGGATTGGATCCTACTTGTGCACCATCAGCTACCAGAAGTGCCGTGTTCATTCTAAAAATTGAGGTCCTTTTTGTGGGCTCATAATTTACTAGTCAGAGGCAAGTTAGCGGTGGCAGTTGGTGTTGATTTCCCCAGACTTACTGGATTTATCCGTATGTCCCTTGTCTACATTGACACCCATTGGAATGCCAACAGCGATGCCAGACTCTGAAAACCACGGAGGTGATTTTTAATGTCACCTATAATCTGAATACAATTCAATTGAGAAATAAACTGAAATCTACTTGTGTTGAAAAATAGAGAGCTAAAATGATGTGATTATGTAAACAGTCACACCCTTAGGGCAGGTGCAGATCACTGTACAGAATCCAGCAAATTATGCAAATGACACTATGATCAAACTCTGCTCGACATTTGATAAGAGTCAGAGAGAGTCAGCATAGTGTCCTCAGATTCTCTCGTATGAGAAGATGGCGAATAAAATTTCTCCATTGTGTCAATATGGACAAATCGGACTCAGATGTCATCAGAGTGCAAGCTGAATACATCCACACATTGACTTACATGGCTGGATGCGATCCGAATATTGGGTTAAACTCCTACATGCAGTGATTGTAGCAAAGAATCCACCATTGAAGTGTGATCCAATGTTTTGTTGGCCCACACTCGGATTGAAAAAACGTCCATCTATGCCTGCCCTGAAACAACTACTTTTTTTTTAAGTACTCTGTATTTATGCCAGTCTTTTTTTGGGTAGTAGTCTAACAGCATTGCACAACTAGAATTGACAATCTCTGTTGCCCACTGATCCTTGTAATAGTGCTGAAATTCTTTTTCTTTTTCAGTTTTTTAGCAGAGCTTGAAGGTTTTATGGAAAATTGACTGATATTTGGAAATGTTCATAAATCCCTCTAACCTGACTAAAGCCCCAGTTGCAGCTGCCAAAAAACACCATGCTTCACTGTGTGTATGCCATTTATTTTTGTGATGTGCAGTGTTGATTTTGCGTCAAATATACTTTTCAGAATTATGGCCAAAAAGTTCAGCCTTCGTCTTATCAGACCATAATACATTTCCTCACGTTTGTTTGGCAGACATGATGTAGGTTTTGACAAAACCTAGCCAGACTTTGATGTTCTTTGTAAGAAAAGGTTTCCATCCTGACACCCTACCCCACAGGCCAGACATATGAAGAATACGTGAGATTGTTGTCACATGCTGTATACAACCAGTACTTGCCAGAAATTTCTGTAGCTCCTTTAAAAGGAATATGTCAAAAGGTTTTTGCGGTTATCTGAGAGCAAAATGATGTGGGTGTAGGACCCTGATAGGCTGTGTGCTGCTGTTTCAAAAGGCAAAATTCATAATAGATATAAAATAGTGATAAAAATTACATATATACTAGTGTCTTCACTAGAATATTCTGTTGTTTAGTTTTACTCTTGTCCGTGCCATTGGGGGCGTACTTTGTGTACACACATACACGCGCACGTACCATTAATAAATGCATGCTATTGTGATGGCACTTTATTACTGTATTGGGGGTATTATTTACTTGACTGTCCTCTCTATATGCAGTTTTTATCACTATTTCATATTTATTATGAACTAGATGTAGTACCCAGCATTGCCCGGGATAGTAACTAAGTGTGTCTCTGTCTTTCTCACTCTCCCTCTCTGGCCTCTTCTCCACTAGCGTTTTATAAATCACAGCGATACTCGGCTCAAAATGTGAGTCGAGTATCCTGCGTGTGATCTGCGTGTGATATGCGTACAGTGTGTGTTTTTTTCCTCACATAGCATCCGTATGACATGTGAGCGTCATGCGAGTGCTATGTGAGTTTTTAGGTAAGCAGTGTAGGGCTGGCTACGGGAGAAATCTCCTGTAAAAAACAGTCCTGGCCGCTGTTACCTGCACTCAGCTCCAGAGCTGTAACCTGAGCTCCAGCGTCTGCCTGATCTGTTTGCAGCTGTGCTGACCTGAACAGCAATCGCCGGTGTGAGGCAAATCCCGGGATATGAAGATGAATTATGACTCCAGTCATAATCCCTCATCACTCCCTGGCAGTGCCCCCTCCCTTCTTGTTCTCAGTGTTCCACTCACACCTCCATGGCCATGTCCTGTGATATGGAGATGAGGTGGTGTGGGAACAATGGACACAGGATGACTCCCTGCCGTCACCCTGTAACAAGAGCTGTATCTCATTAGCAAGGCTATGGAACTAGCTAGACAGAACGACTCCAGTAAAAAATGGTTCATATCTCGCAAGCCATATTTCCGATAAATATGGCAACCATAAAAATGGTGTCTCCGCATGTGGACGATGCCGGCACCCCCTTTTTATGGGAGCAGGACATTGGGAAATGCCCCAGGCGTGATATCAGCCAATGGGGAACTGGCAGACAGGTCATGAGTCCCCTCGTTCTGTAGCTAAATTCATAACTGTCACAATGAGAGCATTGGCGTCTGCCTACGACGCTCCCAGGCCAAGTTATGGCCATATTCCATGTTGTGGATTTTGTCCATAACTCCAGCCAGGGGTGGAGCAGTGCTCCCTGTGAGGTCACTAAGGTAGGAGGGGACCTGGATCTGCCCAGGTTGATAACCCTACTTCGGCCATTTTCCAGTGGTTCTTCTCGCTGGGGGCACGTGTAGGAAACATCTGTGGGAAGGATCCTAGAAACCTGGGTACAGCGCCCCCCTGTGGCCAGACGCAACAAGGTAACTGCTGGAACTGTGTATGCCTGTTTGTAACCCATGCTTTGATTGTAACTGTACTCTGACATATGTATAATCTGTAGATTCCCTATTGTATATATTGTAGTTCTAGTGTGCTTTAGGCTGATTAAATTATATAATTAATCTTGGGCTGTTCTGTTATCTCGATCTTGAATCCCACGTCTGTGTGTTCGGCTAATAGTTACCGTAAATCGGTTGGTGGCAGCGAATTGTGCCAAGGATTATTGTGGGGAGGCCAGTGAGATTCGGGAAGATATTATATATTCCGCCCGCGGAGGTCGGGGGAATATATACCCTACTCTCACCGGGGACCCTTCAATAATCGGCATAAGTAGTATAGCGGCCTCCTTGCTTATTGTCGGGCAATTCCATAATTGGCCTGACTATAAGAGGGGCGCTAGAGAGCGCGTCACGTGCTCTGTCTGTCGGTCGGGAGGTATAAAGGAGGGGTGACCCCCACTTGTTACCCCCCGATTGTGACGTACTGGTAGCCAGCGCGGGGGATTTCTGAGTGACCCCCCCGGTGGTTTGTGACGTATTGGTGGCATAGCGGTGGGATCGAGATAATAGTGTGTGTGAGTGTGAGACCCATACTCCCAGACACTAAAGACTGCCTGCAGCAGCTGTGGCTGCTGGGGTCTTCAGACTAGCTCAACACTAGAGTGTCAGAGTGCAGATACTGTAAGGTGTGTGGAGGCATCAGGTGTCAGTTCTGTGTCAGTGACCAAAAGTCTGCAAGAATGGCTGATGGCACCAGGAGCAGAGCTATGCAACTGGCCAATGCTAAGGCAGGAGCCGAAGAGAGGGAGGACGGTGCTGTGGACAGCAATGAGGAGGTTGCCCACGAGTCCTCCAGGAGCTCGATGCCAGAAAACCGTTCTGCCGAGGACATTGCGCAACCTGGCACTGCTGGACAAGATGAGGAGGAGCTCACCCAAGGTTCCTCAACGAGCCAGATGCCAGCCCTCCGCTCTGAAAGGGACAGTGAATCACCAGGCTCCGCAGCGTGCCGCAGATCACCACGTGCCATTCCACCGAGCCTGGGAGGCTCGGATAGCCTTCTTCAAATGGCTATGGCCCTTCTCCAGGCTGGAGACCAGAAGGGCTACAAGGAACTCCTGGCAGAGCGCAGGGCAGAGCGGCACGCAGAGCGTGAGGCTGCGGAGCGAGAGCGGCAGGCAGCGCGTGAAGAGCGAGAGCGACAGGCAGACCGTGACTACCAGCTGCAGCTAGCTCAGCTCCGGCCCTCATCAGCCACATGCGACCTTCGAGACACCAAACTTCCAAAGGTCCGTGTTGAGGACTTCCCAGTGCTGGAGAAGGATGGAGACTTGGACTCTTTCTTGACTGCTTTTGAACGGACTTGCTTGCAGCACCATCTGGACAAGGACCAGTGGGCCAAATACCTGACCCCCCGTTTAAGGGGTAAGGCCCTGGATGTCCTTGGGGACTTGCCTGCTGAGGCAGATCAGGGCTACGACACCATCAAGCGGGCCCTGATCCAACAGTACAACCTCACTCCAGAGTCCTACCGCAAGAAGTTCCGGAGCCTACAGAAGGGACCAAAGGACTCCTGGGCTGACCACCGGCGGGCACTTGCCCGAGCTGCCGACCACTGGACCCAAGGCCTGCAGCTTTCCACCGGACCGGAGATCCTGGACTTGTTCATCACGGAGCAACTCTTGTGGAACTGCCCTGAGGATCTCCGCCAGTTCATCCGAGACCAGAAGCCAAAGGGGTCCACGGCTACAGCTGCCCTTGCCGATGACTACACCAACAACCGGGCCCCTGAGGCCAGGAGAGCGGCCACCAGCAGCACCTGGAGAGGGGGTAAGATGAATTCTGCGACTGCCCCACCTGCCCCTAGACTGCAGGGGGTGTCCCCCTCAACTCCCCTCTCCAGGCCCGTGGCAGAACCAAGACGGTGCCACCAGTGCAACCTACCTGGACACTTCAAGGCCATGTGCCCTCAGCGTCCCAAGGCCCCGGCTCCGTCCCCGTCCCAAG
This sequence comes from Anomaloglossus baeobatrachus, assembly GCF_048569485.1. Lineage (NCBI taxonomy): Eukaryota > Metazoa > Chordata > Amphibia > Anura > Aromobatidae > Anomaloglossus > Anomaloglossus baeobatrachus. Next base: position 195,392,395 of record NC_134355.1, on the reverse strand, counting down.
GGCCGCCCAAGGTGTATTGTGTGGGTGGGGGTGGTGGTAGGTCCCTGGACAGCTTCCAACCTGTCACCGTCGGCCGGTCTGTGACCATAGGACTGCGAGACAGCGCCTCGGAGGTGACTCTGGTGCGGCCTGAGATGGTGTCCCCCCAAGACTTGATCCCTGGAAAAACCCTCGCTGTCTCCGGGATTGGAGGCATTGACCCGGCGCTGCCTGTTGCTGACATTTATGTGGACTGGGGCGCAGGGCGAGGGGTGAGGGAGGTGGGGGTAACTGATCGGATCCCCGCAAACGTGCTACTTGGGACAGATTTGGGGCAGATAACCTCCCAGTTTGGGCCCCAACCAAGGGCTGAACCTTCAGCCAGTACTGACATGCCTCCGGACAATGTTAATGTGTTATCTATGAATGATGTAAGGGAGGAGGGAGTGAACTCTGATATTTCTGCTTGCATAGACACCATAGACACACACACAGCTGCAGCTGTGACAGGGGAGGGGGGCAGAGAAAGGTGTGACAATGCCTCTACAAGTAATCAGCCTGTGAGCTGGGATCTGCTGCCCTCTGCAGGGATAAGCAGAGAGCAGGGTGCTGCAGGGGGAGGACCAGTGTGTGGGGTGGGGGCTACCACAGCAAATGTGGGGTCCCCAGAGATTTCACAGCGGGGTTCTGTTGCTGCAGGAGGGGAACAGGCAGGTGAGATTGGGGCCGGTCCAGGAGCGGAAGTGCTCCCAGGTAAGATCTCGGTGCATGGTTCCCCCACAACCGGGGTGTCAGGAAGCCAGGTCGGTCTGCCTGAACCGGCGACTTGGTCAGGAACGGAGGAGGAGCAGGCACGACCCACGGTCGCAGCGGCTGTGGCCGCTGTCACCCGCAGTGGGAGTGCTGGAAGCCAAGGGGCCTCCCGGAGGTCCGATAGCTCTTCCCCTTCTGACCAAGTGGCAGCCGAGTCAGGTGGAGGCCAGGACACAGGTCCCGGGGTACTGACTGAAGATGTGACAGTCTCGTCGATTCTGGCCACATCTAGTCAGGGGTTTCAGGCAGCGTTAGAGGCTGACGACAGCCTGAAAGCTCTTAAGGAGCAGGCGGCACAGCCTCCCTCGGACTCGGACCCGGAGCGAGTGGTCTGGGACCAAGGACGGCTGTACCGGGCCACGGTCCAGCAGGGTTCACCGGAGGCGTGGCCCAGGGACCGACAGTTGGTGGTACCCTATCCGTTCCGGACGGAGTTGTTGCGGATCGCACATGAGATTCCGATGGCCGGACACCTAGGGATCGCTAAGACCAAGGCCAGGTTAAACCAGCATTTCTACTGGCCAAAAATGGGGGCCGATGTGGCTGCCTACTGCCGTTCGTGTGAAACCTGTCAGAGAGTGGGGAAGGCGGGGCCACACCCCAAAGCCCCACTAGTATCTCTGCCCATCATCGATGAGCCTTTCAGGAGGGTGGCTGTGGATCTGGTCGGCCCGCTGGCCATCCCCAGCAGCTCCGGGAAACGCTTCATACTGACGGTAGTGGACTATGCCACCCGGTACCCAGAAGCAGTGGCCTTGTCGTCCATTCGGGCTGACAAGGTGGCCACCGCATTGCTGGAGATTTTCTCCCGAGTGGGTTTTCCCCAGGAAATGCTCACTGACCGGGGGACCCAATTCATGTCCCAGCTGATGGAGGCCCTCTGTAAGCAAGTCCAGGTGCGACATCTGGTGGCCAGCCCGTACCATCCACAGACTAATGGCCTGTGCGAGCGGTTCAATGGCACCTTAAAGCAGATGCTTAAGATGTTGGTCGACTCCCATGGGCGTGACTGGGAGCGGTATCTCCCACACCTGTTATTTGCTTACCGGGAGGTTCCACAGGCCTCAACAGGATTCTCACCGTTTGAGCTCCTGTACGGGCGACGTGTGCGGGGCCCCCTGGCTCTGGTGAAAGAGGCTTGGGAAGGGGATTTGGCCACCCCTGGAGTGTCGGTTATCGAGTATGTCATGCGCTTCCGGGACAAAATGCAGGCCTTGACGCAACTGGTACACGACAATATGGCTCAAGCCCAGGCCGATCAGAAGCGTTGGTACGACCAGAACGCTTGTGAGAGGACCTACCAAGTGGGTCAAAAGGTGTGGGTACTGGTCCCCGTACCACAGGACAAGCTTCAGGCAGCCTGGGAAGGCCCATACCTCGTGTACCAGCAGCTCAACCCTGTGACGTACCTGGTCACCCTGGACCCTGCCCGTGGGAGGCGGAAGCCCTTCCATGTGAACATGATGAAGGCACATCATGAGCGGGAGGCATGTGCGCTCCCCGTGTGCAACCTGCCCGAGGAGGGAGAAGCGGAAACCCTCTTGGATATGCTAGCCCAGGTTAGGGCAGGCGGATCCATTGAGGATGTGGAGGTTGGCCACCAGCTCTTGGAGGACCAACGGTCCCAGCTGTGGGCCACCCTCCTCCCCTTCCGGGGGTTGTTTACCAACCAGCCCGGAAGGACTGACTTGGCTGTCCATCACGTGGACACTGGGGATCATCCCCCGATCCGGCGTTCAGCATATCGGGTCTCCCTGGAGGTGCAGCAACACATGCGCCAGGAGATTAACGAGATGCTGAAGCTGGGGGTGATCCAGGCATCCAACAGCGCTTGGGCCTCGCCTGTAGTCCTCGTCCCTAAGAAGGACCGAACCACTCGGTTCTGCGTGGACTACAGGGGGCTCAATGCGGTCACGGTCGCCGATGCGTACCCAATGCCACGCATCGATGACCTGCTCGATCAGTTGGCCGGGGCTCAGTACCTGACCATCATGGATCTGAGCCGGGGATATTGGCAGATCCCCCTGACTCGCAAGGCCAGGGAACGCTCTGCCTTTATTACCCCATTTGGACTGTACGAGTCCACGGTGATGCCATTCGGGATGAGGAATGCCCCTGCCACTTTCCAGCGGATGGTCAACACCCTGCTCAAGGGACTTGAAGGGTACGCGGCCGCGTACCTGGATGACATTGCCATCTTCAGTCCCACCTGGGAGGACCACCTAGGGCATCTAGCACAGGTGCTCAGGCGGATCCACCGGGCAGGTTTGACCATCAAGCCGGGAAAGTGTCAGCTGGCCATGAGCGAGGTCCAGTACCTCGGTCACCGGGTAGGTGGGAGAACACTGAAGCCCGAGCCTGAGAAAGTGGAAGCCATCGCATCCTGGCCCACCCCCAGGACCAAGAAGCAGGTGATGTCCTTCTTGGGGACCGCTGGGTACTATAGGAGGTTTGTTCCATGCTATAGTAGCCTGGCAAAGCCCTTGACGGACCTCACCAAGAAGAAGCTGCCCTCTGCAGTCGATTGGACAATGGACTGCGAGACAGCCTTCCGGGCCCTAAAGGACGCCCTGTCCAGCCCGCCCGTGCTACAGGCAGCCGACTTCACGCGACCGTTTGTAGTACAGACCGACGCCAGTGACTTCGGCCTCGGTGCGGTGCTCAGCCAGGTGGACTCTGCGAGCCAAGAGCACCCAGTCTTGTACCTGAGCAGGAAGCTGTTACCAAGGGAAGTTGCCTATTCCACGATGGAGAAGGAGTGCCTGGCCATAGTGTGGGCCCTGCAGCGTCTGCAACCCTATCTATACGGGCGCCACTTCATCGTGGAGACGGACCACAATCCCCTCAGCTGGTTGCACACCGTCTCTGGGACGAATGGGCGATTGTTGCGATGGAGCCTTGCGCTCCAGCAATACAACTTCACCATTCGCCACAAAAGGGGCCGTGACCACGGTAACGCAGACGGGCTGTCCCGACAAGGAGAGGTCGCGGACGGGCGCACGGGGGAACACTGGAGTGTGCTGCCCCCTAGCGCCCTCAAAAGGGGGGAGGTGTGAGGCAAATCCCGGGATATGAAGATGAATTATGACTCCAGTCATAATCCCTCATCACTCCCTGGCAGTGCCCCCTCCCTTCTTGTTCTCAGTGTTCCACTCACACCTCCATGGCCATGTCCTGTGATATGGAGATGAGGTGGTGTGGGAACAATGGACACAGGATGACTCCCTGCCGTCACCCTGTAACAAGAGCTGTATCTCATTAGCAAGGCTATGGAACTAGCTAGACAGAACGACTCCAGTAAAAAATGGTTCATATCTCGCAAGCCATATTTCCGATAAATATGGCAACCATAAAAATGGTGTCTCCGCATGTGGACGATGCCGGCACCCCCTTTTTATGGGAGCAGGACATTGGGAAATGCCCCAGGCGTGATATCAGCCAATGGGGAACTGGCAGACAGGTCATGAGTCCCCTCGTTCTGTAGCTAAATTCATAACTGTCACAATGAGAGCATTGGCGTCTGCCTACGACGCTCCCAGGCCAAGTTATGGCCATATTCCATGTTGTGGATTTTGTCCATAACTCCAGCCAGGGGTGGAGCAGTGCTCCCTGTGAGGTCACTAAGGTAGGAGGGGACCTGGATCTGCCCAGGTTGATAACCCTACTTCGGCCATTTTCCAGTGGTTCTTCTCGCTGGGGGCACGTGTAGGAAACATCTGTGGGAAGGATCCTAGAAACCTGGGTACAGCGCCCCCCTGTGGCCAGACGCAACAAGGTAACTGCTGGAACTGTGTATGCCTGTTTGTAACCCATGCTTTGATTGTAACTGTACTCTGACATATGTATAATCTGTAGATTCCCTATTGTATATATTGTAGTTCTAGTGTGCTTTAGGCTGATTAAATTATATAATTAATCTTGGGCTGTTCTGTTATCTCGATCTTGAATCCCACGTCTGTGTGTTCGGCTAATAGTTACCGTAAATCGGTTGGTGGCAGCGAATTGTGCCAAGGATTATTGTGGGGAGGCCAGTGAGATTCGGGAAGATATTATATATTCCGCCCGCGGAGGTCGGGGGAATATATACCCTACTCTCACCGGGGACCCTTCAATAATCGGCATAAGTAGTATAGCGGCCTCCTTGCTTATTGTCGGGCAATTCCATAATTGGCCTGACTATAAGAGGGGCGCTAGAGAGCGCGTCACGTGCTCTGTCTGTCGGTCGGGAGGTATAAAGGAGGGGTGACCCCCACTTGTTACCCCCCGATTGTGACGTACTGGTAGCCAGCGCGGGGGATTTCTGAGTGACCCCCCCGGTGGTTTGTGACAGCCGGGGAATCCATCACTCGGCGCTCGCTGTTTAGGCTGCACTCTGGAGCTCAGGTGACAGCTCCGGGGTTCAGTGCATGTAACCGCGGCCAGGACTGGTTTTACAGGAGATTCCTCCGGTAGCCAGTCTGACGCGGTATGCAAGTGTCAGGATCCGTGTGACATGCGCATGCCACCCGGATTCTGACTTGCATGGGGGTGAGAGAGCTGAGAATCGCATCAAATCGCAGCATGCTGCGATTTCAAGGAGAGCCCGTGTATCGTCTGAGAAAAACAGGGAAATGGAGACAGCATCATTAGAAACCATTTGCAAGATTGCAATCCGTTTCTCAGTGCGATGGAATTGGGAGAAAAAAAACGCCAGTGGAGAAGAGCCCTCTGTCTCCTTCTCAGTCTGTCTTTATCCCTCCATATCTGTCTTTCTCTCTCTCTGTATGTCAGATACATGTGCACGTGTAATACAGCACACAGTCTCTGCACATCAGGGGTGCACATTGAATTCAAGGGATCCACTTGAAATAAAACATACCATATACAGTTTGTCCACCCATATCCTGTCCACTGCCATTAACTTGAGAACAGCTGCAGCTATAGGCATAGAAGTGGTGTCTAGGTATAGTAAAGTAGCCATGCGCTACGCAATGAAACCACCTATAGCACCACCTGGTGGAAAACAATGGAGTTTGCATTTTTATCTCGAAAATGGAACGAGATAGAGAAAAAAGTGAATTGCAAAGTTGTAGGGCATCATCAATTCAATACGAATCGACACCTTGCATACAGAAATGCTATGATATGAAACCCATGACCCCCCTCAAAACATTGAATGCTGGTCACACATATGACGCTCATTTAACTTTGATGCTTAAAGTGGCCACCATCAGCTGCAATGCACATCTGGACTCTGGACCGCATACTGTATCTTGCTGCACGTTGTGCAATATGGTAGGTGACACATTTGCACAAGCATCTGTGATACGTCGTCATAGCTCCTGCAATGTTGGTGGAGGGGTCGCATACACCTGCTGTCTAATGTGACCTCACAGAAAGAAGTCCAATGGGGTCAGGTCAGGTGAGCGTGGAGGCCACTCCACACAGCCACCATACCCAATCACTTGTAGGAAGGTCCCCATGAGGTATTGCTTCATGTCCGCAGCCTTGTGAGTTTTACACGTTCTAATCATAGCTTTTCTGTATACAAGGTGTCGATTCGTATTGAATTGATGATGCCCTACAACTTTGTGATTCACTTTTTTTCTCTATCTCGTTCCGTTTTCGAGATAAAAATGCTAACTCAGTTATTTTCCACCAGGTGGTGCTATAGGTGGTTTCATTGCGTAGCGCATGGCTACTTTACTATACCTAGACACCACTTCTATGCCTATAGCTGCCGCCATTCTCAAGTTAACGGCGGTGGACAGGATATGGGTGGACACACTGTAGATAAAGTAGACAGCTTCCCAGTGGGTGAAGATTCAGTCCATATTTTTAATCCATAAAGGTCATACAATACAGCAACGTTTAAACAACAAAGTGTCTCTTTGTGTGTCTCTGTCTCTGTGTGTCTATCTTCCACTGTGTGTCTGTCTCTCTGTGTGTCTCTGCATCTGTGAATCTCTGTGTATGTCTGTTTCTGTCTGTGTGTGTGTCTTTCTGTCTCTCTCTGAGTGTGTCCGTCTCTACCGAAATTATATTACCTCACACATAAGCTGTCTTATACTAAGGATGTCCTTTTTGCCTATTGCAACCAATCAGAGCTCCTATTAATGGCCTGTAGCTCTCAGCTCCATTGACTTTAATGTAAGCAGGTTTTTTGTAGAGTAACTGTAAAGCGCGGGGATACATTTTCCCTTCAAAACCTAGTTTATGATGTTACCTGAGTCAAAAGAGGCGAGTGTGCAAAATTTTGTGATTGTAAATATGACGGTGCAGATTCCGTTAGTGGACATACATACATGCATACACACATACACTCTATATATTAGATTTTTCTTTTTGGTAGTACATAACTTATTTATTTATGTATTCTATATTGATAGAATATATCCACAGTCCTTGTTTACAACATATTGTTTAATATATATTCTGTACAGTACGGTACTTAGTATCATAAATTATTACTTTTACTAGCAGTGTGTGTCAGGTGCCCCCCCCCCAATTTCTATTGTCTTTATTTGTTGAAGTTCTTGATTTTATACCATTTTCAATATATTCCAATAAAAATGATAATTTTATGAGCTTGCATTTTTATTTTTTGTGTTCCTTTTGTATATCTTCATAAACACCGCTTACCTTTTGGATTAAAACACATAAAATGTAATAGCTTAGTTCCTCTTGCACTGTAACCTGCATCCCTGAAGGCTCGTGAGGCCATACATTACCAGTGACGGATGTGCAATCTGCTTGTATAAACAATTGGTAGTGGAAGCTAGGTTTTCTTTGGGTTATTGCGTAACCGTATTGAAGTACAGTATATATATATATATATATATATATATATATATACCGTATATTCAATGCTTTGGAAACAGGTTTGTATATACTGTAAGTTCACTATGTAAGCACCCAATAACCGGCCTGGTAGTAAAAGCAGCAGTTGCCTCGTCCACCAATCGTCAGTCAATTGTGCATTGTTCTGATGATTGGAGAAAGTGGAGTGCTTGTTCATGACAGGTGTCTCATGCTTTCTAGTCAACTGCTTTCTTTAACCCCACCCCCATCACTAAATAGCAGCTGTCAATGTACAGTGTACAGAGAAAGCTGACAAACAATAGTGCAGGCGAGGTTGTATAGAGCTCAGCATTCTGAGCACTGCTAGATCTGGAGCAGAGAAAACAGTGATTGTATTAAAATTATATGTTGAACCCGAAAACATAGCTAAAATCAGAATCTGACCCCCTACATCAGGGGTGGGCAATTAATTTTCCCATGCGGCCGCATGAGAAATTGGGATGGTTTTAGAGGGCCGGACTAATATAATTAAGTCAGTTCTACCCAATATACTACATTACTACACCCCCTCCATATACTACACCTGTAATAAACTACATCGCTACACCTCTATATACTACACCTGTAATATACTACATCACTCATCACTACACCCCTATATACTTCACCTGTAATATACATCACTACACCCCTATATACACCTGTAATAAACTACATCGCTACACCTCTATATACTACACCTGTAATATACTACATCACTATACCCCTATATACACCTGTAATATACTACATCACTACACCCCTATATACACCTGTAATAAACTACATCGCTACACCTCTATATACTACACCTGTAATATACTACATCACTACACCCCTATATACACCTGTAATATGCTACATCACTCAACACTACACCCCTATATACTTCACCTGTAATATACATCACTACACCCCTATATACTACACCCCCATATACTACACCTGTAATATACATCACTCATCACTACACCCCTATATACTACCCCTGTAATATACATCACTACACCCCTATATACTACACCTGTAATATACATCACTACATCCCTATATACTACCCCTGTAATATACATCACTACACCCCTATATACTACACCTGTAATATACATCACTACATCCCTATATACTACACCTGTAATATACATCACTACACCCCTATATACTACCCCTGTAATATACATCACTACACCCCTATATACTACACCTGTAATATACATCACTACATCCCTATATACTACACCTGTAATATACATCACTACATCCCTATATACTACACCTGTAATATACATCACTACATCCCTATATACACCTGTAATATACATCACTACATCCCTATATACTACCCCTGTAATATACATCACTACACCCCTATATACTACACCTGTAATATACATCACTACATCCCTATATACTACACCTGTAATATACATCACTACACCCCTATATACTACCCCTGTAATATACATCACTACACCCCTATATACACCTGTAATATACATCACTACACCCCTATATACACCTGTAATATACATCACTACACCCCTCTATACACCTGTAATACTACATCACTACACCCCTATATACACCTGTAATATACATCACTACACCCCTATATACACCTGGAATAAACTACTGTACACCACTACACCCCTATATACTACATCTGTAATATACCACATCACTACACCCCTATATACACCTGTAATATACATCACTACACCCCTGTATACACCTGTAATATACTACATCATTACACCCCTATATACACCTGTAATATACTACATCACTACACATCTATATACACCTGTAATATACATGACTACACCCCTATATACTACACTTGTAAAACTACTGTACACCACTACACCCCTATATACATCTGTAATATACCACATCACTACACCCCTATATACACCTGAAATATACTACATCACTACACCCCTGTATACACCTGTAATATACTACATCACTACACCCCTATATACACCTGTAATATACTACATCACTACACCCCTATATACACCTGTAATATACATCAGTACACCCCTATATACACTACACCTGTAAAACTACTGTACACCACTACACCCCTATATACATCTGTAATATACCACATCACTACACCCCATATACTACACCACTATATACTACACCACTATATACAGAACACCATATAATACACCTGTAAAACTACACCATTACACCCCCAGTATTGGTCACCAGTCCCCCCCTCCCCCATTGTCCCCTCCTCAGCTTATTAGTCACTACTTACCTCTCCTTTCTTATCGTCCCCATCCTCAGGCACCTCCGTACGGGCCCCCGCTGAGCTGCTCCTTCTCTTGTACTGGCCCTGGCTGCGCCGATGCTGTTCTTGTACGGGCACCCGCCGCTGCTTCTCTTCAGGCCCCGGCTGCTGCAGCTTCTTCTCCTGCTGGGCGGGAACTTTTGAAATGACACACGCGCGGCGTACTGACAACATCAGAGCGCGCACGTGTGTCACAGAGAAAGGTGCCTGGCAGAGAACAGAGGAGATATTACTGCGTTCCGCTGCCTGCACTGTGCGGAGCTGTAGGATCGTTCCCTGTTCAGCACGCAGCAGCCCGGCTCCTCTGCACTGACTGAAGACGGGCGGGCCGGTCACAGTCAGTAGGCGGGCCGGATGTGGCCCACGGGCCGCCCCTTGCCCAGGTCTGCCCTACATCATGATGCTCTCAGATTAGATACCAAAAACCTAGAAACAGATTTCCTTTAATGTCACTTTAGGCCACTTGAAAGCATCCTGGACCAATTTTTGAGGGACATCAGTTCTAAGTGAAGTTGTCCAGTTACCAAAACTGATTTTTTTTTCTTTCTGATAAATCTTGCTAATATGTGCCCCTCAACACATCTATTTTGTTTTTTCAGCAAAATTACCTTTTATTGTGCACTAGAAGCACATGCTCATTGCTGGCTCCAGCTCTGATGGGGTTAATCTCTCCTCTGACTTCCTGTGTTCAGTTCCTACAAGTACCAGAATTCTTTGTGGCTCTAGGGCGGTGTCTAGCTTATCTAACACACCCACTGTGTGTAACACCAGCCTCAGCTCTCCACCCAAAGCCTCCTCCCTGCCTCTTCCCTGTGTGGATGCACTGAGAGAAATCACACAGAGACAGCAGCAGCTCCCAGCTCTGCACACAACCAGGGGAAGAAAGTGTGTGTGAGTGTGAGTGTGTGTGTGAGTGTGTGTACAGAAATTATGATTATTAGCCGGCGCAACATGTGAAAAAAATAATTGGGGGAAAAAAAGTGACGGGGTGATGAGATTGCTTTTTTCCCTCTTGCCTAGTCTGTGTGTCGTCCGTATCATTCGCAAACCGCATATGACCGGATCCTGTGGATTAAATGTGCAGCGCATGCAACCATTATTTTACCGGATCCTTCTGCAGCGGGACACAGAATTTATCGGCCGGCGCTGGAGTCAGCTGCCTCTTGATCTCACAGCCCGCACACGCTGCAATGGCTGCAGGTGGGCTCATTCACATGACCGTTCCGTTTGTCCTGGTCAGTTCCTGTTTTTTTGCGGCCCCACAGACAGGACCATCTTTTCAATGTCTTTTGTGTAGGATCGGATGGTACATGGTAGCACTTCCATATGCATCTGATCCTACAAAAAAAAACACATCGGATGCCGTATGTCCGCTCCGTTATTATGGAACATGTCCTATTCTGTTCCGTAATAACGAACCGTGACTCAATACAAGTCAATGGGTCCGCAAAATTCCCAGAAGCAACACGGAAGCACTTCCATGTGACTTCCGTTGGGTGCCCGTGCAGTCAGTGTCCCGCTCCAGCCCCAGCCCCGCGGCTGCCCGCTCAGCAGTGTCAGTGTCGCGGGCGGAGGAGGGGACGCTGCGCTCTCCCTCTGCTCGGGTCCGGCTGCCGCTGCTGCTGCGGCCTCTGCTGCTCGGTGGCTCGAGCGATGCGCCGGATCCCGGGGACTCGAGCGGCGCTCCTCGCCCGTGAGTGAAAAGGGGATTGGTTTTGGGGATTTATTGTTGTCCGTGACGCCACCCACGGTTGTGGTGATTGTGTGCAAACCACCGCTACTCTGTATAGGGATCCCGGGAGCGGTGACAGGGAGCAGCTTTGTTGTTATTCCTCCCCTCCGTGGGTAGGGGGTTGGTTGTCCCGGGGCCCGGTGATGGGGTAGGGATGGATGGCAGGCCGGGTGCGGGGCCTGGTGAGGTGCAGGGTCGCGGGGGCAGCGCTGTGCCGCACGGCACGGTGGTACTCACTCAGCCTGAGACGTTGACACAGTTCTCGGTAAAACACACGGCTGGAAAGACGGTTCCCACGGATGAATGCTGTTGCTTTTCCCCGGTAGTTGGCGGTGACGGTCTCTGTCCCTGCACCTAATGTAATGTTAGTAGCGATGGGTTCCCACCGGTAACCCGCTCCCCGACTTGGATATGGGCCGGAGGAGCCCCTCTTTTCCCGCAGGCGCTGGCCCTGAGAAACTGGTGCCTTGGCGGTGACGGTGTCTCTCTCCTACGGTTTGGACTGTTGCCTTCAATCGGGACTTAGTTGCTGGGAGACCCGGAGGTCCCCTTCACTGACGGATTTGGCAAATTCACGGCGACTCCTAGCCTTGCCGGGATCCGAAAGGCCCCTGCCAATGGTGCTGGCTTCTCCTTGTATACCGGTCCGGTACCGCTGGGCCACCACCCGTCCACGGTCCTTTCGGCAACCTCCGATCAGCCTCTCCTGCAGACGGTCACCACCGTCTGCTAACCTTGCTGTCTCAGTCCGGGGCACACACCCGGACCAACTTCAGGCTTTTCAAACTGTCACTTTCTCCTTCACTTCAACTCCTCTCTCTTGCTCCTCTACCACTTCAAACTCTCTCCCTTCAACTTCCACCACTAATCTGCCTGGTTTTCCCGCCTCCAGGACTGTGAACTCCTCGGTGGGCGGAGCCAACCGCCTGGCCCACCCCCTGGTGTGGACATCAGCCCCTGGAGGAAGGCAACAAGGATTTCTGGTGTAGCTTTGGTGTACCTATCCGGGGTGTAGGGTGTGGTGGTGTCATTACCTGTGACCCCTGGCTTGCCCAGGGCGTCACATCAGCAGCGGCCCGCACTGCAGTGTCAGCAGCCACGGGGATGACAAGCACTACCGTCAGGAGGTTAGTAAGTTCATTACATACGGTGATGAAGTCCTGCCCTCCTGACGTCAGCGGTCGTCACTGCCTTCTATGCCCACCGCTTGTCACATCACCTCTCGCTGTCGACCCGAGACTGTGACTAGTGGTGACGTCACGGGCCGCTCGCGATACTTTGTTTGTGAAGGCGGCGGTCATTGAACTCGGTGACAGCGCTGCTGTCAGGAGTTCAGCGATCATCGCAGGTAATATACCTCGCTAACCTCCTGATAGCAGTACTCGTCATGCCCTGCAGTGACCTGGGCTGACCTATTGATGTTAGCTCAGGTCACTGCACGGCTCTCCCAGCAAATAGGGAACATTCTGTTCTTCATTGACTGGGACAATGACTATGGTATGGATCATCGTGGGACCCCCTTTTATTACACCAGACCTGGATTTATTTTTCTTTCTAATAAATTGGTGAATGTGTTGGGGAATGTTTTTTCAAATAAAAATGTGTTTGTTGTCTATTTTTTTTTTTTTTTATTACTGCCTGGGTTGGTAATGTCGGGTATCTGATACACACCTGACATTACTAACTCCAGGGCTTGATGCCAGGTGACATTACACATCTGGTATTAACCCCATATATTACCCCGTTTGTCACCGCACCAGGGCAACGGGATGAGCTGGCGCGAAGCACCAGGACTGGCACATCTAATGGATGCGCTACTTCTGGGGCGGCTGCAGCCTGCTATTTTTAGGCTGGGGAGTGTCCAATAACGGTGAACCTCCCTAGTCTGAGAATACCAGACCACAGCTGTCCGCTTTACCTTGGCTGGTGATCCAATTTCGGGGGACCCCGTGTTTTTCGTTTTAAATTATTTAGTTAATTTAAAATAACAGTGTGGGGGGGCCTCTGTTTTGGATTACCAGCCAAGGTGAAGCTGTCAGCTGTGGTTTGCAGGCTGCAGCCGTTTGCTTTACCCTAGCTGGCTACAAAAGATAGGGGGACCACATGTCATTTTTTTTTATTTATTTATTTTTTGGCTAAATACAAGACTAAGCACCTTAGTGCCACATGACAGTCACAAAAGGGTGCCAGCTTAGAATATGCAGGGGGGTAGGACATTATATATGTCTTTCTTATCTATCTATCTATCTATCTATCTATCCAGCCCTCTAATCATTCATTCACTCATTCATCCCTCTATCCCTCTGTCTCTTTATCTATCTATCCATCTCTATATCTACTCATCTATTTATCTTTCTTGCTGCGTCCGTTTTTTGCGGTCCGCAAAAAAAACCGGAAGGCACGCAGATATCACACGGATGCCACTAGGATGCATCCGTGAAAAAAAGGACCGTTTTTTGTGGCCCGCAAAAACGGAGCGGTCATGTGAATGTAGCCTTAACAGCAGTCACTGCCTGCTGCCGATCACATGTGACCGTGTGCGGGCTGTGTGTGCGGGTGTATGTACAGGAGTTCAGCTGAGTTCAGATCAGCTGACTCAAGTGTCGGCCAATCAGGCTGGGGCCACACGGGGATTACTGCGATCCCCTCGCATTACACTCGGCTCACGCTCAGTACAGCAGAGCTGAGTGTCATGCGTGTGTCCCTGCGACTGAGGTCCGACTGTGCGAGCAGACCTCAGCTGCGGGGGGCGGTCCGCCACTCGAGGGGTGGGCCAGCACTGAGGAGTGGTGGGAGGGATTTCTCTCCCTCTCTCCTCCGTAGTCCACCGATGTACCGCAAGTGCAGTGCGATTTTTCTCTCACCACGTACACTTGAATAGGTAAAAGAGAGAGTCTTGCATTACAGTTGTAGCATGCTGCGATTGTTTTCTCGGTCCAATTAGAGCGGAGAAAATAATCGCTCATGTGTGCTGACACACAGGCTAATATTGGTCCGAGTGGAATGCGATGTTTTATCGCACTCCACTCGCACTGTTTCTCGCCGTGTGGCTTAGACCTTACTTGTTCTATGTCCCCCTGCATCCATCGAAGCGTGTGCAGGCTGGAGTTCAGCTGAGTTCAGATCAGCTGACTCCAGTGCTGGACTGAACTCCGCTGACCTCACAGCCCGTACACGCTGCAATGGATGCAGGGGGACACAGAACAAGTAATCGGCTGACACTGGAGTCATCTGATTACTTGGGATGAATTGAGCAGTAAAATGCTCTGGTGAGCGATGGGCGAATCCCATGTCGATTTTTTTTTAAAAAATTCATTAAAAATAAAAAAAACAAAAAATCACATTGTTTGTGGGCTCCCGCTGCATTTTCTATTGCTAAGGGTAACCCAAGCAGCTACTGGCTGCTAACCCCCGCTGCTTGGTGTTACTTTCACTGGCAATAGAAATCCAGGGAAGCATATTTTTTTTTTTTTTTATTATAAAGGTTTTTGCCTGAAAACTTTTTTTAAAAAAATGACGTGGGCTTCGCCATATTTTTGTATGCTCGCCAGGTACAGCAGGCAGCTACGGGCTGCCCCCAAACCCCAGCTGCCTAATTGTACCCAGCTGGGAACCATAAATATAGAGAAGCCCCTTTTTTTTTTTTATTTCATGAATTTCATGAAATAATTAAAAAAAAAAAAAAAAAAGACGTGGGCTTCGCCGAATTTTTGAGTCCAGCCAGGTACAACTAGGCAGCTGGGGATTGGAATCCGCAGTGTAGGGTGCCCAAGCTTTCTGGGCACCCCCTCTGCGAATTGCAGTCCGCAGCCACCACAGAAAATGGCGCTTTCATAGAAGCGCCATCTTCTGGCGCTGTATCCAACTCTTCCAGCTGCCCTGGTGACTGGTGGCTCGCTGGGTAATAATGGGGTTAGGGCTAGCTGTAAATTATAAGCTGGCCCTAAGCCCAAAATTCATGGGGTCACGCCAATATTAGACATGGCCACCATGAATTTCTAGTAAAGATTAAAAAAACACAACACACAGAAAAATATTTTTATTAGAAATAAAACACAACACAATTAGTGACTCCATCTTTATTGAAATAAAGAACCCCCCTCCGCAGTAATCCTGGGTCAAGGGTCCCGCGCCGTCCAATCCGGATCCAATATCATCTGATCGGTTTGCTGGAAGGCAAAGCGATCAGATCATGTCAGGTTAAAGGACATGAATCACATGACACAGCAGCTGATTGTATAAAAGCCGGTTATACAATCAGCTGATGCATCAGTGAAAAAAAAAAATACTCACTTATGTGCTGATTACCGACAGCTCCTGGAGCGATCGGACGGGAGTCTGATCCCGTCAGATCGCTGCCGGTAATCAGCTGATGAAGTCTCCTGACGGCATCAGCTGATAGCCAGCCGGGCGCTAAAAATCAGGTGATCGCATCAGGTGATCAGCGCCAGGTCCTGCAGGCATCGGACATGCCCGGAGAGTCTGCACACAGCCGGAGCGGCGGTCCTGGGAGAGGAGCTGGGAGCGTACGTGGTACCGGGAGTCTGCAGACAGGTATGACATTTTTTTTTCTATTGTTCACTTTTGATTTAGCAGCTGCCTCCATCTCCTGCCCGTACATTGCGCCGCACGGGAGCTGACATGGCACCGGACAGGAGATGGAAGCGGTGGTGACGGTACCGGGAGGATTCACGCTTCTGTGTTTAATGACAGAAGGAATCCTCTTCCTGTACACGTCACTTTACTACCCACCCCTTGCGTTTATAGCTGCGTTTTTAGTCATAGAAACGCACTAAAACGCAGCTATATTTTGCAAATTGTGTTTTTCATTGCGTTTTTGAACATCTCATTCAACTCAATGGGTCAAATAATTGACATGCTGTGTTTTTGTGGGCACCACAAAAACGCAGCTGAAAAAAATGCTGTGTGCAGACAGCAAAAATGAAAACTCATAGACTTTGCTGGGGAAGCAAAGTCATCCAGTTTTCTGAGCAAAAACGCAGCGAAAAACGCACTGTGTGAACTTACCCTTAGTTGGTGACATGCAGCACCGCAGGTGACAGAGCAGAGCAAGTTGGTGACATGCTCTGCTCTGACACATAGTGTGCTGCATGTCACTAACTGTATCCACTCAGGGACTTGTTGTGCAGGTGACTGGATGATACATGTCACTAACTTGCTCCACTCTGTGACTTCTGCTGCATTGTACCAACTGTATACACTCTCACCTGAACAAGTCTCAGAGTGGGGCAGTTAGTGACATGTAGCATCCGGTCACCTGCACAACAAGTCCCAGAGTGGAGACAGATAGTGACATATAGCACACTATGTGTCAGAGCAGAGCATGTCACTGTCTCCACTCTGGGACTTGTTGTGCAGGTGACCGGATGCTACATGTCACTAACTGTCTCCACTCTGTGACTTGTTGTGCAGGTGAGAGTGTATACAGTTGTTACTATGTAGCAGAAGTCACAGAGTGGAGCAAGTTAGTGACATGTATCATCCAGTCACCTGCACAACAAGTCCCAGAGTGGAGACAGTGTCATGCTCTGCTCTGACACATAGTGTGCTATATGTCACTAACTGTCTCCACTCTGGGACTTGTTGTGCAGGTGACAGAGTGGAGCAGATTGGTCCCATGCAGCGTCCGGTCACCTGTGCTGCTGGTAGGAGCACATGATCACACTGCCGACACCGCCCGCTCTCTTGACAGCTGAGCACAGCGGGCGGGTGGACAGTGTGATCACATACTTGCGTGACAGGGGGGATTTCAGCGGAGGAAACCCCCCTGTACTCCACACTGGAGCCCGTACCTCCCACAGCTGACCGATGGTAAGCTCTGCCTTCACCGCTCCACACTGGCGTCCTCCGGATCCTCCCCTCGATGCTGGGCTGTGCCATGCGGTAGTCACTGCCCACAGCCCTGTCACTCAGTGTGAGTGATGCCAGCCTCCTCTGACGTAAGCGTCAAGTTTGAGAGCCCGGAAAAGCTGGGACGTCAGAGGATGCTGGCGGCCACAGCTCCAGGGGGTCATGTGACAGGCACTGAGCATGCAGGATAGCGCCGCTCAGTGCCAGAACTGGAAATACAAGCCAATGGAGAAGATGCATACAATGGTAAGTGACACTCATTGGAAAAATAAAAAAAATGGGTGAACCACCCCTTTAAGCACTACTTGAGAACAGTCTTCACTGTGTTGCATGGTATATCTAAAGCCATGGAATTTTATTTCTGTACCCTTCTCCTTGATTGATCATTTTCAACAACAGATACCTTTACTGTGTAATAAGCTGTTTAACAGACCATGGCTTTCATGGTAAAATACATTAAGAAAATATCAGGAAAATACTGCTAGAACAGTTAGAGATATGTACTTATTAAGAATCACAGTTAGGGCTGAGCGGATCCGAACTGAAAGGCTATGTGCCCACGGGGAAAGTGTCCTGCGGATATATCCGCAGGAGCTCCCAGAAAACCGCACCACAACTTTGTCTGTATCAATGCTGCGGATGTACAGCGGAATGTCCTGCGGATATGGTGCGGGCATTCTGCATTGAGGATACATTACCATGGCTTCGGCACTGCATCCTCAACGCAGAACAAGTGCTGAGTGATCGGGTAGTTCATACTTACCTCCATCATGTAGCACTTCCCTCCGGCCGTGTCACTCTGTCAGCGTCTGCACTTTGCAGGAGAAGGTGGACGGGCCTGAACTAGCTCTGGCTGTCACATGGCCGGAGCTCGTGCAGGCCTCGCCCACCTCCTGCTTCTTGCTCCTAGGTCCACTGCCGTGACATGCTCAGCACCGGAAAAAAGTGACGGGTATCTGCTATCAAGGTAGGTAAGTATGGGACCAAGGCAGATTTCCGCAGGTAAATCCACAGGAACAATTGACATGCAGTTATGTGCGGCTTCAGGACATCCGCAGCATATTAGGTAGCCGCACATTCCGCAACGTGGACACAGACACTCCCCATGTCCCATAGGATAACATGGGGAGTGTCTGTACTTGCTGAAACCTGCAGATTTATCTGGAAAATCTAGAAAATCCAGATAAATCCGCAAGTTTTCCGCGGCAAAATCCACAGGAGCAAGCTCCCGTGGGCACATAACCTAAAAGTCCGGATCCGCGCGGTTTCAAAGATTTCAGGGTGTCGGATCCGGAATTCCAGGTGCACGATCCAGATCCGGCACTGGGAAAAATAATTGAAAAATAAAGAAAAACAGAAATAAAACAGCATTTCATACTTACCGAGACTTGGTGTCATGGCAGCACAATGCTTCCGGGTCGCGCATTCACTTCTTGTACTGTGCATCGTATACACACAGCTTTTCATGTTTTCCCCGCCCACCGGCCGTCCTCTCGTCTGTGATTGGTTACAGGCTGTGACAGTATCTGCCTGCCGTGCAGTCATCGCGGCTAAGTCATTGTCTGCACATCCAGTGGTCGTGCTCTATGACTGCCTGCTATGTAGCAGAGCTGAAGCAGGGTGGGACCTCGTGTGGATTATACCAGAGCTGCAGGGTGTTGGGGGTTAATAAAGTGGTGAAGGAGGGTGTGTGTTTTGTACTTTATTCCAAATAAAGGATTTTTCTCTTTGCCTGTGTTTATTTACTGTCATTTACAGGTTAGTGTAATGCAGGTATCTCATAGACGCCTGTTCTATCACACTAACCTAGGGTTTAGTAGCAGCTGTGTGCTGCTATTAACCCATTATTACTACCGCACAAGGGCAATCGAGAAGAGCCGATATTGCAACGGGATCGAGATTGTCACATCTAATAGATGCAGCAATACCGGGTGGCTACGGGCTGAGACTACCAGCCCCCAGCCGGCATTATCATGGCTGGGGATGAAAATTAGGGGGGACCGCACGTCGTCTTTTTTTTTAAAATATTTATATAAATAATAAAGAAAAAAAAAAACAAAACGCATCACCGACATAGCCACACACTTCTGACAGGAGCGTGCATGTATTTCTGTGTACATGCATGCTCATGTTCAGAGAGGGCAGGCTGTGCCGGCTGATGTCATGTCAGACTTGTACGAGTCTGACAGCGCATCACCGGCACAGCTGCACACTTCTGATAGGAGCATGCATGTATTTCTGTGTGCATGCACGGTCATGCTCAGAGAGCGCAGGCTGTGTCGGCTGATGTCATGTCAGACTTGGACGAGTGTGACAGCACACCAACGGCACAGTGGAACACTTCTGACCGGAACGTGCATGTGTTTCTGAAAAACATGCACATTCATCATACTGACCCGCAGAGACTTGCACTGCTTACCCCACCCACCAGCTGTCCCGTCGCCTGTGACTGCAATCAATTACACGTGCTGGTGGGTGAGCAAAACAATGAATACTGAATTGTCGGCTCAGGAAGGGAAAAGTGTAACCCAGAAGGAGTCTGCCGCCATGACACAGCCTCGGATGAGTACACCGTGCACGCGCCTACCCCCGTATCCCTTCCACAAATGTATTTAATCTCCGGATTTTGGTTCCCATAAACTTATATGGGCACCAAAATCCGGAGCGGATGCAGATTTTTTTTTTTCAATCCGGCAGGGATCCGCCGGTCCCGGTTTTTGGCGGATTCGATCAGTCCTAATCACGGTACATGATAGCAACTGTGTCCTGTCTATTATCTAAGAAGAGTTTAAATGTGATTAGCTAATTCTGAACACAACAGCATCAAAATTCTAAGAGGGTGTTTACCCTTATCCACAAGTATTATTTTAGTTTGTTATTTTATTTTCCACCTCAAACTAAAATTTTAGTTTGTTTCTTATTGGATTTGAACAGATTATAGGTGACAAAGATAGAAAACTTTCTGAAATGATTCTTCTTGATGTAATTTTATTTACACAACAAAAACTTGGTATTTTAACAGTGTAGACTTTTATATCCAATGTATATATGGTTGCGGTTTTGGGTGTCAGATGTCATGCTTCTTAAGTAATAGCTTTTAGAACCCTAGAAATCAGGACGCTAACAGCTGGGAGTTTAGCAGCTAAACCCAACCAACGCTGAGAATTGTGCTCTGAAGGGGATCATTAGAATCAGTGGCTGCCAAAAATGCATGCCACTACTTCATTCATTGTGTATGCATCGGCAGGCCATAGCAAAATATTTCTTCATTCTTTGGATGCGAACCTAACAAACCTAGAGAACTGTGCCCTGAAGTGGCCTCGTAAAAATCAGCAACTGCCACAAATGCATGCCACGGCCCCATTCATTTTATACTAGACTGCAGGGCATAG
Source organism: Anomaloglossus baeobatrachus (assembly GCF_048569485.1). Taxonomy (NCBI): domain Eukaryota; kingdom Metazoa; phylum Chordata; class Amphibia; order Anura; family Aromobatidae; genus Anomaloglossus; species Anomaloglossus baeobatrachus. The sequence goes on along the minus strand of NC_134355.1, from coordinate 195,371,484 downwards.
TCAACCATTTCTCCATTCCCCGAATTGGTGGAGGTCCCAGCAGTCACCCAACCACAGTCAAGTTATTACCTATGTATTGGATAGGTTATAATGTTAATCAATTGGTCATCCACTGTAATCTGAAAATTAGTTTTACACCATGTTTTTACCAATAATTACACTCGCGTTTTTAGTTTAAGTGAGTTTTGTAAAATTATATTTTTTGCTTTTATGAGCACAACAAGCATTATATGTAAAAAAAAAAATCCTAAAAAACTAAAAGGATTTTCTAACTCTTTTAAAGAACACAAAGTTAGTTTTAGTTGAAAAGTCAGGTTTAAGAGTTTTATAATCGAGTTTTACATAACAGTAACATTGTTCACTGCATAAAATGTACAGAAATAACTACTTGTTCCTGGAAGTAATATTTCTTATTTGGCCCAAAAACGTAACATTTCCTGCTGATTTTTATCATTTTCCTGTTAATGAGATGAATCTATCATGGTTACTCATACTTTTACAGAACACTTATAATATATTTGCGTACTACGTCTGGAGTCATGTAGTCACTACGTAGAAATTTACTGCTGGGGCCATTATTGCTGTGTTGCATGAGAATGATTGTTCTGGATCATCAGGATTATCATTCTGATGATTCTATTACAATCATAGTATTTCATTTTCTTCAGTTTTATAGATATCTTCACTCTTTATTTTTTTCTGACGAAGTTCTTCTCTAAAGTTAAAGGCGAATAAATCTGGATCCCGATCACACAGTTCTCTATAGGCATTACATAATCCTTGGAAATGCTTCATTGACAGTTCAGCAGGTCGCATTGTTGGTTCTACATCAGCTAACGTCAGAATTTGCTCAGTAAGTTTTGTCCGTTGCTCTTCTGGAAATAACAATCTGCAAAAGAAGGATTTATAGAAAAATCTGATTAAATTAATATATACACCACACTTACTGATGATGCAGTCTGATGTATTTATTATTATTCAAAATCAATTCTAATCAGTTGAGCATAAACAAAGGGAATCTGTCAGCAGATTTTTCTATGTAATCTGAAGAAATGCTATAAGGGTTAAAACACAAATCTCAGCAATGCCTCTCTAATCAAGGTCTGAGCTGGTCTTTACCTGCAATGTTTGTTTTAGTACCAGAAACTTATCATTGCTGGACTACAGCAGCGTGTGAGCCCTAGTCCGGCACGCCCCTCTTGCGATAAGCAGCTCACAGTCTATAGACATTGTACTTAGAGAGCCTGATGTGGGTGGGGGCAGCAATCAGCTTTGATGCATTGCTGAATCTATAACCTCTGATTGTGTCAAAACTGCCACACTCAGTAAACTAAAGGCCCCGTCACACTAAGCAACATCGCTAGCAACATCGCTGCTAACGAACAACTTTTGTGACGTAGCAGCGATGTTGCTAGTGATGTCGCTGTGTGTGACATCCAGCAACAACCTGGCCCCTGCTGTGAGGTCGTTGGTTGTTGCTGAATGTCCTGGGCCATTTTTTAGTTGTTGCTGTCCTGCTGTGAAGCACAGATCGCTGTGTGTGACAGCAAGACAGCAACAACTAAATGTGCAGGCAGCAGGAGCCGGCTTCTGCGGAGGCTGGTTACCACAGTAAACATCAGGTAACCAAGAAGCCCTGTCCTTGGTTACCCGATATTTACCTTTGTTACCAGCCTCCGCCGCTCTCACTGTCAGTGCTGGCTCCTGCTCTGTGCACATGTAGCTGCAGGACACATCGGGTTAATTAACCCGATGTGTGCTGTAGCTAGGAGAGCAGGGAGCCAGCGCTAAGCAGTGTGCGCTGCTCCCTGCTCTGTGCACATTTAGCTGCAGTACACATCGGGTAATTAACCCGATGTGTACTGTAACTAGGAGAGCAAGGAGCCAGCGCTCAGTGTGCGCTGCTCCCTGCTCTCTGCACGTGTAGCTGCGTGCGCTGGTAACCAAGGTAAATATCGGGTTCGTTACCCGATATTTACCTTAGTTACCAAGCGCAGCATCTTCCACGCGGCGCGGGGGGCTGGTCACTGGTTGCTGGTGAGCTCACCAGCAACTCGTGTAGCGACGCTCCAGCGATCCCTGCCAGGTCAGGTTGCTGGTGGGATCGCTTGAGCGTCGCAGTGTGACATCTCACCAGCAACCTCCTAGCAACTTACCAGCGATCCCTATCGTTGTTGGGATCGCTGGTAAGTTGCTTAGTGTGACTGGACCTTAAGGGATACATTGTTGTCTCTTTGCCTACACCATGGTGCTCTCAGGTGAAGTAAAAAAAGAAATCAAAAACAAAAAAAAACAAAACCAGCTTATAGACTTTAAATGTTTGAAAATAACAATACAAAAACAACCTCATTGGCATGATTGTTGGGTTAGTAAAAAGATGTATTAATTTACATGATTGCAAAAAAAATTATAATTTTTGAACTATTGCAAATTTTTTTCTCAATTGGATAAATAGCTGAAAAACTTTAATTTTCATATAAAAACTACTACAAACAATTGACTGGTCCTTTTGAAACAATTCGGACAATTTTTTTGAAACCCCTTAACTACTTATGATGTAGTATGGTATGTTTGTCATAAGACATCTCCCTGCCTTTGATGCAGGCTCGCATGTATTTTTGCAGGCAGATTAATTATTCAGCCATCATTTGCCTCTAACAGCCGCTGTTCTAAACCCTTATCGGCGAGCTCGCAACATGATCACAAACGCTGATGGGTTGTTATGACAGCTGTACAAAATATAATCTTTATTAAATAATTTAAATATACAAACTATACCATGTACACATATATAACATGGACACACTAAAATCAATTGGTGTAGGTGCCAGTGAACACACAAAAACCTCAACAGTGAGAGGTAAGGAAGTTGGGTGCAGAGAAAAATTAAGATAGTCTAATAAATCGGGGGAGGGGCCTAACTAAATGCAATCATTTCCCCCTTCCTGAAAACAGAGGGTATCTTCATTTTTTTGGATACCCCCCGTTCAACGGAGGCTGTCCCTAAAATAGCCCTTAGCTCTACTAGTCAGGTTACACACACCACTACTTAAACAGCGTGCCTACAGTGTGATAAAACAACATGTAATGACAAACAAGGACATACAAAAAATGAACTGTAAGAGCTATCGCCCCGGTCCAAATAATTCTTATGTAGTCAGTTCGATGGCAACCCCTAGTGTGGATGGATAATATAAGTGTTGACAAAACTCCATTCAAAAGTTAAGTTGTCAAAACGGGACTTCATAATTTAAATCTGTATAGCATTTTCTTAGGTCACAGGTAAGAGATTTTAGCAGTCTCCAACAAAACACTGTCTCCTCTACCGACGCGTTTCACCGCTCCCTAACCAAATATATAGGGGATCAGCAAGGGATTTTATGAATAACAGATTTGATTGTATGAAACAAATTCACAAGATATCCAACCAAACTCTCAAAAAAATGCCAACACTGATAAGGACCAGCCAAACACTGGTAATGCGGGGTAACAGGCGATCACAGTGTCTCCAGTTTACCTAGTCACAAATGGCTATTAAAAGTATAATATTACAGATTATATGTTATTTCAGAAGAGTTTTGCACGTAAAAGGTGCAAATACATCATTACTTTATGACAAATTTAGCAGTGTAATATCCTACATTGGACCATAAAAATGGCACAATTACTAGAGTGACAATGGAAAGAATGGCTGCGATTCCTAAATGGATAATGCAAAGTTTTTGTTAAACCCCTTGCATTAGTCTAGAAAATCTTCAACTCAATCACTGTTGATGGTTTTATTCTGAAATCCATTCACTGGTGTGCAGAGGCTAAATTCTAAAAATTCTGTTATTCTCCATGTGTAAACTGCCTCCGCAAAAGAAGAGGACTTGGACTCTAGTGCCACCTATTGGAAGTAGCAATCCAAACACTTTTAGGTGAAGTTCCCAAGGTGAGTATTTGGTGAGAATGGGATTTATAGCAATCTCATGCCTACTGTGTGTTTGTTCTTTTTTTATTAACAGTGTGTAAACTTACATGCAGTGCATTTTTTAAATGTGACACAATTCAATTTCTTTTGCGAATATGCTGGGTATTATATGTGGAGTTTTCCCATAGAATAACATTGGATGCAGAAAATCTGAAGGTAAAAAATGTATATGCAGAAAAGCATCAAGTAAGTATTTAATCCGCACAAGTCAAAGTTTGGTCAATGCCAAATAGAAAAAAAAGATAAAAACCGCAGCATCAAAATCACAATCAAAACATGCTAAAAACGCTGTCAAAAATGCAAGTCACCTGATTTAGCTAGAAATGGGAAGAAATACTGCAGAAAATCAGCGACATCAAGAACTCACCAAATTGTGGGAGTGTAGCCTAGCAGTATGTAAATGTCACCAATTACAATAAGCTGTGGATTAAAGGGAACCTGTCAGGTGCAATATGCACCCATACCCACGAGCAGTTCTGGGTGCATATTGCTAATCCCTGTCTAACTGTCCCTGTATATACTAGCATAGATAAAGAGATCTTTAGAAAAAGTATTTCTAAAGATCTTATACCGTATGCTAATGAGCGCGGGGACTAGTCCCCTGGGCGTTATATCCCCGGCCAGTCGCCCCTCATTAGCATGTTAGTACGCCCCTGTGGGTGTGCTATCATGCTAATGAATACGAAGCATCACAGGATCACCTCTCCGCTGTCATCAAGTCCAACAGGGGATTTCGGCTCAGTGCGCATGACTCTGGAGTTTGGGTCATGCGCACTATGAAGCCGGGTTCAAACTGAAGTAGTGCACATGACCGAAACTCCGGGATCATGTGCACCGAGCCGAAATCCAGCATTGGGCGGCGATGGCAGCGGGAAGGTGAGTGAGATCATCCTGTGATGCTGCACATTCATTAGCATGATAGCATGCCCACAGGGGCATACTAACATGCTAATGGGGCCGACTAGCCGGGGATATAACGCCCCTTGGGACTAGTGGCCTCACTCATTAGCATACTGTAAAAGATCTTTAGAAATACTTTTTCTAAAGATCTCTTTATCTATGCTAGTGTATACAGGGACAGTTAGGCAGGGATAAGCAATATGCACCCAGAACTGCTCGTGGTTCTGGGGACATATTGCACCTGACAGGTTCCCTTTAAAAAAGCATTACAGATTTTATGCAATTTGAAAATCCATTTTCTCCTAATTATGTTCTCTATACCTGGATATTACAAACACAGGTTATCATTTATGACACTATGACAAATAAACATATTTCACTTACGAGATTCCTCTGTAGCAGTATTTTCTTCTGAGCTGGAAGACATTTCGAACTACTTTTTCTACGAGTTTAAAAGGCTGATCAATTTCTGGCTGTATTAATGGTATGAAATGCACAACACCAACGTCTACCTGTAAATAAATAGAAATTGCTGTGAAAGAAATACTGTCTGGACTGACAAGTACAGAAACAGAATAATTACAAGGAACCTCTGAAAAGATTGTAACAGCATATGATCTGCGTTAATATAGCACCCCTTGTCTACATCAGTCACACCCGTTTCACATATCCTTTTCAGGTGCTTTTGCTCCATCTATCTTCCTTTCTCTGCAGTTTTCTTTGGAACAAACTTTGTGCTGAATATATGGCTGTAATGCCCTTACTGACTTGCTCACTAAAAGCGTAAAATAATAACACAAACCAATTGTTTTTGGGGTGTACTGTAACCACTGTTTCAACATTAACACTAGAAGTCTCAGAAATTTCGAGCTCCATAGGGTTCCAATGGTAGAAATGTTAAATGACCCCTCTCTGGGACTTCTAGTGTTAATAGCCATGTTCGAATGCTCTGTACACTACCCACATAAAATATTTTAGTCTATTTAAGATCTACCCTTCAGATTATGAATGATACAGTATATCATAAAAGTGAGTACACCCTCGTATTTTTGTAAATATTTTCTTATATAATTTTATGAGACAACCCTGAAGATATGACACTTTGATAGCCTGTGTAACAGCGCAAATTTGGTGTTGCTTCTAAATAATATACAGACATTAAGATCTAAACAAAGTGTCTTTGTTTTGTGTGGTCGCCATTATTTTCAAGCACTGCCTTAAATTTTCTTGGATATGGAATTCACTAGAGCTTCACAGATTGCCACTGGAATCCTCTTCCACTCCACCATGATGACAGACCTGGTGGATATTAGAGACCTTGCACTCCTCCACCTTCCACTTGAAGATGCCCCACATATGCTCAATAGGGTTTAGGTCTGGAAATATGCTTAGCTAGTCCAGAAGCCTTACGCTCAGTTTCTATAGGAAGGCAGTGGTCATCTTGGAGTTTTGGGGTCATTATTATGCTGGAATAGAAAACCAGGATCATGCTCTGCTTCAGTATGTCACAGTACATGTTCGTATTCATGGTTTCCGCAATGAACTGTAGCTCCCCATAGCTGGCAGCACTTATGTAGCATGACACTCCCACCACCATGCTTGACTATAGGCAAGATATGTCTTTGTACTCCTCTCTTGGTTTCCACCACATACAATTGGCACAATGTGAACCAAATAAGTTTATCTTGGTTTCACCAGAGCACAGGACATGGTTCCAGTAATTCATGCCCTTGATCTGCTTGTCTTCAGCAAACTGTGGGCTTTCTTGTGCCTCATCTTTAGAAGAGGCTTCCTTCTGCAATGACAGCCATGTAGACCAATGTGATGTAGTGGGCAGTGTATGGTCTGAGCACTGACAGGCTGACTCCCCACCCCTTTAACCTCTGCAGTAATACTGATAGCACTCATACATCTATTTTGAAGAAAAAAAAACAACTTCTGGATATGATGCGGAGCACATTCACTCAACTTCCTTGGTTGACCATGGCAAGTCGTGTTCTGAGTGGAACCTGTCTTATTAAACCTTTGCATGGCCTTGGCCACTCTACTGCAGCTCAGTTTCAGGGTGTTGGCAATCTTTGTATAGCATAGGCCATCTTTATGTAGAGTAACAATTATTTTTTTCAGATCCTCAGAGAATTCTCTGCCATGAGGTGCAATGTTGAACTTGCAGTGAAATTTATGAGAGAGTGTGTGAGCCATAACACTAAACTTAACACACCTGAGACCTTGTAACACTAATGAGTCACATAACACCGTGGAAGGAAAATGGCTAATTAGGCACAATTTGACCATTTTCATTTAGGGGTGTAATTACTTTTGTTTCCATAATTTTAAAAATAAATGGCTGTGTATCAAGTTATGAAGAGGACACACCGAATTTACACGGTTATACAAGCTGGACACTGACTACTTTATATTATATCAAAGTGTCATGTCTTCAGTGTTGCCCATGAAAAGATATAATAAAATATTTACTGAAATGTAAGGGGTGTATTACATACATCTACAGTTAGGTCCACAAATATTTGAACAGTGACCGAATCTTCAGAATTTAGCCTCTGCATGTCACTATTTTTTGATTTAAAATGAAACTGAGATGCAATTGAAGTGTAGATTTTCAGGTTTAATAAAAGGGGATGAACAAAAATATTCCATAAAATATTTAGGGCATTCTCATTTCAGGGGCTCAAAAGTAATTAGACAAATGTACTTGAATATAAATAAAATGGTCATTTTTAATAATTTGTAGAGAATCTTTTGCACCCAATGTCTGCCTGAAGTCTGGAAGCCACAGTCTTCACTAAACGCTGGGTTTCCTGATTTGTCAGGCCTTTACTACAGCTGACTTTAGCTGTTGCTTGTTTATGGATCTTTATGCCTTAAATTTTGCTTTAAGCATATGAAATGCATACTCAATGTGGTTGAGATGTGGTCATTGACTTGGTCATAGAGGAATATTCCACCGTTTTGCCTTAAAAATCTCCTGGATTGCTTTTGCAGTATGTTTTGGGTCATTGCTCACCTGCACTATAGAGCGCCGTCCAATCAACCTTGCTGCATCTGGTTGAATCAGAGCAGAAAGTATCACCCTGTACACTTCTGAATTCATGCGGCTGCTTCTGTCTGCAGTCACATCATCAATAAAAAATAATGAATAAAACCTCGCATCACCAATTAGGTGCTCAGAAGAAAAGTATAAATAAAAGGAGAAGAACTCAGGCACTCAAAGCCCCAATAAGAAAACCAGAGAAAAAGATGTATTCTTATTTTTGTTTTTATTCAGTATTATTGGTGTGGCAAAGTCCGAAAACCGTTTTTTTGACGTTTCGGCCCCTGGCCTTTATCAAAATCGGACCATCAGATGGACTGACACATAGATAATGTGGGCTAGTTCACAAAGATTATCGTCACTCAAAACCTGTGATGGGGTTTGTAATATAGATAGGTATGAGGGGTAGTAAGTAGGTAGATCATATAACTTTGAAATGTCACAACCTGCAATTGGTCTATGAAAGTGTATGTTAATCCAAAAATAGGAGGGAGGACCATAGATTACAGTGTAATAATGTAAAATTGGATTCTGCTGCCCCAGATACCTGGATTCACTATCATCACACTGCAGGATTAGGAGAGGGTTTTTTATTATATTATTCTGTTTTGAATAGGGAAACAGAACAAGTCGGTTCCTATTTGGTGTAGGAACATAAACGGCTGGAGAAGAGAATTAGCCTCGGATAATGAAGAGGTCTCATGCCATAGTGTCAGGGAAAGTGTCCTGGAGAATCCTGCCGTGCCGAGTGACGATAATCTCTTGTGAACTGTGTTATTTCTTTTTTTTTTAAATTGTGAAAAGTTTATTCAGAGGGTCATTTATTATTCAACTCCTCAAACCACAAGAATTCTGTTTGGTTCCCCTAAAGTATTAAGAAGTATTTCAGGCACAAAGAACAATGAGTTTCACATGTTTGGATTAATGATCTCTTTTTCCAGCCTTTTCTGACTAATTAAGACCCTCCACAAACTTGTGAACAGCACTCATACTTGGTCAACATGGGAAAGACAAAGGAGCATTCCAAGGCCATCAGAGACAAGATCGTGGAGGGTCACAAGGCTGGCAAGGGGTACAAAACCCTTTCCAAGGAGTTGGGCCTACCTGTCTCCACTGTTGGGAGCATCATCCGGAAGTGGAAGGCTTATGGAACTACTGGTAGCCTTCCAAGGCCTGGACAGCCTTTGAAAGTTTCCACCCGTGCCGAGACCAGGCTTGTCCGAAGAGTCAAGGCTAACCCAAGGACAACAAGGAAGGAGCTACGGGAAGATCTCATGGCAGTGGGGACATTGGTTTCAGTCAATACCATAAGTAACGTACTCCACCGCAATGGTCTCCATTCCAGACGAGCCCGTAAGGTACCTTTACTTTCAAAGCGTCATGTCAAGCCTCATCTACAGTTTGCGCATGATCACTTGGAGGACTCTGAGACAGACTGATTCAAGGTTCTCTGGTCTGATGAGACCAAGATCGAGATCTTTGGTGCCAACCACACACGTGACGTTTGGAGACTGGATGGCACTGCATACGACCCCAAGAATGCCATCCCTACAGTCAAGCATGGTGGTGGCAGCATCATGCTGTGGGGCTGTTTCTCAGCCAAGGGGCCTGGCCATCTGGTCCGCATCCATGGGAAGATGGATAGCACGGCCTACCTGGAGATTTTGGCCAAGAACCTCCGCTCCTCCATCAAGGATCTTAAGATGGGTCGTCTTTTCATCTTCCAACAAGACAACGACCCAAAGCACACAGCCAAGAAAACCAAGCCCTGGTTCAAGAGGGAAAAAATCAAGGTGTTGCAGTGGCCTAGTCAGTCTCCTGACCTTAACCCAATTGAAAACTTGTGGAAGGAGCTCAAGATTAAAGTCCACATGAGACACCCAAAGAACCTAGATAACTTGGAGAAGATCTGCATGGAGGAGTGGGCCAAGATAACTCCAGAGACCTGTGCCGGCCTGATCAGGTCTTATAAAAGACGATTATTAGCTGTAATTGCAAACAAGGGTTATTCCACAAAATATTAAACCTAGGGGTTGAATAATAATTGACCCACACTTTTATGTTGAAAATTTATTAAAATTTAACTGAGCAACATAACTTGTTGGTTTGTAAGATTTATGCATCTGTTAATAAATCCTGCTCTTGTTTGAAGTTTTCAGGCTCTAACTTATTTGCATCTTATCAAACCTGCTAAATCTGCAGGGGGTTGAATACTACTTGTAGGCACTGTATTTAGAAACCATCAAAAGAATAAAATACAGGTCCATGGACCTAACGGCCCGTCTGCAATAATCACAGTCTGCTCAGAATAGAGAGTACATTGAGACCAATCATATGCACAGCTAGGTAAGGTATAGAAAACGTACGCCCCATCCCGAACATCTACATATGTAAGGTTCCCGTAAGGTTTTTCTTTCTTATTTATCTAAGTGACAAAGCACATTGTGCCTTAAGGTATTAAGACACGCACGTTTGGAAGAAGAAAAAGAAAGGAAAACAAGATAGAAAGAGGAAGAGAATATAGCAGAAGCATAAGAGGATGAGCAAGGAAGAAGTGGGACGGGAGGAGGTAAGGTAGAGGGGTAGGGGTAGGGGGTTGGGGGATTAGGCGGACATTCATACTCGCTGTTAATCAGCATCCTTACAGAATTGCGGAATCGTTGGTTCCCGTGCCGTCTCCCACCAGCTCTCTATAGTCCCCTGTTTGTTGGAAGTCCATCCACTCCTGCCAGGTGGCCCAGAATTTCACATAGGAGTCATGCAGTGAGGAGGTCAGATCCTCCATATGCATTAGGTCATTGAGCTTAGTGATCAACTGTGCCACCGTGGGGGGGGTCTGAGATCTCCCTCTCTCCGGGATACATAGTCTCGCTGCCATTATGAGGAACTTCCTCAGGGATGCTTTGTATGCTTTTAGTGGGGTCTCGCAGTGATGCAACAGGAAGATGGCTGGACCCATTTCCTCAGTGGTTCCTGTGACCAGCCGGATGATATCAGACACACTTTTCCAAAACGGCTGGATCGCCTCGCATTCCCAAAACACGTGGAAGAGAGTACCCTCCTCCAGACCACATCTCCAGCAAGTAGGATCCACCCCTGGAAAAATGGCATGAATTCTAGATGGCACCCTGTACCATCTGGAGAGCAATTTGTAACTGGCTTCCTGGAATCTAGAGCTAATGGATGAACTGTGTGCAAGCAGACAGATACGTTCCCACTGGTCAGAGGCTCACGCCGAGGTCACCCTCCCACTTCGCTACAAATGATGGAGGAGGTTGGTCTGAAGGAGAGGATAACAAAGAATATACCGCCGATAGCAAGTGTCGTATCGGGCCTGTTCCCCCACAGATCATTTCAATTTGTGTCTTGGGCTGCTGGAAGTAGGCCCTCTTTGGGATTTTACCGAGAAAATGTGCCAGATGTAAACATCTCCATCGTCCCAACGGGGCTGAGGTCTGTCTAGCCTCCAGATTGGCAATCGAGGGCCAACCCTCCCAATCTCCCAAGTCTTCTACCCGATCTATGCCATTGTGTATCCGCAACTGAAATATGGGGTCCGTTCTTCCCGGCTCAAAAGAGGGATGGCTCAGGATAGGCATCATACGGGAGTGAAGGGGGATCAATTCAGTGCACACTGGACCCGTATTGCAATACGTCACCGTAGGGCCAATAGTTGGATATACCTTCAGCCCTGCAGGAGCCTCAGGAAGCACCCAAGGCAATTTATTTAGAGGTATTTGACAAAAAGACTGTTCAATTTGAACCCACACCTTCTGTGTACCATTCCTGCACCAATCAATTATTCTGGTGAGGTGGCCTGCTAAATGGTAACGCTTTATGTCCGGCAGCCCGATCTCACCTCTGCGTTTGGGTCTAAATAGGGTGGTTCTCTTTAAGCATACTGGTTTGCCCGCCCAAATAAAAGATGACTGGATTGACTCGAGTGTCCAGAAGAATGCGGTTGGAATTTTAATTGGGAGAGCTTGGAAAATGTATAAGAGCCTGGGCAGTATATTCATCTTAAAGATTTGATTTCTACCAAACCATGAGAACAGAGATTTTCCCCACCGGTCAGTCTTTCCTAATAGATGCTAGCAAGGGTGGAAAATTATCGACATAGAGGAGGCCCAAGTCACTGGTCAGGCGTATTCCCAGATAATTAAGAGACTGAACTGCCCACCGAAAACTAAAGGATAATTTCAACTCCTCCACTTCCCTGGAAGACAGATTGATGTTAAGAGCCTCCGATTTTGAGAAGTTAATTTTGAAATTTGCTAATTGAGAATATGTCTGAAACTCTTTCATCAAGTTAGGGAAACTCTGGGAGCCGAAACGAAAAACAGGAGATCGTCCGCATATGCTGCGACTTTATGCACAGCCTGGCGCACCACCACACCCGCAATATCGCTATTAGCTCGTACATGTCTGAGGAAAGGTTCCAATGTCAGGATGAATATCAAAGGGGATATTCAAACGGCACCTGACGGGTGCCGTTTGAAATGGTAAAAGGGTCCGAAAGGATCCCATTCACACGTACCCTCGCCGATGGCACAGTGTATAGAGACAATATCCATCCCAACATACCGTCACCCAACCCCAGACTTCTGAGCGTAGCCTCCATAAATGTCCAATCCACTCTATCAAATGCCTTTTCGGCATTGGTCGACAATAGCAAGGACGGAATTCCTCCTGTTTTTGCTGCATGTATTAAATGAATGGCCTTAATTGTGTTGTCTCGTGCCCCGCGACCTGCCATAAACCCCGCCTGATCTGGATGGATAATTCGTGGAAGCAGAGGTGCCAGCCTGGTCGCCAGTGTTTTAGCAAAAAGTTTTGTGTCTACATTCAATAATGATATTGGGCGGTAGCTAGCACACTGCGTTGGATCTTTCCCTACTTTAGGTATTACTGTGATGTGTGCTCTCAAAGAGTCAACGTTAGGCTTTGAGTCCCTCTGGGTCCTAGAGTTAAAGGTACACAGAAGATGTGGTGTTAGTAATTCTTTAAGTTTTTTGTAATACACCAGGGGCAGGCCATCAGGGCCTGGAGCTTTTCCTGTTTTGGAAGATGCAATAGCATCCCATAGTTCTTGGTTCATAATTGGTAGTTCCAACGCTGCAATCTCCGATTCTTCAAAGTGCGTCATTTTAGCTTCTTTAATATAATCTACTATTTTACGTTTAAGGGTAAGTGATGACTTTAAAGGACCATTTGTTTCTAGATTATATAGGGATGCATAAAATTTTTTAAAGGTCTCCGCAATTTCCAGAGATGAATGTAGCATAGTACCCTGAGGATGTGTAGGGGAAATTTTCGAAATAAATGTTGACGCTTGTTGTTGTCTAAGTGCTCTCGCCAGTGTTTTGCTGCATTTATTCCCGAATTCATAAAAATGCCAATGAGATCAGGCAAGGATCCCCTTAGCCTTATTATTGAGCAATTTCCGCAAGTTGTCGCAAGCTCTAAAGAGGGCGCTTCCCACCTCCACCGATAGCATCTGTTTGTGACTGGTCTCCAGGTCTTTCAATTGCGTTAAGAGCGTAGAAATCTCGAGCTCCCGCTCCCTTTTTCGTCTTGCCCCCTTCTGAATCAATACTCCCCTAATGACACATTTATGAGCCTCCCAAACTGAAGTTGCTGAAATGTCGCCGGTGGTATTCCTTGTGAAGTATTCTGTCAGGGTATTTTGTACCAGTTGTAGGACCTCCGGGTCCTCCAGCAGGGAAGCATTCAACCTCCACTGCCACTGATGTGGCAGTGAGGATTGTAACAACACCTTTACCGTGCAAAGTGCGTGATCGGTAAAGGTAATGTTCTCTATTTGGGACTGTGAGATCCTGGTGAGATCCCCATGTTTTACAAAAAAGTAATCAATTCTAGAATATGTTCCGTGCGCCGTCGAATAAAATGAATAGGTTTATATGCGTATTTAAATGGAATCGTGCCTGGGACATAGATCTGCCAGTGAGACGCTAGAGGTTGCTGTGACAACACACGTCACGTCCTCTGACGTGGCAGTGATAGATTAACTTGACCTCCTTCACTAACGGCTGAAGCGTCTAGTATACATAAGCCTTGCTGTCCAGTTTGGGACTTTTCATTGGCTTAAACTGTATCACGTGATTTGCCTTGCTCTCTCTGTTACTAGAGAGCGCGGCTACGGGCTGTCACATACATGCTCACTGTAACTAATTGCATTTCGGCCACTATGCTGACGGGTGTCTGTATCCTGGCTGACTGCAATTTTGTAATATAAGCTTATACTTGTCTCTGGATGAGGCCGTGCACGGAACACATGTCTGTCGGTCGGACGCTAGGGGTTGCCTTGACAACACGCGTCACGTTCTATGACGCGGCTGTGGGGAGCTGACCCGGCCTCCTTCATTGGCGATTGAAACGCCGGGTATAAGGAGGTGCTTACTGTTCCATTTGGACGCTCCACTGGCTAAGGCTGTAGCACGTGATCGCCGGCTTACTGCATCAATGGGGCGTAGCAAAATAAACTATGTGGAGGCTTGAGCACAGCTGATCGGGATTCCATTATGCAGTGATGGGCATTTGATCTCCCCTATAGGAACGTCAGACACCGCCCACGTAGCGCAACAGGAAATCCACTTTTTTTCAATCTAAAACTAATTGCCCATACTATATATACCCGACCTACACACAGTCCACCATACGTCCCCTGAAGAAGAGGTGAAACGCGCGTAGGGACTGGTGGGGTATCCGGACTTGCTGCAATTGGTCAGTATTGTACTGTGGTTGTGATCATATGACTGTTTTTTCTACGGGCTTTAATACAAACCTATTATATATAGGGCCTTGTTATACTATTGACATGCAGTTGGGTGTTCAGTATAGGCAGCCTAGAGGCTGGGCTTACTATTAATAGGTGGTAATGGGAAATTACAATATGCATTGATATTTACTTTATTTTTGATGTATTCTATCCTAAACCTATGCTATTGACTTATAATCTTAAACTGACCCAAACACTGTACGTATTTTGATATGTTAATTGATCGCAACTGTTGTAAAATAAATTGCATGCAATTCTGTTAACCCCTTGAGGACTCTTTGCTGAGGCAATTTTAAATGCATAAACAATAAAATTTTATTTTATTTAAGAATTATACCACAAGTTCGCTTGTTTATTATAGTCATAGTGGTGTTCTGGCACTTTCAATGAGGTTAGGAAGTGACTTATATTAGATCAATAACGATTGCAGCATTTAGGAGGGTGGCAGTGGGAACACACTTTCCTCTTCCAACAGATTGGGGGTCCTGCAGCATGATCACAGGGGCCAGACTGTTGCCAAGGCAATCCGAGGTAATCATGACGACGCCCAACAGGTCACCTAACTATGACAAGCCTCTTAGACCATACCATGGTGTAAGACGCTTTTGTCAGTGTAGTGTAAAACTGGAGCATTGCAATGGATAATACAAGCAGTCAGACTAATAAGTTAATGTCCCATATAGGACTAAGTGGAAAAGTAAAAAATATAAAACAAATCATAAAAGAGCAAGAAAAATAAAAAAATATGATACCAATACACACGTAAATATTTATGTAAAAAAATACACAAAATATACATATTTGGTATTGCTGCATTCGTAACGACACAATCTATAACACTATCCACTTCAGTGAACACCATAAAAAAGATGAAATAAATGAAAAAAGTGTAAACAAAAATGCTTTTTCATCATACTACCCAAAAAAATGGCATAGAACACAACCAAAAAGTCAGAAATAAATAAAAAATCTTGCAAAGGATGTAGCAGAGTCGGGATCGTTGTGGGACTTTGTGTGGATTACGTTGGACCTGCAGGGGTGATTTGGGGGTTAATAAATTGGAGAAAAAAGCATTTTTTGCTGTGTGTTTTTTTAATAAAATGATTTGTCTCTGTTTTGAGTTTATTTCTTTTTACTTACACGATTAGTAATGAGGGAGTCTCATAGACTTGTCTCCTTTACTAACCTTGGGTTTGATGACAGCTGTCATTTTTTGACAACTCACAGCTATCATTCGCCCCTTATATCACCCCAATTGCCAAATCTCCAGGACAATCGGGATGAGCTGGGTAAAGCACCAGAATGGTGCATCTAATGGATGCGCCAATTCTGGGGCAGCTGCAGGCTGCTATTTTTAGGCTGGGGAAGGTCCAACAAAAATGGCTGGATATCAAAATTGGGGGGAACCTATGTTTCGTTTAATTATCAATTTAAGTAATAAAAAAAAGAAAAAAAAAAGCTGAGTTGGGTGACTCGTATTTTGATACACAGCCAAGATAATGCACACAACTGGAGGCTAAAAGCTATCAAAATACGGGGGACCCTACGCCATTTTTCCAATTATTTATTTATTTACTTTTACACTCCACTTCCAGGACTCAGACAGCTAGTGTGAAAACAACCAATGGGGTTTGGTGTCCGGGGTCAAGTCCAGTCCCGAAACAGACATTTTTGTAAAAAAAGTTGGGCCGAACCTGCCGAACCCAAACATCTGCGGGTTCGCCCATCTCTACTTATCACCCCAAGAACACCATCCCCACAGTGAAACATTGTGATAGCAGCATAATGCTGTGAGGATATTTTTCAGCAGCAGGGACCGGGAAAATAGTCCAAGTCGAGGGGAAGATTGATGGTGCGAAATTCAGGGATATTCTTGCACTAAATCCGTTTCAGTCTGTCAGTGATTTGAGACTTGAACAAAGGTTCACCTTCTAACAAGAAAATGACCCAAAGCATATTGCTAAATCAACACTCGACCCAGACCTTAATCCAATTGAGAATCTGTGGTCAGACTTGAAGATTGCTGCTCTCCGGAGGAAACCATCTAACTTGAAGGACCTGGAGTGGTTTTGCCTGGAGGAATGGACAAAAGCTCCAGTGGCAAGAAGTGGAAAGATCATTGACACTTATCTAAAGTGTCTTGCAGTTGTAATTGCCGCAAAAGGAGGCAATGACTTTACGGGGGTGGATATGCAGACTGAAGTTTTCAATTACTTTGTACTATTTGTTATTTGCATTACAATAAAAAGAAAACCAAATGTTCATAGTTGTAGGCATGTTCTTAACATGACCTGATGCCAACCGTCAAAAAAAATATACTTTCTTCACAAGGCATTGTATCTTGGACATGTAGATGAAACCTCGATGTAAGTACACAACATAGAGCACAGGATAAAAGTAAAATTATCTCAAATGTTCTATAGCATTGAATTCAAGAAACAAAAAACAAATCCCCACTTAGGTTCATCATCTGTTAATGGAAATATAGGTGGCTTCCATGTTACTATTAGCACAAAGACTCTAAAAAAGCACTATGGCACCCCTCCAAAAATAAAACCAGCAAAATGTGCATTCCCAAATCCATATAACCCCCCTCCCTTCTGAGCACCACAAAGAATCTAAATCAAAGATAACATCCACATGTTTGTCATTGCTGCAGTGATGAAGCTAGCTTAATTTACTGGATGTGTGTATCCAAAACCACAAGCTGGGTATGGGCACTACAATGTACTGGGCACGACAACGGCTTATTTGCAATTTTTAATTCTGCAAAATTCAATGCATTTGAATCCATGGTTGTTTTCCAGAGACAAAATTGTCACTACACCCAAAGATGAATTCCCAGAGGGGTGTAATTTCCAAAATGTGGTCACTTGAGAGGGTTTCTGCTTTTCTGGCACTTTGGTGCTCTGCAAATGGAATCAGTAAACTATTCTAGGAAAATCTGTGTTCATAAAATCAAATTGCGTTACTTCCCTCCCAAGCCCTGTAATGTGGCCAAACAGTACTGTCCAGTCACATGTAGGGTATTGCCACAATCAGAAGAAAATGTGGAATTATGGGGCTTTTTTTTAACCTATTCCCCTTGTGAAAATTGGAAATCTGGGGTTAAAACAATATTTTAGTGGTAAATATGTAAAAAAACAACATTTCTTCGATGCCCAATAGTATACTTTTTGTGACACACCTGTGGTGTCAATATGCTCACTGCACCCTTTAATGAATTCATTGAGGGTGCAATTTGCATAATGGGGTCAATTGTAGTGGGTTTCTGCTACTTTGGCAAGTTAGGGGCTCTTCAAATATGACATGGCTTCTGCAATCTATTTCAGCCAAAATGGCAATCCAAAATTCAAATAGTGCTCCTTGTGAGCCCTGCCATGCACCAAACTGCAGTCTTCCACCACATATTGGGCATCGGCGTACTCAGGAGAAATTGCACAACAAAGCACATGGTGCATTTTCTCCTTTTACCATTGAGAACATTTGATTTTTTCATTTACATGGCTCAACGTCATAAATTCTGTGAAGCACCTGGGGGTTCATGGTACTCACGAAACATCTAGATAAGTTTCCTGAGGGGTGTGGTTTCCAAATGGGGTCAATGAGGGAGTTTACACTGTTTATGCACATCAGGGGCTCTCTAAACATGGCATCAGCTAATGATTTCAGGTAATTTTGCATTCCAAGCGTCAATTAGCACTCCTTCCTTTCTGAGCTCTGCCGTGCACCCAAACAGTAGTTTTCCAGCACATTTTAGGTATTAATGTACTAAGGAGAAATTGCACAACAAACCGTATAGTGCATTTTCTCCTGTTACCCTTGTAAAAATGCAACATTTATAGCTAAAAGTTAGGGAGAAAATACTCCACAGCACCATACAAAGGAAGGGGTGGTCTGCTGCATCCCCACACAAAGCACAAACTCAGTAGCATGTCATGACAAAAAGGATGAAAGTTTTTTTAGTGCAAAAACAACACAATTTTTACTCATAACACAAGACATAAGGTGAACATCCAAATGTCATAAAAACATATTAAAAAAGAGTAAATGACAGACAACCCCCCATATAGTCCAAGGTAATCCATACTGAGACATGTTGGCTCAAGAGAAGTTTAATGATATGCTAAAGGATCCATAGGAGCATACATACCCCGAGTGCCAGGTTGAATGTCTCTATGAGAGTATTAGATTCCATATGGAATATAAAGAGACAGTAAACCAAAGCTTATATGCATGTCAGGTTATATATTTACCAACAGTCCCAGAGGAATCTGTATGCAGGCAGATGTATAGGAGTGCAGAAAGAACCTGGATAAGGCTTCCCAGCCGCTACAGCAGGTTAGGTGAGGGGGACCCCGCATGAGAAGGGCCTCGGAAGGCCTAAGTACACTATGTAATACACTATGTAAGTGGCAAAAAACAGTTTTCAACAAAAACCATACTAAATAATAACATTTAGTATATTGCTTATATTTAAGTGAACAATGTATTGTAGTGCAATGTGAACATTAGATATTTAATCACTTTTATGATACAATAAACAAGATATTTAGATAGAACATAAAATATATTTATTGGAATACAACTTTAGAACACAAAAAACTGTAATAAATTGTAAATATGTAATACAATATGTAATATATATATATACACACAAGATATATATACAATCTACTGTATATTACATAGTGTATTACATATTTACAAATAATTACAGTTTGTGTTCCAAAGTTGTATTCCAATAAATATATTTTATGTTCTATCTAAATATCTTGATTATTGTATCATAAAAGTGATTAAATGTCTGTTCACATTGTACTACAATAAATTTTTCACTCAACCATAAGCAATATATGTGGGAGTCGGAGTCGTGGAGTCGGTGCAAAGGAAATTGAGGAGTCGGAGTCGAAGGTTTGGCTTACCGACTTTACAGCCCTGGTTGCTCCAGCCACTGTTCACCTTCTACTTTAGATGTAGAGATCTTTGGACTATCCATAAAAAGGCAAATGCAAAAATATGTAGATTTCATAGTATAAAGTGAATGCCGAAACTGCTATGATCAGTGCTACAGTAAGTGAAGTGTTCAAATCAGTAGAAAAACACAATCATAAATACTTAAGTAAGTGGATTGAAACTGCTACACTAAATGAGTAGCGATGAGCAAACCTGAAGTTTGGTGTTAAGTCCGAACACAGACTTTTCCACAAAAACAAAGTTCAGATTCACAGTTCGGGTGCGTTATGAATGCAAACCACTTGCGCAAGCATTGCTGTGCTGGGTATGATCGGTGCGTGGTCCAGTGCTAGCCGCTTGTAGTGTTTGAATGGCTCGGACTGGGGGTAACAAGAGCGTGATCACATGTAGTGTGGACCGAAAAAAAAAAAAAAAAAAAGGAAAAAAGCCCGCCCACCGTCCCTCGGACGTGTTTTGTTTATGGCTGGCTGCATGTGGGTGTAGACAAAAACTGCCAATCAGTGACTTCAAATGAAGTTCAGGTCAAGTCCGACTCCAAAACCGAACTTTAAAAAAGTTCAGTTGGACCAGCAGAACCAGAACTTCCACGGATCCACTCATGTCTATCAATGAGTAAAATAATCTTTCTTTATTGCAGTATATATAGTAGCTATTAATGATGAGCTAGCACTACCATGCTTGGGTGATCGGTACTCATAATGAGCAGTTAGATGCTCGGATGGGCTAGACTCGAGTACCTCAGTATAACTGAAGTCAAAAAGGGACTCAAGCATTATTCCGGGAAATCTTCTGAAAAAATGTTTGAGTCCCCCATTGACTTCCATTATACTAAGGTGATCAAGTCGCACCCATCCGAACATCCAATTGCAATCCACATGAGTACCAAACACCCAAGCATAGTAGTGTGTGTATGTGTTCCTGTCGCAGAGGTGTGTATACACTGTGGGAGGCTTATTAAGGACCTCATTCAGTTATCCATATATCACATTCTAAAACCGTGATAAAAAATATTAAACATTGCAGTATGCTGTAGTTTGGCCGATTTACAGGCCAAATTAATGCATGTAATTAGCAGACAAGTTCCTACATTCATCCACCATTTGGAGAACGACAGGGAACTAAAAATAGAAAAAGTAAGTTCTAAATTTGTGGATGTGATGGGATCAAGTTTTACAACGGTTATCTGAACGCAGCATAAGTAAGATTAGTAGATACATTTGCCATGCCAACACTATCCTAGCCTAATTATAATAACAGTTTAACAACAGTGATAAACCTTTGATAACTAGTTATCTGTTATTTGTCCAAATTAGAGATGAGTGGACCCGTGGAAGTTCGGTTCTGTGGGTGCAGCCGGACTTTTGAAAAAGTTCAGTTTGGGACCCGGACTTGACCTGAACCCCAATAGAAGTCACTAATTGGGTAGTTTGGGTTTCTGCCCACATGCAGCCAGCCACCTCTGGAGGATTTTTACCTTTTTTTCTGGTGCACACTACATCCACTCATGCTGTTGTTACCCCCAGTGCGAGCTGATCAAACACTGCAATTGTAGTGCACTGGGCTGAGCACCAAGCGTATCTGAGCACAGCGATGGTTGCTCCACTGGTTTACATACGTAAAGCACCCAATCTCCGAACTCGAACTCTGTTTTTTTCTGGTCTGTTTTCGGTACGAACATTCAAACCCAGGTTCGCTCATCTCTATGCCCAATACGGCTTCTATGATTTCTTCACACAGATTGTGGTTCGCAACCATCTCTCATAGCGGAAGGTGGCTCTCCAGGTAAAAAAGGTTGGGGATCACTAGTGTAGAGATATAGCTGAGTTATGTTTCATTACAAACACTACCAGATCTCATGTCAGTGCACTCAGTCTCACCCTCCCCCACATTGTCCTTCATGAGATGATATCTAGCAGGGAATGCAATGATGCATAACTCTACAGAAAATACAGAGATCAGTAAGTAAAGAGAGATGTGATATTTTTTTTCCCTTGTGTTTTGCTGCCTATTTATGATTGGTCAACCTCACGCAGGCGAAGAAGTACATGCACCCAGAGACACATCTTTGGTAACACTCAGTTGAAATTAAGCGGGTATTCTCAAGCTATGGAATTGCTTTAATTAGTTACACGGCATAAAAATAAGCAAGCTTGAAATAAGCTTTTTTTTATATATAACTGCTGCCATTCCAAGCAATGAGAGCTTTTATCTTTCATAGTTTACAGATTGTTTCCATAGAGCACACAGTGTCTAACCAAACACCAGCAGAGTGTGCTTAGTAATTGCATTCCAAGGGAGGTTAATTCCAAACCTTCCAGCCATCTCTTTCCAGCCTAGTGCACTTTCTCCAGACCTGAATCCAAGAGAAAACTTATGGGATCAGCTAAGTCACCATGTAGAGGCTCGTAACGCTGTATCCCACAACTTCAATGACCTGAGGGCCATCATTCAAGAAGATTTGGATGCCATACCTTAGCAAACAATGACTTGACTTGTAAACAGCTTGAGATGTCATTGTGAAGCTGTAATTGATGCTCAAGGCCACATGACAACTTATTGAGACACTGACATTTTTTTTGGGGGGGTATACCCACCCCACTGCTGTTGGCTTTTGTTTCAATAAATTGTTTGAGATTAGGAAATCACCATTGCATGCTTCTACATAAATGCCCAAAATATTATTGCAGCGTGAACGTTTTACATTTTACAGACATTTTACCCAAAAGGTAGTGAATGTCACTGTGGGGGCTGTTTTCTGCTTGCGCCTCCTGTTCTGCTAGCAGCAGTCTCCCCTTTTCAATGCATACTGTCTGTGCAATCTCTTGCCAACTTAACACTTCTCATTAGAGCTGAAGGTTACTGTCATTGAGCATTGAAAAGGAATACTGAGCTGAGAGCTCATACTGAGCATACGTTGGCTTTGACAACTGACACATGCCAAGTGGAGCAGGGACTAGCCCAGCTCCTGAAACGGAGGTCACTGATGACTATTCGTTTAAAAGTGGGAAAAGCAAATGTAAGGCTATGTGCGCACGTTGCGTATTTGCATGCAGTTACGCTGCGATCTGCACCGCAGCGTAACTTCATGCGTCCTGCGTCCCCAGCATAATCTATGAAGATTATGCAGGAGCCGTGCGCACGTGGCGTCTTAGAGCGCAGCGCTTCGGCTGCTGCCCGAAGCGCGCGTTCTAAGAAGTGACATGTCACTTCTTTCCTGCGCTCTGCATACAGTCCCCGCTCTGTCTATGGGAGGGGCTGCATTCAGAGCGCATGGAATCGGCTTTTTCTTTTCACTACGGACTCTTTCTGCAGCGATTTGAAGCGCACGTGTGCTGTTCAAATCGCTGCAGAAATTTCTGCAGGGCCAGTAAGCAATGTGCGCACATGTCCTGTTTGAGTATCCCAGCATGCAAGGGGGATTTTCAAACGAAATGTCATTAAATGGGAAGTAAAAAAAATAAATAAAGCACTTAGAGTAGGGAGGTAATGGTAGGAACTTTTTAATAGAAGTTTATTGGAAACTGATAAAATTATTACATTAAATAGACATTTAGGATAAAAATTATAGTTAGTTGTGGAGCACTCCTTTAAAGTGAACCGGTCATCAGAAATTTAGCTATAAACCTAAAAGTTTCCCCCTCTGCAGCTCCTGGGCTGCATTCTAGAAAGCTTACAATAGTTTTTGTGGCCCCTTTTATTCCAAAATAAATACTTTATAAACTTGTACCTTTCCGGATGCAAATTTCCTAAATCTTCCATGGGGGCGGGCTGCCTGATGTACGTTGCTGTCCTCCTGCCGATTTACGCCGCCCCCGAACGCTGAATTTCAAACCTCAGGACGCCGCCCCTGGGCGCCCGTGGTTCCGCGCATGCGCTGTGCTACTGTAGCGGTGCCGTGCACTGCGTGCACGTGTGACCGCTAGTGACGCTTTGCGCGGGCACAAGGTTATGGGCGGCGCTATGAGTGTCATCAGCAAGTGCCGCCCATAACCTCGTGACCGCACTTTCGCCTATTCCTCCAGCGTTCTGCGCAAACGCTCGCTGGCCAGATGACCGGACGTCACCTCCTTCCCATCCTGCTCAGCAGCAGGAAATAGATGGGAGGAGCGGACGGAGCAGTCGGTGCCCGCGCAAAGCGTCACCAGCGGTCACACGTGCACGCAGTGCACGGCACCGCTACAGTAGCACAGCGCATGCACGGGACCACGGGCGCCCAGGGGCGGCGTCCTGAGGTTTGAAATTCAGTGTTCGGGGGCGGCGTAAATCGGCAGGAGGACAGCAACGTACATCAGGCAGCCCGCCCCCATGGAAGATTTAAGAAATTTGTATACGAAAAGGTACAAGTTTATAAAGTATTTATTTTGGAATAAAAGGGGCCACAAAAACTATAGGAACCTTCCTAGAATGCAGCCCAGGAGCTGCAGAGGGGGGAACTTTTAGCTTTATAGCTAAATTTCTGATGACAGGTTCCCTTTAAGATAGTGTAAGGTGCCACGGACCCTGCAAAACTTTACTCAAATCCTCAATGACCTTCTAAGGCCACGTGCATATGTTGAGTATTTGATGACATTTCTACCTCAATATTTGTAAGCCAAAATCAGTAGTGGGTAATAAATACAGAAATGTTGCTCATGTTTCTATTAAACTTTTCCTCTGATTGTTTCACTCCTGGTTTTGGCTTACAAATACTGAGGAAGAAAACTTCATCAAATACTCAAAGTGTGCACGTGGCCTAAAAGTGCATAAACGAAATAGCGATACAGTGACTAGGTTGTGCAAAAAAAATGACAAGCTCCCTCAATTCAGAAACAATGGAGGTAAAAAAAGAGAGGATAAATTTGTTAAAAGAATTCTGCTGGAATAAATTATTGCTGCACATCATAGAAACAAAGCAAAAGAAAAGGGATGATGAGCAATACAAGACAAATTCTCAAATCAATTATCACTACAAAAGTATGCAGATAATGTTACTCCCTATAAAGAGCTTCTCATTGAGCACAGAAAGCAGCACTTGAAACAATCATGTACCCGGTGTAGCTATGGCAACTAATACAGAAAAGAGCTATTTTATCTGAGAAAGGACACTCCAATAAAATGATTGATTTGTGACTTTTTATTTTGCACACATCGATTAAAAGAACAGTTTGTATCTGATAACATTTATTAAAAAACAAACCTGCTACTTACAGTAAAGTGGTTGTCATCCAGGACTTTACCATGGATGACCTAACTTTAACATAGGTCACCAATGTCTGATCAGTGGGGGTGCGACAACCAGTACCCTCGTTGATCAGCTATTCCCAGTGCTGTCGGCTGCCGGATCTACTCAGTTGCAGAGCTACACAGCACAGCTTCATCAACTGAATAGTGGCCATGGCTTGGTCCTGCATATGTGCTTCCTATCTGAATCAGTATTCCGTTGATGGAGTTGTGCTGTGCAAGTCCGCAAATGAGCAGTTCAGGCCATTGGCGGCATCGGGATCAGAAGTTTGCCGGACATTGATGACCTTTCCTAAGTCCCAAACAACCCTTTTAAAGCAAAGTCATAAGGGTGCTAAACTGAGGAGCAATGCTTAGTTTAAAAATGTTGACCGCAGCCAGTGAAGGATACCAATCAGCTATAAGCAAGTTAATCTGTAGACTAATACTAACCTGTTTACATGGGCCGACTTCACTTGTATGTGCATGATAAAAAGGTCACTTTCTCTTCCCTTTAAATGTAATTGTCAAAGTCACTACTTCACTCAGTCTCCTCTGTGACATAAGATGGGTACTATAAAGGGGTCCTTATCACTCTACAGCTCATTCTCACATTCGCCTCCATATAGTATTATGCATCCCTTATATTCCACCATATAGTAGTATACACTGCTTTTATTCCTCCTTATAGTATTATGCACTCCTTATATTCCACCATATAGTATTATGCACCCCTTATATTCATCCATAAAAGTCGTATGCAGCCCCATATTCCACCATATAGTATTATGCAGCCACTGTATAGCATTTTGCAGCCCCATATAGTATTATGCAGTGCCCATATAGTAGTATAAAACCTTAATATAGTAATATGCAGCCCCCATATAGTGTATACAGCCCCCATATTCCTCCATATATTATTATGCACCCCTTCTATTCCTCCATATAGTATTATGCACCCCTTATATTCCTCCATATAGTATTATGCACCCTTTATATTCCACATATAGTATTATGAACCCCTTATATTCCTCCACATATTATGCACCCCTTATACTCCTCCATATAGTATTACACACTCCTTATATTCCTCCATATAGTAGTATACACCCATTATATTTCTTCTTATAGTATTATGCACCCCTTATATTCCTCCATATAGTATTATACACCCTTTATATTTCTTTATAAAGTAGTATACACCTATTATATTTCTCCATATAGTAGTATACATTCCTTATAGTCATCCATATAGTAGTATACACCCCTTTTATTTCTCCATATAGTAGTAAACACCCCTTATATTTCTCCATATAGTATTATGCACACCTTATATTTCTCCATATAATAGTATACACCCCTTATATTCCTCAATAGAGTAGTATGCATCCCTTATATTCCTCCATATACTGGCATGCAGCCCCCATATAGTGCATCCCTATATAGTAATCTGCGCCAACATATATTAATATGCAGCCCCCATGTACTTATATGAAATACCTTTATATAACTATGCAGCGCCCATAGTCCTCTGGACACCATGATTAAATACGTACTCCCTTCTCCTCATTCCCCCACTGCTCTAGTCTCCTCAGCATGTCTACTGTCCTGCCGCTCTGACAGCTCAGCACAGAGGCACGCACAGTAGAAACGTAACCACGCTGCTTTGTGCTGAGCTGTCAGAGTGCAGCAGACACAGCGGGAAAGATGAAAGAGATGAAAAAGGGAGCCGATACAATTGAAAGTGTGATGCTCGGTGGGAGGCCAGCGGGAGGGGAGGGAGGTCCGGTGCCAGCATTGGCACCGGGCCCCCCTGACTCACTGGCCTCATAGTGGTCGCGTGACCTGCCTCTATTGGCGGTATGTCACTGCTTTCATGTGTGCATCTTCTGGGATGTATTTATGCCTTGAACAACCATTTGAGGATGAATATATCTGCACTTGGTGACAGCAAATGCATGTATGGAAGCTCGGGTAAAGAATCTAAATATGCAGCTTGCAACACTCACGAGCATGGCAAATCTGAAGAAGTTTAGAGCTTACTGAGCATGCTCTGGCTGGGACTAGTGACAAAGAGAAGGGTGGAGGTGGGGATGGTTAAGACCCAGAAGTACGTAGCTGGGTAACAGAAGGGGTAGAAAAGAAAAAGTGTCAGGGAGCCTAGTCCTGATCTGGCACAACCTAGTAAATATACCTGAGTGCTGTAGAAAGGAGAAAAATAGGAGTGCAGAAAAGGCTGAGCAGATGGTGAGTGGCAGACACAGAGTGATCTGCCACTGAGACCGTGAATGTCGAACAGTGTGTTGAGTGCCGGGTGCTCGGATTCGATATATTTCGGATCGGATAGACAGATTGCTGGGTAGGCCTGGGGAAAACCCAGCGGTCATAGTGCACATTGGTACCAATGGCAAAGTTAGATGGAGGTGGAAGGTCCTGAAACATGATTACAGGGACCTAGGAGGGAAGCTGAAGTCTAGGAACTCCAAGGTGGTGTTTTCAGAATAGTTTCAGAATAACTAGAAAGACAGCAGGAGTTAAGGGAGATAAATAAGTGGCTGTACTAAATTACCTATGACTCACAGAAGTGCAACATAGTAAATATAGTAAGTTTGATGGACATCCTTTGTCTAAACATTATATTGAGAAACATGGTGACATACAGTCAAAAAACTTTGGGAAGGTGGTGACTATACTGACTATACTAAACAAATGTCAATTATACCAAATACACCTGAAGAGGACCCGCTTACGATCAGTATGGCTAGAGTTCTGTATATAGCACTATTGCCTGACGTTCGAAGCAGTCTGGCCCCCGACTGAGGAAGAGTTTATTAAAGGAAAGGTGTCGTCCAAAAAAAGAAAAATTCAATAACTGAAAAAAATTAAAGTATTCATGTTTTAATGTTTTGTTTAAATACTATTAGTTGTTTCTAATTGAGCAAAATATAAATAAAATTAAAAAGTTTGATACTTTCCACTCAAACACTAGGGAGAGCTGCTGCTGAAATCCTACTGTAGAACTAGCTCACATTACAAGTGCAGTAAAAGTGGGAGGAATCTGCTCTCCTGTGTGTGATGTCACAGCTCCCCCTCCCAATCTGGGTGTTTTCAAAAAGATAAGGGAAGATGAAGTTTAAGATCACAGTGCGGAGCCATTTTGTTTGTGACCGCAAAGTGATCCTAATGTCTAAAGTGTCACCAAGGACAGCTGCATAGTGCTCCCCACATAGTGCTCTGCATGCTCCGTACCAGCAATAATCTGCTGCACACACGCCCGCCTACAATGCTCTGCCGCACACCCGTCCGCAATGCTTTGCTGCATGCAAGTCCACCAGCAATGCTCTGCCGCAAGCACGCCCGCAACACTCTGCTGCACGCCTGTCTGCAATGATCTGCTGCATCCACGCCCACCCGCAATGCTCTGCCGCCCGCACGCCCGCAATGCTCTGCCGCATGCACACAATGCTCTCCCGCACGTACTTCCGCAATGCTCTGCTGCATGCATGCTCGCCTGCAATTCTCTGCTGCACGGACGCCCGCAATGCTCTGCCGCACGCATGCAATCTCTGCAACACGCACGCTCACAATGCACACACGCCTGTAATCCTCTGCTGCTTGTATGCCCGTGTATACCGCCCCACTGTATACCGCGCTGCTCAATATACCATGCTCCACTCTATCCTGCGCCCTGCTGTATACCACACTCTGCTGCATTCCGCGCTATGCTGTATTCCGTGCTCCACTGTATACCGTGCTCTGCTGTATTCCGTTGTATACTGCGCCCCTCAGTATTCTGTGCTCTGCTGAGCTTAGGCCCGAGGTGAGCACACGAGTGGGGGGAGTGGCAGCGGTGGGGGGGGAGTGCGGCGGGGGGGAAGGGTAGCGGCGGGGGAAAGGGTAGCAGCGGGGAGAAGGTGGCAGTGGGGAGAACAGGGGGGAGAGATGGTAGCGATGGGGGGGAAGGGTAGTGGCGGGGAGGAGAAGGTAGTGGGGCGGGTAGGGGTGGCTCACACAACCCACACGGGTGACAGGAGGAAAGTGCAGCACACAGCATACGCTGTGAGCTCCACAAAGATGGCAGTGATCTCCTCCCTCTGCTGTGATCTGGGCAGCCCAGGGGGCGTGTCCAGCTCACAACAGAAGCAGTGTCAGTGTTAGAGAATAGGGTTGCAGCCCAACAACTGACTATTATGGGCAGGGGGCTGCTGTATTTGAGGTGAGTAACTGTCGTTACACCCAGCAAATCCAAGATGGCAGCCCCTAGTGTTTCAGTAAAACTGGAATTAAATAAAAACTTAATAAAGAATGAATTTAATTTTGTATTAAAAATATTTAATTTTATAATCACTATTATTAATACAAATATAAAACAATGCGACACCTTACCTTTAATAGAGTCAATAGTTCTATATGGCTGGAGAAAGGAGTGTACAGTATATTAAAAGAAAGGCTGTTGGAAAAAGTTGACTTTTTTTTTAGCAGTCGATCTATAGCACTAAATTCATAGGCAAAAAGCTGCTGACAAGTTCCCTTAAAAGCATATAAAGAGGTAAATTAAACATCCTATAAAAAAGGATACCTGGCTAGACTAAATAGAGCCTTATGTGTGTGGGCTAGAATATTTCTCTTCATAGTGTATAATATGTGTGTAACACATCTTCAAATTGAGATACATGAACATCGCCCAGATCATTATTTAGGTCAAACTTGTTTTCAAACAAAATACTTCTAATTTACTAGTATAGTTATTGCTACATTGTTGGTTTTGCCCTTTAGTACATTCTGAGGGTGGAAATGGCAGAGGAGGAAAGGAATGCTGATAAGGAGCAAATTAGAGAATGGTTCAGCGCTGGGCAGTGCAGATTTCAGAAAGCTCTGGTACTTCATTACTGCACGTAACCTTGATGTTAAGAATACATATTATCATCATTTCTTACCTATTTACTGGTGTGTATATTCAGCAAAGCAGTCTTCAAGAGAAGTCAAAACATTGTCAAATTTACATTAACCCCTTCACGACCTTGGACGGATAGATCCGTCATGGTGCCCTGGTATTGAAAGACCCATGACGGATCTATCCGTCATGGCGAAATCGCGGCACCGGAGCCCCGGTGTCCATTGAAAGTGGCTGAAACATTGAAATCCAGCCATGGTCAGTGCAGCTATATCACTGATCATTGGCTGGAGTTGGGTTATCTCAGCTGGATCACCCTCCCCCTGCTCCAGCAGCTCTGATTGGAGAGACCGCTCTTGTGACCGATCTCTCCATTCACCGTGGACCTGCTGCCGGTGACCGCCCCCCTCAGCTTCACTTCTCGGTCCTGGAGTACGCCAGTACAGTGAGTGCATACAGTGCAATGGCAGGGCGACAAGCTCCGGTCCCATGCTGTTATGTGACCGGAGCATGGGACCCGGAAGTTGCCGTGCTGCCATTGTACTGTATCAAACCGGCGTAAAGCCTCCCGATCCGCCGCCCTCCTTCATCTGCTACCGCTCTTCCCGATCTGCTGCCCGCACCCTCACCTCTTACTCCCGTGATCGGCGGCCCGCCCCCTCCCCCTCGTGATCAGCTGCCCGCCCCCTCCCCCTCGTGATCAGCTGCCCGCCCCCTAACCTCCGTTATTTGCTGCCCGCTCCCCCCACCTCTCACCCCCGTGATGTGCAGCCAGCCCCCTCCCTCTCACCCCCGTGATTGGCTAACCGCCCCCTCCCCCTCACCCCCGTGATGTGCTGCCTGCTCCCCCCACCTGTCACCCCCGTGATGTGTGCTCCCTCACCTGCCACCCCCGTTATGTGTGCTCCCTCACCTGTCACCCCCGTGATGTGTGCTCCCTCACCTGTCACCCCCGTGATGTGTGCTCCCTCACCTGTCACCCCCGTGATGTGTGCTCCCTCACCTGTCACCCCCGTGATGTGTGCTCCCTCACCTGTCACCCCCGGTGATGTGTGCTCCCTCACCTGTCACCCCCGTGATGTGTGCTCCCTCACCTGTCACCCCCGTGATGTGTGCTTCCTCACCTGTCACCCAGTGATCTGTGCTCCACCTGTCACCCCCGTGATGTGTGCTCCCTCACCTGTCACCCCCGTGATCTGTGCTCCCTCACCTGTCACCCCTGTGATCTGTGCTCCCTCACCTGTCACCCCCGTGATCTGTGCTCCCTCACCTGTCACCCCCGTGATCTGTGCTCCCTCACCTGTCACCCCTGTGATCTGTGCTCCCTCACCTGTCACCCCCGTGATCTGTGCTCCCTCACCTGTCACCCCCGTGATCTGTGCTCCCTCACCTGTCACCCCCGTGATCGGTGCTCCCTCATCTGTCACCCCCGTGATGTGTGCTCCCTCACCTGTCGCCCCGTGATCTGCTGTCCGCTCTCCCCCCACCTCTCACCCCATGATCTGTGCTCTGCTCACCTGTCACCCCCATGATCTGCTGCCCGCTCTCCGCTCACCTGTCATCCCCGTGATCTGCGCTCCCTCTCCCTCCTCTCACCCTCCCCGATCTGCTGCCTCCTTCATCTCCTGTGATCCTGCTGCCTAGATCCACCCACTCCTACTCCCCTTCCCCCCGTCCCCCATTTCCCCCTTCCCCCCATCCTCCGCCGCTCCTGCATCCACTGCGCCCTCTCCCATCCGCCGCCACCCTATCCCAGCTGCCGCCGTCTCACATTCACAGATGCTCCCTTTATATGCCGCTGCCCCCCCATCTGCCGCACCCCCCATCTGCCGCTGTTCTGATCCATCCTGCAAGTATTGTTCGTGGATCTTTTCTAACTATCCCCAATCGCATCTCCCACTCCCTCCCCCCCCTCCTCCCCCACCTGCTTGCCGTCAAGTGCTGATCAGCTGCGTGATTGGCTGATCAGGTACGTAATTGTTGCTCGAGTTTTTACTTTTTTTTTGTGCACCCCCAAAAAAAAAAAAAAAAAAAAGACAAAACTTGAACAATTAGGTACCTGATCAGCAATCGTCCTGCAGTTGTACTCTACTTTGGACAGGACTTCTTTTTTCCATCCCACCTAGTCCCCCCCTTTTTGCAGAACATCCGTGCGTGCGCCCTGATTTTTTTTTTATGCCATGGGGGTCTAGTTTCCAAACTGGGGTTACATGTGGGGGAGCTCCACTGTTTCGGCACCTCAGGGGGTCTCCAAACACAACATGGAATACGCTAATTATTCCAGACAATTTTGAGTTTGAAAAGTCAAATGACGTTCCTTGCATTCCCAGCCCTGCTGTGCGCCCAAACATTTCATTTCCACCGCATATGAGGTATCTGTGTACTCAGGAGAAATTGCACCATACATTTTATGGTGCAATTTTTCCTGATACCCTTGTGAAAAAAAGCTACCTGGTTGAAGTAACAATTTCGTGGTAAATTTTCTTTTTTTATTTTCACGGCTCAACTTTATTAAGTTTTGTGAAGCCCCCAGAGGTTCAAAGTGCTCAATAAACATCTAGATAAATTCCATGAGGGGTCTAGTTTTCAAAATTGGGTCAGATGTGGGGGAGCTCCACTGTTTTGGCACCTCAGGGGGTCTCCAAACACAACATGGAATACGCTAATTATTCCAGACAATTTTGAGTTTGAAAAGTCAAATGACGTTCCTTGCATTCCCAGCCCTGTTGTGCGCCCAAACATTTGATTTACACCACATATGACATATCTGTGTACTCAGGAGAAATTGCACAATACATTTTATGGTGCAATTTTTCCAGATACCCTTGTGAAAAAAAAAGCTACCTGGTTGAAGTAACAATTTTGTGGTAAAAAAAAATATATATATATATATTTTCACGGCTCAACTTTATTAACTTTTGTGAAGCCCCCAGAGGTTCAAAGTGCTCAATAAACATCTAGATAAATTCCATGAGGGGTCTAGTTTCCAAAATATGGGGGAGCTCAACTGTTTCGGCACCTCAGGGGCTCTCCAAACGCAACATGCTGCGGCTAACGATTCCAGCTAATTTTCTGTTCAAAAAGTCAAATGACGCTCCGTCCCTTTCGAGTCCTGCCGTGCGCCCAAACAGTGGTTTTTCACCACATATGAGATATCTGCGTGCTCAGAAGACATTGCCCAACAAATTTTGAGGGTTCATTTAATCCTGCTACCCTTTGTGAAATGCAATATTTGAGGCTAAATTAACATTTTTTTGCAAAAAGTTGCTTTAGTTAATGTGAAGCACCTGAAGGGTTAATAACCTTCTTGAATGTGGTTTTGAGTAGCCTGAGGGGTGCCGTTTCTGGAATGGTGTCACTTTTGGGTGTTTTGTGTCATGTAGACCTTTCAAAATCGCTTCAAATGTGATGTGGTCCCTAAAAAAAGTGGCTTTGTAAATTTTGTTGTAAAAATGAGAAATTGCTCATAAACTTTGAACCCCTATACCTTAATTTTTTTTTTTTTCCCCCAAAATTGTTCTGATGTAAAGTAGACAAGTGGAAAATGTTATTTATGAATTATTTTGTGTCATATGTCTCGTTGGTTTTAGAACATAAAAATTAAAAGTTTGAAAATTACAAAAGTTTCTAAATTTTGGTGAAATTTCCGGTTTTTTCACAAAGAAACGCAAAAAATATCAGCCTAAATTTACCACTAACATGAAGCCCAATATGTCACGAAAAAATAATTTCAAAATCACCGGGATCCGTTGAAGCGTTCCAGAGTTATAACCTCATAAAGTGACACTGGTCAAAATTGCAAAAAGTGGCCGGGTCTTTAGGGTCAAAATAGGCTGGGGGCTGAAGGGGATGTTACTCAAAGCAAAAATTTGTTTGTAAATTTGTTTACATGTTCAGCTTGCAAAATTTGCTAAATAATGTACCCAAGAGGACACTTACCTATAGGATTGCTTTGTGAATACAGATAAATTGTCATAAAGTACATATGCTAGGGCTGGACGATTAATTTGCCAACTACTCGCGTGACAAACATGATTTTAATGAATAATCGAAAACTAACTTTTGGACTTTTTTTTTTTTGTAAATGGTGAGCTCTAGACAGCATTATAAGGGAAAGAAGATCCTGCGCTTCCATACAAGCCTTAAGGTTCTACCCTTTGAGTGCTAGCACATTTTCTAATTGCGTGCCTACGTCCATGGTCTTATATTCATGTCCCGTGCTTTCAACAGAAGGACACACCCTGGTTGAGAGTAGTTAGATCTGAGCTACTTTGTATATACCACAGGACATCACAACCCAGCAATACAGGTTCCAGGCATTGCAGCTCTATTCCATGGATTGGGCTGTCTAGTTTCTTTTTTATATATATATATTATATATATATATATATATATATATATATATATATATATATATATATATATATATATATATATATATATATATATATATATATATATATATATATATATATATATATATATATATTTCTTTATTTAGCTTGACAACAAAAGCAACACATACAACTTTAGATTGCATGGTAAGGAAAGGATTACTTACAATTTACGAACCATCACAGGAGAGAAAGTTTGTTATACACTGGGCTGTCAACAATTTTTACCAGAATGTGGAAAAACCCTGCCACACGCTAAATAGGCGAGAGAAGAAGCCAAGCCAGAAGAAGGAGAAAAGAGATAGGCAGAGGAGGAGATCTAGGAAAGTGGGAAGAAAAGAGAGGAAGAAAGAGAAGAGAAAGAAGAAAAGGAAAAAAAAGGGGGGGAGGGGATGAAGGGGGTGTGTCAGGTGGGGGCATATTCGGTGAGGAAGGAGCGAGGAGTGTCTAAACCCCTAAAAGTCCACAGGCAGACCCTACCCCCTGATTATCTTAGTACCTCCTTATATTCGTCTGTTTGCTGAAAGTCAAACCAGTAATACCATGTGGGCCAGAACTTGTCATAGGTGTCATGGATCAAAGAAGTCAAGTCCTCCATGTGCATAATGTCATTGGCCCTCGAGATTCAGAGAGCCACTACTGGAGAGGCGACACTCCTCCAGTTTAGAGGGACAAACTAACGGGCCGCAATAATCAAGAATCTTAAGAGAGAGCGCTTGTACGCGGACAACGACATCTCACTGTGCTGAAGTAGGTACAATGCTGGACCCATTTCTCTCGTAAAAGCTGTTATAGCGTGGGTAATTTGACTTAAGGGTGCGTTACACAATGCGACATTGCTAACAATATATCGTTGGGGTCACGTCGTTAGTGACCCACATCCGGCGCCATTAGAGACATCGCAGCGTGTGACACCAATATGCGACGATCAACGAGCGCAAAAAAGTGAAAAATCATTGCTCGTTGACATGTCGTTCATTTCCTTAATACCGTTGCTGCTGCAGGTATGACGTTCATCATTCCTGCGGCAGCACACATTGCTATGTGTGACACCGCAGGAACGATGAACATCTCCTTACCTGCGTCCACCGGCAATGAGGAAGGAAGGAGGTGGCCGGCATGTTCCGGCCGCTCATCTCCGCCCCTCCTCTGCTATTGGACGGCTGCCGTGTGACGTCGCTGTGACGCCGCACGAACCGCCCCCTTAGAAAGGAGGCGGATCGCCAGCCAGAGCGACATCGCAGAGAAAGTAAGTCCGTGTGACGGGTGTTAGCGATGTTGTATGCCACGGGCAGAGATTTGCCCATGACGCACAACCGACGGGGGAGGGTACGCTTGCTAGCGATATCGATACCGATATCGCAGCGTGTAAAGTACCCTTTACTCTAGTCCAAAAGGACTGAAGTACGCTACAGTTCCAGAAGATATGTAGGAAAGTGCCCTCTGCCCTGCTGCACCGCAAACACAACGGAACACACCTACTGCAGGAAAAAAAGAATGTAAACAAGAGGGGACTCTGTACCAGCACGAGAGGAGTTTGTAGTTCGCCTCATGTAATCTTGAGCTAATAGACGTTTTATGAGCCAACTAAAAATCCTGGTTCATTGCTCTACAGAAAAGTTTATGCTTAAGTCACTTTCCCATTGCAGGATGAATGATGGGGGTTGGTGGTCCAGGGGTGACATCCTGAGGGCGCAAGACATTGAAGTGCGTGTCGCATTGGTCCCAACCCTAGACATGTGTATTCAAAAATGGTCCTATCAAACAAGAAATGCGTCCTGGGGGTAGTGTTTAGAAAATGTTTCAGCTGGTAGCTCCTCCAGCTCCCTAATGGGATTGGGTCTGAGGCATTATTCAAGTCAGCGAGTGAGGGCCAGTCCGTGTCTCCACCCCAACCAGCTACTCTGTCAAAACCTGCTCTGCTCCATGCCCTAAAAACAGGGTCAGAAGAGCCCAGGGTAAAACCTGGGTGGCTAATTATTGGTGTAAGGTTAGAGAGGGGGGGAGGGAAATCACCACCCTGCACAAAGGATCCAGACAAATTTTCAGCTCAGGGGAGGGTGCAAAATGATGAATCTGAAAAGCTCTGTTCTATCTGTACCCATGCCTTATTGCATTTGTCTCTACACCAGTCAACGTTCCGTGCCAAATGGCACGCAACGTGGTACAACTTAAGATTTGGGAGGTCATTGCCTCCATCCGATTTAGGTCTACACAGTACAGAGCGTTTTATCCTGGCTCTTGTTTTGCCCCAAACATTGTCTGAAGTGCACTTATTGTTTTAAAGAAGGCTAATGGGATTGCAATGAGAAGGGCCTGCAGTAAATATAATATTCTTGGAAAAATAATCATTTTGAAGATTTGACACCTACCCAACCAAGTGAAGGCGGATTTGGACCACCTCTCACAGTCCGCCCGAATAACTTTGAGAAGTCCCAGGAAATTGCACTAGTATAACAACAGAAGAGATGCAGTAATCTGCATTTCCAGGTAGTTTAGCGTCTTTGTTGCCCATTTAAAAATAAAGGCTCCCCTAAGTTGATTCACAAGCGGGGGAGGCAGACCAACATCCAAAACCTCCGATTTGGAAAAATGAATCTTGAAATTATAGACATGGGAGTTTCTCCGAAATTCCGTTATCAAAATGAGGAGAGAAATTCTGGGGTTGGTGATAAAGAAAAGCAGGTCGTCTGCATAGGCCGCGATTTTGTGTGCAGCGGAGAGAATTTTGACCCCACCAATGTCACTGTTGGCCCGGATATGTCAAAGAAATAGCTCAATGGTTAATATAAAGATTATGGGGGATAGGGGACAACCCTGACTAGTCCCGTTCGATACATTAAAAGAGTCCAATAGGATACTATTCATCTGTAATTTGGCTGATAAAAGACAAATTTACTCTACTGAAGGCCTTTTCAGCATCGGTGGAAAGGAGCATTAACGGTGTGTGGGCGAGCTTGGCTCCATGTTTTAAATTAATTGTCTTTGTAGCGTTGTCCTGTGCCTCCCTTCCTATCATCAAACATGCCTGGTCCAGGTGCACTATACCCTGGAGTCAGGGTGCCAACCGCGTGGAGAGGATCTTCGCAAAAAGCTTAGTATCAACATTTAGAAGGGAGATAGGGCGGTAACTGTAACATTGTGCCGGGTCCTTCCCCAGCTTGTGAATCACCGACATGTGCACCCGAAAAACATCTGCTGGAGGTGGGGTTACCTGAGACATGGCATTAAAAGATGACAATAGATGAGGGGTCAAGCAGTCTTAAAAGTTTTTGTAATATAATAGTGGGAACCAATCCAGGCCTGGGGCTTTTCCTGACTGGCAGGAGGAGATAGTCGATGCCAACTCCTGTTCCGAAGTGGGCCCCTTCAATCTCTCTATTTGCAGCAATGGGACACCAGGGGTCCTGATATAATACCGAATTTGAGATTGGATATCGGAAGTAGCAGAAAGGGGGTTTCCACTATTTAGATTGTATAATGAGGCATAGTAATTCTTTAAAGCCAATGTAATTTCCGAGGACAAATGAATTTTCAATTTCTGCGGGACGGAAATCAACTGCAGAACATAAGTGGTCATTCTGTGCGCCTGTAGAGCTTTTGCTAGTGATCTACTGCACTTGTTACCATATTCGTAAAAATGGCTTCTAGCTCTTGCCAAGACGCCCTTTGCTTTCTGATTTAAAACACCTCTCAGTGCCTGTCTTGCCTTAAGGACTGCATCTCTCAAATCAACTGCTGGCATTCGCTTATGTCTGGTATCAAGATCTTACAAATGGAATAAAAGGCTCATTATCTCCGCCTCCCTCTCTCGCTTTAATCTTGAGCCATGTGTTATGAACACTCCCGATTACACACTTCTGTGCCTCTCAAACCACTATCAGGGAAGAATCCGTCTGAGTGTTTAAGGCAAAAGGCCCAGTCACACTAAACAACTTACCAGTGATCCCAACAATGATACAACCTGATAGGGATCGCTGGTAAGTTGCTAGGAGGTCGCTGGCGAGATGTCACACTAAGCGACGCTCCAGCGATCCCACCAGCAACCTCACCTGGCAGGGATCGCTGGAGCATCGCTACACGTGGAAGCATGCGGCGCTTGGTAACTAAGGTAAATATCGGGTAACCAACCCGATATTTACCTTGGTTACCAGCGCACACCGCTTAGCGCTGGCTCCCTGCACACCTAGCCACAGTACACATCGGGTTAATTACCCGATGTGTACTCTGCTACGTGTGCAGGCAGCAGGGATCCGGCTTCTGCGGACGCTGGTAACCACGGTAAACATCGGGTAACCAAGAAGCCCTTCCCTTGGTTACCCGATATTTACCTTCGTTACCAGCGTCCGCCGCTCTCACACTTCCAGTGCCGGCTCCCTGTTCCCTACACACATAGCCACAGTACACATCGGGTTAATTACCCGATGTGTACTCCAGCTACGTGTGCAGAGAGCAGGGAGCCGGCACTGACAGCTGAGAGTGGCGGACGCTGGTAACGAAGGTAAATATCGGGTAAGCAAGGGAAGGGCTTCTTGGTTACCCGATGTTTACCGTGGTTACCAGCGTCCGCAGAAGTCGGCTCCTGCTGCCTGCACATTTAGTTGTTGCTCTGTCGCTGTCACACACAGCAATGTGTGCTTCACAGCGGGAGAGCAACAACTAAAAACTGGTCCAGGACATTCAGCAACAACCAACGGCCTCATAGCAGGGGCCAGGTTGTTGCTGGATGTCACACTAAGCAACATCGCTAGCAAGTTGTGCCTCAGCAGCGATGTTGCTAGCGATGTTGCTTAGTGTGACGGTACCTAAAGTAGTCAGTTAAGGTCTGTGAGACTTCTTATCTTGTCACTGTGTCATCTAACAGATATGTGTTGAGTTTCCACTGCCATTGTCTAGGCAGCGGGGAGGAGAAAAGAATGGACACCGTTACCAGCACATGGTCAGAAAAGGTAATTGAGTCTTTCCCTGCCGTCTGTATTGTGTTAAGATCAGCATGTCTAATAAAAAAGTAATCTAATCTTGAATAACAGTCATGGACCATAGAGTAGAATGAAAAATCTCTCTCATTGGAATATAGAATACCCCACGAATCAAGCAACTGATGTTCGTATAGGACCCTTTTAACGCAGAGTCGCATCTGGCAAAGAAGAGCGACCATTCGAGGTATCCATTAACGGTTCAAGAGCCATATTCAATCCTCCCCCCTCCAGTACCAGTGTCCCTTCTGTAAATTCATCAACTCTGTCTAAAAAGTGTGATAATGCTGAGATCTGGCACGAATTAGGCCGGTACAGCGCTGCAAAGATGAAGGCTGTTCAGCAATTCTCCTCTTGACTACCAACACACGACCCCGGTCGTCATGGCAGGAGTCAATGAATTCCCAGGGGATTTCCCGCGAGATTAGAATGCTAGTGCAACGAGATTTCGAATCGCCGGAGCAACAATGATAGGCATGCGAAATAAAAGGGGTTGGATAGTTTAAATGGCTTGTTCGCGTACATGTGTGTCTCCTGGAGGAAAGCCACCTATACACAGCTAGCTCTCTGATATTTAAACATAATGGATCTCTTACCAGCACTATGGAGGCCCTTGACATTCAAATATCCAAACTGAAACACCTTCTGCACCTATTGCGGCATGATATTAGTAAAGGGACGAAGTCCTGGCACTCATTACCAGACCTACAGGAGGCGAAAGAGAGAAAAAAAAAAAAAAAAAAAAAGAGGGGGAGAGATGTAGGAAGGAGAAACAAGGAAGCAAGCAGGAAATGGAAGAGAATGACTGGACAAGGTAAAGCAAGAGAGTAGGTTAGGACTGGAGATTGCAAGTCTGGTGCTGATAAGATGTGCACCGTTAGACGTTAGGCCAAGCTGAACCAGGAGACACCACCTGGAAGTTCCGGTGGGGTCATTGGAGACATCAAAAACAATGGGGTGGAGTCTTGCAGGACCCAGGACTATAATAGAATCTATAACTTTTTTTACCAATCTTCCTTCTCCCAGATGGCCAGGAGAAGGAGGCACTAACTTCGCAGACAACTTAACCGACATTATCTTAAACAATGACCACAATAAGCTAGGGATCACTCTTTATGTCCACATACAGTTCAGTTTGACCCACCTTATGATAGTCCCTGGGGCAGACGCATCTCTGCCCCAAGCCAGAGTGCTGTAATAGGTAGGGATCTGGCAGTACAGTGATCTATTCAAAAGCTCGATTGCATGGTCAAAACCAGTGCCCCACCGCGATCAAAAGGTCTACAGATGAGGCCCATGAGAAAAAATGGTTCAGGCTTCTTGCTGTTCCAACAGTGGGTTTACATATTTCCATGAGCGATCTCCATCCGAGGTTCAGAGGGGAGTGCACGGCCCGACATTTTTCTTGTTTCTTTTTGGGCTCCGGAAAAGACCCTCAACTGAAAGCCAATCAGGCACCTGAAAAAACAGAATGTCCAGGAATGCGAAAAGACCCTGCAGGTCTCTGTGGAACTTGAGGAAGAACGACTGACCATTTTTTCGGACAACAAGATGAAAGGGATGACCCCATCGGTAGGAGGCCCCAGACTCCTTGATCTTGATTAGAAGGGGATGCAGCTGTCTCTGCATATACAGAATGCAGCTTGATACGTCAGGAAATAATCTTATCTCGGCCCCCTCAACGGACAGCACTCTATGTGACCATGCCTGATGTAGGATATCGTCCTTGGCCGTAAAATAATGTAGCATGCATAGAACATCACGTGGGTTGGCAGTATCCGAGAAGCCAGAGTGTGCAACTCGATGAACTCTGTCCACAGTGTAGCTGAAATCTGGGGTGTTCTGTGTTAAAGATAGACCTCCAAAATTGCAATAGGTCTTCACCATGGATTTTCTCAGGAAGCCTTTTTTTCAAAAATATTTTATTGAAGTGTATCAATGAGACATGATACATACAAAGTAAGTGCAATTGCACCATTACAATATAGACAATAAATCACTCAAAATAGACCGCCCAAGCTCGACAACACGTGTCTTTATGTAGCTCAGGAAGTCTTTTAACACAAATATTGTTCCTTCTGCCCCTATTCTCCTGGTCATCGACTAATAATGACAAGGCCAGCGTATGTGACTGCACTACCGACAATTTAGTTTCCAGGGTAGCTACTCTATCCGAGATGGCCGAAAGCGCTACTTCGTTAGCCGATGCCCTCTCAGCCAGAGAGTACAAGTCCCCTTTAATAATGGCCAGGGCCCTTTCTTGGAATGCTTCAAATCGCTAGGCAATCCTGTCCAGATCATGTTTACAAGGCAGGACTTGGATCATGCTCCTGATACTCTGCAGCTCAGACAGGGGTTCTGGTACCTGAGGGGGTTAATGGAGATCATTACAGGTCAAGCCAGTCCTCGTTTATTGAACGTCGGGCTCTGCTAGGAAAGTGGACAGTGGAGATTGCTCTGCTGCGCCTGGAGACCAGCCCCGGTTCTCTGAAGATGGAGCAGCTGACACTCTTTTTCGGCGTTCTCTGCTACTTTGGCGCCATTACTGACTCTCCGCATGGCGCAGACATTGATTCAGAGAGTGTCTCAGTATATCTAGCCCCCGAGTGCACAGATCCAACTGGATGAGTGGAAGTGTCCGGTGTATGGCTCTCCCTAGGACACGTGTGGACTCACCGCGGAGGTCTCCTCTCTCCTGCTTCTCCACTCTGCTCTGCACAGCAGTTCGCGTCTGACCTTTTTCTTTATCTTTAGGAGCCATTACTGCCAGGCCATGCTTGGAGGTGCCTGCCCTGTAAAAGAGCCATGCTAGCTCCGAGCTGCTTCTCCCACCTCTTACTGCAGCAGCTGTAGTTAGGCTGTCTATGGTACACTTCCTCCTGGACATCCCCCCCGAGGGTAAGACTGGTTGTTTACCGTATTCAGTGCCTGGGTCCCCGGAGCTCTGGAAACCTGCTTGCTCACTCGGCCATTGCTAAGCCACGCCCCCCTGTCTAGCTTCTTATATCATATTGTTAATTATTGTGGATGCCCATATACCAGTCTGGTGCAAAGCTGGTTGTCCTTCAAAGTACCAGGCTATGCTTACAGCCACAGTGTTGTTAGTGATGACTGAAACTGCCCTGCCACACCTGCATGACTGAAAGCCAGCAACTCCTGGGAGAAATAAAATTAATTTTCTTGCGAATGCAACACTTTCAGTACAGCAGCTGGACACCTTCACTACGCTATTAACCTGCATATTAAACCTATATCTGCAGTTTCACAGTGTTATCGATATGACAGGTTCCCTTTAAAATAAGCTGGGAAGATGTAGTAATGTTGTCTCATTTGCGGCCATGATTGTGGTGGTGTGATATTCAAATGATGATGGGAAGGGCAGTTACCACAATGGCAAGCCAATATGCTAAGAAGATACTGTCTACCACTTTGCAATTAAGATCACATCACTGAACAGATTGGAAATTCTTTAAACTATGATATTTACACTGAACAAAAAAAAACCATTTGTTTTTGCTCCAATTTTTCATGAGCTGAACTCTAAGATTTAAGACTTTTTCTATGTATACAAAAGGCCTTTTTCTCTTAAATATTGTTTACAAATTTGTCTGAATCTGTGTTAGTGAGCCCTTATCCTTTGCCGAGAAAATCCATCCACTTCACGGGTGTGACATATCAAGTTGTTGATTAGGCAGCATGATTATTGCACAGGCGTGCCTAAAGGGGGCTTTACACGCTGCAATATCGCTAATGATTTATCGTCGGGGTCACGTCGTTAGTGACGCACATCCGGCGTCCTTAGCGACATTGCAGCGTGTGACACGTACGAGCGATCTTAAAC
Source organism: Anomaloglossus baeobatrachus (assembly GCF_048569485.1). Lineage (NCBI taxonomy): Eukaryota > Metazoa > Chordata > Amphibia > Anura > Aromobatidae > Anomaloglossus > Anomaloglossus baeobatrachus. The sequence continues at coordinate 195,328,479 of NC_134355.1, read as the reverse complement.
GATCGCAAAACAGGCAAAAATCGTTGGTTTTGGAAAGGTCGTCCTAAAACCAAATATCGTTGCCTGTTTATTAGCAATGTTGTTCCTCGTTCCTGCGGCATCACACATCGATGGGTGTGACGCCGCATGAGCGACGAACATCCCCTTACCTCCGTCCACCGGCAATGAGGAAGGAAGGAGGTGGGCGGCATGTTACGGCTGCTCATCTCCGCCCCTCCTCTGCTATTGGGCGGCCGCTTAGTGATGCCGCAGTGACTTCGCTATGACGCCGAACGCACCTCCCCCTTGAAGGAGCGATTGTTCGGCGGTCACAGTGACGTCGCTGAATAGGTATGTGCGTGTGACGCTGCCGTAACGATAATGTTTGCGACGGCAGCGATCACCAAATGTCGCACGAACGACGGGGGCGGGTGCTATCGCGCAAGAAATCGCTAGCTATCGCTAGCGATGTCACAGCGTTTAAAGCACCCTTTAGTGACAGCTGTCTCACTGCAACCAATCACAGCCGCCGGTGGGCGGGTCTATATCGTGCAGTAAAATAATTAAATAAATAATTTTAAAAAAAACGGCGTGCGGTCCCCCCCAATTTTGATACCAGCCAAGATAAAGCCAAATGGCTAAAGGCTGGTATTCTTAGGATGGGGAGCCCCACGTTATGGGGCGCCCCCCAGCCTAAAAATATCAGCCAGCAGCTGCCCGGCATTGCCGCAACCATTAGATGCGACAGTCCCGGTACTCTACCCGACTCATCCCGAATTGCCCTGGTGCGGTGGTGTATTGCAAATATAAAAATGGCTATTTTTGAGTCTATACATTATGTTAAACTATAACATATTGATTAATCAGACAAAGTGTACATGGTTACAAAATCTTGTATATACTTAAGGATTTCTGTGTGTTTGTCTTGAATATACAGACAGACAATATACCATTGTAACAGAAACCTTATGATTTACTTACCTCAAATATCTGATGGTTTTGTGTGTTTGCTATCCATTGAAATTGAAACTCTGATTTATTTAGTTCAACAATCTGATGTTTTATGTGTCTGCTATATACACAGACAGACAATATATCCATTTACCTAGCTCAAATACCTGATGTGTATTCTTGGGAGCTTTGAATGTCTGTGGGTTTATTACCCCATTGTCTGATGTGTGGTGTATCTCTGATTCATCTATGCCCAATGACTGGCCATCAAAGGGCATGGATCAATAAGACTACAACACATTAACTTTAAGGCTTGTAATATTGTTCAAGCCTCTATTTAAGATCAGATAAAGTATAGCACAGACAGAAGCTTGTGTTTGCTGCTCCGTGAGACGTCCGGGTAGTGATGTCCAGGAGTTCTCTGTCTATGTCATGCTTCTCTGACTGTAGTTCCAGACAGATGATGTCCAAAACTCCTTGGTGATGTAAGTATTTAAGTGTACTTAACCTTTGTATGTTCAATATACAAAAGTGTACGCAATATCATACTTTTCCTTTAAGTTTGTATTTCATATTAACCTTTATAATAAAATTACTTATTTGCCTTCTTTAAAGCCGTATCTGAACCTTAGTGATAAAATATAGCAAAACAGGTGGCACTCGGGGTTAAAGGAGTTAATGGCAGCCCATAGCTGCCACTAAGTCCTAGGTTAATCATGGCAGGTGTCTATGAGACACCCCCTATGATTAACCTGTAAGTGCAAGTAAATAAACACATACACCCGAAAAAATCCTTTATTTGGAATAATAGACAAAAAAACACCCTCTTTCACCACTTTATTAATCCCCAAATACCTCTCTAGGTCCAACGTAATCCATATGAGGTCCCACAACGCTTTCAGCTCTGCTACATGAAGCTGACAGGAGCGGCAGTAGAACACTGCCACTCTGTGGGCTCCACGCAGAAACTGAAGTGAATCGCGCTGTCAGCGGGGACGTCACTGAGGTAGTGCCGGTGTGTGCGGTGATGATGGGGGCTGTAATGCCGATGTGTGCGGTGATGATGGGGGTGATAGTGCCTGTGTGTGCGGAGATGATGGGGGCAGTAGTGCCTGCGTGTGTGCGGTGATGATGGGTGTGGTAGTGCCTGCATGTGTGCGGTGATGATGGGTGTGGTAGTGCCTGCATGTGTGCGGTGATGATGGGGGCGGTAGTGCCGGTGTGTGCGGTGATTATGGGGGCGGTAGTGTCTCCGTGTGCGGTGATGATGGGGGCAGTAGTGCCGGTGTGTGCAGTGATGATGGGTGTGGTAGTGCCAGTGTGTGCGGTGATGATGTGGGCGATAGTGCCTGCGTGTGTGCGGTGATGATGGGGCGGTATTGCCGGTGTGTGCGGTGATGATGGGGGCAGTAGTGTTGGTGTGTGGTGATAATGGGGGCAGTAGTGCCGGTGCATGCGGTGATGATGGGGGTGGTAGTGGCTGCGTGTGTGCGGTGATGATGGGGGCGGTAGTGCCGGGGTGTGCGGTGATGATAGGGGCAGTAGTGCTGGTGTGTGCTGTGATGATGGGGTATGCGGTGATGATGGGGGCGGTAGTGTTTGAGTGTGTGCGGTGCGGTGATGATGGGGGCAGTAGTGACGGTGTGTGCAGTGATGATGGAGGCGGAAGTGCCGGTGTGTGCAGTAATGATGGGGACAGTAGTGCCAGTGTGTGCGGTGATGATGGGGGCGGTAGTGTCGGTGTGTGCAGTGATGATGGGGGCGGTAGTGCCGCTGTGTGCGGTGATGATGGGGCGGTAGTGTCGGTGTGTGGGGTGATGATGGTGGCAGTAGTGCCGCTGACGGATTCCTGCGAAATAACGCATCTGTTGGGTCTGTTAGCAACACAAAAATTGACGGATGCGTCGTTTTAATGCAGCAACGGACCTGGCGGATGAGACACAACACAAGTGTGAAAGCCCCCTAATATATGCAGTTTTATCACAGCACAATGCCACGGATCTCGCAGGTTTTGAGGGCGCGTGCAATTTGCATGCTGACTGCAGTAATATCCACCAGAACCGTTGGCCAGGAACTGAATGTTCATTTCTCTACCATAAGTTGTCTCCAAAGGCGTTTCGGATAATTTGGCAGTACATACAACCGACCTCGCAACCACAGACCACATGTAACCACACCAGCCCAGGACCTAAAGTATTTCTCACAGAAAGTGATTGCAATTACTTGTGTTTTGTTATACATGTGTTTATTTCCTTGCTGTGTACTGGAACAATAAAAAAAAAAGAGGAAAAAAAGGCAAATTAGACATAATTTCACACAAAAATCTCCAAATTGGCTCGACAAATTTGTTGGCACCCTCAATTTAATATTTGGTTGCACACTCTTTGGAATAAATAACTACAATCGATTGCTTCCTTTAACCATCAACAAGCTTCTTACACCTCTCAACTAGAATTTTGGACCGCTCATCGAGCTCATCAAACAGCAGTCTCTCAGCCAAGAAAATTGCCAAACTGCATCATGTGAGTGCCATGACTGTTGGAAAAATATGAAATGAAGTCTGTCCACCCATTCAAAAGCCAAGAAGTCGACGTCCAGGCAAAATATCGGAGTCAACAAGTCAGCTCATCACAAGATCTATCAGTTGTGGCACAACAAACATGGCAGTGGAGGTGGCTTGTAGACTTTGTAATAGTGTGATCACAGATATGCATGCACATACTGTATGATGCATGTTACACAAGTCTGGTATGGTGGCCCGAAAAAAAGATGAGGAAGCCTTGACTTTAATATCAACATATGAAATGTCAGCTTGAGTTTGCAAAGAATTATGAAAAGTGCACAGCAGAAGGTTGGAAATGGGTGATCTGGAGCAAAGAGGCGAAAGTCAATAGACTAGGCTCTTATGCATGCAAATGGGTCTCTAAGAAACAAGAGAAAAAGAAGCTAATAGATGGCAAAATTTAAGGAACTGTCAAGTTCGGTGGAGGAAGCCTGATGATTTGGGGTTGTTTCACAGCCAAAGGCATTGGATACTTGACCAGGTGGTTGATGGTGGTCTTAATGCTTAGCTATATGTGAGTATCCTACAAGTCTAGTCACTTCATACACTCAAGTACTATGGGTATGAAAATGATGACATAGTGTTCCAACAGGACCACAATCCAAAGCATATGTCAAGATTGGCAAGATTGGTTTAACACTAGAACTACTGAGGTAGTCATTTTGACTACTTTGCACCATGTATTTCTATATAGGTGTCACGAGTCCAGTAGTTCTAGTGTTAATGACAATGAAATAGAGGTGCTGGATTGAACACTCGTGGGTAGACTTTAAGAAAAAGCTGTTTACTTACCCAAATGAGTCGACCAGCATACACCAATATTAGGAACATGTAGAGGAGACCTTAGGTGTGTAAACACAATCTTAGGTGTGCGCACACATCCTAATAGGTATGCACACATCTTGTTAGGTGTGAGCACATCCTATTAGCTGCACGCACATCCTGATAGGCAAGTGCAAGGATTTCTGGAACGTCCATTTAGGTAAATGACAATGGAAAAATGTTTTAGACCAAATCTGTACTGTGTACACATACTCTTAGGTGCGCGCACATGCTCTTAGGCTGAAGTTACACTGGATGATTAGGAATGAGTATTCCTTGGCACATGCATTTCCCGATAATTATGCAGTGTAAGCAGGCTACCAATCACCTGATAAATCAACAAAACAATGTAACAGGCTACATGTTTACATGCAGCTGATCAGTGGTTAATGGCACAAAAAACACTAAAAGCACAATGGCACTACATGCAGCAACAGTAATATCTTGTTTGACACTGTACAACATATTTTATCAACACATCTAGCATTTTAATTCATACAGCTAAAGTTTATGATTTGAAACGTTTAAACAAGTTTGGAAACAGAACACAAAAGTCACTTGTTTGCTTGCTTAAAGGTTGGTATTGTCTCGGCATCCGCAGTGCCACAATGTCCTTTCCTTGTCATGTTGTTCTAAGTTTTGCTGGCTCGTGCACTGTTCCTTCAGTAAAACCTCATGATGACCAAACTGTTTCTTCATAAAGGACGCAGGCAGCATACCACCATCAGAGACTTCTTTTTATTTATTTATTTTTTAAAATCTACTGGCTATTAAATATCCATTTTTCTTTACTTCCTATCCATGGTACAGAGAAGAAATATGATTTTCTCTTCCAGAGTTTGTTTACGTCTAGCAGCAAGGAAGACGTAGAACATCGCTTCTTATTTCCCAGTAAGTGCTTTTCAATTACAGGTAAAAAGTGAGGTGTTCTGTAACCAGCACTCTTCTGCAAATGGCGCAATGCTCTGCTGCTCAGCTAACAGTCAGGCAATGATGAGTCATTAATACAATGGTTACAGAACGCCCGCCTATTACTAAAATGCATTATTACTGTACTATTTTTACACTAAGGCTTCAGAGTAATATGCTGCTATTGCCAAGACAAAGCCTTCTTCTGCCGCAAGAAATAATAATGTTAATGTTGTATTCTAATTTGACAAAAGGGCAACAATATAGAAAGACAAAAGCTATGTTTTATGTCTTTTTTAGGTAACGTTCTAAAGTCTGACTTAATATAAAAGACTGGATAATTGATAAAGTTTCAGATTGTTTAAGTATATACTGCAGGTTCAATATCACATGTCCTACACAAAAAAGATGTATATACCCAAATAATATAATAATATCTCAATCATTAGTAGTGATATGCTAAATAAAGGTTTAAAACAAACAGGAAAATTGGTAACAAAAATTGGGGAAGGAGACAAAGTGATGATTTATACAGATAATACATGATCGTGAAGTTTCCAATAGAGGTTATATAAAAAAAGTATGAAATCAAGAAAAAAAACTCAATAAATACAAAATAGATCAATGGTTACAAAAGGTTCAAAAAGTTTTCTGAATTCATAAGTGATAATAAATATAATAAGTAATTATAACCAAATCTATGAAATAAGTAAAGCGTACTTGATTACGGATGTTAAATAGTATTAAACCAATTGCCTTGATCAACTGTCGTGATTACAGACTCCAATGAAGTAAATCTAGTGGAATACAGAAATAGTGATAAATCTAAAATAGAATTATGTCCAGTTCATTAGGAAGTCCAAATACAGCAGTAGAAAATCTAATAAATTAAAAAATAATGGTAGGTCACTGCATCTGAGGGCTAAAGAGCAGGTGAATTACCCATGGTTGTGTTGTATTGCCGCAATGTTTCGGCGTGAGCCTTTGTCAAGGGGTTAATATCATATAGTTATATTTTTAATATCTATAATCTATAAAATATAATATATAATGCATCCTAAGGAAGCTGTAAGTGTATGAATAATATATTAACTGTAAAGTATTGTATATATTTCCATATCCTTATCTAAATACTATTCATTTGTAATAATCCTCCATGGTAATGATGCCTTTTTCACTATTGTACGTCGCAGCTGTACCTCCATTTTTAATGATTTTACAGCACAAAACATCTACTTGTAAAGGAAGAAAAGGCACGACAAGTAGTTAACTGTGTAAATGAAAAGGCTGTGAATGGAACATGTGTTGTACGTCTGCTCTGTACATTTCTGAATACAAGGTATTTTTCTCATACACCAAAGGAAGCATTGTTAATCAAGTCCTCAAGATCTGAATTATTATTGTCACTCGTAGATGAATTTCTATGACCAAGAATAAACTAGGGTCCACCTGCCTTTTTTTAGCAAAAAACAAACAAAAAAAAAAAAAAAATCCCCGATATTTCCCCCAGTAAGAAACGCTGGTGAGCCATGTGCCTTTGTCATCTCAGGCTTTTACTCTCCTGAAGGGCTCATTCCGCAAATTGAAAGAGCTCTACTTCGAAGCACTAAGGTAATACTTATTTGTTGCCTGCTTGCTTACCTGTGTTCCTCACCCCCCACACAACTCTGTCCTTTCTATTCCTCTACAGAACGATCGCCAGTGCTGTACAAGGTGGACGGAGACCAGGCACAAGAAAGGAAACTAATAATTGGATAACAGACCATGGCATCAATGGGCCTACAAATTACTGCTTTTATTATTGCACTCATCGCAATGTGCGGCGCCATTGCAGCAACTCTACTACCAAACTGGAAGATCAATGCAGACACTGGGGCAAACATTGTTACCGCTGTCATACAAATGCAAGGTCTGTGGATGGACTGCACATGGTACAGTACTGGTATGTTCAGTTGCACTGTGAAGTATTCCATTCTATCACTCCCTTTGTATATTCAGACAGCACGGACCACCATGGTACTGTCCTGTATATTGTCATGTTTGGGGATATTTGTCTCCATAGCAGGAATGAAATGTACCAAGCTAGGTGGGGATGGCCAAATGAAAAGCAATATAGCTTTTGCAGGAGGAACATGTTTTTTGCTAGCCGGTATTTTTGGTATGATTTCAGTGAGCTGGTACTTGAAAGAGATCATTTCCAGATTTTTAGATCCCTCCGTACCAGAGAGTAGCAAACATGAGCCTGGAGGGGCAGTGTACGTTGGCTTTCTATCTGCTGGGATGCATTTTTTAGCCGGTATAGTCTTCTGCGCCACCTGTTCTAAAAATCAGCAACAACAACACGACTCTCCTCCAACAAAACCACCAGAGTCGGCAGCTCAGCAATCAGAAAATAGCAATCCAGGCTATAACCTCCAAGACTACGTGTGAAGGGAAACATACTGACATGTTAAGCATCACATTTTCTATTTAATCTAAATACTATTAAAAAATAGTGAGAACTAACCATGCTTTCTTCAAAAGAAAATAATTTTGCAATTACTAGATATGCACTAATATGTTATTCACAACTGTAAATTTCCAACAGTAAAGCATTGTATAGCAGGTTTTTTTTATGCTTAAGGTTTCTATAGAAACTACCGCATGCCTCTTACACAAAAAGCTACCTTGAATTTTCTGCAGATACAGTATGTGAGTAATTGGCATCGTAGCTTTAGATCACACTGAACCAACAAAGGATTTAACTACGACTCCTAAAATACGTGGTGCATCCAAGTGTGGATAAATGACACAGGAAATCCTCTCTAACTGCAGCATTACTATTTTTACTGTAATCATAAGGCAAGGTGAGCCAAAAAAAAAGTGGTTGCTAACTACCTGCCTGTTCTGCCCAACGCCAATGTCAGCCTAATTGCGAGGAGCCGGCTTTTAATCAGCATGATGTCGGCAGTGATGCCCTGTCGACAGAGCAACCCGGAAGTAAAAGGTACTGTTCTGTTCACAAGAGGGGAAATAAAGCAGGAAAATCCCCGGTGAGCCGGCACAGGTCAATGATGAGCAAAACAGGCAGGTAGTTGCCAACTAGTTGTTTCACTTGTTGATATATATGCTCTAATAAAAAAAATTTTTTTTTCATTAAACTCCTTTTTCCTCCTGTCTTAGCAAGCTAATGATGTCTACTGCCTCATACCAGCGTATTCATAGCATAAATAGAAAAATATATAAAGCCGCTACAAATCAAGGTTCTCAGCCATAGGATTTGCTGCCTCCTACATCAGCAATTTTTTTTCTGTCCCTATCATGAACCATTATATTATCTAATCTTTTCTTAATGTTTGTGTTTTTAGCTTCAGCCTCATTCCATTCTTTGTATAGTTATATATTCTATTTTATTTTCTATGCTTATGTAACTATTTATTAAATTTATTACATGTTTTTTATTATTTTGTTTGTGCGAAACTTTTTTCCTTATGTGTAAGACCGAGAATTTACCGATTCTGTCCCATTGGATCTTTTTTTTCTTTGCTTGACTTTTTAGGTAACCCTTTGATCATTTAGTAAAACTGAAAAAAAAAAAAAGTTTTAAAAAATTAAAAAAACAAAAAACAAAAACCTAAAAGTTCACCCCATTGAAAATTAAAGGGTTAAAAAATACACACACATTTGGAACCGCCGTGTTCAGGGAAGCCGGATCTATCAAAATATAAAATCAATTAATTTGATCGGTAAACGGCGTAGTGGCAAAAAAATTACAAATGCCAAAATTACATTTTTTGGTCGTCACAAATTCTGTGCAAAAAGCAATAACAGGCGATCAAAATGTAGCATCTGTGCAAAAATGGTACCATTAAAAAGGTCAGCTCAAGATGCAAAAAATAAACCATCACTGAGCCCCATATCCCAGAAAAAGAGAACGCTAAGGGTTGCGAAAAATGGCACAAAAAGTGTGCCACGTTTTATGGCCAAACTTCTAAGTTTTATTAACCCCTTAGATAAAAGTAAACCTGTTTGGTGTCTACCAACTCGTACTGACCTGAGACATCACACCGACACATCAGTTTTACCATATAGTGAACACTGTGAATAAAATATCCCAAAAACAATCATGCAATCGCACTTTTTTAGCAATTTTTCCACATTTGGATTTTTTTTGTCGTTTTCCAGTACACTATATAATAAAACTTATGGTTCCATCTAAAAGTACAACTCGTCCCGCAAAAAACAAGCCCTCATATGGCAAGATTGACAAAAAATAGAAAAGTTACTTCTGTTGAAAGTAGGGGAGCAAAAAAACGAAAAACGGAAAATCACCTGGGAGTTAATACAATCAAGTGTTATAAACTGCTAACCCACAACCATTATGCAACAAGAATTCAAATGCTTTAGATTGCGGACAATGTAAAATCCCATCCACTTATTTGCTACAAAAATGTGAACACTAATTTATTAATAAATCTAGTATGTGTGAACAAGCTGTAGCTCATGACTGCAGGATCAAATTATATACACATAGGGGTTATTCTTGGTTTATATTTGTGGAGAAACATAGGACTACATAGGCATTGTATATTTATAAATACGTAGGATTTAATTATTTGTTTTAAGTACAAAGTCAATGCCTTCATTTTATTTTAGAGGCTTTGTTTGGATAACTAAATAAATAGTTGTAAAAGCCTACATGTCTGTATTTTTTTATTACTAACTAGTGTCAATGAACTGCTAACAAGGAACCTCAGGACATCAGAGGTGGGGAGCCCATGCCAAGTGATGCAAATCATCTGTGGAAAAATGCTTGCTGAATGTGTGCACAAAAACACTGGCTGTCTGTACAATTGGAAGATTTTGTGGACTAAATTGGTGGCACATTTAGGATTTGCAAAAATGAATGTCACATGTTAAATTATTAGAAACATTCACAGGCTTCTGAATATACTGGGCCATTTATATGCATCAAAATACACATGCAACAACCTTAAAACCTTTGGGCTACAGCTCTAGATTTTTACATCTCCAATAGTCAAACAAGGCTTTGTCTTTTTTATTTATTTATCATGACATGATTAAGAGCCTTTTTTTGCTTGAAAAGCATTGACACTTTGCTCTGTACCCTCCCTAACAATTTTTGTTATGGGCTTTTTAATTATGCTTAATAATTTGTTACATTTTATTTGCTGGTGCTGCATTTTTTCACCTCCTATTTTATTTTTCCACAAAGCCTCCTCATTTCAGGGTCCAAAATTAATTAGCCAAATTAACTTTGCAATATTTTTTTTTTTCATTTTTAATACTTTGTAGAGAATCCTTTGCAAATAATAAAGCTCTGAAGTGTGGAAGTCATGGTCTCCAGCAAATGAAGGGTTTCCTCCTCTGTGTTGCTTTGCCGGCCTTTAGGCCAGAGTCACACTTGCGAGTGCCTCGCGTGTAACTCGCGCAAGTCTCTCATTGAATCATCCGGCACGGACTCGCACTCTCTTGACAGGAGCAGGTCGGTTGCATGTATGTCTATGCAGCTGAGATGCTCCTGTCCTGAGAGTGTGAGTCCATGCCAAGTGATTCAATAAGAGACTCGCGCGAGTTACACACGAGGCACTCGCAAGTGTGACTCTGGCCTTACTGTGGCTGACTTCAGTCGTAGCTCGTTTGTGGCTCTTTCTGCGTTAAGTTTTGTCTTATTCATGTGAAATCCATGCTCAATGGGGTTGAGATCTGGCGATAGACTAGGCCATTGCAGAACATTCGTGTTCTTTGACTTAAAAAAAACTCATGGGTATTTCTTAACCATGCAAAGGATTCTGTGATTATACACCACTAATTGTCTTGCGTGGACTTCCAGGTCTTTTTGAATTCCCAAGCTCTCCAATGCACGTATTTTTACAAAATATACCAAACTGTTGATTTGGCTACTCATACCATTTCTGCTATCTCTCTGATGGATTTCTTCTTTTCTCAGCCTAATGATGGTCTGTTTCTCTTTCTTTGACTGCAGGTTCACAGCAACAACTTCCATGTGCAAATGCAACACCTGGAATCAGCTCCAGACCTTTTACCTACTTAATTGTTGATAAATTAATGAGGGAATGGTCCATGCAGCCCATTAAAGAGTTTTTTAGATAATTGTCCAATTTTAGGTCTCTTGAAAAAGAGGCAGCTACATAATAAAGATCCGTAATTTCTAAACCCTTACTCCAATAAAAATGTGAATACCCTCAAATTAAAGCTGAGAGTCCGGACTTTAAGCCCATATTGATTATATAACTGTACCTTGAATGTTTTAGTAAACAGCAATATTGCTAAAAATTGTGTCACTGTCCAAATATTTCTGGACCTAACTATGTTTATCTGAAGAGTGTAGTAGTTTTTAACCTCCTCATTTACAAAGCACAAAACTTAGATTGAACATTGCATTTAGTATTGAAAATTTGCTGATTTTCTTCTATTGATTTAATGCCTGTGCCCTAAAATCATAATCTTAATTTTTTTATGCCAGCTTTTCTATATTGAAAGAGTTTTTCTTTCGTTCTCTCTTTTTTTTGGGGTAAGGTTGGTTAATAAATATTAATAAACTACCGTATTTTTCGCTTTATAAGACGCACTTTTGTTCCCCCAAATTTTGGGGAAAAGTAGGGGGGCTTTCTTATAATCCGAATATACGGGTCCAGGGGAGGTGGGAGCAACTCTGGAGCGGTGCTGGCGGCTGGTGGAAGCTGGTAGAGGCTGGTGAAGGCTGAAGCGGGAGATCTCCTGCTCCCGCTCATATAATATGCACTGCCGCTGTTCATCACCGTAGTGCTGAAACCGCATCGCTGCGATGGGCTGGGAGAGCGGCGCATATTATACCTGCCTGTGCCCCCCTTTGATCGCACATGACCCCCCCCCGTGTTAGATATGGCCCCCATGCTGCTGCCCATCCTAAAATAAAAAAGATTTACTTACCTCCTCCAGCGTGTCTCCCGATGTCTCCCCAATCTCACTGCTGCCGCTGTGATCAGGCACGCAGAGATCATGTCACTCTGCTGTGCCGATCACATGACCGGCACCGAAAACCAGGAAGTGCAGGAGCTCAGCAGCACGGAGGGAGACACGAGGGATTACAGCACTGGAGAAGGTAAAGTAAAGTGTTTATTTTACTATGGGCAGCAGCATGGGGGCCATATCAAACACAGGGGGACGTGTGCCAGCAATAGGAGACCTGTGCCAGCTGTATGGGATGTGTGCCAGCTATAGGAGACCTGTGCCAGCTGTATGGGATCTGTGCCAGCTATAGGAGACCTGTCCCAGCAATAGGAGACCTGTGCCAGCTATAGGAGACCTGTGCCAGCTGTATGGGATGTGTGCCAGCTATAGGAGACCTGTGCCAGCTATAGGAGACCTGTGCCAGCTATAGGAGACCTGTGCCAGCTATAGGAGACTTGTGCCAGCTATAGGAGACTTGTGCCAGCACAGGGGGACATGTGGCATCACAGGGGGACATGTGGCATCACAGGGGGACATGTGGCAGCACAAGGGGGCTATATTCAATATAAGGGGGCTATATTCAATATAAAAGGGGGCCATATCCAGATTAAGGGGGCTAATTATAGGATGGGGGGCTATAAGAGACATATACCCTATACGATTTGTTAGTCGGACACTGGCATTATAAGGCTACTTTCAAACATCCGGTTTGAGCACTGCGGCTCAATCCGGCTGTGAAACCTATTCAACGGATGCGGCGAAAACACCGCATCCTTTGCAAAAGTTTTTATATGCGGCCCATCCGTTTTTTTCCGGTTGTGGCACGCTACTGAGCATGCGCAGTGGAAGAAACCACATGCGGAGGCCGGATGCGGTTGTTACCGCATTGCGCCGCATCCGGCGTCCATAGGCATGCATTGTACAATGCACCGCAGCGGCCGGATGCGGCGCGATGCGTTTTTTTTTTTGCCGGAGCAAAAAAAGTGCCAGGGAACGTTCCATCCGGCCGCCGCATCGGCTAAATCTGCCGCATGCGGAAAAAACGGATGGAACGCAAGCCCATGCGGCACAATGCGGCGCCAATGCAAATCAATGCTAGAAAAAAACTAAACCGGCGGCAAAAAAACGGTTTTGTTTTTTCAGCAGAGCACCGGATTGTGCCGCACTGCTACAGTCGGATGTGTTTTGGAGGGAAGAAACAACATTTTGTGCCTTAATTGCGGATCATGGACTTAATGGGGGTGGGGGGAGTCATTTGCTCTTTGCTGTGTTCTAAAAAAAAGTTTTTTCTCCCACTATGCTGATCACCTGCAGTGTTGGCAGCTGCATGATGCGTGCTATATGTTAGATGTTATATGTTATATCTCAAATGCAGGTGCTCTATGTATGGAGGGATGATGGTTCCGTCTTCCCCCATTTGACCACTCTATCTATACTATTGGTAACTGTATGGGTATTTCTAGTAGATGCCATGTGTTGTATTACAAAGACAGCCGCTATGTATAGGGATGGACGGGTTTGCTCATTAGCATGCTTCCCCTGCTTTCTCCTATTGAATCCGCTCATGGCACAGACCTTCTCTCCTCGAAAGGAGATCTGCCCTCTTTCTTGCCCTTCATATCCATGGCCGCTGCAGTGGTACGCGCGTGCGGCGTCACTCCCACCATGCCAGCGTCGGCCGGCCTCCATACGGCGTGACGCGCGCATCCTGTGTGACGACACGGGATGTGCGCGCGTCACTTCCGGGAGTGCCCGATGACGCGGTCTCTGGCCGGAGTCCCGCCCTACGCGCGTCCAATGGCTGCTTAGCGGCCCGGGCAGTGGGATATTTAAAGACAGAAGTGTGCCTGAACCACACCACCTCACGGCCCCCCGAAGAAGTTATCGAAACGTGCGCGTCGGGGCACGTTTTCCTCGGTCCCGGCTACCTATGGGTGAGTGCTCTGAGGGGATTGTTTTCAGCCTATATGTACTCCTCCTCTGGGCTGGCTTCCTCCCTTACATTGGGTGTTTTTTGGCCCCTCGGAGTGATGAGTGACCAAGTGTTATTATACCTATCACTTTAGATAGTGTTCTTATGCTTCTAACTTTGCATATGATTTGTGTAAATGTATTAATAGGTATTAATAGGTTATATTGGTCCTCTTAACAACTCTGTTAGGCCCTCCAACCGTGAGGATATGGATATACTGCACTTCCCATATGGTCTGGTGATCTGTTATCATCTGTGATTCTGCCTTAGCCTGATCAATGTTTACTATTTTTCTTAAATATGTATTTTATACTACTTCCTTTGCTATGCACTAAAGTCAAATATTTTTGATATTTTTGCAAAGGTTGGTATATTGATTATTGACTCGACCTATGACTGCGTTACCCCTGTTTCTCTTTGTGTGTGCAGATGTGTGAAAGTAGCCTTAGACGGACCCCATTTAACATTAAAAAAAAAATCTCTTTTCCTTCACCAAATTTAGGGGTGCGTCTTATAAAGTGAAAAATACGGTAGTTTACATATACTGTATCTGAGAGAACACAAAGCTTTAACCCCTGCATCCCAGCCGATTTTCCGTTGTTTTTTTTTTTGCTCCCCTTCTTCCAAGAGCCGTAACTTTTTATTTTTCTGTCAATCTTGCCATATAATGACTTGTTTTTTGCGGGACAAGTTTTACCTTTAAATAAAACCATACATTTTACCATATAGTGTACTGGAAAACACCAAAACAAATTCCAAGTGCGGAAAAATTGCAAAAAAAAGTGCGATTGCATGATTGTTTTTGAGATATTTTATTCACCGTGTTCACTATATGGTAAAACTGATGTGTCCTTATGATACTTCAGGTCGGTATGAGGTCGTAAACACCAAACATGAATAGGTTTACTTTCAACTAAGGGGTTCAAAAAAATCAGAACTTTGTCCAAAAAAAGTGGCACACATTTTGCACCATTTTCCACAACACGTAGCGTTCTCATATTTCGGGATCTATGGTTCAGCTTATTTTTTGCGTCTCAAGCTGACATTTTTAACCCCTTAACGAATTACCAAATTTGCGCTTTCCGCTATTTTTTCGCCATTCTTCTTCTGAGAGACGTAACTTTTTTATTTTTCAGTCAATCTGGTCATGTGAGGGCTCGTTTTTTGTGGAACAAGCTATACTTTTAAATGAAACCATGAGTTTTACCATATAGTGTACTGGAAAATGGCAAAAAAAATCCGAATGCGGAAAATTTTGCAAAAAAAACCTGCAATTGCACTATTGTTTTTGAGATATTTTATTCACTGTGTTCACTATATGGTAAAACTGATATGTCGGTGTGATGCATGAGGTCGGTGCGACTTTGTACACACCAAACATGAATAGGTTTACTTTTATCTAAGGGGTTAAAAAAAAAAATCAGAAACTTGTCCGAAAAAGTGTTGTACATTTTGCGCCATTTTCCGCGACCGTAACGTTCTGACTTTTCTGGATCTATGGCTCAGTGACTGCTTATTTTTTGTGTCTTGAGCTGACATTTTTAACCGGACCATTTTTGTGCAGATGCTACATTTTGATCGCCTGTTATTACATTTTGCGCAAAATTTGTGGCGACCAAAAAATGTAATTTTGGAGTTTGAAAAATTTTTTGACGCTACGCTGTTTACCGATCAAATTAATTGATTTTATATTTTAATAGATCGGCATTTCTGAACGTGGCGATACCAAATATGTGCATATTTTTTAATTTTTTTTAACCCTTTAAAGGGGTGGTTCACCCATATTTTTTATTTTCTAGATCGATATTATGTTGAGAAACAATGTTTCTCTCAAATACCTTATGTTGGTAATAGTGCCTGTGAGAGGCGCTATTGTGGACCGCTGTTCCCCGCTCCGTACTCCCGGGCTCCGTGACCTTGGGGATCCGGTGATATCACGTCAAGTTCCTGATCACGTCACATCACCGTGGCCGGCCCCAGTCTTCCTGAGTTACTTGGCTATGGGCGGTGTTTCACCATATGTCACAGCCCAGCATGTTTCCTGCTTGCAGGAACCACCCCTTTAATTTTAAATGGGGCGAAAGGGGGGTGATTTGAACTTTTAGGGTTTTTTTTTTAATTTTTCAAAACTTTTTTAAACTTTTTTTTATTTTACTAGTACACCTAGGGGGCTATAAAGATGCCCTGTCTGATCACTAATTCATTTTTCCCAATCAGAGCAGCACCGCTCAGGCCAGGAGAAATGCTCATCTCTAATAACCAGAAGTACTTGGCTGCTGGTTAAAGCCACATCACATAACCCTGTGCTACCAGATCCACATGATCACGTCACGTGACATCCGGTATCGGGCGGCGAGTAAACTTCTACCGCTATCGCCATTAATATGGTGCTGTCACATCTTGACAACGCCATTTTAGGGGTTAACAGGTTAGGGGGATAGCGATTCCACTCGTACTGCTAGGCACACATGTCAGCTGTACAAATCAGCTGACATGTGCACGGATCCCCGCCTGCAGCCCGCAGCAGCAGGTGGGGATTAACACTATGACTGCGGAGACATAATATTACTGCCCATGATCGTTATATGGGTTAATGGTAGCATTTTTGCGCAGATGCTATGTTTTGATCACCTGTTATTGCAAAATTTGTGGCAACCAAAAAACGTAATTTTGGCATTTGGAATTTTTTTTACTTTATGCCGGTTTTACCGATCAGATTAATTGATTTTATATTTTGATAGGTCAAGCATTTCTGAACGCATCGATACTAAATGTGTACATTTTTTATTTTTTTAACCCTTTAATTTTTAATGGGATCAAAGGGGGGTGATTTGAACTTTTAGATTTATTTTTTTTTTAAAACTTCTTTAATTTACTAGTCCCAAAAGGCAACTATAAGGATCAGCATCAGCATGACTGATCGCTCATTCTTTTCTCTTGATCACAGCTACACAGCTGAGAACAGCAGAAACACTCACCTCTTGTCTCTGGCAGCAGCCGGATGGCCGGGTGAAAGAGGAAGTGACTCATGCTAGCTACAAAAGTCATCACATGACCCAATGGTACCATGACAACCATCGGCTCATAGTGATCACATCACTGCGACGCCGATGGAGGCCTGTGAGTACAGATCTACTGTGCCAGGGATTTAAATGGGCCTGTCACATTTTGACAGCGCCATTAAAGGGGTTAACAGGCACGGACGTAAAGCGATCCCTCTCGTGCCTGCAAGGCACACATGTCAGCTGTAGAAATCAGCTGACATGTGTGCGGATCCCTGCCGACATATTATAAACCTGTATCGGTAATGTTAATTATTTGTAACTCCTGTTTGTTTCCACTACATTACAAATATTGTTTAGTATATACAGTTATGGCCAAAAGTTTTGAGAATGACACCAAAATTATATTTTCACATGATCTGTTGCCCTCTGGTTTTTAATTGTGTTTGTCTGATGTTTACATCACATACAGAAATATAATTGCAATCATATTATGAGTACCAAAAGGTTATATTGACAGTTAGAATGACTTAATGCAGCAAGTCAATATTTGCAGTGTTGACCCTTCTTATTCAGGACCTCTGCAATTCTCCCTGGCATGCTCTCAATCAACTTCTGGACCAAATCCTGACTGATAGCTATCCATTCTTGCATAAGAGAAGCAAAGTCCTGCACCACCGCAGATTACCTGCAATATCGCTTGCGGTACCGCCTGTGCCTGTGCTCGGGTGGAGAGCCTGGAGGGTCCGACAATCCAAGAGCGGGGTGCTGGTCATAAGGCAAAGTCCATTGATGAAGCGTGAGAGTAGAAAGAGACCGCACTCAATCCGCTGTGAAGGATTTCTTTATTCAAACACGTGCAGAGTGGAGGGCTGGAGACACACTGTGAGCTGGCTCCTCAAGAATGGACGACAGCTGTTTCGCCCAAATTGGGCTTCCACAGGTCCACATGTGGAGCTACGGCTACACCCCTTTTAAAGGAGTGCTCACAGATTGCCCCAGACCACATAAAAACAAATAGGAGATTTGTGTATGCATATAAAATACATGTATCCATTTCCATGCATGAATTTACAACAAATTTTAAACATGTAAAAGAACACACTTGAATAAAATGAAGCAATGGGTGATAGACAGGCAGAACTATCATAGGAACACAGATAGATCCACACGATCGTTTAACCCTTGGGGGCCCTGTGCCCCATAATTAATAATTAACCTAGCCTCCTCTTGTAGCAACAATTTGTGCAGGTCGCCCCCCTTCAAAGGGAGGGAGACATTTTTAAGGCCGGCAAAACGTCGGGGTCACCATCATGACAATCCTGGATATGGGAAATTAATCTGGGAGAACCTTTCCCTGATGTTATTGAACTGTAATGTTCCCTGAATCGCACATATAAGCATCTTATAGTCTTGCCTATGTAGAACCTGCCACAAGGGCAGAGCACCACATAGACCACAAACTTGGTTTTGCATGAGATGAATTGATGGACAGTGTGCAAGTGCGGGCCGACTTGTACGGAGCGACCTTTTAAATGCTGGCTGCAAAAACGACACTGACCGCACCGGTAATTCCCTGGTGGGCAGCATTTGTCTAGCCAGGTTGTCGAATTGGTAAGTCTGTTCCTCACAAGTCTGTCCCGCAAATTGCCGCATCGTCTGAACGATACCAAAGGATTGGACATTGTCCTGTCAGATAAAGCCGGATCACTCTTCAAAATGTGCCAATTTCTGCAAAGAGCAGTTCTAATGGCATGCTCCAGAGGTCCAAATTTAAAATTAAAGACAAACCTACCCAGATTGTCAACACATTTTCTGGTGCGGTTTTTACGGATAGACGTGGCGCCGTCCGATCTAGCTCTCTCACAGGCTGAATCAATCAGTTTTTTTGGGTAACCTCTTTGATGCAATCTAATCTTCAACTCCTGAGATTGTTGAAAAAAAGATTCCTCTGAACTGTTTGCTCTACGTACTCTCAGGAATTGACTGTAGGGCAAACCCGTCTTAATGTGGAGGGGGTGGGCACTTTGATAATGAAGAAGGGAGTTTGATGCCGTCGGCTTTCTGAACAACCTTGTACAAATATCGCCCTCCTTGATAGAAACCTCAATATCTAAAAAATTGAGAGTATCGCCACCATATGAGGAAGTAAAGGACATATTCATGGTGTTACAGGTGTTGAGATAGGACACGAAATCTGCAAAAAGGACCTCAGTGCCAGCCCACACTATGAATATGTCGTCCACATACCTCAAAAAATGGCGAATATATTTCAAAAAAGGGTTGGTGTCAGAAAAAACATATTTGCTTTCAAAGGAGCCCAAAAAAATATTGGCCATGGCACAAGAGACAGGAGTACCCATAGCGGTACCCCTGCACTGCAAGTACCAACTGTCCAAAAACATGAAAGCGTTTTTAGATAAAATGAAATCAAGGGCTTCCTCAATGAAACTGCAAAACAACGCATCTTTTCCAGTCTGCGCCACCAAATCCCTAACAGTCTGTATACCCAAATTCTGAGGAATGCGGGTATACAGACTCTCCACATCAATCGAGGTTAAAGCAAAGCCTTCCTGCCATGTCATACCCTTTAGCAGTGTTAAAAAATCACTGCTATCCTTGACATAAGAGGGGATATGACTCATAATTGGTCTTAACAGCCAGTCCAAATAGTGCGACAAAGGCTCTGTTAAAGAGCCGATGCCGGCCACTATTGGGCGACCAGGTGGATTATCCCTGCTCTTATGTATCTTTGGTATGCAATACCAGTGGGGCTTTGTAGGAAAAGGAGGAATTAGTTTATCAGCCTGTGAGCGAGACAGAAAACCCAGCCCCACGTATTTGTCCAGCAACCGCACCAAAGATTTCTTAAAATCTTGAATAGGATTTGCAGAAAGAGGACAATAGGTAGATCTGTCCATTAATTGTCTATTGCATTCCTGGATGTAATCATGTTTAGGAAGGAGGACAACGTTGCCCCCCTTGTCAGCCTCGCGGAACACCGTGTCCTCCCAACCCTCCCAACAATTCCTGAGAGTACGTAGAGCAAACAGTTCAGAGGAATCTTTTTTTCAACAATCTCAGGAGTTGAAGACTAGATTGCATCAAAGAGGTTACCCAAAAAAACTGATTGATTTAGCCTGTGAGAGAGCTAGATCGGACGGCGCCACGTCTATCCGTAAAAACCGCACCAGAAAATGTGTTGACAATCTGGGTAGGTTTGTCTTTAATTTTAAATTTGGACCTCTGGAGCATGCCATTAGAACTGCTCTTTGCAGAAATTGGCACATTTTGAAGAGTGATCCGGCTTTATCTGACAGGACAATGTCCAATCCTTTGGTATCGTTCAGACGATGCGGCAATTTGCGGGACAGACTTGTGAGGAACAGACTTACCAATTCGACAACCTGGCTAGACAAATGCTGCCCACCAGGGAATTACCGGTGCGGTCAGTGTCGTTTTTGCAGCCAGCATTTAAAAGGTCGCTCCGTACAAGTCGGCCCGCACTTGCACACTGTCCATCAATTCATCTCATGCAAAACCAAGTTTGTGGTCTATGTGGTGCTCTGCCCTTGTGGCAGGTTCTACATAGGCAAGACTATAAGATGCTTATATGTGCGATTCAGGGAACATTACAGTTCAATAACATCAGGGAAAGGTTCTCCCAGATTAATTTCCCATATCCAGGATTGTCATGATGGTGACCCCGACGTTTTGCGTTTTGCCGGCCTTAAAAAGGTCTCCCTCCCTTTGAAGGGGGGCGACCTGCACAAATTGTTGCTACAAGAGGAGGCTAGGTTAATTATTAATTATGGGGCACAGGGCCCCCAAGGGTTAAACGATCGTGTGGATCTATCTGTGTTCCTATGATAGTTCTGCCTGTCTATCACCCATTGCTTCATTTTATTCAAGTGTGTTCTTTTACATGTTTAAAATTTGTTGTAAATTCATGCATGGAAATGGATACATGTATTTTATATGCATACACAAATCTCCTATTTGTTTTTATGCGGTCTGGGGCAATCTGTGAGCACTCCTTTAAAAGGGGTGTAGCCGTAGCTCCACATGTGGACCTGTGGAAGCCCAATTTGGGCGAAACAGCTGTCGTCCATTCTTGAGGAGCCAGCTCACAGTGTGTCTCCAGCCCTCCACTCTGCACGTGTTTGAATAAAGAAATCCTTCACAGCGGATTGAGTGCGGTCTCTTTCTACTCTCACGCTTCATCAATGGACTTTGCCTTATGACCAGCACCCCGCTCTTGGATTGTCGGACCCTCCAGGCTCTCCACCCGAGCACAGGCACAGGCGGTACCGCAAGCGATATTGCAGGTAATCTGCGGTGGTGCAGGACTTTGCTTCTCTCCTGCTTTATTATACTATTTGTTGTTTCCAGTCCCTGTTGCACACCGCTGGGAATTTCCTGGACTTTCCGCGTTTGTTGCGGTTTTTTCAATTACCGCACTGTGATTTAACCTGTGATATGGAGGATATGGAGAGCAGCGGTGGTGTACCGTCCACTACCACGGGCTTATTGGCTGGACGTGCTGATGCTGGCTCCTTCTTTGGAGATTGCAATTTTAAGAAAGACACTGAAGTTTTGGGTGTTAAAACTCTGGAATTCCAGATACAGACTCTGGCGGAAAAAGAAGTTAGATTGTTTTGGACTATTCAATCCCTGCAGTCATATGTCGATTGTGATCGTGTGCCACGTGGACTCCGGGTCATAAAGACTCTTTCTCATTTCCAGGAGGATCCCACGTTTACTGTGCAGTGGGAAAACATTCAGTTAGAGTGTTCTAGAAAATTACTGCATTTAGTATTAGATAAAAACAAGGATAATTATGCTGCATTGGTTGCTGAATTAGATACGTTGAAGCATGACACCCAAGCTCGGATGTCAGCGGATGATTGGAACACCTTTAGTCAGAGGCTGGATAAACGCTTGGTGACCGTACAGACGGAAATAAAACATAGAAAAAGGGAAAAGTTCCTGAGGGACAAGAAGGATTATGAAAAGAAAACAGATTTTTTGTTGGACAAAAGATGGGCCACATAATTACAGGCAGAGAGCGCACATAAAAAAACGAGGTAGTGCTGGCTCTAACAGGGGGTACTGGACCACGGACTCGGAATCCAGCGGATCTGAGGACGTGATCTCGGGCCCCTCTAGTATTAATCCCCATGGTGCTGCACCCACCACCCCTTTAGGAAACGGATCCGACGGGGGGGCAGGAAAAGGCACACGGGGCAGAGGTCGCAAGAGGAAGTCTGTAACTTGGAGGAATTAAGTTTCCAATCTACTTCTTGTCCCCCTACCGATGCGATCATCAATCTAACATCCCATACTCTTACTCCAGATATGGTCTCTGTATTAATTAAAGGTTTTAAATATTGCATTCCGGAAAAGTTCGATTTTGCTGAGTTCAAGATTGATCTTTTTAAGGCTATTAGAAAGATCCATCTGCACAAACATTTCCAAATGACGCCTAATACAGCTCATACAGCGCCTGCTGGACATGTTCCGTGCAGTGTAGCTGATTCTCGGACCGGTCTGATAGGGGCTTTTGATTCTGGGATCCTTCAAGACGCTGAGTTGTTGCTCAGCTTGAATGAGCCAAATGTTTCAACTGATATTGTGGGTTCCAGCAATAGTCCAGGCTTGGAAAGGTTTACTAAGGGGATAAAATCGGATTTTGTCCCCCTACTGTACCTGGAAATTTGATTGATTTATATCAGGAAGCTGTCTTGAAGGATGTCGAGTCATTGGTGTACGCCAGGCCGATCCAGAATCTAAGTCAAAAAGAACAGGTTGCGATATGTATCATGCAGGGTTGGGAGGACACGGTGTTCCGGGAGGCTGACAAGGGGGGCAACGTTGTCCTCCTTCCTAAACATGATTACATCCAGGAATGCAATAGACAATTAATGGACAGATCTACCTATTGTCCTCTTTCTGCAAATCCTATTCAAGATTTTAAGAAATCTTTGGTGCGGTTGCTGGACAAATACGTGGGGCTGGGTTTTCTGTCTCACTCACAGGCTGATAAACTAATTCCTCCTTTTCCTACAAAGCCCCACTGGTATTGCATACCAAAGATACATAAGAGCAGGGATAATCCACCTGGTCGCCCAATAGTGGCCGGCATCGGCTCTTTAACAGAGCCTTTGTCGCACTATTTGGACTGGCTGTTAAGACCAATTATGAGTCATATCCCCTCTTATGTCAAGGATAGCAGTGATTTTTTAACACTGCTAAAGGGTATGACATGGCAGGAAGGCTTTGCTTTAACCTCGATTGATGTGGAGAGTCTGTATACCCGCATTCCTCAGAATTTGGGTATACAGACTGTTAGGGATTTGGTGGCGCAGACTGGAAAAGATGCGTTGTTTTGCAGTTTCATTGAGGAAGCCCTTGATTTCATTTTATCTAAAAACGCTTTCATGTTTTTGGACAGTTGGTACTTGCAGTGCAGGGGTACCGCTATGGGTACCCCTGTCTCTTGTGCCATGGCCAATATTTTTTTGGGCTCCTTTGAAAGCAAATATGTTTTTTCTGACACCAACCCTTTTTTGAAATATATTCGCCATTTTTTGAGGTATGTGGACGACATATTCATAGTGTGGGCTGGCACTGAGGTCCTTTTTGCAGATTTCGTGTCCTATCTCAACACCTGTAACACCATGAATATGTCCTTTACTTCCTCATATGGTGGCGATACTCTCAATTTTTTAGATATTGAGGTTTCTATCAAGGAGGGCGATATTTGTACAAGGTTGTTCAGAAAGCCGACGGCATCAAACTCCCTTCTTCATTATCAAAGTGCCCACCCCCTCCACATTAAGACGGGTTTGCCCTACAGTCAATTCCTGAGAGTACGTAGAGCAAACAGTTCAGAGGAATCTTTTTTTCAACAATCTCAGGAGTTGAAGATTAGATTGCATCAAAGAGGTTACCCAAAAAAACTGATTGATTCAGCCTGTGAGAGAGCTAGATCGGACGGCGCCACGTCTATCCGTAAAAACCGCACCAGAAAATGTGTTGACAATCTGGGTAGGTTTGTCTTTAATTTTAAATTTGGACCTCTGGAGCATGCCATTAGAACTGCTCTTTGCAGAAATTGGCACATTTTGAAGAGTGATCCGGCTTTATCTGACAGGACAATGTCCAATCCTTTGGTATCGTTCAGACGATGCGGCAATTTGCGGGACAGACTTGTGAGGAACAGACTTACCAATTCGACAACCTGGCTAGACAAATGCTGCCCACCAGGGAATTACCGGTGCGGTCAGTGTCGTTTTTGCAGCCAGCATTTAAAAGGTCGCTCCGTACAAGTCGGCCCGCACTTGCACACTGTCCATCAATTCATCTCATGCAAAACCAAGTTTGTGGTCTATGTGGTGCTCTGCCCTTGTGGCAGGTTCTACATAGGCAAGACTATAAGATGCTTATATGTGCGATTCAGGGAACATTACAGTTCAATAACATCAGGGAAAGGTTCTCCCAGATTAATTTCCCATATCCAGGATTGTCATGATGGTGACCCCGACGTTTTGCCGGCCTTAAAAATGTCTCCCTCCCTTTGAAGGGGGGCGACCTGCACAAATTGTTGCTACAAGAGGAGGCTAGGTTAATTATTAATTATGGGGCACAGGGCCCCCAAGGGTTAAACGATCGTGTGGATCTATCTGTGTTCCTATGATAGTTCTGCCTGTCTATCACCCATTGCTTCATTTTATTCAAGTGTGTTCTTTTACATGTTTAAAATTTGTTGTAAATTCATGCATGGAAATGGATACATGTATTTTATATGCATACACAAATCTCCTATTTGTTTTTATGTGGTCTGGGGCAATCTGTGAGCACTCCTTTAAAAGGGGTGTAGCCGTAGCTCCACATGTGGACCTGTGGAAGCCCAATTTGGGCGAAACAGCTGTCGTCCATTCTTGAGGAGCCAGCTCACAGTGTGTCTCCAGCCCTCCACTCTGCACGTGTTTGAATAAAGAAATCCTTCACAGCGGATTGAGTGCGGTCTCTTTCTACTCTCACGCTTCACCATTCTTGCATAAGCAATGCTTGCATTTTGCCAGAATTTGTTGGTTTTTGTTTGCCCACCCGTCTCTTGATGATTGCCCACAAGTTCTCAATGGGATTAAGATCTGGGGAGTTTCCAGGCCATGGAACCAAAATCTCTATGTTTTGTTCCATGACCCATTTAGTGATCACCTTTGCTTTATGGCAAGGTGCTCCATCATGCTGGAAAAGGCATTGTTGGGCGACAAACTGCTCTTGGACAGTTGGGAGAAGTTGCTCTTGGAGGACATTCTGGTACCATTCTTTATTCATGGCTGTGTTTTTAGGCAAGACTGTGAGTGAGCCGATTCCATTGGCTGAGAAGCAACCCCACACGTGAATCGTTTCAGGATGCTTAACAGTTGGCATGAGACAAGACTGGTGGTAGCGCTCACCTCTTCTTCTCCTAATAAGCTGTTTTCCAGATGTCCCAAACAATCAAAAAGGGGATTCATCTGAGAAAATGACTTTACCCCAGTCCTCAGCAGTCCACTCCCTGTACCTTTTGCAGAATATCAGTCAGTCCCTGATGTTTTTTCTGGAGAGAAGTGGCCTCCTTGAAACCAGGCCTTGCTCAAGCAGTCTCCGCCTCACAGTGCATGCAGAAGCACTCACACCAGCCTGCTGCCATTGCTGAGCTAGCTCGGCACTGCTGGTAGTCCGATCCCGCAGCTGAAACAGTTTTAAGATACGGTCCTGGCGTTTGCTGGTCCTTCTTGGGCGCCCTGGAGCCTTTTTGGCAACAATGGAAGCTCTCTCCTTGAAGTTCTTGATGATAGATTGTTGACTGAGCTGCAATCTTTGTAGCTGCCACACTCTTCCCGGTTAGGCCATTTTTGTGCAGGGCAATGATGGCTGCACGTGTTTCTTTAGAGATAACCATGGTTAACTGAAGAGACACAATGATACCAAGCACCATCCTCCTTTTAAAGTGTCCAGTGGTGTCATTCTTATCTAATCATGACTGATTGATCGCCAGCCCTGTCCTCATCAACACCTACACCTGTGTTAATGGAACAATCACTAAAACAATGTTAGCTGCTCCTTTTAAGGCAGGAATGCAATGATGTTGAAATGTGTTTTGGGGGTTGAAGTTCATTTTCTTAGCCAATATTGACTTTGCAAGTAATTGCTGTTAAGCTGATCACTCTTTATGACATTCTGGCGTATATGAAAATTGCCATTAGAAAAACTTAAGCAGTAGACTTTGTAAAAATTAATATTTGTAGCATTCTCAACTTTTGGCCATGACTGTACTACTACAAATATTTTCAAAAACATTCATAAAAAAAAGAAAATAAATGTGAGAAAGCAATCATCCTTAAAAGGGTTTAGTTACATAGTATGGGATGGCTGCTGAATATATTGCTGGGTCCTCCCCACCAATCACTACATCTGGGGTCTTGCATTCCTCTTGGCAAGATAGGACCATCATTTTTACATATTTATGAACCTTAAGATTTACATACATTTTACATAAGCCCTTTACAAACATGCAGCATCTTACCTCAGGTTTTGGGACAAAGGCTCGACCAGGAATAGTAAAGAAATGTTTGACTTGGCACAGATACTGAGTCATAATGGACAGTCTACTCCTCTGTTTACCACCAATGGGTGCAACCATCCTCTGAAAAGAATTTAAGAAGCATTTTTTCATATGAAGAATACTTTCTAATCACATTTAAATCAAGAACTGTAAAAGAAAGTGTAACTTATTTCAAGAGATTGCTCAGAATATCAGTAATAAGAACTAATACTTGTCAGAAAATAAGAAATAACACCATTTCTGATTATTATATTAATTTTTAACCTTTCTCTTTCTCCAGATTTCACCTCTGCAAGCTCCAGTTCTAATTGTCAGTTTTCCCAGAGCCAGGGGGTGGAGACTAACTTGTATGATGTCTCCCATACACAGTACACAGAGACATAAGGGATTCCAGCTCTGTATATATGATCAGAAGCAGCAACACGTAGGGCATTTTAGAGCAGTAATAAGCAGTGTAGCTTTAATTCCAGCTCTGTGCTAAGACCATTAAGCAGCACTATCTGTGTATCCGTCTGCTTTGAAGATAATGTGGTGGAGAGGTGGGAGTAGTAGTCTATGATGCTGATGATCCAAATAATCCAGGAAAGCAGATGTATTTCTAAGTGACTAAGTACGCATCATTTTTTAGAAAAGGCTCTAATGATCAAATTACTTTTATAAATTTTTGTTTGCATACACCAAGGAACTTGCTGCAAACGTATGACCACTAGGTGTCTCACTAGTCCACTGCCTGCACTTCATCGTTTTCAGATTTATATTTTTAAAATATTTAGAAAACAATGCATCATTTCATTTACATGTCACAAATACTTGCTACTTTATGTTGATAGATCACATAAATCTTAATAAAATAAATTTAATTGTGGGTGTAATGTGAAAAAATGTGGAAAAGTCACAGGGTATGAATACTTTTTCAAGTACCATGACATAGTAGGTTAGCTCAACCTACCCAGTCTTTACAGATTGTGTTAATACTTACAAAAATCTGGGATATAGTTAAATATAAAGAAGTAAAAGAAATGTGACTTATTGGCGGGTAAATAATTAGAATTTATATGTGCCCCATAATGTAAACGGTGGTTTCTACTAGGTTGACCTTACCTCGGCTACTTCATGCTGGAATGTCAGAGTCATTGGAGTCCTGCCATATTTGAATGGACCGGTTTTGTTGGCCATTTCCTCTAACCACTTGATGATTAGAGGTGTTGAGACGTTAAAAGGCAGATTCCCAATAATATGTATATTTGGAGGAACTGAATAAAAAAAGAATGAAAACACATTTGTATTCTCTTTGTATGATGTTTAAACTCACCAATAACACTCAATATCCTTAAAGAAGTTATCCTCTACCCTAACTGATTTCATTTTCTACCATGTGCCACTTCTTATTATAGTAATATAAACCTTTATCATACAGTTAGTGTCACTTGGTGTCTGCCAGCTGCAGCTCTGATGTCTACATCGATCTCTTCCCTACCAGACTTACTGTGTTAATACTACATGTTCCATCATACATTGCTGCAGCCTGTTTGCCAGCACTTAGCTCACCCCCTCCCTTCTCCACCTTGTGCAGCTGAAGATATTTGGGGGATACAGAGTGTCAGTACGGCACAGGTTAGGTAACAGATCATTTGGCAATTGCCAGATGATCAGTACAGCCCTACCACTCTATGTGTTATGCAAATTTCAGCACTTTTCAGCTGCCCATGTCAGTGATTGGATTACCTAAACCCTTTGCTTTTGAAATGCAGATTGTAGCACATCACTAGATGTTGGCCCCTCCTGTTACTGCTGAATGAAACTGTCAGCTCAGCTTGTGTTATATTAATTGTGATGCACTCCAAAATATTCGCACCCACCAGCAGTAGCCCAATGACAACTTCCTTTCATTTTCTCTGATTTCTGTGCTTGAAAAGGAAGTATTGGACATAACAGAGGAGGAAAAAGAATCTGCATAACAATCCAGTACTATGTGATCCCTGCTGAGATGACCTCATAGAAGCTATATAGCCAATACAAGTATATTACACAAGGTATTGTTTAGAAGAACTATGATATATATAGCAACGGGATGAAAAAGTAGTGAAAAACCACTTTGATTTCATTTAGCAGACTAAAGCCCCCGTCACACATAGCGATATCACTAGCAAGATCGCTGCTGAGTCACAGGTTTTGTGACGTATCAGCGACCTCACCAGTGACATTGCTGTGTGGCACGTAGCAGCGAGCGGGCCCCTGCTGCGAGGTCGCTGATCGTTACAAAACGATCAGGACCTTTTTTTGCTTGTTGGTCTGTGCAGCACGCATCGGCATGTTTGACTGCGGGAGACCAACGAGCACCGACTCGTGTAAGCAGAGTACGCTGGTAACCAGAGTAAATATCGGGTAACTAAGCAAATTGCTTTGCTTGGTTACCCGGTATTTACCCTGGCTACAGCATACGCCGCTTACAGGCTGCCAGCACTGGCTCCCTGCATACGTAGCCAGGGTACACATCGGGTTACTAAGCAAAGCGCTTTGCTTAGTAACCCGATGTGTACCCTAGCTACGTATACAGGGAGCCAGCACTGGCAACCTGTAAGCGGTGTACGCTGGTAATCAGGGTAAATATTAGGTAACAAAGCAAAGCGCTTTGCTTAGTTACCCTATATTTACCCTGGTTACCAAGCGCAGCATCGTTACACGAGTCACTGGTGGCTGGTGAGATCTGCCTGATTGACAGTTCACCAGCGACCATGTAGCGACACACCAACGATTCCTGCCAGGTCATATCGCTGGTGGGATCGTTGGTGCGTCGCTACATGTGTCGGAACCCTAAGACTTGGCTTATCTTATCCAGTTTTCCAAACAGTTATTTCCATCTTATAAAGCGATTATGAATTGCTAGGATTCCATCATCAAATCTGTGAGTGATATATATACCAAGAATAATGGGACTGCAGGGTTCACATAAATGTGGCTGTACAGCAGCTCCCTGCACAGTAGGTGATCAAGATGCTGGAGGGGGCCCCTTCATTTTTAAGATCTGTCAAAGTTCCAAAAGTCAAACACCAGCCTCATATGTTATAACTGTTGGTATATAGCAATGGGACTTTTTAACTCTAGCTCCTAAATGTGAAGATAGCTATGGAACAGACAAGCACGGTTGAGCTGCATTGTTTCCTTGTCTCCCATAGAAGTTATTAAACGTTACAGAAACTGCATAGCATGGCAAGCTAAGCTGTTTTTATATTTCCTAAACATTTCTATGAGAGGTACAGAAAGAGCAGAGGCAGCCGCTCTTGACTACTTTTGGAACCTCACCTCCAGGGGCCAGCTCTTGGATTTCAATATTTTTATTGGTATATACAGCACAGACCAAAGGTTTGGACACACCTTCTCATCTCTAGAACAACTATTAAGAAGAGACTTTGTGCAGCAGGCCCTCATGATAAAATAGCTGCTAGGAAACCACTGCTAAGGACAGGCAACAAGCAGAAGAGACTTGTTTGGGCTAAAGAACACAAGGAATGGACATTAGACCAGTGGAAATCTGTGCTTTGGTCTTATGAGTCCATATTTGAGATCTTTGGATCCAACCACCGTGTCTTTGCAGAAAAGGTGAACGGATGGACTCTACATGCCTGGCTCCCACCGTGAAGCATGGAGGAGCAGGTGTGATAGTGTGGGGGTGCTTTGCTGGTGACACTGTTGGGGATTTATTCAAAATTGAAGGCATACAGAACCAGCATGCCTACCAAAGCATCTAGCAGCGGTGTACTATCCCATCCAGTTTGCGTTTAGTTGGACCACAATTTATTTTTCAACAGGACAATGACCCCAAACACACCTCCAGGCTGTGTAAGGGCTATTTGACTAAGAAGGAGAGTGATGGGGTGCTACGCCAGATGACCTGGTCTCCACAGTTACCAGACCTGAACCCAATCGAGATGGATTGGGGTGAGCTGGACCGCAGAGTGAAAGCAAAAGGGCCAACAAGTGCTAAGCATCTCTGGGAACTCCTTCAAGACTGTTGGAAGACCATTTCCGGTGACTACCTCTTGAAGCTCATCAAGAGGATGCCAAGAGTGTGTAAAGCAGTAATGAAAGCAAAAGGTGGCTACTTTGAAGAACCTAGAGTATAAGACATATTTTCAGTTGTTTCACACTTAAGTATTTAATTCCACATGTTTTAATTCATAGTTTTGATGCCTTCAATGTGAATCTACAATTTTTAGAGTCATGAAAATAAAGAAAACTCTTTGAATGAGGAGGTGTGTCCAAACATTTGGTCTGTACTGTATATTATAAGACTTTTATGCAGATCAGTGTTTCAAATCAGCATTTAAATTATGATCAACAACCAGTTTAGAAATACATGAAACAATTTTGGGATGTAGGAAAGGAGGGGAGGGAAAGAAGTAGAGAGGAACTTTATTGATGAAACAATATGAAAATAGGGATAAATGGGGATAGGAAAGAAATGGGGGAGAACGAACGTGTAGAGAACTTATTTACATTTGAATCTATATATATCATTCAATTGTTTTTCCTGATTAATTATATACAGTACAGGCCAAAAGTTTTGGCACACCTTCTCATTCAATGAGTTTTCTTTATTTTCATGACTCTGAAAATTGTAGGATTCACATTGAAGACATCAAAAGTATGAATTAAAACATGTAGAATGAAATACTTAAAAAAGTGTGAAACAACTGAAAATATGTCTTATATTCTAGGTTCTTCAAAGTAGCCACCTTTTGCTTTCATTACTGCTTTGCACACTCTTGCCATTCTCTTGATGAGCTTCAAGAGGTAGTCACCGGAAATGGTTTTCCAACAGTCTTGAAGGAGTTCCCAGAGATGTTTAGCACTTGTTGGCCCTTTTGCCTTCACTCTGCAGTCCAGCTCACTCCAAACCATCTCAATTGGGTTCAGGTCTGGTGACTGTGGAGGTCAGGTCATCTGGCATAGAACCCCATCACTCTCCTTCTTAGTCAAATAGCCCTTACACAGCCTGGAGGTGTGTTTGGGGTCACTGTCCTGTTGAAAAATAAATTATGGTCCAACTAAACGCAAACCGGATGGAATAGCACGCCACTGCAAGATGCTATGGTAGGCATGCTGGTTCTGTATGCCTTCAATTTTGAATAAATCCCCAACAGTGTCACCAGCAAAGCACCCCCACACCTCCTCCTCTATGCTTCACGATGGGAACCAGCCATGTAGAGTCCATCCATTCACCTTTTCTACAAAGACACGGTGGTTGGATCCAAAGATCTCAAATTTGGACTCATCAGACCAAAGCACAGATTTCCACTGGTCTAATGTCCATTCCTAGTGTTCTTTAGCCCAAACAAGTCTCTTCTGCTTGTTGCCTGTCCTTAGCAGTGGTTTCCTAGCAGCTATTTTACCATGAAGGGCTGCTGCACAAAGTCTCCTCTTAACAGTTGTTCTAGAGATGAGAAGGTGTGTCCAAACTTTTGGTCAGTACTGTATGTATTCAGACTGGAGATAGGGAAGAAAAAGAAGAGGAAAGAAAAAAGAAGAAAAGAAAGAAGGGAGAGAAGGAGAAGTTGGGCCTTTTATCATATTTGTCAGAGGACAGTTGACGATAGTTTCTCTTTTACTTTACTCTGTAGAGTTATGATCCAGAATGCTCCCCATATAACAGCCAAGCGTCTCATCTCTTTCGATACGAATGAAACAAGATGTTGTATATTGCATGTTTATTTTCAAAGTCGTGATGAATAGTCAGCATCTTGGTCACATCATCAATGTTTGGAACGGTGTCTTTCTTCCAGTTAGCTAATAAAAAAAGAGGCATTTGAGGTGATAATTTGATTTTGGAATTGGTAATCCTGTCAATTAGGTGTGATACACCCCTCCAGAGACATTTTATCCTTGGGCAACTCCAGAGGATGTGAATTAATGTTCCTCTCTCATTGCAATTTCTCCAACATAGTAAAGAATTCTTCGGATCAATTTGATGTAATTTTGAGGGAGTGAAGTACCAATTTGTGATAACCTTATAACAGGACTCATGTAGTATTGCAGAAATGCTTGAGGAACAAGTTGCTTTGAGGCTAGATTGCCAATTTTCTACTGTGAATTCTTTATTCAGTATTTTCCCCCATTTCTCTATGCATCGTAAAGTATTTGGTTTAGAGTCGTTATTCACAAGGTCATAAATACATTTAGTGTTCCATAAGTGTTTCTTCTCCGTATTGCAGAGGTCAACAATTAACTCTGGAAGAGAACGTCCACCCACCAAAACTTTGTGAAGAGCTTCTCTCCGTAAAATCAAAGTTTTAAAATCAAGGTCAATTATTTTAAATTTTCATTTTAGGTCAAGAAAATTAATAAATTTTTTCCCATCATGGATATGACAGATTTTTCTTAATCCCAGACTTCGCAAAAAGAGAGGAATCTGCACATCTAATAGGAGTGATAGGGTTTTTAAAGGAAAGTTGTTTATCTGTTCATACTTTGTAGTGATGTTTTTAGGCTTGCATTAGCTCTGCTAGGCAACAAATCGTAGAAGCTAAAGTAGGGTAGCTAGGTATGAGTAGAAAGGTAGAGAAAATTTAGGGTTTAAAAGATTGAACAACAAAAGGGAACTGAAAGAAGAGTGATTAGTCCAAGTAGACTCCAAATCTAACCATGATGGCGAATTTTCATTGTCAAGCCAATAAACACTTTGCTTTGTCATATTAGTTTTATAGTAACTATCAAGATTTGGCACGCCATATCCACCTCTGTACGCTTCATTAATATACTGTTTGAGAGTCTTGGCCTTTTCTTGTTCCATACAAAATTATTTACTATTGATTGGAGCTTAGCTATATAATTGGATGGGATAATTAGCCCTAAAATAGTAAAGGATCTTGGGCAATACCAACATTTTAAAAGACATTATTTTTTGAGTGGATTCAATAAGGTCTTCGGCTAAGTTCACATTTCCGTTGATTTGTATCAGTCACATGCGTCGCTTGACGCATGTGACTGATGCGCTGTTCAACGCTGTACAACGGATGACAAAGAACAGAATTCTTTGTCGGATTCCGTTGTGTGCGGGGGGGGCGGAGTTCTGGGGCAGAGCCGAGCGGGGGGCGGGGCCAGGCGCTGAGGATGTCAGTGGAAGTGCTGCGGTCTGCATGGCTGGGGACAGGTGAGTGTATCTGTGAGTGAGTGAGTGTGTGTATGTGCATGTATGTATGTATGTATGTATGTATGTATGTATGTATGTATGTATGTATGTATGTATGTGTGTGCACATGCAAAGTGCGGGAGGGGGCGGAGCCGAGCGGGGGGCGGGGCCAGGCACTGAGGATGTCAGTGGAAGTGCTGCGGTCTGCATGGCTGGGGACAGGTGAGTGTATCTGTGAGTGAGTGAGTGTGTGTATGTGCATGTATGTATGTATGTGTGTATGTATGTGTGTGCACATGCAAAGTGCGGGAGGGGGCGGAGCCGAGCGGGGGGCGGGGCCAGGCGCTGAGGATGTCAGTAGAAGTGCTGCGGTCTGCATGGCTGGGGACAGGTGAGTGTATGTGTGAGTGAGTGTGTGTATGTGCATGTATGTATGTATGTATGTATGTATGTGTGTGTGCACATGCAAAGTGCGGGAGGGGGCGGAGCCGAGCAGGGGGCGGGGCCAGACAAGGGTGTCAGTGCTTGTCTGCATGGCTGGGGACAGGTGTGTGTGTGTGTGTACATACATGTGCGGAGTGCGGGAGGGGGCGGAGCCGAGCGGGGAGGTGTCGGCCTCCCTGCACACGTAACCAGCCTAAATATCGGGTAACAGCAAAGCACCCGATGTTTACCTTGGTTACCCGATATTTACCTTGGTTACGGGCCTACACCGCTTAGCGCTGGCTCCTTGCACCGTAACCAGGGTAAATATCGGGTAACCAACCAAAGCTGGTGACGTCTGCAGGGAGCCAGAGAGCATGCGCAGCGAAATCCGACGGATCTCGCTGCTCAAAAAACGTTACATGCTGCGTTCCTCCCGCCCGGCGGTCAGTCGTTCCACGACTGATCAGTCGGGCGGAGGGTGCAACGCAGCATCATCAGTCACAATCCGCTGCTCATACAAGTCTATGGGAGCAGCGGAATCCGCTAAACGGATTCCGCTGTTTACAAGAGCAGCGGATTGTGACTGATAGATTTTAGCGGAAATGTGAACTTAGCCTTCCATGTTTAATGCTACTAAGGAGTTAAAATCTGTAGTGATTGTTATTCCCAAGTAGGTAATGTACTTGTCAGTCCAAGTAAATTTAGAAAAAAAAATTAATGTTGTTAATAGTATAATCATCAATGAATAAGGGCAAGATGTTTGATTTTTCCATGTTCAGTTGGTAAAATGAAATCTTAGAGAAGGAATCAAGCACTTCGTGTACTGCTCGGACAGAGTTTATCGGGTCTGACAATGTAAGAATAAAGGGGCCAGCTCTTGGATACTATTATTATCATCTCAACCATGAACAGCTCAGATGGAGATAATTCTTTAGCAGTCATCTGGAAGTCTTTACACACTTGGATAACTGTTAAAGACTATTGACATTACTGAAAAATCACTGAATTATATGCATTATTGAAGCATGCAAAATCTCTCAAACTGATGTGATATCTAGCCAACTGGAACTGCATTACGGTTTGTTGTTTGCTGCATTCATATACTATGTGCTTCTTATAGAAGAATTCCCGCTAAATGTTTTACAGTGTGACATTCTTAGATAGTAAAAGTGATAATACACAAAAAGACTAGTTATCGGCATGCACTCTGACACAAACAAAAATTGCATATTTTTTCAAATAATTATGGCTTACCATCTTCCCATGGTTTTCGCAAATGATTGGGAAATGCTCTGTCCATCTTGTATGTGAGAATGTCCCCATGGACAATACGCACTTTTCCCATAGATGCTTCATTTAACATCTGTAAAATAAGCAATTTCTAGTAAATATGGCCACATTAGTAATAAAAACCTTCTGTATGTCTCACAGTCAGACACTGGGGCCACAATATGTCTTGGTTACTTTTATTAATAAGTACAATTTGTGTGATGGTATCAACACTCATGAACAGAGATGAACGGACCCGTGGAAGTTTGGGTTCTGGGGGTTTAGCCAAACTTTTTATAATGTTCTCTTCTGGACCCGGACTAGATATGAACTTCATTTGAAGTTGCTGATTGGCAGCTCACGTCTCCACCCACATACAGCCAGCCATAAACAGAGCACTTCCAGGGGAAGGTGGGTGGGTATTTTTGTACATGCACACTACATTGGATCACTGTTGTTACCCCCTGTGCGAGCCATTCAGACACTGCACGTGGCTCGCACTAGGCTGAGTATCAAGCATACCCGAGCATAGCGCTACTTGCACGAGTGGTTTGCATATGTAAAGCATCCCAACTACGAAATCGAACTGTGCTTTTTTTTTTGCAAAAGGTTGTGTTCAAAATGAACTCCAAACGCCAAACCTCAGGTTTGCTCATCTCTAGTCATAAAAGATCAATCTTGAACATTGCAAAACATAAAAAAAAGTAACATACATAAAAAGAAAGAAAATTCAGTTGATTCTTTTCTCTGTCACAGTAGCCAGACCAAAACCACCAGACCGGCGTCTCTTGGGTTTAGTCTCTTCATATTCAAGGGCTTTGTTTCTGCTTCACAGTTTTTTGAATTTTCTGCCTATTTTTCTCCTAAATATCTGCAATGTACTTTTTTTTTTAAAAACACATATTGGGGAGGATCAATAAGCTTAAACAAAACAGAATTCAGTGTTAATTTAGAGAAAAAAAACTTTTATATGCCGCGCAAGATATGTATTATATTTTTTAGACACCTTTTTTGACTTGCTGAACAAAGGAGCATGGCTTGATATCCAACATGTGGAAGAATTGTTTTAGAATTGTGGAAAATAAGATGTGATGTAAACTAAACTGTCTACAAATGTGCAAATTGTATCAAACAACATGAGCCACTTGGACAATGTTGCAAATTGTAAGACTGTCCAGTCAAACTGGTCATGATCTTCTGCACACACACGGAAGCATAACATCCCTGCACAGATACAGGAGATTCAGCAGTTCTGGTTCAGTGTGTGCAGAACACATGAGAAAAAGTTTTGTTACCATGTTAGCCATTTGAAAAATGACTGATTGCTCTCAGTGAGAGAAACAAAATTATAATCTTGTTGTGATACCTTTTAATGGCTAACTAAAATAAAATGATGTTACAAAGCAAGCTTTCGAGATATCTCAGGTCCCTTCATCAGGCATGATATGACAAAATATCTGAAGAAACACATATATACACAAACAGAGCAGAGGGATGTCATAACAAAAGGACATATAAATAAACACTGAGCTTAGAGAGTGAATCCTTAATCAGCTTTGATTAGTGTTGTGAAAGTTTAAATGTCCCAAAATCCATGTAGGATCAGAGGTCTGCTGCCCTCACAGTCTCTGGAGCAGACCTCTCAGATTCTGTAGTGTGTCATAAATCCTCCTGACAGGTTGAGTCCTGTGTCCACAGAGTTAAACATTTTAATGAAATTGCATTCCCAGACCCTTAGATGATTCTGTGATCTGAAGTTTCCAGTTAATGTGACGACTTTCATGTGGTTTAAGTTGTGTCCTGAAGCAGAGAAATGTTTGGCCACAGGTAAATGTTTTTTTTTGTCTGTAATTGTGTGGCGGTGAGAGCTCATCCTTGCTCTCAGTCTCTGTCCTGTTTCTCCAACATAGAGGCCCCCAATAGGACATATAGTGCACAGGATTAAGTACACCCCGTTGGAAGAGGAACACTAGCTAACATGGTACCAAAACCTTTTACCTGCACTCATGTAGAGACCAAAGACGGGATACAGATCCCTGACACACAGAAGGACTATAAGATTCCTGGGACATTCACATGTTCCTCTTCCAATGGGTTGTACTTAATCCTGTGCACTATATGTCCTATTGGGGGCCTCTATGTTGGAGAAACAGGACAGAGACTGAGAGCAAGAATGAGATCTCACCGCCACACAATTACAGACAAAAAAAAACCATTTATCTGTGGCCAAACATTTCTGTGCTTCAGGACACAATATAAACCACATGAAAGTTGTCATATTAAAAGGCAACTTCAGATCACAGAACCATCGCATGGTCTGGGAATACAAATTCATTACAATGTTGAACTCTGTGCACATGACTGAACTTGTCAGGAGAATTTATGGCCCATTACAAAATCTGAGAGGTCTGCTTCAGAGACTGCGAGGGCAGCAGACCTCTGATCCTACATGGATATTGGGACAATAAAACTCTCACACCACTAATCAAAGCTAATTAAGGACTCACTCTCTAAGCTCAGTGTTTATATAAATGTCCTTTTATTATGCCATCCCTCTGCTCTCTTTGTATATATACAGTATGTGTTTCTTCAGATTTTTTGTCATACCATGCCTGATGAAGGGACCTGAGATGTCTCGAAAGCTTGCTTTGTAACATCATTTTATTTTATTTTAGTTAGCCTGTAACGATGTAGAGCCCCGAGTGTATGGGGGCCACACGTCAGGTATCGGGATTAACGCACACCGGAACAATTTGTCTCTTTACCAGACCATATGGTTTATTAACAGCTCAAATAAACCATGCTAGGTCCCATAACAGAAAGATGCCATGCCTTGGCTTTATCCTCAAAGTCCAGCACACAACATAAAGTCCACATGCTCTTGGACTCCCTCACACGTGTCACTGACCCTTGTCAGTACTTCGCTTTATCCTTAAAGTTCAAACACGTGTCACTGACCCTTGTCAGTACTTGGCTTTATCCTTAAAGTCCAATCCGGGTTGCCTTCCTCTGAAGGCGGCTAGTGTCCTTACCAAGTTCCCCCTGGCTCCAGCCAGGCTTTGCACCTGGACCTAAAAGCCCCTTTTCTTCAGGAGAAGGTCTCCTGAGCAGAGCAAAGCACCCTGCTTCTGCTCTCCCCATCTCCAGCACACACACTGGAAGTCTAGAGCCAGTCTCTATCTAGACTGCCCTAGACACACTCCACCTAGGTTCAGAGACAGGATTGCTTTAACCCCTGGAGCCACACCCACAGGTGGTAAGGAGTGTGTAATCAGCATCACACACCCTTCCATGGCTCTGCATGTAATGCAATCCTGTGGAACCACAGGTCCCAGCCAACTTCACATTGCAGAGCACCCATGCTTCTGCAAAACATACCAGCCCTTTGTAATACAGCCGGTTGATACTTCACATAGCCATTAAAAGGTATCACAACAAGATTATAATTTTGTTTCTCTCACTGAGAACAATCAATCATTGTGCAGAACACAGCACAGCAGAGGAGGTAGTCATGTGGAATAACCACCTGAACACCATTGTCTACATGGTGTGAAGGGGAGATGGCCTAATCCGTTATTTACAAACAGAAAAAATGGACGGAGACCTTTCTTAGCATAGCTGGGGTGCCATATACATGTACTTATTTTTTCCCTAAAACAAGAGTACAGTTGCATTTATTGATTTTTGCCCATAAAGAGAACAAACCTTTTAAGGGATTATGACAGATTCTATTATTTTTTTCAAACTCCCTGTAATCCAATAACCCCTCTAAAGTAATGCAGCCATAAATTCAGGTACACACTGGATAATTTCTTGCCTAAGATTTTGGCTCCAGCTTCTACATAATAGTGTCCCTGTGCTCACTGTGTAGTGGGCAGTCCTTCAGTGCTGACCTGGTGACCACAGTAAACTACATTTCCCATGACCACCTGTAACACCTGCCTGGAGCCACAGACTCAGACGGGCTGTAATTGACAGGATAGAGGGAAGCCACTCACCAAGCAGCACCCCCAGAACCCTGAAACCCTTTAACCCTTATACAGGGATTTGGAATTACGCAGGGCCCAAGGTGATCACTACCTGTGGTAGGCTACCGTCCGATGAGAGTAGTCGTCAGGCAGGGTCAAACCAGGAATTGCAGAACAGGGAGTGAATCGTCAGGCAAGGGCGTTATCAAAAAACGAAGCAGAGGTCAAATCCGGATCGGGCAGCGAGGTACATAAACAGCAGGCAGGAGAGGTAGTCACGAACAAGCAGAAGTCAGAACACCACAATCACAAAACAGAACAGAGCGGAACAGGAACCAGAATATGAGAACTATCTCTGGCAGAGGTCAGCAGACAGGAGGGGAAATAAGAAGGGTGTGGTGTCTTCCTATTGGTTGTAGCTGAATGATGGTAACTTCAGCTGGAAGACACACGCCACCTATAGTCAGCCAGTGGTACTGCAAATCCCAAGGAAACCCATCAGAGTGGATGAGCGGAGCCTGCACCCACCAGCGCCACTAGCATCGACTCCTCTCCCATCACCAGCACTATCCATCGCAGAAACACGGCGTCACCTGGCAATTGGAGCAGAAGTCGCTGGAGCGGACTGCGGTGGTGACGTAACACCACCCTGCTTCATCAGGCTGCCGACTCTCCTCCATGTACAGGTAACATTAGTTAGTCCTCTAACCCCTCTGTGATCCTCGAATGGCCCCATGGTGCTATGAGTAGTTTCTAATATTACATCAATTAATGTATTTTTTGTCTGTCCCTACTAAACTGTGTAAGGCTATGTGCGCACGCTGCGGATTTACCGCGGATTTGCCGTGCATTTGCTGCAGAAAATGTGTCTAACATTGCTGCAGTCATTCCCAGCAAATCCTATGCTTTTTAAAAGATGCTGTGCGCACACTGCGTTTTTTTATACCCGCGGATTTACCCGCGGAATTTCCGCTGCGGAATTAATAAGCATGTCACTTCTTTTCTGCAGGTACCTCCAGTTTTTGCCATAGATAATGGTAAAAATCCGCAGGGACCAACCTATGGAAAATCCGCGGCGAAACCGCATGCGGATGTTGCGACGGTTTTGGTGCGTTTTTTTTCCTGTGGGTGCAGTATTCTTTAAGAGGGTCCATATTTTCCTTAAGAAAAAGTCACTTTCTAGTGCGCACATGGCCTAATGTTTCTAATCCTGCATCCTCTAATTCAGTGTTTGTGTTTCAGATGTATCACCCCTATGTGTCCTCTCCTGGGTCCAAAACAGTTGGCAGGACACTGGATCCTGGGATCAAATCCCACCAAGGACAACATCTGCAAGGAGTTTGTATGTTCTTTCCGTATTTGTGTGGGTTTCCTTTGGGTTCAATGGTTTCCTCACACACTCCAAAGACACACAGATAGGGAATGCAGATTGTGAGGACAGTGATGATGATGTCTGCAAAGTGCTGTGGAATTAATAACGCTATATAATTAACATAAAAAAATTTAAAAAATGAAGCAGCCACTTAAAGAACAGCTTTCAGTTTAATACAGTTTTTTTAAAAAAATTAAAACTTAGCACTGATTGGTTGCTGTGGGAAACAGACAGTTTCTCGTTTAGACAATATAGATAAAAGGCACAGTCAAATTAATATTGTATTTATAGGTGTAGGTAATAGGCGACCATTGTAACAAAACGGGAGAGAAATATTCCTGCCGTTTATTAGATGATCCATTGGAGCTTTAGTGGCTGGCTTTTCTGGGCCTGGTCTGCTTTCTCTAGCACAATGATTATCATACTGCTTTGCCCATTTCCACTGTGTGCAGCAAGGTTAGTGCAATCACACATGTGCTGTCTTAGGGCTGCTTTACACGCTACGACATCGCTAAAGCGATGTCGTTGGTGTCACGGAATTTGGGACGCACATCCGGCCGCATTAGTGATGTCGTTGCGTGTGACACCTATGAGCAATTTTCAATCGTTGCAAAATTGTTCAAAATCACTAATCGGTGACATGGGGGTCCATTCCCAATTATCGTTGCAGCAACAGGTACGATGTTGTTCGTCGTTCCTGCGGCAGCACACATCACTGTGTGTGACACCGCAGGAACGATGAACCTCACCTTACCTGCGTCCACCGGCAATGCAGAAGGAAGGAGGTGGGCGGGATGTTACGTCCCGCTTATCTCCGCCCCTCCGCTTCTATTGGCTGGCCGCTTAGTGACGTCGCAGTGACGTCGTGGTGACGCCAAATGCACCTCCCCCTTGAGGGAGGGATTGTTCGGCAGTCACAGCAACGTCGCTGAACAGGTATGTGCGTGTGACGCTGCTGTAACGATAATGTTCGCTACGGCAGCGATCACCACATATCGGCCGTACGACGGGGGCGGGTGCTATCGCGCTCAACACCGCTAGCAATCACTAGCGATGTTGCAGCGTGTAAAGCGGCCCTTAGGCTAAGGCTAGGTTCACATTTCCGTCAATTTGTATCAGTCACAATCCGCGGCTCTGGTAAACAACGGAATCCGTTTGGCGGATTCTGTTGTCCCCATAGATTTGTATGAGGGCCGGATTGTGACTGATGATGCTGCGTTGCATCCTCCGCCCGACTGATAAGTCGTGGAACGACTGACCGTCGGGCGGCAAGAACGCAGCTTGTAACGTTTTTTGAGCAGCACAATCCATAGGATTTCGCTGCGCATGCTCTCTCTGGCTCCCTGCACACGTAACCAGGGTACACATCGGGTTACTAAGCAATGCGCTTTGCTTAGTTACCTGATATTTACCCTGGCTACGTGTGCAGGGAGCCTGACACTTCCCCGCTTGTCTCCACCCCCTTCTGCACTCGGCATGTATGTACACACACACACACACACACACACACACACACAAACACACTCACTCACCTGTCCCCAGCCATGCAGTTCCCAGCACTGGCGTCCTCAGTGCCATGGCCCTGCACGGCTCCACCCACCCCGCACTGCGCCCCCCGCACACATTCTCGGCAGCCGAACGATCAGCTGATCATCCGGCGGCCGGCTGCTGTGAGCGATTGGCTGATCACCTGGCGGCCGGCCGGGAGATCATCTGTTCGCTCTCAAAAGCCGTCCGGCTATTGTGAACGATCAGCTGATCGCTCTCTCTTTTACAATGGAGTCCGAAAATGAATTCTAAAGGCCACTTTACACACAGAGATAAATCTTTGGCAGATCTGTGGTTGCAGTGAAATTGTGGACAATCAGTGCCAGGTTTGTGGCTGTGTACAAATGGAACAATATGTCCATGATTTCACTGCAACCACAGATCTGCCAAAGATTTATTTCTGTGTGTAAAGTGGCCTTTATTCTTGTTATCCGTTGTACAACGCATCAGTCACAAGCGTCAAGCAACGCATGTGACTGATGCAAAACGGAAATTTGAACCTAGCCTTACCGCAAAGTAATCAGTGGATACCCACTATAGAGGAATGCAGGCGGCTACTGAGCATGTGCAACATGTCAGGAAAGAACTACAGGACGTTTGCGTGGACAGCCAGGTGGACAGCCAGGCATTTGCCATGAATGTTTTCAGGGAGTGATATTGAAAGCAACAAATACTTCTGGAGATTGATTGAATTGGACAACTTTAATTTAGGAATTTTAAGCCACCATGCTATAATTGATTTTTTGGGAATAAACCTTTAAAGTGAATCTGTCTCCAGTTTCATCTCAGAGCAGCATAATGTAGGAAAAGACACTCAAATCCAAATATGTATCATTTAGTTTACTGGGTTCAGCAGTTGTGACACAATCAGAGTTCTTAGATGTTGCAAAGCTCAGAAAGCTAACCCTGCCTACAGCACAGCTCTCTGTGTATAATGTATATTGACAGTAAGCTGCTAAGTAGTGTAGTGGTGGGGATTTGGATCAAGATTCATGTGGGCACCTAGTCTGACAGTGAATCTTCTGCTGATAAAAATTAATAGTATTGAACTAACAGTAGACAGCCTAGTAAGTGACACATTGCTAAAATCAGTGTCTATGCCCCTACTTCATGCTGGCTTCAGATTATATAGCAAAAACCTGCTGACAGATTCTCTTTAAGTGGTTGTTTGTGTGTTGCGTTGGTTGTGGAGCGCTGTGTGTCTGAAGCATTGTGTGTGTGGTGCTGTGTGTGTTGCGCAATTTGTGTGGGTGTGGCTGTGGGGTGTGTGTTTTGGGGGGAGGTATGTTTTGTGCAATGTGTGTGTGTTGCGCGGTATGTCCGTATATTTGTGTATGCCGCGGTGTTTGTGAGTTGGGTGTTGTGTGTGTGGCGTTGTCTGTGTGTGTCTGTGTAGGGCGGTGTTTGTGGTACCCAATGTGTGTGTGGTGTGTTGTGTGGTGCGCGTGTGGCGGTGTGTGTGTGTTTTGGGGGGAGGTGTGCACCCCCATCGTGCTCCATCCCCCATGCTGCGCACCCCCCATCGTGCTCCTTCCCCCATGCTGCGCATCCCATCGTGCTCCATCCCCCATGCTGCGCACCCCGCATCGTGCTCCTTCCCCCATGCTGCGCATCCCCATCGTGCTCCATCCCCCATGCTGCGCACCCCCCATCGTGCTCCATCCCCCTGCTGCGCACCCCCCATCGTGCTCCATCCCCCATGCTGCGCACCCCCCATCGTGCTCCATCCCCCATGCTGCGCACCCCCCATCGTGTTCCATCCCCCCATGCTGCGCACCCCCCATCGTGCTCCATCCCCCATGCTGCGCACCCCCCCATCGTGCTCCATCCCCCATGCTGCGCACCCCCCATCGTGCTCCTTCCCCCATGCTGCGCACCAACCCATCGTGCGCCATCCCCCATGCTGCGCACCCCCCATCGTGCCCCATCCGACATGCTGCGCACCCCCCATCGTGCTCCAAACCCCATGCTGCGCACCCCCCAACGTGCTCCATCCCTCATGCTGCGCACCCCCCATCGTGCCCCATCCTCCATGCTGCACCCCCCCATCGTGCTCCATCCTCCATGCTGCGCACCCCCCATCGTGCTCCATCTCCCATGCTGCGCACCCCCATCGTGCTCCTTCCCCCATGCTGCGCACCCCCCATCGTGCTCCATCCCCCATACTGCGCACTCCCTTTTGTGCTCTATCCCCCATGCTGCGCACCCCCCATCGTGCTCTATCCCCCATGCTGCGCACCCCCAATCGTGCTCCATCCGACATGCTGCGCGCACCCCCCATCGTGCTCCATCCCCCATGCTGCGCACCCCCAATCGTGCTCTATCCCCCATGCTGCGCACCCCCCATGCTGCGCACCCCTCATCGTGCTCCATCCCCCATGCTGCGCACCCCCATCGTGCTCCATCCGACATGCTGCACGCACCCCCCATCGTGCTCCATCCCCCATGCTGCGCA
Source organism: Anomaloglossus baeobatrachus (assembly GCF_048569485.1). Lineage (NCBI taxonomy): Eukaryota > Metazoa > Chordata > Amphibia > Anura > Aromobatidae > Anomaloglossus > Anomaloglossus baeobatrachus. The sequence goes on along the minus strand of NC_134355.1, from coordinate 195,283,544 downwards.
CCCCCATCGTGCTCCATCCTCCATGCTGCGCACCCCCAACATGCTCCATCCCCCATGCTGCGCACCCCCCATCATGCTCCATCTCCCATGCTGCACACCCCCCATCGTGTTCCATCCTCCATGCTGCACACCCCCCATCGTGCTCCATCCCCCATGCTATAATAGTCCTCCTATTATACTCAGAGAGGAGTATAATAGGAGAACTATAATAGGAGGAGTAGTCCTGGGGAAAGAGGAGTATAATGGGAGGAGTGGTCCTGGGGAAAGAGGAGTATAATGGGAGGAGTAGTTCTGGCGGGGAGGTGTATAGCTGCCGAAAGTGTGCCGGGGCGGGGCCAAGCGGGCTAACGTGTGCCAGGGGCGGGGCCGAGCGGGTCGCCGGGTGCGGGTCGCCGGGGGCGGGGCCAAGCGTGCCAACATGTGCTGGGGGCGGGGCCGAGCGTGCCAACAAGTGCCGGGGCCGAGCGGGCGAGGGATCAGCGTATGCAGGCTCCCTGCACATGTGTACCGGGAGCCGGTGTACGCTGGTAACCATTATACACATCGGGTAACTAAGGGAAGCGCTTCCTATAGTTACCCGATGTGTATCATGGTTACCAGCGTACACCGGCTCCGTCACGATCCCAGCATCGCAAAGTTATGTCCGCCGGGGGCGGAGCCGAGCGTGCCAACGTGTGCCCGGGGGCAGGGCCGAACGGGCGAGGCGTCAGCGTATGCCGGCTCCCTGCACATGTGTACCGGGATCCGGTGTACACTGGAGCGGGCGATGCGTGCGGAGGGCGGGGCCAGGCTGAGGCGAGCGGCCAATCCGTGGGGGGGCGGGGCCAGGCCGAGCCCAGCGGCCAATCCGACAGTTGTCACTGTAATGACACTGTCACTGTAACAACACAATTTTGGAGCAAGACAGACAGACAGACAGAATAAGGCAATTATATATATATAGATAAAACATATTTACAATTTATTAGTTTTCTGTGTTGTAAAGTTGTATTCCAATAAATATATTTTATGTTCTATCTAAATATCTTGATTATTGTATCATAAAAATGATTAAATGTCTGATGTTTACATTGTACTACAATAAATAAATAATAAATACATTTTTCACTAAAATATAAGCAATATACTAAATGTTATTATTTAGTATGTTTTTGTTGAAAACTGTTTTTTGCCACTTACATAGTGTATTACATAGTGTTTTATATATATATATATATATATATATATATATATATATATATATATATATATATATATATATATATATATATATATATATATATATATATATATATATATATATATATATATATATATATGGTACAGCAATCCCAAATATGATTATGTATAACAGCAATAAAATTCAATCCTTTAATAGTATTGATTTAAAAAAGAAGAATCCAAGTTCCTCTTGTTCCACAAATCAATTCAACAAGCCATCACCATGTGTAATTGAATTCTAGATACCCAATCTGTAGGTCATCGGACCATATATATGGGAATAGACACAGTGGTGGCCACTAGATCAAAAAAACACAACAAAAAAACACAACAAACATAAATGAAGTATTATTGCCAAGATCGAGGACAGTGGTCCAGAAAAATAAACTTAGCAGAAAAAATTAATATACCTAAAAAAATATGTCACAATTCCATATATGCTGACAATGGTCAGACAACAAGACATATCAACATATATTAGGCATATATAAAAAGGAATGGTCTCACCACATCCTTTCACAAGAGGGCAAGCAGTCTCTCCATCCGGATCCTAGGTATATCATGCCATTCAGCATTCACTCTCCCTATCCAATCTGGAGACAAAATAACAAATTTGCCTGCTGCCCCAAACTTCCGTCCTGACAAGGACGGACCACATCTAGTAATGCAAAGCTGGACCCCCTAAGCTGACCCTATAGACTCCCCGACGCGTTTCGTCCACATTGACTCCTCAGGGGACATAGTGCTACATATATATTAGGTCCTGGTCGCCAGCCCTCACATGCCTATAATGTCAAAGGAAGCTGGCCCATGAAGGTGGGGTCTTTTATACAGGATGTTAGTATAGTTCCTCCAATCATGAGGTAACTCTCACCTGATGTTTAACTCCATTATTATCGTGTGGATATTCACATTGTCCCGTCTGTTCACAGCACGTGTATGTCGGCGTCCTAGACTGCTCAGCGCGCGCTCCCCCTAGGGAACGCCCCTCACAGTCGGTGACGTCAATCACATCCGGGTGGAATCCTCCCCCATGCCCGTGACGTATCTACCAGTGAATACGAATCAGGGCGCGCATACCCCCAGCGTTCCATCTGGGGAACGCCCCTTACCATCAGACGTAAGCAGTACCAGAGGGGAAAGCTCCTCCTCACCCGTGACGTACCTCCTCACAGTGTCCCAAGGGGCGTGCGCTCTGTTAGCGCTCGACGTGGGCACCGCCCCCAGCCGAGGGAGATACGTCACAGCAAGCGGAAGATCCTGCCCTCAAATGTCGCATGCTTCCCGTGACGTACCCACCAGCGAATACGAATCAGGGCGCGCATACCCCCAGCATTCCATCTGGGGAACGCCCCTTACCATCAGAGTAGGCAGTACCAGAGGGGAAAGCTCCTCCTCACCCGCGACGTACCTCCTCACAGTGTCCCTAGGGGCGTGCGCTCTGTCTGCGCTCGACATGGGCACCGCCCCCAACTGAGGGAGATACGCAACAACAAGAGGAGGATCCTGCCCTCAAATGCCGCATGCCTCCATGACAACTCAGAAGGCGCGCGCTCCACCACGGAAGCGCGCGCCCCAATCGGAGGCATATACCCCCGTCTGTGATAGAAAACCTACGGCCTACCACATGGGAGCGTCACACAGGGGGCGGATCATCTAAACGCCGCACACTCCGACCCCACAACGCCATTCATTGGCCAGGGCCATGAACATAGAAGATTCCCCCAACCAATATGCAAACCCCCCATCATTCAAACATTACGGGATGAAAATTCCCATCTGATTTATAGGTGAGGGGCCATCAAGTTGGTTAGTGTAGTGAAAATAATTACTGGAAACAGTATGGTCCAAAACCTGCCATAAAGGCACCATTTTCATTACAGTGTATTCAAAAAGGGGCCAAGGATAAATCCACAGATATATTGGTTTTCAAAATATTGTATGTAAATCCGACACCAACCGGTGTGGATAGCCTTAATGATCCAAATAGCACTGGTTAGAAAAAGCATATACGGTGACATGAAAAAAAGGGGGAATATGCCACCATGCTACCTCCAACCAGAGGACTCAAGGGGACTCAGAATCCAATTATCTGTTGGTCCACGCTATAAAAGCGCCTCCTTTGTTACCAACTGTGAAAGAGAGGCCACCAACAGTTCTTTAAAGCTTATGCAGATTATGTTGGAGGAAGAGAAGGCCACTCTTTCACAGTTGAACATTAAGCTCAAAGAATCTATTGAGGTCACTAAAAAATACGTTAGCGAACCAGATTTTGCTAATAAAGAGAAAAAATTGCATGACAGTCTTGAACGGTTCCAATACCATTTAAAGGAACGAAAGCATAAGCAATATAACAGGGATATTCTAGATTTTAAGGATAACCGGGCCTATCAGGTTATCAATAATCAACCAATAGTTGACATTCCACCCGTAGTCCCATCCTCTACTGATACTGAAACCTCGGACACCGAGGGATTCAGGAAATCAAAAAAACACAATAATAAAAGTAGAGGAAGAGGAAGCTTTAGATCAGGGGAGAGATCGGACTATTCCTCCCCGCCCCATTCCTTTGAACCCCATTTTCTGAGGAACCGTCAGTTCCACAGAGGCAAATGACACCCAATATAGAGGTCATCAATCTGTCCAAAAAAATGCTCAGTCCAGTAGAAACAGGCCTTCTTAAAAGAGGGTTATCTTTTGTTCCGACATCCAACTTTGACTTGTTCGAATCTATTAAGGACCTCAACCTCTTCCTTAGGAAGTTGAGGTGGAGGAAACATTTCCTCAAACAGGATGCTAAGATCTGCCTGGATTTGGATATTCCGGCCGATCTTTTACCGGATATTAGACTCCTGAACAGTCTTGAGTTGGAAGATCCCAATTTGGTGGGCCGGGGTCCTTTCACAACCCTCAAAAATAGGAGTTCCAAAAATCCTCCTTTAATGTCGGATTTGTCGGCTATTGACATATTTGAGGAGTTGGTCACGAAAGAATTAAAGGACCTAGCTGTGACTGATATTTTTTCAAAATATAATTTGGACAGAATGGAAATACAGGCCCTGAAAGATTTGGAGCGTGACGACCACATTGTCATAAAACCCTCGGATAAGGGTGGCAATGTGGTCGTCATGGATACAGGGAAATATGTTGACCTCTGTTTTGGGTTGTTGAATGACCGAGATACTTATGAGGTGCTCCCGGGGAATCCAACTAGGGTGCACCTGGAGGAATTAAGGACAATTTTGGATGAGGGTTTAAGTATGGAAGTTATTGACAAGTCTGAATATGACTTCCTTTTTCAAAAAAACCCTGTTATGGCAACCTTTTATTGTCTTCCAAAGGTGCACAAAGGGTTGTATCCCCTGAGGGGGAGACCCATAGTCTCTGGCATCAACAGTCTTACTCAAAATTGTGGAATCTACTTGGACCGTGTCCTTAGACCATTTGTTATGGCCTTGCAGTCACATGTACAGGACACACCAGATCTGTTACGTAAATTAGAGGGCATCAATATACAGGCTGATACCACTCTTGGCAGTATTGATGTGGAGGCTCTCTACTCCTCCATCCCACATGATAAGGGGATGGAGGCGGTGAGATATTTTCTCTCAATGAGAGGGACCCAGTACCGACAACATAATGAATTTGTCTTGAAACTTCTCTATTTTTGTTTGACAAAAAACGTATTCCTCTTCGATGGACGCTTCTACCACCAACTCAGGGGCACTGCGATGGGGAGCCCATGTGCCCCCTCGTACGCCAACTTGCTCCTGGGTTGGTGGGAGGAGACTATGATTTTTACACTTGAAACGGAAGAGGTAACGCGTCATTTTGAGATTTGGACACGCTACATAGACGACATCCTGGTCGTCTGGAGTGGACCCAGGGATGATCTGTCGAAATATGTAGCGGACCTTAATGTGAATAATATCGGTTTGAAATTCACATCTGTATTTGAGGAGGGGGGCATGTTGCCCTTTCTTGACATATTGATTCACAGGGATACTGTAGGAGGCCTCCATACATGCACCTACTATAAACCAACAGCATCGAATTCCCTACTCCGATGGGATAGCTGTCACCCTCAACATCTTAAACGGGGGATCCCAAAAGGGCAATTTCTTCGAATTAGAAGAAATTGCTCTAAGGAGGGGGATTTTCGAGCTCAGGCCAAAGATCTGGGGGAAAGGTTCCGAGAGAGGGGGTACCCTAAAACTATCATCAAGAAGGCCTTTGATGAGGCTAAGGAGAGACATAGATCGGAACTACTGATTTCTAGAAAAAGGAATGATATGCAGGATGGATCTGATAGGTTCATCACTACCTTTGATAATGGCGCGGACAGCGTACGCCACATTTTCAATAAACATTGGTCAATCCTAAGGATGGACAGGGATCTTCATCCGATTTTGCCTGAGCAACCGCAGATCACCTATAGAAAAGGCAAATCCTTGGCAGATCGTTTAGTCCAAAGCCATTTTACACGAACAGTCGAGGAGAATTGGCTGACAAAAGGTGTGAAGGGCTGCTTTAAATGTTCAGGGTGTATTGCTTGCCCGGTCATACGGGTTACCAAGACGTTCAGGAGCAATGTGACTTCAGAAGAATTTATAATTCGACATTTTATCAACTGCCGCACACAAGGGGTCGTTTATAAAATTGATTGTGTGTGTGGCCTCGAATATATTGGAATAACTATCCGTGAATTTAGAAGGAGGATAGGTGAGCATTTGGGCGATGTGGAACATCGGAGGGACACTGCTGTGGCCAGACATGTCAACGAGAAGCACGGGGGTGATCCTCGTGTATTGAGATTTACAGGGATTGATAAAGTCCTGAGACCAAAAAGGGGAGGGGATTGGGATAGACTTGTCCTTCAGAGAGAGACTAGATGGATGTTCAAGCTCGAAACCCTGTCCCCTAAAGGTCTGAATGAGCAATTGCTCTTCAATAGTTTCATTTAGTATCCGTGGATGGTATACCCTTGCAATTCATAACTATCCCACCTTTTCTTGAGTCCTCTGGTTGGAGGTAGCATGGTGGCATATTCCCCCTTTTTTTCATGTCACCGTATATGCTTTTTCTAACCAGTGCTATTTGGATCATTAAGGCTATCCACACCGGTTGGTGTCGGATTTACATACAATATTTTGAAAACCAATATATCTGTGGATTTATCCTTGGCCCCTTTTTGAATACACTGTAATGAAAATGGTGCCTTTATGGCAGGTTTTGGACCATACTGTTTCCAGTAATTATTTTCACTACACTAACCAACTTGATGGCCCCTCACCTATAAATCAGATGGGAATTTTCATCCCGTAATGTTTGAATGATGGGGGGTGTGCATATTGGTTGGGGGAATCTTCTATGTTCATGGCCCTGGCCAATGAATGGCGTTGTGGGGTCGGAGTGTGCGGCGTTTAGATGATCCGCCCCCTGTGTGACGCTCCCATGTGGTAGGCCGTAGGTTTTCTATCACAGACGGGGGTATATGCCTCCGATTGGGGTGCGCGCTTCCGTGGTGGAGCGCGCGCCTTCTGAGTTGTCATGGAGGCATGCGGCATTTGAGGGCAGGATCCTCCTCTTGTTGTTGCGTATCTCCCTCAGTTGGGGGCGGTGCCCATGTCGAGCGCAGACAGAGCGCACGCCCCTAGGGACACTGTGAGGAGGTACGTCGCGGGTGAGGAGGAGCTTTCCCCTCTGGTACTGCCTACTCTGATGGTAAGGGGTGTTCCCCAGATGGAATGCTGGGGGTATGCGCGCCCTGATTCGTATTCGCTGGTGGGTACGTCACGGGAAGCATGCGACATTTGAGGGCAGGATCTTCCGCTTGCTGTGACGTATCTCCCTCGGCTGGGGGCGGTGCCCACGTCGAGCGCTAACAGAGCGCACGCCCCTTGGGACACTGTGAGGAGGTACGTCACGGGTGAGGAGGAGCTTTCCCCTCTGGTACTGCTTACGTCTGATGGTAAGGGGCGTTCCCCAGATGGAACGCTGGGGGTATGCGCGCCCTGATTCGTATTCACTGGTAGATACGTCACGGGCATGGGGGAGGATTCCACCCGGATGTGATTGACGTCACCGACTGTGAGGGGCGTTCCCTAGGGGGAGCGCGCGCTGATCAGTCTAGGACGCCGACATACATGTGCTGTGAACAGACGGGACAATGTGAATATCCACACGATAATAATGGAGTTAAACATCAGGTGAGAGTTACCTCATGATTGGAGGAACTATACTAACATCCTGTATAAAAGACCCCACCTTCATGGGCCAGCTTCCTTTGACATTATAGGCATGTGAGGGCTGGCGACCAGGACCTAATATATATGTAGCACTATGTCCCCTGAGGAGTCAATGTGGAGGAAACGCGTCGGGACGTCTATAGGGTCAGCTTAGGGGGTCCAGCTTTGCATTACTAGATGTGGTCCGTCCTTGTCAGGACGGAAGTTTGGGGCAGCAGGCAAATTTGTTATTTTGTCTCCAGATTGGATAGGGAGAGTGAATGCTGAATGGCATGATATACCTAGGATCCGGATGGAGAGACTGCTTGCCCTCTTGTGAAAGGATGTGGTGAGACCATTCCTTTTTATATATGCCTAATATATGTTGATATGTCTTGTTGTCTGACTATTGTCAGCATATATGGAATTGTGACATTTTTTTAGGTATATTAATTTTTTCTGCTAAGTTTATTTTTCTGGACCACTGTCCTCGATCTTGGCAATAATACTTCATTTATGTTTGTTGTGTTTTTTTGTTGTGTTTTTTTGATCTAGTGGCCACCACTGTGTGTATTCCGATATATATGGTCCGATGACCTACAGATTGGGTATCTAGACTTCAATTACACATGGTGATGGCTTGTTGAATTGATTTGTGGAACAAGAGGAACTTGGATTCTTCTTTTTTAAATCAATACTATTAAAGGATTGAATTTTATTGCTGTTATACACATATATATATATATATATATATATGTGTATGACAGCAATAAAATTCAATCCTTTAATAGTATTGATTTAAAAAAGAAGAATCCAAGTTCCTCTTGTTCCACAAATCAATTCAACAAGCCATCACCATGTGTAATTGAAGTCTAGATATATATATATTACAGTTAGGTCCAGAAATATTTGGACAGTGACACAATTTTCGCGAGTTGGGCTCTGCATGCCACCACATTGGATTTGAAATGAAACCTCTACAACAGAATTCAAGTGCAGATTGTAACGTTTAATTTGAAGGTTTGAACAAAAATATCTGATAGAAACTGTAGGAATTGTACACATTTCTTTACAAAACACTCCACATTTTAGGAGGTCAAAAGTAATTGGACAAATAAACCAAACCCAAACAAAATATTTTTATTTTCAATATTTTGTTGCGAATCCTTTGGAGGCAATCACTGCCTTAAGTCTGGAACCCATGGACATCACCAAACGCTGGGTTTCCTCCTTCTTAATGCTTTGCCAGGCCTTTACAGCCGCAGCCTTCAGGTCTTGCTTGTTTGTGGGTCTTTCCGTCTTAAGTCTGGATTTGAGCAAGTGAAATGCATGCTCAATTGGGTTAAGATCTGGTGATTGACTTGGCCATTGCAGAATGTTCCACTTTTTTGCACTCATGAACTCCTGGGTAGCTTTGGCTGTATGCTTGGGGTCATTGTCCATTTGTACTATGAAGCGCCGTCCGATCAACTTTGCGGCATTTGGCTGAATCTGGGCTGAAAGTATATCCCGGTACACTTCAGAATTCATCCGGCTACTCTTATCTGCTGTTATGTCATCAATAAACACAAGTGACCCAGTGCCATTGAAAGCCATGCATGCCCATGCCATCACGTTGCCTCCATCATGTTTTACAGAGGATGTGGTGTGCCTTGGATCATGTGCCGTTCCCTTTCTTCTCCAAACTTTTTTCTTCCCATCATTCTGGTACAGGTTGATCTTTGTCTCATCTGTCCATAGAATACTTTTCCAGAACTGAGCTGGCTTCATGAGGTGTTTTTCAGCAAATTTAACTCTGGCCTGTCTATTTTTGGAATTGATGAATGGTTTGCATCTAGATGTGAACCCTTTATATTTACTTTCATGGAGTCTTCTCTTTACTGCTGACTTAGAGACAGATACACCTACTTCACTGAGAGTGTTCTGGACTTCAGTTGATGTTGTGAACAGGTTCTTCTTCACCAAAGAAAGTATGTGGCGATCTTCCACTACTGTTGTCATCCGTGGACGCCCAGGCCTTTTTGAGTTCCCAAGCTCACCAGTCTATTCCTTTTTTCTCAGAATGTACCCGACTGTTGATTTTGCTACTCCAAGCATGTCTGCTATTTCTCTGATGGATTTTTTCTTTTTTTTCAGCCTCAGGATGTTCTGCTTCACCTCAATTGAGAGTTCCTTAGACCGCATGTTGTCTGGTCAAAGCAACAGCTTCCAAATGCAAAACCACACCCCTGTAATCAACCCCAGACCTTTTAACTACTTCATTGATTACAGGTTAACGAGGGAGACGCCTTCAGAGTTAATTGCAGCCCTTAGAGTCCCTTGTCCAATTACTTTTGGTCCCTTGAAAATGAGGAGGCTATGCATTACAGAGCTATGATTCCTAAACCCTTTCTCCGATTTGGATGTGAAAACTCTCATATTGCAGCTGGGAGTGTGCACTTTCAGCCCATATTATATATATATAATTGTATTTCTGAACATGTTTTTCTAAACAGCTAAAATAACAAAACTTGTGTCACTGTCCAAATATTTCTGGACCTAACTGTATATATATATATATTACATAGTGTTATATATAACACTATGTAATACACTATGTAAGTGGCAAAAAACAGTTTTCAACAATAACATACTAAATAACATTTGTGCAGTCTATGAATTTGTTCTAAAAAATAGAATTGCTTCCATCAGATCCTCCTTCGCAGATGACCTCAAATCTGACCTAATAATTTTAAGGCTAGAGCCGTAACCACATGGGCAACATCTCTTATCAATTTCCGGGTATAAAGGAATTGCCTCATGCACAGTCAGTTTTGATGAACGGTTGAATTTTTCTATTTCTTTGAGAGCAAGTGAAAATTTTTTACTGAAATATGGTCAATCTGCTTGTTATAGGAGACGGAGTGAAATCTTTTTCCTTGCGGCAACGCTTTGCCTGGTCATCCAAATACTTGTCAAAGTTAAACTCCTCATCTGATGAGGCTGAAGATATGGCAGCAGTAGCACTGTCAGGACCCAAATCCTCTTGCGCCTGGCAGTCCTGTAGCCGCTCATCCTAATTGCTACCTCAGTCAGAGCTTCTTTTCCTTTAGTAAGCTGTTGATCATCAAGCAGTATACAATGACTTGGGTCCACATAAACAGCTGCCAGAAGAATTTTATTTTACAATAGCTCTGTCTCTCTTCGTTTCATTGAAGCAGAAATGCCATCTGCGATTAAACCTCCTCTTTGGGACAGGCAAAATAGCAAGTTCTTCCACTCCCTTATGAAAATGCCAGGAGTTAAATCCTCAGCTTGTAATTTTTTAGTCACGGTAAATGGGTGATTATGCAATTCCTTCAATTCAGCCACCTGTGTCCATTGACCTTCATTTAATGTTACTTGAGGGTTCAGCATATCTATAAGAAATGATTTTAGTTCAAGCAATTGCTCAGTCATTAAATAAGTGCTGCCTCACCGAGTGGCTTGATCAACAATTGCCCCTTTCCCAGCACGTCTCTTCAAGATGGAATCAATTTTAGGGGTTCTGGCGGCAATAACCAACTTCCCCACTTTTCCAATTAGCTTTCCAGCATGTCCTCCCAGTTTCACACATCTGGCTTTTCGCCGGTTTGGCGTATGCGGCGCACGCCAGTACAGTACGATACAGTACAGTGGCAGAGCCGCAACTTCCGGGTCACATGCTCCGGTCACATAACAGCATGTGACCGGCGTTTGTCGCGCTACCACTGTACTGTATACACTGTACTGGAGTGTGCCGCATCCACCAAACCGGCGAAAAGCCAGATGTGTGAAACCGGGGTCCCTCTTGCAGACTCTCTCTTATTGCCAGCTGCAGCGTGTGCACGCAGCGCATGTGATGAATAGGAAAGTGTTTTGAAGCAGCTTCAATAAGATAATCTAATCCTAAAGTATCATTTTGCTGTTCTTCTGTTGTAATATCTGTTTATTCCTCAGTTACATGAACAGCACTGTGGCCTTCCATCTCACACATACTGAATCCTACATTTTCTTCTAGCTAAAGAAAAACACCAAAAGAAACTGAGCTGTATTAAATGTTCAGTAAACATGCAACATTACAAGCATGTGAATGGCAGCCTCAAGACTAGAAAAAAAAACAAAGAGAAAAATTGTATGAAAAATACCCTGACTATAAATAAATAAATTTCAAGTGCTTAATAACAGGGTACTTAGTATATACATTTTTGTAAAATGGTAAGAAGCTGTCCCACCTCGTCACAGTGTACCCATCTGGGACAGTTCCTAACCAACTAAAGTTAAAAACATTTTCTATACCTGACTTGTGTCATATCAAAACTCCAATGTGAATGGTAAGAAGTGGTCAGCTGGGTCCCAGATTAAATACACAGCAAAGTGGAAAGCAAATTGATTGCCCAGTCTCAGTATAAGGAGGGCTGCACCCCCATCTTGCACTAAAGCAAGAAAACAGACAAAAAAACAAAGAGAAAAATTGTATAAAAAATACCCTGACTATAAATAAATAAATTGCAATTTATTTATTTATAGTCAAGGTATTTTTCATACAATTTTTCTCTTTGTTTTTTTTCTAGTCTTGAGGCTGCCATTCACATGCTTGTAATGTTGCATGTTTCCTGAACATTTGCTACAGCTCAGTTTCTTTTGATGTTTTTTGTCTGTTTTCTTGCTTTAGTGCAAGATGGGGGTGCAGCCCTCTTTATACTGAGACTGGGCAATCAATTTGCTTTCCACTTTGCTGTGTATTTAATCTGGAACCCAGCTGACCACTTGTTACCATTCACATTGGAGTTTTGATAGACACAAGTCAGGTATAGAAAATGTTTTTAACTTTAGTTGGTTAGGGACTGTCCCAGATGGGCACACTGTGACGAGGTGGGACAGCTTCTTACCTTTTTGCAAAAATGTATATACTAAGTACCCTGTTATTAAGAACTTGCAATTTATTTATTGTCAGGGTATTTTTCATACAATTTTTCTCTTTGATTTTCTTCTAGATGTTGTTCATTACTCTCATTCATCAGTTTAATTGTACTTATGTTTGAAGCATTGTCTTTTCCAATAGCAAGAACCTGTTCTTTTTTGAGTTCGTAGTCTTGCAGAACTTTTTCCACTAATGCCTGGAGAAACTGGCTGATGTGATGAGCTTTAGTGTCTTTTACTGCCAGTGTCTTGCTAACAATTTGTTTCTTGTCACAAACATATCGAACATTGATGGCAAAATAATTCAGTGAAATGCAGTGACTCTGGGCATCACAGCAAAGGCAATGGGTTTCAAGATAGGACATTCAGACACATCGTTTTGTGAGGATCCTCACAAAAAATGAGCATGTCAGTTTGTGTGGTGTTTTTCTAATCTGCTTTTGCTACTGAAATTTATGAGCTCAAAAACCTTTCAGGTGATGCGGTTTTTTAAAAAGCTGATCTGCTTTTGCAGCTGACAAACGTATCTTCAAAAAGCGCAGCAAAAACGCTGTGTGTGAATGTAGCCTTAGATCAGGAATAGAACAGACATTTATAGGACATTTCATAACTTTCGCAAATTCCTATGAAAAAAATAAATATTCAGCACATTATGCATTGCACTACTGTCCCCAATTTATTATATATTTTAGGAGTCAGAGTCAGTGCATTTTATACCGACTCCGACTCCACCAAAATGAGCTCCGACTCCACAACTCCGACTCCACAGCCCTGGTCACAAGTCTTTAGTCACCATGACTGGACAACCCCTCTAAAGATACACACAATGAGTGAGGGTACATAACTTTCTGTGACCCTTATTTCTAAATTAACAAATGATTTGTTACAGGATCATTAACATGGTACACATCATACTAAAGGCCCCTTTACACACTGTAACATCGCTAACGACATTGCTGTAACGTCACCGGTTTTGTGACTTAATAGCGACCTCCCCAGCGACATTGCAGTGTGTGACACGCATCAGCGACCTGGCCCCCGCTGTGAGGTCGCTGATCGCTACACATCTCACAGGACCATATTTTGGTCCTTTGTTTCCCCGCTGCGCAGCATGTATCGTTGTGTTTGACACCGTTACAACGACTTCGTTAGCGACTTCCCTTTCAAATAGCTGCTTTGACACGTCCCCAATGACCAGCTAGGTTGTTCTGCAGGTCCGTATCGCTGCTGCGTCGTTGGTCAGATCTGCCTGTTTGACAGCTCACCAGCGACTGTTAGAGACTTTCCAGAGATCCCGGCCAGGTCGGGATCGCTGGTGGGATCGCTGGTGGGATCGCTAGAAAGTCTCAGTGTGTAAAGGGGCCTATAGACAAAGACTAGGTTTGTAAACTACTGAGCACAATAGTATGTACTGTAGTTCGTAAGGTAGGATGTATGATGTTGGCAGATTTCCACGTTGCTGCTTTTATTCTCTGGGCCTGCGCTCTGACATTCCTGTTTATGTAGTTGTAAATTCAACATATTTATCTCTTGCAATTGACAATTGTCAGGTACGGTTATTAAGGAAACTTGTCTGCATGTCTAACATGATACTTACAGGATTAATATGTCCATCTTTCAGCCAAGTAGAAAGAAATGTGTAATGGCTGAAACATGACTATTAGCATAAAAAGCTGTCTCACTGTGCAGAGGAAATGATTCTAATTTAGCAGAAAGCTCAGATAATTGTAACGTATCTCCCATTGTAATTTGGTTTTCCATTGCACGTTGCTTTTCTATTCCTAGTCTTGTCGTGCTGGGTGAGCTCTGCATTATACACTTAGCATCGGCAAGTATTTTGCTTGTAAAGGGTGAATCATTCGCCTGATTGTTTCTCCTTCATAACATTTCTTTTCTTTAGAACATGTACATCAGAAAGGCAGCACTTTACATTTAATCTCCACATTTAAATATCTTGGCAAAGCCCACAGGTTTAACCGCGTACTTGCTGGTGCGGTAATCAGTGGCAGCTCTTATGCAGGGCTTGGTGGTTATGTAATGCTGGGCAATTGAATTCTCAGAAACTGTCATACATCTGTCACTTCTAACTCTGCTAACTTTTAGAAATGATCCAGTTTTAAGCAGAGCCTTTTTTCTTTAGCTGTAATTATGTTTGACAGTGTGATACAATGGACTAGCAGCTGAACAAGATGAAATTGTTGGAACTCTACAATTTGGTAGCCAACATAAAATACCAACTGTTAATAGTGGGACCCCCACTAATCCTGAGAGCCGGGGATATAAATAGCCCTGTGTGAATAGATTGGAGGGCGATCATACAAACTGTCAAACAGAAAACTGTTTCATGGGACTGTAGGACATTTGCAAAAAATTAGGTGTCTTTTAGAGAAATCACAAATGATGAATCAGGCAACAACATCTGGGGATCCCCCCAACAATGGTGAACATAAAAAAATAAACAGGCGAACACAAATAAAGATCAAAAAAGGTGCAAAGGAAAAATGGTAAGTCATCATTAGAGCAGCAGATCAACAGCAGAAGACAGAATTCCTGCGGAGCCCTCAATTCCTGCAGGTTTCAAACCTTGACTCAAAGGTATCATATTTTACATGATTATCGCCTTTGTAAAGGGACCTTATGATATTAAAGGTCATCTGAGTTACGACATCTCCCCAGAGATCCCCATACACAGGAGCGTTCAGACTGCTCTGGCAGCGGCTTATCGCAAGGGAGAAAAAAAAGATCAGTCACTAAAATATAACAGGCCAGATCCTTCTTTCCTAAACATAAACTGTCGGTGGACAGGCAGAAAAACCCCATACACGTTAGACTGTTGCCTGATCCAGGGCCAGTGTTGGGGATGGGAAGTGCTCACTTGCCCAGGGCTTCCATCCACAAAGTGCTCCCTTTGCTTCTGCAGGCCCTCCATGAAATGAATAGTAGATGTACAGCAATATGTACAGTTTATGTTGTGCATCCACCATAGGTCACGAATGTCATTCTTAGCTTACTGCCAGCATCCAGTCAGGAACTGAGGGAGGCAGAGGGGCTGTCAGTGTGCAGACAGGAATCAGCCCTCAGCCCTGTCTGTGTTGTGTCCCTTAATGATATACACCCTCCCTTGTTCTGGGATTAGATGGTGAAGAAGTATTTTAGAAGTGAGGTGTGACACATATAACAATGGAGGTTAGCTGTGTATGTATACATACAGTATACACTGTGTGCCTGTGCGTATTTATATATAGTGTGTGCGTATATTCAGCACATAGTGTTAATATCATAAAAAAGAGAAGTTTTGGCAGCACTCTGCGGTGTCAAGAAATCTATTTTATTTTTCTTTTTTCTTTTTTGCAGACAGGTGATACAGACATGAGGGAGCAGGGGAAGCGGAGCACAAGGACGACGGTACCGTTTCGCACCTCTAGGGGTGCTTTCACGGGTCATGGTACACATCGGGTAACTATAGAAACCGCTTTCCTTAGTTACCCGATGTGTAACATGGTTACTAGCTTTCCCCGGCTCCCGACACACGTCAGCACTGTCGCTTTGAATAGTTACTTACCTTTTCTCCACTTTGTCGGATCCGGCGCGCTCTTGTGCACTGTGTACACTACAGTGGCCGCGCGACAAGCTCCGATCACGTGTTGTCATGTGACCGGAGCATGTGACCAGGAAGTTGCGGCGCGGCCACTGTACTGTACACAGTGTATGGCTGCTTTCAGACGTCCGTGTTTAATCAGGTACCAGTCACACGCATGGTTATGGTCATACGTGTGACAGGTACCGGAGAAAACACGGGTCTGTGAAATAAAAATATTTTTCATATTTACCTGCTTTCTCCGGCTCTACTGCCTCCCGCTCCTGACCGCCTATCAACACACACACACACACTGAGCACACATACACACATAGCAGACACACATAGATACACCGCGCGCATACACACAGCGCACATGCATGTACACACACACACACACTGAGCACACACACACTGAGCACACACAAATAGCAGACAGACACACACACACATAGCAGACACACATGGATACACCGAGTGCATACACACATAGCACACATGCATGTATACACACACACACACACACACACACACACTGAGCACATATACACACACATAGCAGACACATGGATACAACGCGCGCATACACATAGCGCACATGCATGTACACACACACACACACACTCAGCACATATACACACTGAGCACACACACACTGAGCACACACACATAGCAGACAGACCCACACACACAAATAGAAGACACACATGGATACACCGGGCGCATACACACATAGCGCACATGCGTGTATACACACATACACTGAGCACATATACACACATAGCAGACACACATGGATACACCGAGTGCATACACACATAGCGCACATGCATGTATACACACACACACTGAGCACATATACACACATAGCAGACACACATGGATACACCGAGCGCATACACACATACCACACATGCATGTACGTACACACACACACACTCTGCTGTATACTCACCCAGCGATGCGGTCCCCGGCACTGAAGTCCCCAGCGCTGTTCCTGCTTCCAGCTCCACAGGGCACTGAATATTCAGTGAGTATAATGAGCGACGATAAGGAGCGGGAGGCAGCAGAGCCGGAGACAGTATCGCTGGAGAGAAGTAAATATAGAAAATATTTTTATTAAAAAGACCCATATTTTCTCCGGTATGTTTTACACTGATGTCACACGGATCACATCAGTGTGCGATCTGTGTGACATCCGTGCTGCCGGAGATGCCTGTATGTGTGCGTGCGGGGTCATGAAAAGTCACACGGTCCGTGTGCAAACACGGACGTGTGAGGCACATCATAGATTAACATGGGAACGTGTGACATCTGTGTTAAAAACGGATGTCACACGTACCAAAACATGGACGTCTGAAACCAGCCTACGGCAGCGCGCCTGATCCGACAAAGTGGAGAAAAGCCGATTGTGTGAAACCACTAGCTTACCCCGGCTCCCGGTACACGTGTGCCGGAGCCGGTGTAGGCTGGTAACCATGGTACACATCGGGTAACTATAGAAACCGCTTTGCTTAGTTACCCAATGTGTAACATGGTTAGCTTACCCCAGCTCTCGGCACACATGTGCCGGAGCAGGCGTACGCTGTTAACCAGCGTACACATTGGGTATCTATGGAAACCGCTTTCCATAGTTACCCGATGTGTACCATGGCTACTAGCTTACCCCGGCTCCCTGCCCATTCAGATCGTTGGTCTCCCACTGTCAAACACGCCGATGTGTGCTGCACAGCAGGAGACCAACGAGCAAAAAATGAACCATCATTATTCAAGACTTACTGATTTTATTATTATTCAATCTGCTAACCTACATACACATTCTAGACGTTAGAATCGGGCCACCTTCTAGTATATATATATATATATATATATCGTATATAGTCTGAACAGAGAACAAAGAGTAGAAATGCTTCAAAATCGTGATTTATTTATACAAAATTCATACACATAGAAAATACATGGTCAGAGGACCAGGATAGTAGGGCACTAGAGGTGACAGGGGATGAAATAGGCAGAAAGAACCGGGAATCTGCACTTCCATAAAGCTCTGTCTCCATCAGACACCCATAGGCCACATGGAAATGAGACAACACAATGGCATATAAAAAATCAGCACATAAAGCTTGTAAATACCATGTGAACCATATCAGGGATAGTAACAGAGTAAGCAGGCAGTAATGTCAAGACACATGCATCATGTTCCTGTATAATAGGGGTAAAACCGAACCAAGTGTTCATTAGGTTAAATAATTTAAAGGATAAGACACTGATGCATGTGTGCTTTACAAAAAACCAACCTGCAGATCTAAACAGATGAAATAATGCACATGGGTATGCAGATAAATCCGGAGGTGACGAGAGGGGTGAGCCCCCAAGATAAGACTCCAACGTACGTTTCACGTTAGTGTTGTATTCGCTTCATCAGGGAGTGATTAAAGGACGCAGCAAGGCTACTATAAATAGCCCAGTGTCCAGCTGATGCACCTCACCGATCAGTCTCAGCGCATGCGCACATCGCGCTACACAGACCCAGCACCTCCCACTGGCCGTCATGACCCAGCGCATGCGCGGGAGCGGGGACGCGTCTCCATAGCTCCCGCGCATGCGCAGAGGTCAGACTAGAGACAGCCGGGGAGAGCAGAGGCGGCGGCGAGATGCAGGCACGCGCACACCAGTAAGAGCTAAGGACCCGGAAGTTCAAAGCACAGCAGCCCCGTGTAATACGGAGTGATCGTGAACAATATATACCAATCATATAACACAGTGTAAACATATATATATATATATATATATATATATATATAGAGGGCAATCGTAGAACATAACGCTGGCTCCAGAGTTCTGTATATAGCTTGAGAATAAAGATGTGTAGACAACGATCATATTTCCAGACCGAGGGATGAGGATGACAGCTGGAATCATAGCTGAGCCACATAAGATATAGGGGAAAGAGAAATTGTTAAAAATGAGAATCAAAAACAAATCAAAGAAAGAAAGAGAACAATAATAAAAGTTATTATAGAATAAAATACATCAAACCCCTAAAAAAGAGAGGGGGGGACCCCCATTAAAAAGGTGACCTCAAAGAAAAGAGGCAAAACTTAGAGCCTCGTTGAGACCAGATGGGGCGACTGTGCCAAGAGTCACCATCCATCTGGTCTCACGTTGGGCTAACTTCCTCTTGATATTTCCACCTCTGATGCCGCTATGGACGACTTCAATACCCCGAACCATTAAGGATTTAGGGTCGCATCCATGATATGCTTTAAAATGGCGCGGCAATGTTTTTAAGGTGGCGACATCATCCACCGTCCGGGCCGCCGCAATGTCACGCACGTGCTCTCTCACGCGGATGCGTAGCTCACGAGATGTTAGGCCAATGTAAATGAGTGAGCATCCACAAACCGCGTAATATACAACATTGGACGTACCACAGGAAATGTAGTCTCTAATTTGGAACTCATGTTTCCCATTTGCGGATGAGAACACAAAGCTACGTGACATATTGCGGCAGGCCAGGCAGTGGCCGCATGGGAAGAAACCAACACGAGGTAACGTAGAGCCAAGAAAACCAGACGTAGGAGGAACATAATGACTCCGGACAAGCTTATCCCTCAAATTTGATGATCTTCTTGCAGTCATCAATGGATAATCAGAGAGTGATTCCCTAAAGGATGGGTCGGTCTTGAGAATGGGCCAGTGTTGGTTGAGGATGGCTCTCATATTGTGCCATTCACTATTGTAGGTGGTAATAAATCTAACACTATGCTCATCAGAAGGATTTTTCTGTCTAGAAAGAAGGAGCTGGGATCGAGGAGTGTTCTTTGCCCTCAGGTACCCACGTTTTATGCTGCGGTTACTGTAACCTCTTTCCCGGAAGCGTGACATGAGGTTGGCAGCTTGCTCCTCGAATTTAGCATCCGAGGAGCAGATCCTCCTCATCCTCAGGAACTGTCCGGTAGGGACAGCACGAATGGTAGATGTGTGATGGGCAGACGAGGCGTGAATAAATGAATTCACGGATGTGGACTTACGAAACACATCCGTTTGAATCAAATTGTTCTCATCAACCTCAATAAAAACATCTAAAAAATCGATTATCCATTGATGACTGCAAGAAGATCATCAAATTTGAGGGATAAGCTTGTCCGGAGTCATTATGTTCCTCCTACGTCTGGTTTTCTTGGCTCTACGTTACCTCGTGTTGGTTTCTTCCCATGCGGCCACTGCCTGGCCTGCCGCAATATGTCACGTAGCTTTGTGTTCTCATCCGCAAATGGGAAACGTGAGTTCCAAATTAGAGACTACATTTCCTGTGGTACGTCCAATGTTGTATATTACGCGGTTTGCGGATGCTCACTCATTTACATTGGCCTAACATCTCGTGAGCTACGCATCCGCGTGAGAGAGCACGTGCGTGACATTGCGGCGGCCCGGACGGTGGATGATGTCGCCACCTTAAAAACATTGCCGCGCCATTTTAAAGCATATCATGGATGCGACCCTAAATCCTTAATGGTTCGGGGTATTGAAGTCGTCCATAGCGGCATCAGAGGTGGAAATATCAAGAGGAAGTTAGCCCAACGTGAGACCAGATGGATGGTGACTCTTGGCACAGTCGCCCCATCTGGTCTCAACGAGGCTCTAAGTTTTGCCTCTTTTCTTTGAGGTCACCTTTTTAATGGGGGTCCCCCCCTCTCTTTTTTAGGGGTTTGATGTATTTTATTCTATAATAACTTTTATTATTGTTCTCTTTCTTTCTTTGATTTGTTTTTGATTCCCATTTTTAACAATTTCTCTTTCCCCTATATCTTATGTGGCTCAGCTATGATTCCAGCTGTCATCCTCATCCCTCGGTCTGGAAATATGATCGTTGTCTACACATCTTTATTCTCAAGCTATATACAGAACTCTGGAGCCAGCGTTATGTTCTACGATTGCCCTCTATATATATATATATGTTTACACTGTGTTATATGATTGGTATATATTGTTCACGATCACTCCGTATTACACGGGGCTGCTGTGCTTTGAACTTCCGGGTCCTTAGCTCTTACTGGTGTGCGCGTGCCTGCATCTCGCCGCCGCCTCTGCTCTCCCCGGCTGTCTCTAGTCTGACCTCTGCGCATGCGCGGGAGCTATGGAGACGCGTCCCCGCTCCCGCGCATGCGCTGGGTCATGACGGCCAGTGGGAGGTGCTGGGTCTGTGTGGCGCGATGTGCGCACGCGCCGAGACTGATCGGTGAGGTGCATCAGCTGGACACTGGGCTATTTATAGTAGCCTTGCTGCGTCCTTTAATCACTCCCTGATGAAGCGAATACAACACTAACGTGAAACGTACGTTGGAGTCTTATCTTGGGGGCTCACCCCTCTCGTCACCTCCGGATTTATCTGCATACCCATGTGCATTATTTCATCTGTTTAGATCTGCAGGTTGGTTTTTTGTAAAGCACACATGCATCAGTGTCTTATCCTTTAAATTATTTAACCTAATGAACACTTGGTTCGGTTTTACCCCTATTATACAGGAACATGATGCATGTGTCTTGACATTACTGCCTGCTTACTCTGTTACTATCCCTGATATGGTTCACATGGTATTTACAAGCTTTATGTGCTGATTTTATATATGCCATTGTGTTGTCTCATTTCCATGTGGCCTATGGGTGTCTGATGGAGACAGAGCTTTATGGAAGTGCAGATTCCCGGTTCTTTCTGCCTATTTCATCCCCTGTCACCTCTAGTGCCCTACTATCCTGGTCCTCTGACCATGTATTTTCTATGTGTATGAATTTTGTATAAATAAATCACGATTTTGAAGCATTTCTACTCTTTGTTCTCTGTTCAGATTATGCTATTGGAGTAGCTCTACAGTGGTGTGGCGATTCATATATGACCCACCTCACTGTATTTTTGTGTACATGGACATACTGAGTCTATATCGTATATAGTGTCTATATATATACGGGGTAGTGTGATGACTATTTTAAAAATTTTGCAAAACAAAAAGGAAACCCCTTACATTTGAGGAACAATTGCATTCAAATGACATTAGTATCATCAAATTTGTAAAATATTCAAAAAAGTTCCCCCTCTTTTTCATTTCAAAATTTTCAAAAAAAACGATTTTTCGTGTTTTAATTTTTTGAAGATTCTGGAGTGATTTAGAATATTCAGGAATAATTTAGAACATCTAGAATAAGAATAATCTAGTGAAAAAATGACATTTTTAATTGTTACCCATTAAAAATTTATATTTAACGTTTTCTTTAAAAGTTAGATCTAGCCTTACAAACATGTGCTATAAGAAGAGCTGAAAGAATTGAAAAGCATGTGGTACATTTGGAGTCAGGCAGCCATCTTGGATACTAGAAAGTGAATTTTACTGTGAATAAGTTTTTTAATTTAAAAAGTGTATATGAAGTGAATAAGTGATAAAGTTATCGTAATAAATAAATAGTGTAAATGTTTATAGATTTCTAAGTAATATTGGTAGAAGGACAGAAAATGAAAACCAAAATTTTTGAAAAACTTCAAAGCAAAGATCCCTATTTTCTCCACTTCGATGGTAAAAGAATCCAAGGGGAAGAGTTTCAAGTAGTTCTGCTGAAAAATACCACAACCGAAATCTAACTCGGTATTCTGAAATGTGAGAATGGTTCTGCCACGGCTATTCACAAGGAACTACATCAGCTAATTGATGAATACGACGATTGGGAAAATATTCGCATGATAATCTGCGACACGGCAACAGTAAATACTGGTCGTTTGAATGGGATTGTAATGCTGATACAGGATGATGTCTTGAGAAAGGGCTTTCAGAAGCCACAATACATTGGCTGTCAACTCCATGTACTCGACCTCCTACTGAAGCACGTCATGAATTTCCTTATTCCAGAGTCAACGAAGAAACCAGAACTCAATTATTTCTTCATTGACAAATTAACAGAAAACTATGCCTCACTTCAGATTGATTACCACCAAGTTGCAACAGATGATGTCAACACAGGCGAGAATCCTGGATGGCGAGATGATTTCAAGTTCTTATATGAACTATGTCAGGCGTATCGTCATTACAAAACAACATCACGTTGGCCTCGAATCAGTTGGAAGAAACTCCCAAACCTGCACATGGCAAGATGGAACTCGCGAGTTGTATATGCTGTTATAGCATTTTTTCTGATACCAGAGTGGCGTCCTCGGTATAGCATGCGACTTCATCTGCTATGAATGGGAAAATGCCTGGTTCCAGTCGCAACACTACAATGAAGCGTCCTTCAATGAACTGTTAACCTCACTCACCAAGACAAAGTGCAAGAAGGCAATTAAGTGTTTGAAGGCGCCCTGGTTGGTCGAGAAGTAATTGACATTCCCATATCTAACCAAAATGCTGAATGTGCTGTAAAACTGATGGAGGAACTACATGCGAAATTGAAAAAAATTGAATTTTTGAATCTAAAATTCATAGGAAAAATAATTTTTAAACACTTCTTTTGTACATATTGTACTTATAATTAACTGTTTTATACCGTATTTGTTAAAAAATGAATAATAAAAGTTGCTTGGTTATTACTATTATCGTTTCAATAATGCAAAATTGCATGTCCTTTTTTGGGGGGAAAAAATAATTTTTGCCTTATTTCATTTGAATGAAAGGGGGAACTTTTTTTAAAAAACAAAAAAAAGCAATACTCATTCTTAAATTACCCATAAAAGTTCCTCGATTGCACATGGTTTCATAAAAAATTTTTTTTGTCATTACACTAATACAGGGTGTATATATAAATGTATATGCATGCATGGTACATAGTAGGTTTAGACAGTATATAGTTTCTTTATGTGTCTGTATGTATACAGTGCCTACAAGTAGTATTCAACCCCCTGCAGATTTAGCAGGTTTACACATTCGGAATTAACTTGGCATTGTGACATTTGGACTGTAGATCAGCCTGGAAGTGTGAAATTATTTCTTTTTTAATTTTTTTTTTAAATTGTGAAAAGTTTATTCAGAGGGAAGGAGGGAGGAGTGCACCACCGCAGCATATATATATATATATATATGTACAATAGAAGGGTGCTGGAAATGCAATGAGAATTATAAATAAGCACAAGGAGAAAAAGACATTGCACATAACCGCACAACCTAATTATAATATACAACACTTTAGTACACTTGTACACAATAAAAACAATTAAAACGTGAAAAAAGTTTATTCAGAGGGTCATTTATTATTCAACCCCTCAAACCACAAGAATTCTGTTTGGTTCCCCTAAAGTATTAAGAAGTATTTCAGCCAAAAAAGAACAATGAGCTTCACATGTTTGGATTAATTATCTCTTTTTCCAGCCTTTTCTGACTAATTAAGACCCTTCCCAAACTTGTGAACAGCACTCATACTTGGTCAACATGGGAAAGACAAAGGAGCATTCCAAGGCCATTAGAGACAAGATCGTGGAGGGTCACAAGGCTGGCAAGGGGTACAAAACCCTTTCCAAGGAGTTGGGCCTACCTGTCTCCACTGTTGGGAGCATCATCCGGAAGTGGAAGGCTTATGGAACTACTGTTAGCCTTCCACGGCCTGGACAGCCTTTGAAAGTTTCCACCCGTGCCGAGGCCAGGCTTGTCCGAAGAGTCAAGGCTAACCCAAGGACAACAAGGAAGGAGCTCCGGGAAGATCTCATGGCAGTGGGGACATTGGTTTCAGTCAATACCATAAGTAACGTACTCCACCGCAATGGTCTCCGTTCCAGACGAGCCCGTAAGGTACCTTTACTTTCAAAGCGTCATGTCAAGGCTCGTCTACAGTTTGCTCATGATCACTTGGAGGACTCTGAGACAGACTGGTTCAAGGTTCTCTGGTCTGATGAGACCAAGATCGAGATCTTTGGTGCCAACCACACACGTGACATTTGGAGACTGGATGGCACTGCATACGACCCCAAGAATACCATCCCTACAGTCAAGCATGGTGGTGGCAACATCATGCTGTGGGGCTGTTTCTCAGCCAAGGGGCCTGGCCATCTGGTCCGCATCCATGGGAAGATGGATAGCACGGCCTACCTGGAGATTTCAGTCAAGAACCTCCGCTCCTCCATCAAGGATCTTAAGATGGGTCGTCATTTCATCTTCCAACAAGACAACGACCCAAAGCACACAGCCAAGAAAACCATGGCCTGGTTCAAGAGGGAAAAAATCAAGGTGTTGCAGTGGCCTAGTCAGTCTCCTGACCTTAACCCAATTGAAAACTTGTGGAAGGAGCTCAAGATTAAAGTCCACATGAGACACCCAAAGAACCTAGATAACTTGGAGAAGATCTGCATGGAGGAGACGGCCAAGATAACTCCAGAGACCTGTGCCGGCCTGATCAGGTCTTATAAAAGACGATTATTAGCTGTAATTGCAAACAAGGGTTATTCCACAAAATATTAAACCTAGGGGTTGAATAATAATTGACCCACACTTTTATGTTGAAAATGTATTAAAATTTAACTGAGCAACATAACTTGTTGGTTTGTAAGATTTATGCATCTGTTAATAAATCCTGCTCTTGTTTGAAGTTTGCAGGCTCTAACTTATTTGCATCTTATCAAACCTGCTAAATCTGCAGGGGGTTGAATACTACTTGTAGGCACTGTATATACAGTATGTCACAAAATTGAGTACAGCCCTCACATTAATGTAATTTTTTTTATATCTTTTCATAGGACAACGCTGAAGATATGACACTTGATACAATGTAAAGTAGTCAGTTTATAGCTTGTATAACAGTGTAAATTTGGTGTGTCCTGTAAATAACTCAGCACACAGCCATTAATGTCAAAACTGCTGGCAACAAGCATGAGTACATGCCTAGGTGAAAATGGTCAAATTGTGTCCAAAGTGCTAATATTTTGTGTGGCCACCATTATTTTAAAGCACTGCCTTAACTCTCTTGGACATGGAGTTCACTAGAGCTTCACAGGAGCCACTGGATCCCCTTCCCCTCCTCCATGACGACATCATAGAGCTGGTGGATGTTAAAGACCTTGTGGTCTTCCACCTTCCATTTGTGGATTTCTCACAGATGCTCAACAGGGCTGAAGTCTAGAGAATGCTAGGCCAGTCCAGCACCTTTACTCTCAGTTTCTTTAGCAAGGCAGTGGTTGTCTTGGAGGTGTCTTAGGGGCCAATATGTTGGAATACTGCCATGCGGCCCCGTTTCCAAAGAGAAGGGGATTCATACTCTGCTTCAGTATGTAACAGAACATGTTGGCATTCATAGTTCCCTCAATGAACTGCAGCCCACCACAGCCAGCAGCCCTCATGCAGCCCCAAATCGTAACACTCCCGTTACCATGCTTGACGGTAGGCAAGACAAATTTGTCTTTGTACTCCTTGTGGCAACACAAGGAAGAGGGTGCTCTCTTCCAGTAGCCTGGCTGTCTTTAGAAAGACTGCACGGACCAGGGCTAATCTCATTGAATACCTGTATTTCTTCCCTATGGGCAGAACACTATACAAATAACTAAGGTTGAAGTTACCGTACTCCGGTAAAACTTTATTGGTCACCAACAGTCAACAACATATAGTACATTCCCAGCGAGAACACAAGATGATACAAATTACAAGAGTCTTAGGGGTACTTTGCACGCTGCGACATCGCAAGCTGATGCTGCGATGTCGAGCGCGATAGTCCCCGCCCCCGTCGCAGCAGCGATATTTTGTGCTTGCTGGCGTAGCGAACATTATCGCTACGCCAGCTTCACATGCACTTACCTGTCCTGCGACGTCGCTCTGGCCGGCGACCCACCTCCTTCCTAAGGAGGCGGGTCGTGCGGCGTCACAGCAACGTCACATGGCAGGCGGCCAATACTAGCGGAGGGGCGGAGATGAGCAGGATGTAAACATCCCACCCACCTACGTCCTTCCGCATTGCAGCCGGGACGCAGGTAGGAGATGTTCCTCGCTCCTGCGGCTTCATACACAGCGATGTGTGCCGCAGGAACGAGGAACTACATCGTACCTGTCGCTGGACTGGCATTATGGAAATGTCGGACCCTACACCGATGATACGATAACGACGCTTTTGCGCTCGTTAATCGTATCAAAAAGGAATTGCACACTACGATATCGACTGCGATGCCGGATGTGCGTCACTTTCGATTTGACCCCACCGACATTGCACCTGCGATGTCGTAGTGTGCAAAGCCCGCCTAACTCTTTTGCTGGCGCACCAAGGGTTAGAATCTTTGTGACTTTGGGGCATCCAGGGCTAGCTAATCCAGCCAGCAGCACCCTGTATTTTGTGGACACCCACTGAGAGATTGTGGCAAGCTTAAGAAGCTGACCGAGCACAGTGAAGTATATAAAAAGGTGACTGGATTGTTCCAACCTGGGTTCTCCAGCAAATTCTTGGGCTCAATGTTGGGCAGTGGAGCAGCTCTGTAATCTGCAGCTGGAACAATCCACCCTAGGCTGAAGTCCTCTAGAATGACACTGGTGACAGGAGAAAGTCCCTTTTTAAATCTCTCAGTTGCCATTTTAGGGTATTCTTACTTACTCAGATCATGGCTGCATGGTGCTGATGCAATCTACAATCCGCAGACATTCCAAAGATTAACATATAGAAAGAGGCACCAAACAATCTGACATGAAACAAACAATCTGACATGAAACAACCACTGATGTCTTTTGATTACTGTGCAAAGGAACAATACTACCGGCATAATTAGGAATAGTTTACACAATTAGCCAGATTGAAGCTGAATGGTAAGAAATCATACCTGGTTGACGCCACACACACTTGACAGCATCTGAACCAAAAAGGTTTATTTTGGTCTCACCAGACCACAGTATAAAGTTTCAGTAATCCATGTCATTATGTTGACTTGTCTTCAGCAAACTGTTTGCGGTCTTTGTTGTGCATTATCTTTAGAAAAGGCTTCCTTCTGGGATCACAGCCATGCAAACCAATTTGATGCAGTTTATGGCATGCGGTCTGAGCACTGACAGGCTTACCCCCCACCCCTTTAACCTCCACATCAATTCTACAAGCACTCATACATCTATTTTGAAAAGACAACCTTTGGAAATGATGCTGAGGACGTACACTCAACTTCTTTGGTCAACCATAGCGAGGCCTGTTCTGAGTGGATCCTGTCTTGTTAAGCAGCTGTATGGTCTTGGCCATTGTGCTACAGCCCAGATTCAGGTTGTTGGCAATTTTCATATAGTCTAGGCCAGAGGTCTCAAACACGCGGCCCCTCAGGCTGTTTCGTGCGGCTCCCAGGCCCGTGCCCCTGCTGACTATCGCAGCAAGTGCAGGGGCCGCAGCGCCGGCAAAACATTCATCTTACATAAATCGCTGATAGGGGCTGCGGGCGGCCCCTGCCACAATAGTCAACAGGGGCACGGAAGCAGAGATGAAGCAGCCGAGGGAACGCGGGACAGGCGAGAGGCATGGTGTGTTTTTTTTTTTGCTTTTTTTTGTGTATGTGAAGGCAGGCACATTAACCCCTTAGCGACCTATGACGTACTGGGTGCGTCATGGCTCCCTGATACTTAAGGACCCATGACGTACCCAGTACGTCATGGCAAAATCGCAATCCCAGTGGCTGCGATCGCTTTGCAAATACCTTAGATTCGGGGAGGAGGGGACCTCTGCCTGACCTCAGGAGGGGTGGTGTCTCCTCCCCGGACCTACGGAGGCTGTGATTGGCTGACGAATGCCGCTCAGCCAATCACAGCCACTGTAATGTTTTAGCCATTGAAAATGGCTGAAACATTGAAATCCAGCCATGATCGGTGCAACTTTAGCCCTGATCATTGGCTGGAGCTGGGTGACCTCTTTTTCACCTGCCCCCCAGCTCTGATTGGAGAGACCGGCCTTCTGACCGATCTCTCCAATCACTGTGGATCTGGGGCCGAAGACCGCCCCCTCAACTTCACTCCGGCGTCTGTGGAAGCCGAGGGGAGCGATCGGTAAGTTATAGCCACTGCCCCCTTTCAGCCGCCGCCACTGCCCCCCACCCCCAACCCACCCATTACAACAGGATGGGGAGAAGGTGGGCACATTACTATGGGATTTGGATAATGCTGGGAACATTACTATAGGATGGGGACATTACAAGGATGGGCACAATACTATAGGATGGGGACATTAGTATAGAATGGGGACAAGGTGGGCACACTACTATAGGATGGGGGCAAGGTGGGCACATTACTATAGATGGAGACAAGGTGGGCACATTAGTATAGGATGGGGACAAGGTGAGCACATTACTATAGAATGGGGACAAGGTGAGCACATTACTATAGGATGGGGACAAGGCTGGGGAAATTACTATAGGATACGGACAAGGATGAACACATTACTACAGGATGGGCACATTACGATAAGATGGGGACAAAAATGGGGACATTACTATAGGATGGGGACAAGGATGGGGCATATTACTACAAGATGGGGACAAGGATGGGGAACATTACTATAGAATGGGGACTAGGATGGGGCACAATACTACAAGATGGGGAACATTACTAAAGATGTTGGTCAAAATTTCTATATAGCGCTAATTGTAACACTATTAGTTACAAGAAAGGAATAAAATGTAAAAAAACCCCTCAAAATAAGGCATGACTTTATTTTTAAGTAAAATTTTATATATATATTTCCTCTATGCGGCCCATACACCCAGCCGAGTTTGAGACCCCTGGTCTAGGCTATGTTTATTGTGGAGCAACAATTCTTTTTTTCAGGTCCTCGAAGAATTATTTGCCATGAAGTGTTACGTTGCACTTCCAGTGACCAGTATGAGAGAGTGTATGAGCGATATCACCAAATTTAACACGCCAGTTCACATCTGAGACCTTGTAACACTAATGAGTAGAGTTGAGCGGGATGCCAATAATCCGGGGCCAGCGGATCATTAACAGACTTAAAAATAAGTCTGATCCGCTCCGGAATCCGGTGCCCATAAAAGTCAATGGGGACCGGAATCCGGAGGTTACAAACGTTTGTGGAGGGACTAGGGGGCTAGGAGCGAGCGCGGCATACTCACCAAGGCGCTGTCATGGCGGCACACTCCTTCCAGGTCACGCTGTTACCTTCTGGAGCCGACAATTCAATATTCATTGTTTTCCCCGCCCACCGGCTCGCATTGGTTGCAGCTAGACACACCCCCACCCTGAGTGTCAGCGTGTCACCTAACTGCAACCAATCACAGGCGCCAGGACGGCCGGTGGGCGGGGAAAGCAGTACACTCTGTCGGTCAGTTCACGGTGGTAAAAATAAACACTCGGCAGCACAGTTATAGCGCGGCTGCAGCCCCCGCTGTCGCGCTGTATCTGTGCTGTGTATACAGTGACCAGAGTCACACGTGCGAGGCTTTGCCGGGTGCTGCCATGGCAGACCCGCGTGAACCCCTTGCATGTGCGATTCCGGTGAAAGTAAAAAAAAAAATAAAAACGACGTGCGGTTCCCCCTATTTTCATCCCCAGCCAAGATAACGCCGGCCGGGGGCTGGTATATCCTCAGCCCGTAGTCGTCCGGTAATGCCGCATCTATTAGATGCGACCATATCGGTGTCCGCTACTGGCTCTTCCCGCTGGCGTGATGCGGTGCCAGTCGGGGTAATAGCAGGGTTAGCAGGGGCGCACGTCTGCTGCTAAACCCTAGGTTTATGTGATGGCACAGGCGTCTATCAGATACCTGCATCGCACAAACCTGTAAGTGACAGTAAATAAAACACAGACACAGACAACAATCCTTTATTTGGAATAAAATACAAAACACACCCTGCTTCTCCTCTTTATTAACCCCAAACACCCTGCAGCTCTGACGTAATCCACAGGAAAAGTCCCACGCCGCTTCAGCTCTGCTACATCTGAATATCATAGAGAGCGCCACGACCGACCGCTCTCTGTGAGCTCCAGAGAATGAATGAGCTGCGCATTGAGCGGTGACGTCACTCAGGTCATTTGCGATCACAGCTGGAGGTTCCCACGGTCCTTCATCTGTGATCGCAGGTAACCTGACCTCAGGTGGAGGTCACTGAGTTCACAGACCTGCATCTCCTAGCAGAAAAATCGCAGTTTTTTTTGCCAAGAGATGCAGATTTTGTGCTGAAATTGTTATACCAAATCCCTGCATCCAATCTACACCTCCTGGCAAAAAACCGTGGTGTTTTGACACAATTTTTTGCCGCGGTTATTTTTCCGCGTTGTTTTGCCAGGAGGTGCACATTTGGTGCTGAAATCGTCTGCACCAGCTTTCAGCATCAAATTTCCACCTGTGGCAGAATTTTTTTATTTTTGGGGGCCAAGGGATGCAAATTTGATGCTGAGATTTTTACACCATATTCCTGCATCCAATTTAGACCTCCTGGCAAAAAAACGCGGTGTTTTGGCGCAATTTTTTGCCGCGGTTTTTGCCGCGGTTAATTTCTTGTGATTTTTGCCGCGGTTTTTTGCCAGGAGGTGTAGATTGGGTGCCAGAATATGGTGTAAAATTGTAATAATCACACAATTTACATCCCTTGGTCCAAAAATTAAAAAGAAACAAACGTTTAGACGCTGTTTTTGTGCGGTCTTGTGCCAGGAGGTGCAAATTTGGTGCAGGATTTTGGTGTATTACTTCACCAACAAATTTGCATCTCCTGGCAGAAAACAGTGATGAAATGGTTTTCATACTGCTGTTTTTTGGCTGTATTTTGCCAGGAGATGCAGATGTGGGATAAAATTGTACACACATGCACGCTCCTGTCAGATGTGTGCAGCTGTGCCGGTGATGCGCTGTCAAACTCGTGCGGGTCTGACATCACCCGACACAGCCTGCTGCTGTCTGAACATGAGCGTGCATGTACCTAGAAACAACACATGCACGCTCCTATCAGAAGTGTGCGAATGATGCAATGTCAGACTCGTGCGGGTCTGACATGACATCATACCGCACAATCTGCGACTGTCTGAACATGAGCGTGCATGTACCTAGAAACACATGCACGCTCCTGTCAGATGTGTGTGCGGCTGTGCTGCGATGTCAGACTCGTGGGAGTCCCTCGCAAGTGTGACTGCTGCCTAAGATAAACAACATGCATTTTTTTTTTTTAATTTAAATAAATAATTAAAAAAAAACGACGTGCGGTCCCCCCCAATTTTCATTCCCAGCCATGATAACGCCAGCCGGGGGCTGGTATATCCTCAGCCCGCAGCCGCCCGGTATAGCCGCATCTGTTAGATATGACCATTCAGGGGCGATATCGGCTCATCTTGATTGCCCTGGTGCGGTGGCAATCAAGGTAATAGCAGGGGTTAATAGTAGCGCATGGCTGTTATTAAACCCCAGGTTTGTGATCGCACGGGCGTCTGAGATACCCGCATCACAAACCTGTAAATTACAGTAAATAAACAAGACACAGAGAATCCTTTATTTAAAATAAAATACAAACGCAGCCTCCTCCTTCACCACTTTATTATCCCAACACCCTGCAGCTCCGGTGTAATCCACACGAGATCCAGCGAAGACACATCCAGCTCTGCTACATGTCACAGCGAGCAGCCATAGAGCACGGCTGCCCGCTCTGAGTGCAGCCTATTACTGACCGCGATAAGCGATGACTGCACGGCAGAGCTGACACAGGCTGGGGGGCACGTCAGCCTGCAACCAATCAGAGCTGAGATGATGACCGGTGGGCGGGGAAAACACGGAAAGCTGTGTGACAGCACATGAAGTGAAAGCGCGACCCGGAAGCAGTGTGCCGCCATGACAAAGTCTCGGTAAGTATGAAATGCTCATTTATTTATTGTTTTTTTTTTCATTTTTTATTAATTGCCGGTTCCAGATCGTGCAGCCGGAATCCTGCGCCCGGATCGGGCCCGGAAATAGTGCTGAAACCGCGCGGATCCGGACATTTACAGTCCGGGCCCGCTCAGCACTACTAATGAGTCACATGACACCAGGGAGAGAAAATTGCTAATTGGGTACAATTTGTCCATTTCCATTTAGGGGGTGTTCTCACTTTTGTTGCCAGCGGTTTAGACATTAATTGCTGTGTGTGGAGTTATTTAGAGGGCACATCAAATGTACATTGTTATACAAGCTGTACACTGACTATATTACATTGTATCAAAGTGTCATATCTTCAGTGTTGTCCCATGAAAAGATATAATAAAATATTTACAAAGTATATATAAATATTATACATATTTCAAACTTTTAACATGCCCGCCCTTAAAACAGATATTCATACCACGCAAAGTAGTTAATAATTGGCAGTTCACATATATTAACTATATGTAGGTATCCTATTTTAAACATTTTCTTATTTGGGATATGAGCCATTAAAATTCACCAGTGCCTTTAAGGGGCCTATATATTAACCCACCAGGTGTTACACCATCAAAAAAAAAAATAATGCACCGATTATAGTATTCACAATAGCGTTCAGCAAATTTGTAAACCATTCACGTATTTCAAATGATCTAACGCAAAGTCCGGCAATTCACTTGCCACAAGGGAATATGTTACCAGTTAGACTCCAGTCAGATCTCATGCTTTAGACTGACGGGGGGGCAACACCCCGAAACACAGTATCTGCAAATTGTGATTATTGTTTAGCTTTTATTCTGTCATATGGCAAGGCTCTTAAAGGATTGATATTGATTTTTAGGTTTGCTACTTCCAACAGGTGGTGCTGGAGTTCAAGTCCTCTTCCCGACTGAATAGGCAATTTACAAAGTGTAATGAATAAAATAAATATTCTATTTTTTTTCTATTAGAATGTAGTTTTTGCCCTAGTTTTTTTATTTTCAAAAACAATAATGAGGAAAAAAACTGCAAGCACAAAAATGTTTATGGAGTTGGTCCTGAGCAGGACATTACTCAGTATGGTGGTATAATTCAGTTAGGACACATGGCTCAGAAAGAAAAGAGCGCCAAGTAGAGTACAAATTTTACTGGTTCTATTTCTAGAGATGAGAGAACCTGAGGTTTGTTGTTCAGACTTAAATAAAAAAAGAAAAAACAGAGTTTCAGTTCAGCGTTCAGATGCTTTACATATGAACACCACTCGTGCGAGCATCGCAGTGCTGGAGTACGCTCGATGCTCAGCCCAACACGAGCTGCTTGCAGTGTTTGAATGGCTCACACTTGGGGTAATAACAGAATGATCGGCTGTAATGTGCACCCCAAAAAAAATTATGGAAAAACCCCGCTGCCAGAAGTGATCTGTTTATGGCTGGCTGTTTGTGGGCAGAGACCTGAACTGCCCAATTAGTGACTTCCATCGGGGTTCAGGTCAAGTCCGGGTCCCAAACCAAACTTAATTTGAAGTCCGGCTGCACCCACCAAATGGAGCTTCCACGGGTCCGCTCATCTCTATGTGTTTCCTATTGCATTTACAAAGTAATGCATAGGTTAACAGTGCAGAGGAATCCCCCCAGAAGTGATACCATTTTTGCAACCTGTACATAAGGCAACAACTTCAGGCAAAATAAGCATGTGTTTTTAACCCCTTAACGACCGCGGGCAGTAAAATTACGTCCTAGCGGTCATAACGTTACTGCCCGCGGTCTACCGGCGGCAGCATGCTGCGATCGGCGCACATCTCAGCTGATTTTCACAGCTAAGATGTGTGCCTGCTAGGCACGAGCAGAATCGTCTCGTGCCGTTTAACCCCTTAAATGGCGCTGTCAATATGTGACAGCGCCATTATAAGCGCGATCACAGTAAACTTTTACTTACCGCCCGATACCGGAAGTCACGTGATGACTCCTGTACTACACATGAATTGCTTTCACTTTCGCTGTGCCTGCGGCACAGTGAAAAAGAAAGTGAGCGTATCTGCTGTTTACAGCTGTATAGCTGTGATCAGCAGATAGTGCAGAGCGATCGGATTGCTGATCGTAATAGCCCCCTAGGGGGACTAGTAAAATAAAAAAGTAAAAAATAAAGTTTTAAAGAATTCAAAAAAACCTAAAAGTTCAAATCACCCCCCATTCGCCCCATTGAAAATTAAAGGGTTAAAAAAATAAAAAATATACACACATTTGGTATCGCGGCGTTCAGAAACGCCCGATCTATCAAAATATAAAATCAATTAATCTGATCAGTATACAGCGTAGCGGCAAAAAAATTCCATCGCCAAAACGACGTTTTTTTGTCGCCACAACTTTTGCGCAAAATGCAATAAGAGGCGATCAAAACGTAGCATCTGCGCAAAAACGGTACCGTTAAAAACGTCAGCTCAAGACGCAAAAAATAAGCCGTCACTGAGCCATAGATCCCGAAAAATGAGAATGCTACGGGTCACGGAATATGGCGTAAAACGTGCGCCACTTTTTTCGGACAAACTTCCGATTTTTTTTTAACCCCTTATATAAAAGTAAACCTATACATGTTTGGTGTCTACGAACTCGCACTGACCTGAGGCATCACACCCATACATCAGTTTTACCATAAAGTGAACACAGTGAATAAAATATCTCAAAAACAATAGTGCTATTGCACTTTTTTTGCAATTTTTCTGCATTTTGAATTTTTTTGCCGTTTTCCAGTACACTATATTGTAAAACTGATGGTTTCATTTAAAAGTACAGCTCGTTCCGCAAAAAATGAGCCATCACATTACCATATTGACTGAAAAATAAAAAAGTTACGTCTCTCAGAAAAAGAATGGCGAAAAAAAAAAAAGAAAGCGAAAAATCGTCCGGTCGTGAAGGGGTTAAAGTGTATCCGCTGCAGAAATGCTTGTAATACATACATGAAGTTTTGTAAAGCCAAAAACCAGAAAGTATCTAAAACCAAAGCAGTTATCAAAAATAGACAAAATGACTAAAAAACGCATTGTGTGAAAGTAGTCTGATAGGTCTTGGTGTTACAGAAGTGACGATAGAAATATGTATACAGAGATGTTTTTTCCCAATGATAAGGTGCATAAAGAAGGGTTAGCTATATAATTGCATGATTTTTTTTCATTCTTTTTTTTTTTTTACTGCGCTGGATTGATTCACACATTCTTAGAAAGGGACAGGAGGCGATCACACACAATATCTCTCTCCCATCTTGGCAGCATTTCAGCTCCCCTGCAGTCCAGCTCCCCTCCTTCAGAGTGGTGGGTGGGCGTCATATCTACAGGCGGTATTCTCAGCCTGCATCACAGCTACAATAGTGATCTGGAGCACATTATGTAGTCGAGGGTCTCTGCATCAAAATTACACCAGAATCGTAGATGTAGTCATGACCAAGCCATTACTACAACAGTGATGAGAATCCTAGCTTGAAAATGAGCTTGAGATTAGATATGGGCTAATCTGCAAATGTTTGTTCGGGACAACCACACTTGAACCCATCCATGAGTCAGGTTGCCAAACTACATATAAGTCTATGTGGACCCAAACTTGTGTGCTGTAAAATGGTGTTATTAAGAACTAGAGGGCTGCAAAAGGAAGCAAAATGGGAATTATAGCAGGACAATTGTAGTTACCGAGTCTCCGCGCAACTATCACACTGTTTCCGGGTCTACTCATTAACTTTCATGAATTTGCACTGCTTCCCCCACTCACCCTCAGTGACAGAGCCCGAGATTGGTTCTAATCAGACTGCCCAAAAAAATGGCATAGGGTTCCCTGTATTAAGATACCCAGTGCAGATAAAGCAGACAGCTACAGTCTGCAGCCCCTAGCTGTGTGCGTTATCTTGGCTGTGTAACAAAATACGAGGGACCCCATGAGGCTTTTAAAAAATAATTTAAATATTTTTTTTTTTTTTTTAAAATGTGTCCGCCTCCCTCCTCCAATTTTGATACCAGGCCAAGAGAAAGCACGCAGCTGGGGGCTGTATTCTCAGGCTGGGGAGACCCATGGTTATTGGCCCTCCCCAGCCTAATAATAGCAGCCCGCAACCCCCCAGAATTCTCACATCTATTAGATGCGCTACTCCGCTACTCTGGCGCTTTACCCAGCTCATCCCGATTGCGCTGGTGTGGTAGCAGTTGTGGTAATATAATGGGTTATATTTACAAAATCACAGCTGTCAGCAAGCCCGTGATTTGTAATCATGTAAGTAAAAAGAAATAAACTCAAAAAAACTGAGAAAAATCCTTACGGAGCAGCTGTGGGCTGTTATTTTTAGGTAGGAGAGGGCCCAATAATCATGGGCCTCCCTAGTCTGAGATTACGAGCCCCCAGCAGTCTGCTTTATCTTGACTCAGTATCAAAATTGGGGGTACATTGCACACTGGTTTTTGAAATTATTTTTTTAAATAATTAAAAACAGATGCATGAGGTCCCTCGTATTTTGATACACAGCCAAGATAATGCACCCAGCTGGGGGCTGCTGTCTGTATCCATCTGCTTTATCTGCACTGGGTATCTAAATATGGGGGACCCTATGCCATTTTTAACCATTATTTATTTATTTTAACACTCCACAACCAATCACAGATGCAGGTATGCCAACAGTCTGACTGCAACCAACCGCAGGCGCCGTTCCAAAGGGTGGGCAGGGGAAGCAGTGCATATGCATGAGAATTAATCAGCAGACCCGGAAGCAGTGTGACACGCGTGCGGAGACTAATTATAATTGTTCTGCTCTAATCCCCATTTTGCCTTTTTTTTTTTTTTAAATATTTAATTTTTATCCGGGTTGCCAAACCCGAACAGTAACACGGACTTCCCTTTACATTCCCCCATCACTACTCGGGATCACTGCTGTAGCAGCAATCTGGGCTGAGATATGGCCATAAATAACCTGGTGTATTCCATACGTCCTTGGCTACAGAGTTGCCACCCATGACCTTAGGATAGGTCATTAATATCGAATCAATGGGTGTCTTATAGTGCCATCAATCAGCTGTTACAAGCTTTGGTTGGATATAAACACTGAACAGAGGTGTACAGCACAGATCAATTTAATGTGTAGGAGCTGCAGCAAAGAACTGCACATCAGTTCCTATTCAATTAAAAATGAGCTGATCTGCAGTTCTTGGCAGCGGTTGCCACATACTCAACATAGTTGTGCTGTTCAACTTTGTACAATGTTTGCATCTGTCTACCAGTGGAGCAAATCACAGCAGACTGGTGAGGGTGAGGGCTGTCAGATCCTCATGGGTCAGATGTTATACCCCATCCTAAGAATTTAATTTGAGTTAAAAATAGTTCATTTTCAGATATGTTGCTTTTAAGGAATTGTTTTTGCAGTACTTTGATTAGAAAGTCCCTAAAATATTTATCCCCAAAATTAATACACTGGCGCCATGCACAAAAAAAAAATGAAATAATAATTTAAGAGTTTCAAGTGTAATTCAAATGTCAGTCCATCCTAGTCACGTCAGGACTGTGTGCAGTCTGAAGAAACACATCTCCTGATACCTGCATCTCAACAGAGAAACTGTATTGTAAGCACACATACCTGTCACATGGAGATTTTCACAAACTTCGCGGACTGTCATGGTGGCGTTGGGTTCTGTTCAGATTAGACTCTGACTTTCCTCCTTTCTCGGAGGTATGTAATTAGCGCAGGCTGACTCAGGCATCGACCAATAGATTGGCAGTCCAAAAGCAGGCCAGCAAGAGTTAATTCTGCTAGTCTGTTTGTGAGTCATCCTTGATCCAATGTTGTGGGGGAGCCAATCAGATCTTGTCTTCTCCTATATATGCTGGCTGGACACTTCTATTAGTGCCAGCTATAATATATCTTAGGTGGTTTGGGGAGGTGTGGTCTTCCAGACTATCTGGTGTGATACCTGTTACTCTGTGCAGTTGCTGAGTTTATTCTTGTTGCTTTTTTGTTGCTATACACCTACTCTTGTTTTTCTAATGCGTCTCTCTGTCTATTCCTTTGTGTGTGTGTGTGTGTGTGTGTGTGTGTGTGTGTGTGCGTGCGTGCGTGTGTGTGTGTGTGTGCAGTGTGTCAGAGTTTTGTTTTTTCCTTGTCTGTCTTTAACTGTTTATCATCTCAAGCTTGCCCCGTCCCTTTGTGGTGGATATTAGACTAGTATTTCTCAGGAGTATAGAAAGGCACTGGACTCCGGCGTGTCAACCATTGGGAGTAATCTGGAAGTGAGGGATATCCTAGGGTCCCCTAGCATAAGGGACAGCGTAGAAACCCCCTGTCCCTCGCTATCCCGAAGTAACATCATAACAATACCTCCTTGAGCCACGTAAAGGGCTGTGACATCAGAATAAATAAACCTTCTCCTTGACTGACTGAGCACAAAGAATTTTGTTCTCCAGTCCTCTGGCCACACACAGTTAGCTGAGAAGATTTATTTCTTCTGTCATGGCCCTTCTCCATTAGCTCCAGCATGTGTGCTTATGATATTGCTCTTCTGTCACTTGAGAGCTGTGTGTCTTCTGATGTGTCGAGGATGAGCTACCGTTTTAGTCATGTGAAGGGGGCCATTTTATTACATTCTTGGAGAACCAGAGTCATGCCATTGTCCTTAAGTGAGCATGTAGTCTGATAAATGAGTCTGCCTTGATCACTTCCATGCATTGCAAATGATATGCATGGAAACGCAACTGCATACCCATTTTTTTGTCACTGTAGAGAAAGATCATATGGATTTTGGCAAATCCTAACACAAAAGCTGGACATACACACTTTGCTTTCTGCTTTATTCACACGGTTTCAACAAGGAGAACTTGAGCCCATCAGGCAGCCCATGATGTATTTTTGGATGGGGCGAGGTACTGCACAAAAAAACAGGGACCTATCGAGAAAGGCTCACAAGGTCTGATAGCGGGGCTGAGAGAAGGGAATATCTTCTTTTCTCTAGTATATACTTTCACCAAGACAACGCAGATTATTTGACTGTTATGTGTAAGGCTAGTTTCACACTTGCGTTGGACGGCTTCCGTAGCATTGCGTTGTGTTATGGATGCAACGGATGCGTTGCATATAGTGGCACAACGGATGCTACGGATCGTACAAAACAACGGAAAGCTTATTTTTTTTTTTCTTTCTTTACAGTTTTACCGGCAGCAGACTATTGTGAACGATCAGCTGATCGCTCTCAATAGCTGGCGGCCGGTAGCTCAGTTGAGCGCTGTCACTTGCCGGCGGCCGGGCATGCCGGCGGGCGAGCGCTCAGCTGGGCGTTCTCACTTGCCGGCGGCCGAGCATGCCGGCGGGCGAGCGCTCAGCTGAGCGCTGTCACTTGCCGGTGGCCGAGCATGCCAGCGGGTGAGCGCTCAGCTGAACGTTCGGCCACTGTGAGACAAAATAAAGTTTGTGATTTTAAAAAAAAAAAAAAAAAAAAAAAAAAGAGCATGCGCAGTGAAATCCTGAGGATTCCGCTGCTCAAAACAATGTTACATGCTGCGTTCCTCCCGCTGGGCGGAAGCAACGGAGCGTCGCCCATCGGAAGCAACGCAGGTCCTTTTGGCACAATCCGTCACCCATACAAGTCTATGGGAAACAGCGGAATCCGTTAACGGATTCCGCTGTTTTCCAAAAGGGCGGATTGTAACGGAAGGAAAACAACGCAAGTGTGAAAGTACCCTAAATGGTACATGTGGTCATAATATGTATACCTTAAGTCCAGGAATAAATCTAGTGTCCTTTTCAACCACCAGGAGATCTTCAGCACCAGAATTTAGTATAGCTCTTGTGATCCCTCCGGGCCCAGGGCCAACTTCACACACGTAAGCATTTTTTAGATTCCCAGCTTTCCGTACAATTTTATCTGAAAAACAAGAACTTTCATAAATTAATGTAACTTTCACACGTGTAGAATAGTTAGAAAAACAAAATAAATCATGTCATCTGGAAAATACAAAAACCTTTTAGGCTACTTTCACACATCAGGTTTTTTCCATCAGGCACAATCCGGAAAAAAACGAGTAAAACGGATCCGGTACCGCATCCGTTTTATCCCCATAAATTTGCATTGTTACCGGATTGTGCCTGATGGCTTTGCGTTGCATCCGTTTTTTTCTGGATGCGGCAAAATTAATTAAAGCGGCGGCCGGAGGCAACGTATCTTGTAACGGTTTTTTGTCCGGCAAAAAAAACGCATCGCGCCGCATCCGGCCGCTGCGGCGCCTTTTTCAATGCATGCTTATGGATGCCGGATGCGGCACGATGCGGGAAAAAACGCATCCGGACGCCGCATGCGGTTTCTTCCACTGCGCATGCTCAGTAGCATGCCGCAACCAGAAAAAAACGGACGGGCCGCATGTAAAAACTTATGCAAAGGATGAGGTGTTTTCGCCGCATCCGTTGCATAGGTTTCACAGCCGGATTGAGCCGCACGGCTCAAACCGGATGTGTGAAAGTAGCCTTAAGCGGACTTTACACACTACGATTTCGCTACAGCGATCTCGTTGGGGTCACGGATTTTCTGACGCACATCCGGCCACTGTAGCGATGTCGTAGCGTGTGACTCCTAGGAGCGATTTTGGATCGTTGAAAAAACGTCCAAAATCGCTCCTCGTTGACATGGGGGTCCGCTGCCAGTTATCGCTGTGTCACTGGGGCGAAGTTGTTCCTCGTTCCTGCGGTAGCACACATCGCTACGTGTGACGCCGCAGGAACGAGGATCATCTCCTTACCTGCCGCCGGCCCCAATGCGGAAGGAAGGAGGTGGGCGGGATGTTACGTCCCGCTCATCTCCGCCCCTCCGCTTACATTGGGCGGCCGCTTAGTGACGTCACTGTGACGCCAAACGGACCGCCCCCTTGGAAAGGAGGCGGTTCGCTGGTCACAGCGACGTCGAAGGACAGGTAAGTATGTGTGACAGGGGTGCGCGATTTTGTGCGCGACAGGCAGCGATATGCCCGTCGCGCACAAACGATGGGGGCGGGTGTCATGCTAGCGATATCAGGCCGGATATCGCAGCATGTAAAGCCACCCTTACTCGAAGAACAACATATCCGGGTACACAATAATTATCAGAAGAGGAGGAAAATGTAAGAGCTGCTCGGTATATAGAGCATTTATACATTAACGAGAGGAGAAAAATATATGCAGCTCACATATGAAAACTAATCTACAACTCTGACTGCACTGCATAATTTTCTAAGGTCTCATTCAGACGTCTGTTTTTCACATGTAAGGATAAAAGACGCACATTACATACCCATTATAGTTAATGTTGGTGTTCACATGTGTGCGTTTTTTTTCAGGACCAAGACTTGTCTGTTCCTGATCTGAGTCACAAATCAATATCACCTCTAAGTCTATGGATCTTTGAAAATTATGACCAGTACACAGATACCATTAATGTGCAATTTGTGTGATGTCTGTTTTTAACGTTGCAAGGTTAAAAGGGTAGTCCGAAGGCCAAAACCATTTTCATCTAAATCCCTATCGATTTAGTGCCACAATCTAAACTAATTTCTAATATACTTGCATCATAAATTCTCATCGTCCCTAACTACACTATCTAACTGCCATTGTATTTTTGTACCCTACTTCCTCTCTAATGACGCTTTGTGTAAAAATCCCAGTGTATGCTAAGATACTCTAATGAAGCATCATCAAGAGGCAGTGGCTGTGGTCACTATCACAACTTCCACCTCTTTCTGATATGAAGCGTCATCACGGACACTAATTTCAGAGACTGGACTAGTTCCTGCATGCTGCGCAATGTGCACAATCACACGCTCAGTTGCTGTCTCAGATCAGTAGTAATGAGCAGGCAATGGAGCAGAGAGCCTGTCAGTTGTCAGGCTACCCAGTGGGCAGAGACCAGCACCGGGTATCATCATTTGCGGGGGTGAAGATGGTCATACAGTGCACAGAGGCAGGAATCAGTCAAGCCCCTGAGTGCAGTGTTTTAGCTCCCAAGAGAGCAGGTTTTGGCAGAAAACAATGCAGCAAAAATGCAAAAATACATTAGGCTGAGAAAAATTGTCCTTTTTGACATAAAAAAGGTGAGTTTTTCATCCGCATAGTGTTCCGTAGGTGCTAAAATGACATTTGTATTACTTTCATCAATATAAGATTCCTTTTTCTATCCATAAAAGAACAAAACTAAATACAATCTGTTTCCTGTGTCGGATCTACACATGCCAAATGGATAGCGCATTTATGGTCATACAGTCCCTGTATCTAGTAGCATACATAAAGAGAGCATTAGAAAAAGTATTTCTAAAGATCCTTTGTGATATGCTAATGAGCACAGGGACTAGTCACAAGGCGTTAGTTCCTGCGCTCATTCCACCCTCTTAGAACGTTAGCACGCCCACAGAGGTGACACACATACCTGTGTCAAGACGCCAGGCTTAGGGTCAGTGCGCATGATCAGAATACCCGGCACTTCCAGTCATGCGCACTATGAAGCCCGGTGTGCGCGTCCCAGCTTCAGAGAGATCTAGTACACATGACCGGAAGTGCCAAGACTTCTGATCATGCGCATTCATCCTAAACCGGCGTTCTGAAGCGGTGACAACAGACACCGGTATGCGTGTCCCTGGTGATGATTCTGGGCAATGGGCATTAAATAGCATACCATACTATGAAGAGAAAGAGACATGGATCGCACCTCCCAAAAATACAATGATCTAAAGCCGCTAGGCAAAAAATTAAATAGAATATGAGGTTCTTTTGTTACCATTCTGATTAGATTGTATTAAGCCCACTGCCACGTCACGGCAAACCTCTTGAGTGGGTCCCTAACCTGACCTTTTTGTGTGGCACCG
The DNA here is from genome assembly GCF_048569485.1 of Anomaloglossus baeobatrachus. NCBI lineage: Eukaryota > Metazoa > Chordata > Amphibia > Anura > Aromobatidae > Anomaloglossus > Anomaloglossus baeobatrachus. Next base: position 195,239,973 of record NC_134355.1, on the reverse strand, counting down.
TGCACTGACCACCGCCGCAGCGACAAAGCGCCAGCAGGGCGGGCGACCTGGTGCCTCACAGCACCCATGCTGCAAGGAAAAGCCCCCAAGGCTCCAGGCCGCGCCGCCCCACCGACACCACACCACACCACACCACACCACCACAACAGCAGCCACCACACAGCACCAGCACACAGTGAGAGGAGCTGTGCACTCACCTCCCACTGGCTCCCATATGTGAACTGGGAGCAAAAAAAAAAGGCTGACCCCTCTTGCAGTCTCCTGCTGATTAAAATCACCTGTGCCAAATGGGGAGAGTGCAGATCCAAGCAAAAAAAGAGGGGGATAGACTGATATAAATACCATACTATGAAGAAAAAGAAGGAGAAGAGAAGGCACAGGTGATTTTAATCAGCAGGAGACTGCAAGAGGGGTCAGCCTTCTTTTTGCTCCCAGTCCACATATGGGAGCCAGTGGGAGGTGAGTGCACAGCTCCTCTCACTGAGTGCTGGTGCTGTGTGGTGGCTGCTGTTGTGGTGGTGTCGTGTCAGTGGGGCGGCGCGGCCTGGAGCCTTGGGAGCTTCGCCTTGCAGCATGGGTGCTGTGAGGCACCGGGTCGCCCGCCCTGCTGGTGCTTTGTCACTGCGGCGGTGGTCAGTGCACAGTGCCGCACAAAAAGGTCAGGTTAGGGACCCACTCAAGAGGTTTGCCGTGACGTGGCAGTGGGCTTAATACAATCTGATCAGAATGGTAACAAAAGAATCTCATGTTCTATTTAATTTTTTGCCTAGCGGCTTTAGATCATTGTATTCTTGGGATGTGCGATCCATGTCTTTTTCTTCATAGTGTGGCATTAAATAGCATGTTATCATGCTCCTGTGGGTGTGCTAACATGCTAAGAGGGAGGAATAAAAGCAGAAAGTAACGCCCTTGCAACTACTCCCTGCACTCATTAGCATATCATAAAGGATCTTTAGAAATACTTTTTCTATAGATGTCTTTATCTATGCTGCTATATACAGGGACGGTTAGGAAGGGATTAGAAATATGAACCTAGAACTGCTCGTGGTTCTGACTGCATATTCCACCTGACAGGTTCACTGTAAACAAGAATACTTGAGTCGTGCCTATACGAGCGTCCGACTGCTCATTACGAGTACAGAGCATGTGAGCATGAGTGCTCGCTCATCACTAATGTTAATAAGACTTCACTAGCGCATGCTGCAGTTTTATCCATACGGACTGTGGGCCATTGACCTTCATCTGCAGTACGTCTTTCACACACACAGCACAAAGACTATGCTCATCAGAACTTACCCTATGTGCCCACACTGCGGATTTTGCGCAGATTTTGCCACGGATTTGCCGCGGATTTTCCGAAAATCTGCAGCAGCGGCACTTCCAAGCCATTTCAATGGCATTTTGGAAATGCTGTGTCCATGCTGTGGATTTTTCCGCGGCGGATTTGCTGCGGATTTTGATCCAGAAAAATCTGCAGCATGTCAATTATTGTTGCGGATTTTGGTGCGGATTTTGGGTATAGAATGGGGAAAAAAAAAAAATCTGCATCAAAATCCGCGGCAAATTCGCGGTAAATCCGCGGCAAATCCGCAGCAAAAATAAGGTGCGGATTTGCCGCGAAAGTCGCGGATTTTCATGCAGAAAAATCCGCAGGTACATTCTACCGTGGACACATAGCCTTATTCAGAATTTGATCATATGCTTCAGTCTTCAGTATACAAATCCAGACTATACTGCTCCTGTATGAATCCTCTCTTTGATGTTACAAGCTATACAAGTGTCCTTGTTCTCTGCACACTTTTGTGTTGTAAGAGAACATTACCAGCATATTACCAAGAAATAATTGTACAGCACAAGCATGCATAGTCTGCTCATTAAAAGCAGGAAAAACAAATATAGCTGAGAATGCTTATTTAAAGGGAACCTGTGATAACATTACCCTTGCACAAGCTGAAGTAGTGTCAAATTGGGCAATGTAAAACACTATGAAAGATGCCTATCACAGGTCAAAGTTTGGCTTTTATGGATAGGAGAAGTAAGCTTGCAAGTGCATTGGGCAGTGTCTCAGTGCACTTGCAGACAATGATGTATTGCTGCATGTGCCACCTATGCTTCTGATTGATGGGAGAAAGGGGGAGTAATGTTAATGTTATGGGCGGCAATGGCAGGAAGAAGGGAACTGAAGTCACTGTTTGGAAGTGAACCGTCTCGCCTACAAGTGCTTTTGCACACCTAATTTGCATATCAGTAAAAGCTGCAGTTACAGTTTTACACTGCCCTATCCCATACTACCAATGTTTGCGCAGTGTTATTGACAGGCTACCTTTAATAAAGCAAATGATTTAGAGCTCCTACTCTTATATCAACTTTACACAAGCATAATACAGGTATATTTCTGTAGGTCTCATGGCCCAAATAGATCCCCATAGGTTAGGATCATAATTCATGCAGCCAGGCTGGAACGTGTTGCTGTAATATAGCACAGAAATGCATTACACTCCTGTTAAATTGACATTATGCTATGGTAAGGCTTGTAATGCCAGACCATTATATGCTGGGATTGGCTGCATCAGTCACGTACTGTATTTGTGATGTCACCAAAGAAAGACGCTAAATAGCCCTCATTTTGTTATTTTATACAAAAAAAGCCCAAGGAATAAAGATTTTGTAGAAAATCCATTTGCTGATAAAAGAAAAACTTACCAGTGAGTTTCAGGTCCAGCAGAAAATTCTGGGACAGTTGTTTTTCTGCTCGTAAATTGTAAAGCTTTATAATTTCCCTTATGGTCGGCAATGGAGGTAAACGGTAGTGAGCCATCTTTGTGAAATATTCAGAAACTAAGTAAAAAAGAAGAGTGGAAACATCAATGTAATTAATGTGATACACTGATATTGTGAAGTCCGACTATAAGGCTATGTGCGCACTAGAAAAGTCATTTTTCTCAAGAAAATTTCTTGAGAAACTTCTGGGAGTTGAAGATTACCGCATCTGCGGTAAAAAAACTGCACCAAAACCGCATGCGTTTTGCCGCAGGTTGTCCCTGCGTTTTTTTATGCTGTAACTGCAATAATATATAAATAAAGCATGTTGAAAAAGAAAAAAAAAAAAATAGATAGATAAATGGATAAATAGATAGATAGAGGGATAGATAGATAGATAGATAGATAGATAGATATAGATAATGGATAGATATACTGTAGATAGATAATGGATGGATAAGATAGATAGATAGAAGGATATATATATATATATATATATATATATATAGATAGATAGATAGATAGATAATCAATAGATTGATCTGTCCTCTATCAATCACTAGATAAGAGTCCCTGTGAGGACACTGCAGTTCTCACGGTCGGTACTGTGTTCACATTACCGACCGTGAGAAATGACCTATGGTTACCTCTGCAAGCTCGTTACAAGGCTGCATTCTGTACAATGTCAGTCGCGGCAGGATGCAAGCGTCGTGGGACCTCGGTGGATTACGCCTGAGCTGTGTGTTGGGGGGTGTAATAAAGGGGTGAAAGAGGGGGCTTTTGTGTTTTATTTAAAATAAAGGATTTTTCGGTGTGTGTTTATTCACTTTACTTAGGGGTAATCATGTAAGCTGTCTCATAGACGCTGCCATTTAACTCCTTATTACCTGGATTGCCACCGCATCGTGGCAACCTGGCGGCGGTTCGTTCGGCGTCACAGCAACGTCACTAAGCGGGTGTCCAATAGAAGCGGAGGGGCGGAGATGAACAGGACGTAACATCCCGCCCACCTGCTTCCTTCCGCATTGCTGGTGGACGCAGGTAAGGTGAGGTTCCTCGTTCCTGCGGTGTCACACATAGCGATGTGTGCTGCCGCAGGAACGACGAACTGCATCGTACACGCAGCAGCAACGATAATTGGGAATAGGGGGCTATGTCAACGATTAGCGATTTTGAGCGTTTTTGCAAGGATTCAAAATCGCTCATAGGTGTCACACGCAACAACATCGCTAAAGCGGCCGGATGTCCTAGCGTGTAAAGCGTGCACACCAGTGACTATGCAAGGGGAATACATGTAATAGCAGAAACTGCTGTGTGAATACTGACATGAAAAATTCAATAGCTATATGTAAGAATGAAATGTGAAAAATGGAACCTGCATTACTGCCATGAACATATGAATCAAGAGAAATTTAGCTACTGAATTGATCAATGCAATAGAGCCCCAACACTACGCCAAAGTATTTCTCTACGTTGGGGTCCCTAGCTTGTGTGTGTCCTCTCATGCAGTTAAAAAACCTACCGTGTATGGGAAGCTCAGACCCAGGCTATTTATGCGTATGATATGGATTGGCAATAGGTGTGGTTGGGGAGGGTTCACAAACGAAAAAATACTAACAATTAAGGAATAACGTGTGGAACTCCATTCTATGTCTGAACTGGGTGCAAAAACCTAAAAAAAATCACTATATGGAGATAAGGTATTTGTTAGTAGTTTTTCGTTTGTGAACCCTCCCCACTCACACCTATTGCCAATCCACACGATACGTATATATAGCCTGGGTCTCCGCTTCCCATACACGGTAAGTTTTTTAACTGCATGAGAGGACACACACAAGCTAGGGACCCCAACGTAGAGAAATACTTTGGCGTAGTGTTGGGGCTCTATTGCATTAATCAATTCAGTAGCTAAATTTCTCTTGATTCATATGTTCATGGCAGTAATGCAGGTTCCATTTTTCACATTTCATTCTTACATATAGCTATTGAATTTTTCATGTCAGTATTCACACAGCAGTTTTTGCTATTACATGTATTCCCCTTGCATAGTCACTGGTGTGCATACCTTATCTCCATATAGTGATTTTTTTTTAGGTTTTTGCACCCAGTTCAGACAGAGAATGGAGTTCCAAACGTTATTCCTTATTTGTAGCGTGTAAAGCGGCCTTTAGGCTATGTGCGCATGCTGCAGTTTTTTCTGCACACAAACTGCAACCAAAACTGCACCTTGTCACAGAGGGCCTGGAAATGAAAAAAAACAAAACGCGATTGTAATGATGGTACATTTTTACCGCGATTTTGCTGCATTTTTATTAATGTTTTTTAAAGAAGAAACAATATATGATAGGATAATTGATAGACAGCTAGAATACATAGACAGACAGGATAGATAGAAATAAATAACAGAATAGAATTAAAGAGAGATCGCTAGCTTAGTAGCTTTTTTTTTTAATTTTGGGGGTAAAAAAATGACATGGGGTCCCTCCATTGTTCATATCCAGCACAGGAACAGCAGCAGCTGCACCCTGCAACCCCCAGCTCTCTGCTGTACCTTGGGTGGTTATGAAAAATAGAGGGGATCCCACTTTTTTTTTTTTTTAAGAATATGGGGTCCCCCACATTTTTCTAAAACCAGCCAAGGTACAGCAGAGAGATGAGGTCTGATATTATTAGGGTGGGAAGGGCCATTGTTATTTGGCCCTTTCTAGAATAACAATAGCAGACCACAGATGCCCCAGAAGTGGCCATAAGATGCGCCAATTCTTGCACTGGTCCTAGCTCTTCCCATTGCCCTGGTGTGGTGGCAATCCGGTAATTAGGAGGTAATAACAGCCCACAGCTACTACTAAGCCCTAGCTTAGTGATGGCAGGCGTCTATGGAAGACCTCATCATTCATTTGTGAGTGAAAGTAAATAAACACAAACACCCAAAAAATCCTTTATGTGAAAAAAAAAAGACAAAAAAAGCAAGCACCGTTTTCACCACTTTATTAACCCCCAAACATCTCTCCAGGTCCGACGTAAACCACATGAAGTCTCAAGGCGATTCAGCTCTACTACATCCCTTTCCTGTCACAGCGAGTGTCATAGAACATAACTGCGGGCTGTGAGCTGCATGGAGCAAGCGAAGTGAGCCGCGTGATAAGTGGTGATGTCACTTGGGTGATTTGTGGTTCCAGCGGGAGTCCATGTGTCTTCGAGTCCGCGACCGAAGTGAGCTGCAAGTGGAGGACTCACCAGAGTGATGTCACCATTGATCGCGCACCTCACTTCACTTGCTGCCTGGAGTTCACAGCGAGCAGTCTTGTTCTATGGCGCTCGCTATGAGTGTCAGATGTAGCAGTGCTGGAAGTGTCGTGGGACCTCGTGTGGACCTGGAGGGGTGTATAAGGGGTTAATAAAGTGGTGAAAGAGGGTGGCTTTTTTGTCTTTTATTTCAAAAGAAGGGAATTTTGTTACTTACCGTAAATTCCTTTTCTTCTAGCTCCTATTGGGAGACCCAGACGATTGGGGTGTATAGTACTGCCTCCGGAGGCCACACAAAGCATTACACTAAAAAGTGTAAGGCCCCTCCCCTTCTGGCTATACACCCCCCGTGGGATCACGGGCTGATCAGTTTTAGTGCTAAAGCAAGAAGGAGGAAAGCCAATAACTGGTTTAAACAAATTCACTCCGAAGTAACATCGGAGAACTGAAAACCATTCAACATGAACAACATGTGTACCCGAAAACAACCAAAAATCCCGAAGGACAACAGGGCGGGTGCTGGGTCTCCTAATAGGAGCTAGAAGAAAAGGAATTTACGGTAAGTAACAAAATTCCCTTCTTCTTCGGCGCTCCATTGGGAGACCCAGACGATTGGGACGTCCAAAAGCTGTCCCTGGGTGGGTAAAGAAATACCTCATGTTAGAGCTGCAAAGACAGCCTTCCCCTACGGGGAAGCAACTGCCGCCTGCAGGACTCTTCTACCTAGGCTGGCGTCCGCCGAAGCATAGGTATGCACCTGATAATGTTTGGTGAAAGTGTGCAGACTCGACCAGGTAGCTGCCTGGCACACCTGTTGAGCCGTAGCCTGGTGTCGTAATGCCCAGGACGCACCCACGGCTCTGGTAGAATGGGCCTTCAGCCCTGATGGAACCGGAAGCCCAGCAGAACGGTAGGCTTCAAGAATTGGTTCTTTGATCCATCGAGCCAGGGTGGCTTTGGAAGCCTGCGACCCTTTGCGCTTACCAGCGACAAGGACAAAGAGTGCATCCGAGCGGCGCAGGGGCGCCGTGCGGGAAATGTAGATTCTGAGTGCTCTCACTAGATCCAACAAATGTAAATCCTTTTCATACCGATGAACTGCATGCGGATAAAAGGAAGGTAAGGAGATATCCTGATTAAGATGAAAAGAGGATACCACCTTAGGGAGAAACTCCTGAATGGGGCGCAGCACTACCTTGTCCTGGTGGAACACCAGGAAAGGAGCTTTGGATGACAGCGCTGCTAGTTCAGACACTCTCCGAAGAGACGTGACCGCTACCAGAAAGGCCACTTTCTGTGAGAGTCGAGAAAGTGACACGTCCCTCAGAGGCTCGAAGGGCGGCTTCTGGAGAGCAACAAGGACCTTGTTTAGATCCCACGGATCTAACGGCCGCCTGTACGGAGGTACGATATGACAAACCCCCTGCAGGAACGTGCGCACCTGAGACAGTCGTGCTAGACGCTTCTGAAAAAACACGGATAGCGCCGAGACTTGCCCTTTAAGGGAGCCGAGCGACAAGCCCTTTTCCAACCCAGATTGCAGGAAGGAAAGAACGACAGGTAACGCGAATGGCCAGGGGGATACTCCTTGTGCAGAGCACCAGGATAAGAAAATCTTCCACGTTCTGTGGTAGATCTTAGCAGAAGTGGACTTCCTAGCCTGTCTCATGGTGGCCACGACCCCTTGGGGTAATCCTGAAGACGCTAGGATCCAGGACTCAATGGCCACACAGTCAGGTTCAGGGCCGCAGAATTCCGATGGAAAAACGGCCCTTGGGACAGTAAGTCTGGACGGTCTGGTAGTGCCCACGGTTGGCCGACCGTGAGATGCCACAGATCCGGGTACCACGACCTCCTCGGCCAGTCTGGAGCGACGAGTATGACGCGGCCGCAATCGGATCTGATCTTGCGTAACACTCTGGGCAAGAGTGCCAGAGGTGGAAACACATAAGGGAGCCGGAACTGCGACCAATCTTGCACTAAGGCGTCTGCCGCCAGAGCTCTTTGATCGCGAGACCGCGCTATGAAGGTCGGGACCTTGTTGTTGTGCCGAGACGCCATTAGGTCGACGTCCGGCACCCCCCAGCGGCGGCAGATTTCCTGAAACACGTCCGGGTGAAGGGACCATTCCCCTGCGTCCATGCCCTGGCGACTGAGGAAGTCTGCTTCCCAGTTTTCTACGCCCGGGATGTGAACTGCTGATATGGTGGATGCTCTTTCCTCCACCCACATCAGAATCCGCCTGACTTCCTGGAAGGCTTGCCGACTGCGTGTCCCTCCTTGGTGGTTGATGTATGCCACCGCTGTGGAGTTGTCCGACTGAATTCGGATCTGCTTTCCTTCCAGCCACTGCTGGAAGGCTAGTAGGGCAAGATACACTGCCCTGATTTCCAGAACATTGATCTGAAGGGTGGACTCCTGCTGAGTCCACGTCCCTTGAGCCCTGTGGTGGAGAAAAACTGCTCCCCACCCTGACAGACTCGCGTCTGTCGTGACCACCGCCCAGGATGGGGGTAGGAAGGATCTTCCCTGTGATAATGAGGTGGGAAGAAGCCACCATTGCAGAGAGTCCTTGGCCGTCTGAGAAAGGGAGACTTTCCTGTCTAGGGAAGTTGTCTTCCCGTCCCATTGGCGGAGAATGTCCCATTGAAGTGGGCGCAGATGAAACTGCGCGAACGGGACTGCCTCCATTGCTGCCACCATCTTCCCTAGGAAGTGCATGAGGCGCCTTAAGGGGTGCGACTGACCCTGAAGGAGAGACTGCACCCCTGTCTGTAGTGACCGCTGCTTGTCCAGCGGAAGCTTCACTATCGCTGAGAGAGTATGAAACTCCATGCCAAGATACGTTAGTGATTGAGTCGGTGACAGATTTGACTTTGAAAAGTTGATGATCCACCCGAAAGTCTGGAGAGTCTCCAGCGCAACATTCAGGCTGTGTTGGCATGCCTCTTGAGAGGGTGCTTTGACAAGTAGATCGTCTAAGTAAGGGATCACCGAATGTCCCTGAGAATGCAAGACTGCTACCACTGCCGCCATGACCTTGGTGAAAACCCGTGGGGCTGTCGCCAGACCAAATGGCAGAGCTACGAACTGGAGATGGTCGTCTCCTATCACGAAACGTAGAAAACGTTGGTGCTCTGTAGCAATCGGCACGTGGAGATAAGCATCTTTGATGTCTATTGATGCAAGGAAATCTCCTTGAGACATTGAGGCAATGACTGAGCGGAGGGATTCCATCCGGAACCGTCTGGCGTTCACATGCTTGTTGAGCAGCTTTAGGTCCAGAACAGGACGAAACGAGCCGTCCTTTTTTGGAACCACAAAGAGATTGGAGTAAAAACCTTGCCCTTGTTCCTGCAGAGGAACAGGGATCACCACTCCTTCTGCTTTTAGTGAGCACACCGCCTGCAGAAGGGCATCTGCTCGGTCGGGATGTGGGGAGGTTCTGAAGAACCGAGGCGGAGGACGAGAACTGAACTCTATCCTGTACCCGTGAGACAAAACGTCTGTTACCCACCGGTCTTTGACCTGTGGCAGCCAAATGTCGCAAAAGCGGGAGAGCCTGCCACCGACCGAGGATGCGGAGGGATGAGGCCGAAAGTCATGAGGCAGCCGCCTTGGAAGCGGTTCCTCCGGTTGCTTTCTTGGGGCGTGAGTGAGCCCGCCAGGAATCTGAGCTCCTTTGCTCCTTCTGAGTCCCTTTGGACGAGGAGAATTGGGTCTTGCCGGAGCCTCGAAAGGACCGAAACCTCGACTGCCACTTCCTCTGCTGAGGTTTGCTTGATCTGGGCTGGGGTAAGGAGGAGTCTTTACCCTTGGATTGTTTAATGATTTCAGCCAATTGTTCACCAAACAGTCTATCTACAGATAGTGGCAAGCTGGTTAAACATTTTTTGGAAGCAGAATCCGCTTTCCATTCCTTTAACCACAAGGCTCTGCGCAAAACCACAGAGTTGGCAGACGCCATTGCGGTACGGCTTGTAGAGTCCAGGACAGCGTTGATAGCGTAAGTCGCAAACGCAGACATTTGCGAGGTTAGGGACGCTACTCGCGGCACTGCTGGACGTATGATAGAGTCCACCTGTGCCAGACCAGCTGAAATAGCTTGGAGTGCCCACACGGCCGCGAATGCTGGAGCAAACGACGCGCCGATAGCTTCATAGACAGACTTTAACCAAAGGTCCATCTGTCTGTCATTGGCATCTTTAAGCGAAGCCCCATCCTCCACTGCAACTATGGATCTAGCCGCAAGCCTGGAGATTGGGGGGTCCACCTTTGGACACTGGGTCCAGCGTTTGACCACGTCAGGGGGAAAGGGATAACGTGTATCCTTAAGACGTTTGGAGAAACGCTTGTCTGGGTAAGCATGGTGTTTCTGGACTGATTCTCTGAAGTCAGCGTGGTCCAGAAAAGTACTCAATTTACGCTTGGGATACCTGAAATGGAACTTCTCCTGCTGTGCAGCTGCCTCCTCTGCAGAAGGGGCAGGGGGAGAAATTTCCAATAGACTATTGATGGCCGCTATAAGGTCATTTACCATGGCGTCACCATCAGGAGTATCCAGATTGAGAGCGGTTTCAGGATTAGACTCCTGATCACCCTCCTCTGTCTCATCATGTAGAGACTCATCTCGCTGAGACCCTGATCCGCGTGATGACGTGGAGGGTCTCTCCCAGCGAGCTCGCTTAGGCTGCCTGGGACTGTCATCTGAATCAGAGCCGTCAGGCTGAGATGCCTGGGACCCCCTTGAAGCACGGATTAACTCCAACTGAGGGGGACCGGGGAACGTTGCCGCAGCAGTGTCCATGGTCTGAGTAACTGGCCTGGCCTGCAAGGTCTCTAGGATCTTTGTCATAGTGACAGACATCTTGTCAGCAAAAACTGCAAACTCTGTCCCCGTCACCGGGACAGGGTTCACCGGTGACTCTGCCTGGGCCACTACCACCATAGACTCCGGCTGACGAAGTGGCACAGGGACCGAACATTGCACACAATGGGGGTCATTGTAACCTGCCGGTAGATCAGCCCCACAAGCGGCACAAGCAGCGCTTACAGCCTGTGTCTTGGCACCCTTGCGTTTTGCGGATGACATGTTGTCGTCTCCTCAGAGCAAGATAGGGTATACAGCCAAGAAGCGACCTTACAGTGCAATATATATATATGGTATAGAGAAAAAAAGGTACACCAAAATAACACTGTGGCACTAGTGGGGCCAGCACTAAAGTGCTGCTTACCGCCCGCTTAACGCGGGTGTGTGGTCGCCAGAAATCCCTTGTCTGGGTCTCCCAGAGCCTGTGTCCGTTCTCCAGCCAGACTGCATGTAGGAATGGCTGCCGGCGTCCTATGGAGAGGGGCGGGCCCTGGGCGTGTGCAGACAAAGAGCGGGAAACCTGCGTCCCACTGTGCTCAGTGAGAGGGCTGGAGCATGTAAATAAGACTCCAGCCCTCGGCGCTGATTAATCGTACAGCGTCTCTCCCTTGCCCTGATTGACAGGGTGGGGGCGGGAACGAAGCGGAGCTAGGCCGCAGAAGCCAGGGACTAAATTTACAAGCGACGCCGTCGTAAAAGCACGGTTGGCGCTAAGTCCCCGGCGCACTACAAGTCGCAGCCGCGCCGCCGCTCCAAGGGCGGCCGGCGCGGCAGTCCCCAACACATAAAGTCACCCAGAAAAAACTGCAGTGACTGTAACCCCAGCGCGCAGCGCTACTGTCCCTGGCGCACTAGCACACCCAGCAAGTCTGGAATGTGCGCGGCCTGTTTGGGACACAGAGTACCTGAATGTCGCAGGGCCTTGTCCCTGAACGGTACCCAGCTCCGTATCCAGCAGGTTCCATGGGTCTGTGGATGGAGCCCGGCCTCAGGGCTTGGGGGCCGGTAAGATCCCACTTCCTCAGAGCCCCTCAGGGGGATGGGGAAGGAAAACAGCATGTGGGCTCCAGCCTCCGTACCCGCAATGGGTACCTCAACCTTAACAAACACCGCCGACGTAAAGTGGGGTGAGAAGGGAGCATGCTGGGGGCCCTAGTATGGGCCCTCTTTTCTTCCATCCGACATAGTCAGCAGCTGCTGCTGACTAAACAGTGGAGCTATGCGTGGATGTCTGACCTCCTTCGCACAAAGCAGAAAACTGATCAGCCCGTGATCCCACGGGGGGTGTATAGCCAGAAGGGGAGGGGCCTTACACTTTTTAGTGTAATGCTTTGTGTGGCCTCCGGAGGCAGTACTATACACCCCAATCGTCTGGGTCTCCCAATGGAGCGCCGAAGAAAAAGGATTTTTTAGGTGTTTGTGTTTATATACTTTTATTTACAGGTTAGTGATCAGGGGGTGTCTCATTGACGCCTGCCATGACTAATCTAGGACATAGTGGCTGCTATGGGCTTCCATTAAGTCCCTCATTACCCCGATTGCCATCGCACCAGGGCAATCGGGAAGAGCTAGGTAAAGTCCCGGGACTGTCAAATCTAATGGATGCGGCAATTCCGGGTGGCTGCTGGTTTTTATTTTTAGGCTGAGGAGAAACTAATAACCATAGGCCTCCCCAGTCCGAAATTGACTACACGCTGTATTTTTAAAAATTATTTATTTTACTGTACGATATAAACCTGCCCACCAGCATCTGTGATTGGTTGCAGTCAGACAGATGTCACTCACTCAGTGTGCGGGCATGTCTGACTGTGAGTAGGGGAAGCAGTGAACATGTATGAGCCTAATGAGTGGCCAGCTCGGGAAGAACAAAGAGCTGCCGCATGGGAGCAGTGTGACAGCCGCCCCGGTGATCGGTGAGTACGTAGATCTTGGAGAGAGAGACACCGACACCCCAAAAGCATTAATTTTGTCATTCTGGAACTAAGTTCAGGAGCTGCGTTGACAAAACCACAGGTAAAACGTATGCAAACAATTTGTAACCATGCGTTTTGCCATCTGTTTTTCCACCCCTCATTGATTTCAATGGTTGTCAAAAGTTGACAAAAAAGCAACAAGAATGAACATGCTGCTACTTTTTTGTCACAAAATTTTGTAAAAAAAAACCTGCTGACAGATAAACTGCAATGTGCGCACAGCAAATCTGACTTCTCATAGACTTTGCTGGGAAGTCGAGAAAGAAAGTTCTGACAACAAAACTGCAACAAAAAACGCGATAAAAACTGCAGCGTGCGCATGTAGCCTTAGTGGGTTATAGAAATACCTGTACACTGCTGTATATTTCCCATTTATAAAAGTCATATCAGCAAACCGTGGGAGACATGCTACAAACACAATGGGAGAACGTATACTTAAAAGCAGATGCTGATACATATTACTTGTGTCTGATCTGCTTTGATTTTCTGATTGCATTTTTTTAAATGAGATTTTCTGCACAGGATTATCAGGATGACCGTCTCCCTGATGCTTTATAAAAGCCACATGAACCATAAGAAGCAGTATTCTCATTATTCTGGGAGCATTTCCTACACAGGAAGTAGAGCATTTGTGCAGTGTGTACCGTGTCACCTTCAATGGGAAGGTGCGTGCGGCGTCACTAAGCGGCCAGCCAATAGAAGCGGAGGGGCGGAGATTAGCGGGACATAACATGCCGCCCACCTTCTCCCTTTCGCATTGTCGGTGGAGGCAGGTAAGGAGATGTTTGTCGCTCCTGCGGCGTCACATATAGCGATGTGTGGTGTTGCAGGAACGCGGAACAACATCGTACTGGCAGCAGAAGCGATATTATGAAAAGGAGCAACGTGTCAAGGATTTTTAACGTTTTTGCGATCGGTGATTGTCGCTCCTAGGGTTTACACGCTGTGATGTCGCTACCGGCGCCGGATGTGCGTCACTAACGACGTGACCCCGACGATATATCGTTACCGATGTCACAACGTGTAACGTACCCCTAAGACTTTGTATGATATAGTAAAATGGAATATACTATTTTTTTGTGTTAAATCAGGTTTTTGTGTTAAATATTTTTTTAACTACCGTACTTCTGGACTGCCCACTGACTATAAATGTCTGAGCAATCCACACATTGGCTGCATTGACGTTGTAACCTGCCACATAGAGAGCAGCAGACCTGAGGAGGGTGGATGTGTGGCAGTATATTTACAGACTCAAGGTGACATGGAATATAGTAATACCCGGGAGTAACCCCCTTCACACCTTTTCTGTGACAGAGCTGCCTGGTACCCATGCTGATCACTACTGATCACTGCTCTGAGTGCACACGCTTTGTCATGGTTTATAGAAAGCCACCCTATTATGTTATATACATTACGGCTTCACTCCACATTTGGCAGAGACAATGGTCATGCAACAGATGTGCTGCACACTATGGGGCACAGATAAATTGCCATCCACAAAATACATGTACCGCTCCATACGTGACAGGGACAGGGGCCATCCACCGAGTGTGCTGCTCTCTATATGGGAGGGACATTGACCATCCACCAGGTGTGCTGCTCTCTATGCGGGAGGGACAGTGGCCATCCACCAGGTGTGCTGCTCTCTATGTGGAAAGGACATTGACCATCCACCAGGTGTGCTGCTCTCTATGTGGAAAGGACATTGACCATCCACCAAGTGTGCTGCTCTCTATGTGGGAGGGACATTGACCATCCAAGTGTGCTGCTCTCTATGCGGGAGGGACAGTGGCCATTCACCAAGTGTGCTGCTTTCTATGCGGTAGGGACAGTGGCCATCCACCAAGTGTGCTGCTCTCTATGTGGGAGGGACATTGACCATTCACCAAGTGTGCTGCTCTCTATGCGGGAGGGACAGTGGCCATCCACCAAGTGTGCTGCTCTCTATGTGGGAGGGACATTGACCATTCACCAAGTGTGCTGCTCTCTATGCGGGAGGGACAGTGGCCATCCACCAAGTGTGCTGCTCTCTATGTGGGAGGGACATTGACCATTCACCAAGTGTGCTGCTCTCTATGCGGGAGGGACAGTGGCCATCCACCAAGTGTGCTGCTCTCTATGTGGGAGGGACATTGACCATCCACCAGGTGTGCTGCTCTCTATGTGGGAGGGACATTGACCATTCACCAAGTGTGCTGCTCTCTATGCAGGAGGGACAGTGGCCATCCACCAAGTGTGCTGCTCTCTATGCAGGAGGGACAGTGGCCATCCAAGTGTGCTGCTCTCTATGTGGGAGGGACAGTGGCCATTCACCAAGTGTGCTGCTCTCTATGTGGGAGGGACATTGACCATTCACCAAGTGTGCTGCTCTCTATGCGGGAGGGACAGTGGCCATCCACCAAGTGTGCTGCTCTCTATGCGGGAGGGACAGTGGCCATCCACCAAGTGTGCTGCTCTCTATGTGGGAGGGACATTGACCATCCACCAGGTGTGCTGCCCAACATGCGGCAGGGACAGGAGTCGTTCACCAGGTGTGTTGCTCTACATGCAGCAGGGACAGTGACCATCCACCAGGTGTGCTGCTCTCTATGTGGTAGAGACAGGGGTCATCCACCAGGTGTGCTGCTCTCTATGTGGTAGAGACAGGGGTCATCCACCAGCGTGCTGCTCTCTATGTGGTAGGGACAGGGGTCATCCACCAGGTGTGCTGCTCTCTATGTGGTAGAGACAGGGGTCATCCACCAGGTGTGCTGCTCTCTATGTGGTAGAGACAGGGGTCATCCACCAGGTGTGCTGCTCTCTATGTGGTAGGGACAGGGGTCATCCATCAAGTGTGCTGCTCTCTATGTGGGAGGGACATTGACCATCCACCAAGTGTGCTGCTCTCTATGCGGGAGGGACATTGACCATTCACCAAGTGTGCTGCTCTCTATGCGGGAGGGACATTGACCATTCACCAAGTGTGCTGCTCTCTATGCGGGAGGGACAGTGGCCATCCACCAAGTGTGCTGCTCTCTATGCGGGAGGGACATTGACCATGCACCAAGTGTGCTGCTCTCTATGTGGGAGGGACATTGACCATGCACCAAGTGTGCTGCTCTCTATGTGGGAGGGACATTGACCATGCACCAAGTGTGCTGCTCTCTATGTGGGAGGGACATTGACCATGCACCAAGTGTGCTGCTCTCTATGTGGGAGGGACATTGACCATGCACCAAGTGTGCTGCTCTCTATGTGGGAGGGACATTGACCATGCACCAAGTGTGCTGCTCTCTATGTGGGAGGGACAGGGGTCATCCACCAGGTGTGCTGCTCTCTATGCGGGAGGGACATTGACCATGCACCAAGTGTGCTGCTCTCTATGTGGGAGGGACAGGGGTCATCCACCAGATGTGCTGCTCTCTATGTGGCAATGATGCTGCTATCAACAATTAGTTTCCATGAAAGCCTAGCACATGTGGCTGCTCCATCACTGGGACAGCTGCCACAAGCCGATACATGGCACAGTACAGAATAGCTGCCGGGCGGTGGATGACACCAGCCTGCACACTGCCCATTACAAGAACCTTCAGCAACAAATGAACTTGTAGTGCCACTCACACTGAGGAGGACGGGGGCGACATGGAAAACATCGGATCCTGAGAGGGAAAGGACCTTTCATGACGTCACGGCCATGTGATTAACACGTGGATGGGGAGTTAGATATCCGGATGTTGCTGTCTAGCGTTTGTAGATGGTTAGAGCGCAAGGACCTGTGGGGACGTCACAACCATGTGATCAGCCGTATGTCGGGAGATGTTTAGTTGGAGCATAAGTTTCCTCGCTTCTAGGCAATGTCTGTAAGAAGCTGGTGTGGACTGTGCACTGTGTGTATAGCCACTCGTGCTCCTGGAGGAGACATCCCACTGTATCTAATGTGTGTATATAGCCACAGTACGCATGCGCAATATCTGCACCCAGCCTGCGCTACTCGTGCACATGCGGGTGACATCCCTTCTAATTAGTGATGGGTAAAATGCGATTTTTTTGGTGAGCCGGCTCTTTTGGCTCCGAAAACGGCTCTTCATTTCCTATTACCTTTGGCTTTAAATTTGAAGCCCAATTGTGGTATGTTTTAACCCATGATTGTATACCTTTTAGTAAAAATCTACACATGTGCCAATTTATGACATAAAACAGAATAGTTTCCAGAATAAACAGATTTTATATTATTTGCTGTAAAAACTTTAACAAACACAATGTTTGATAAAAAAAGAGTGCAGAAATCAAACAAGTGCAATTCAATGAGCTCAACACTACTGGCAATTGTATGCAAAATCGGATGTGATGTGAGAGTGCTGTACTGCCTTGTATAGGACTAGTTCTGTGCATGAAGTTGGTCCCTCAGATTGACACTGCTATCATGTAACAGGGGCTGCTGGGAGGTTATTCACATACCAGAAACAACAGAACCATTCCAAGCTGCACTAGCTAATGGTGCATTTACACAGTCGCTGCAGCACCCGAGCCTGCGATCCAGTGATGCTCAATCCAGCATCGCGGATCATTTGTTCTCTTCCATTCAAGTGAATGGGAGAGAACAAGGGACGCACATTTACATCCGCTGTTTCTCCCTCGCTCAGCGAGGATTTACAAGCTGGCGGTAAATAACTATAATCAGGCTAAATCCAGATGTCAGTGTTCCTTTAATAAAGTGCCTGACTGCCTGACTGCTGCTTGCTTGTCACAGATTGGAGGGGGCGGGGCTGTGAGTCAGTGCTATGTGCGGCAGCAGGAGGAGCATGCATTCTCAGTCTCCTGGATAAGATCAGAGTGACTACGGCCGGGAGGGGCGGGGCAAGAGGGGACTGACTGTGGAACGGAACTGGCAAAGAGCCGTTTACATTTCAATTGGCTCCCTGCCAGGAGCCGACTCATATGATTCACTATGAAGAGCCGGCTCGTTCAGGAGCTACCCATCACTACTTCTAATGTGTGTGGCGCCTCCTCTGGTGCGTGCACGTATTACAGGCCGGATCTTTCTACGTTTTTGAATATTTATTTTTGTAGTTATATTTGTTTATTCATTTGTGTTTTTCTGCTTTGTTCTGTTTTCTATGAGATGACCTCAGAGCTTCATATTGGTAATGATTGCCATGGTTTTTAGATACTCACTTTTGATCTTTTTCGTATTGCTGTAATGTATAGGAATTACCTGGGCAGTTGGTGACAGTCCCATTTCTCCATGTGTGTGTGACGCCCTTGTAGTCACAGACATAACACCACACACACACCTTTCCCTAGACAGTCACACCAGTCAAACAAAAATCCTTGTTGCCTCCCTCCAGGGTCTGATGTCCACACCAGGTGGGGCGGAGCCAGGCGGTTGGCCCCACCCACCGAGGAGTTCACAGGTCTGGAGGCGGGAAAAGCAGTCAGTAGAGTTTGGAGGTGAAAGTGAGAGGACAGAAACTGCAAGTGTCTGGGTCGGAGCCCAGGCACTGACAGCAAGGTTGGCAGACGGTGGTGGCCATCTGCAGGAGTCAGTGAATCTCTGCAGAGCTGTAGGTCCAGGGTCGGGCGTTGGCCCGCCGGTACCGAACCGGGGAGCGGAGTGAAGTTAAGCACACAGGCAGGGCCATCGGACCCCAACCAGGCTTGGAGCCGCCGACAATAGTAAAATCCGAGTGTGACAGGAATCCCAGGCGTTTCCCAACAACCAAGACCCGACAGAAGGCAACAGTCCACACCGAGAGGATATACAGCCACCGCCATAGGCTAGAGATCCAAGGGCCAGCGCCTGCGGACAAAACGGGCTCCTACGGCACCTATACGCCGGGGAGCAGACTACCGGTGGGCAACCACAGGAGTCAGAACATTCTAACAGGTGCAGGGAAAGACAGCCACCATCAGCCGTCCGAGGAGAGCACAACACTGCAGCCGGCTGCGGGACCCGTCCATCCAGCCGTTTGGTTTATCAGAGACTCTGTCATTGACTGTCTGAGTGAGTACACCAGTGCCATCCGGCACCGCGCCGCACTGTCCCTGCAACCCTGCACCCCCAACCATCCAGCCTCCCCGTATCACCACCGGGCCCCGGGATCACCAACCCCTACCCACGGAGGGGACAACATCCTAGCTGCTCCTTACCATCCTTCCCGGGATCCCCGTCACCAGCAGCGGTGGTGCTAATAATCACCATGACCCGTGGGTGGTGTCACGAACTATCTCCCTAAACAAATCACCCCCTTTTCACTCGTGGACGAGGAGCGCTGCTCAAGTCCCCGGGTCCGGCCCACCGCTCGAGCCACCGAGCAGCAGCAAAAGCCCCAGGCCCGAGCGTGGCGAGCGCGTCCCCTCCGCCCGCAACAACTTGGCGTCACGAACAGGATAGAACCAATCTACCTACCGGTAGAAGTGCGCCTTGCAGTCCCCGCCGGCGGCGTCCGTCCGAAAAATTTGAAGTGCCGCCATCTTTGGCGCGAATATTTCCCGCTCGAGCGTCTTCCCCGAGCAGGGAAGGTGCGAAAGTGAAGCCCCGCCCCCAAAGAGGAAGTGCTAGAAAGAACCAAGGGGGGGCGGGTGAAAGCCTGCCTCATGTAACCGAGGGCATAAGAAGCGGGGACGCCAGAACCCTGAAACCTTCCCGTTCCTGGAAGCACAAGCATCAGGATATTCACCCCATCTGAAAGCCCCGAGTCCCCGGAGCTCACACCCGGGACGGCGGCGTGGCTGAATGCCCAACTGATGGTGCTGTGCTGTCGCAACCGGACCCAGGTGCGTGACCTGCTGGATCGCTGGACCGCTGAACTGGAGGAGCTGGCTGCGGTTGTGCGGGCACATGAAATAGAGGCCATGCCAGAGGAGCTGGTGAGTGACCCACGCCCATATGTCCCCGAGGAACCGACCGCTGCAGCTGAAGGACCCGGTCTACCCCCGGCCCCTGCAGGGCCCGCTCCATCGCCCATGCTGACCGCCCCTACTGCCCCGCTCAGCCCACCGCTCCCGATGGGGATGGCGGAGTCCGCGCTGACGCCCCGCCATGGCCCAGAGGCCCGAGAGGACGCCGGCCAACCGAATGTTGGAGCGGTTGGCTCAGAAGAACCGATGGCGGTCCTCCGTGCACCGACCGATGACGAATCGCCTGCCACTGAGGAGCCACGGGTCTGGGCTCAGTTGGAAACCGTATCTGTCCTGCCGGGTCCCGCCCTCAGTCCCCTTGAGTCGGATGACAGCGGCTCAGGGGCTGACACAGAGCCTGTCTCAGAGGAAGAAGGGGTCTTCGACTTGCATAATATGGAGGCTACCTACATCCCTCGGAGTGGCAACAATGGATGCCGGCGCGCCTGCCGCGTGCTGGATTGGCTAGAGACTGTAGTTCTTCGCCTGGAGCAGGGCGAGGAGTACGGAAATGAGCAATAATGGCAGCGGTCCTCCGTTGCAACCCAGTTGTCCCCGTTGGGACCCCCAGCACCATGTTTCCGTTAAACTCAGGTGATTGGTGTTCATTCATTTATCACCTGATCATCAACCAGTTGATTATTCCGGCCGTTGCCGGCAATTGTCCCCGTGGGGACGCTGTGTGTTTTCACCGCCCACATGAGGAACTACTCATGAACATGGCCGAGAACTTGCAGGCCAACCACGAACTTGTGGTTTTGTAAATAGTTTGTGGGCCGTTTTCCGTTCCGTGCCGCCTCCGGAGAGGCAGATTGGAGGAAGGGCCCGCAGCAGAGTAGGCTGGGGCCCGGCCCCCACCAGCACCGGTGGCCATCCTCCGGGGGTCAGGGGTCCCCCTGGACGTGGGGTCCCCTGAAGTGACAGCCGGGTGCGAGATACCATACCCGTTCCCGCTCGGGTAACCTGGACCAGGACTGGGGTAAAGGGGTGCTGCCCGTTTCCTAGGGGCAGCATCAAGGTTTAGGTTGCTTGGGTGGGGGAGCGGATGACCATGAACCCGTCCGTCATTATTAAAAATGTTTTCATATGTTTGAAACGTTAAAGTGCCATGCCTCCCGTAAGGGAAGAACTGAAAAGTATGCTTGTGTTAAATGTTTTATATGTTAATTTATATTTTACAGAAAAATAAAACCGGTGATGGACGGGCAGCCCGCGGACGGTCTGCATTTTATCAAGGGGGAATGTGACGCCCTGGACTAGCCAGGTAGTCACAGACATAGCAGGAGTTAGTGAATCTCTGCAGAGCCGTAGGACCGGGGTCGGGCGTTGGCCCGCCGGTACCGAACCAGGGAGTGGAGTGAAGCTAAGCACACAGGCAGGACCATCGGACCCCGACCAGGCTTGGAGCCGCCGACAATAGTCAAATCCGAGTGTGACAGGAACCCCAGGGGTTTCCCAACAACCAAGACCCGACAGAAGGCAACAGTCCACACCAAGAGGATATACAGCCACCGCAATAGGCTAGAGATCCAAGGGCCAGCGCCTGCGGACAAAACGGGCTCCTACGGCACCTATACGCCGGGGAGCGGACTACCGGTGGGCAACCACAGGAGTCAGAACATTCTAACAGGTGCAGGGAAAGACAGCCACCATCAGCCGTCCGGGGAGAGCACAACACTGCAGTCGGCTGCGGGACCCGTCCATCCAGCCGTTTGGTTTACCAGAGACTCTGTCATTGACTGTCTGAGTACACCAGTGCCATCCGGCACCGCACCACGCTGTCCCTGCAACCCTGCACCCCCAGCCATCCAGCCTCCCCGTACCACCATCGGGCCCCGGGATCACCAACCCCTACCCACGGAGGGGACAACATCCTAGCTGCTCCCTACCATCCTTCCCGGGATCTCCCCCCCCCCCCCCCGTCACCAGCAGCGGTGGTGCTAATAATCACCACGACCCGTGGGTGGCGTCACAAACTATCTCCCTAAACAAACCACCCCCTTTTCCCTCGTGGACGAGGAGCGCTGCTCAAGTCCCCAGGTCCGGCCCACCGCTCGAGCCACCGATCAGCAGCAGAAGCCCTGGACCCGAGCGTGGCGAGCGCGTCCCCTCTGCCCGCGACATGTGCACAGTACAGGACCGGCCTGGCTTTCAATCTGTATATGTGTACCGCCCCGGGGTAAGTCAGGCTGCTCGGATCCGGGATTGTGGCTCGAGGGGGTATTTACAGGGGATAAGTTTGTGACGCCACCTGTGGGTTGCGCTAATAGTACCGCCACTGCTATAAGGAGTACCGGGGCAGATGGAGTTAAGCAGCCAGATGTTAGTCCTTCCACAGGTAGGGAAGGCCCCGGGCTCAGGGTGTTGGTAGTTATTTGGGAGAGCAGGGTGCAGGGATCACGGTACTCACTGAGGGTAGTCGTGGTGCTGGATGAGGATTATAAAGCAGACACACACTGTGTAGTTAAGCCAAAGTCTCTATGTGCCGCTGCTGGAAGCCCGTCCAAGTACCCGGTCCCACCGATGTCACATAGTAATCTGGAGCCTGCCTCTATGCACAGTTTTGTGTCCGTGTGGGTCCCTATAGCTTGAAGCTGTAAGGTCCCGTTCTTCAGTTTTTAAGTGAAGTCTTGCTCCTAAGGGCTAGCACTTGGGACTTCAGTGGATTGCTTTTTCTGGAAAACCCTGTCCCCCACGGTGTGCTGATGCCTTCAGTCTCTGAGCTCTCTGGGAAGGTCCCTAAAGAACCCATTCCTCTGCAGGTCAATTGTCAGGACATTGAGTCGGCTCCTTACCTAGGGTCCTGTCCCCCGTCGTGCTCGGTAGAGGTCAGTTCTTTTGGGCTTTCTGGTGCCGACAGTCCTCCAAGACTATGTGTGCCGCCCCCGTGTCAGCAGCCAGGCTGCTCGGATCCGGATCTGCGGTGGCGCGAGGGGCGTCCGGACCAGGGGAGGGGGTCTCGCGGCCACTTGAATAAAGGGTGGGGGTATTTTCAGGGGCATTATATTTAGAGTTCGTGACGCCACCCGTGGTGT
Source organism: Anomaloglossus baeobatrachus (assembly GCF_048569485.1). NCBI lineage: Eukaryota > Metazoa > Chordata > Amphibia > Anura > Aromobatidae > Anomaloglossus > Anomaloglossus baeobatrachus. The sequence goes on along the minus strand of NC_134355.1, from coordinate 195,217,210 downwards.
GTGGTAAGGTGGAGTACCACCGCTGTAGCTGGGAGTACTCAGTGGCGATGGAGTGGGCAGTCAGGTGTTTAACCTCTCCACGGGTAGGGAGGATGCCCCGGGACTCGGTGTCGGGGATGTGCCGTTGGGGAGGTAAAGGTCACTTGCGTACTTACTCAGTCCAATAACACTGACACCGACAACTTTAGTAAACCAAAGTTCTGGACACCGCTGAGGGGGACCACACCTGGATCCCGTTTCTGCTGGTGTTACCTTTTGATCTGTGACCTTTCCCTTGGCACCTTGTTTCTAGTTGGTCCCTGTATCTTGAAACTAGTCGGGTCCCGCTCCCTAGTGTGGCTAACTGAGGGAGCTTGCTCTCAGGGTTCATGCTTGGGATTTCTTGGACTGTATGTGTGGAAAGTCCTATCCCTCTCGTTGTGCTACTACCCCGATTTTGGAGCGGGTGGAGAGCGGATCTTGAAGGCTCCGTTCTCGTCGGGCAAATTGTCAGGTTGCCTGAAGCTACTCCCTGACCTAGGGTCCACGTACCCCGTCGTGCCCTGTTGCCAGCCCGGTGATGGTACAAGGCCGCCAGCTGTCCTCCACGACAATACCTTGCCCCTTGTCACGATCCCCTGCGACCAGGGGTCCAGCTCCTACCAGGCCCAGACCAACATCTGCCACCTAGTAGTTCCAAGGAGCCCAGCTCCTGATCTCCTCTCACTTTCACCTCCAACACTACACTGGCCTACTCCTGACACTCCGGACCACCCCTTAACCAACCCCCCACGTGGGCGACCCTATTCCACTCAGGCCGTACACTGGTGTGTCTGGTGGGTGTGGTGTAGAGTGTTCGTAGGATTTTGATTAGCTGGTTTTGGCAACACCACTTGTTAGGGACCCACAACCAAGGAGGAGGTGGATATTGCACAGAAGGGCAGATTGCACAATACCCTGTGACGACCTGATAGTCCAGGGCGTCACACTATGTCTGTCACACCCTGATCCAATGTCACTGCTACCGGTCCCCAAATATATTTATGAGTGCAAGCCAAAAAATGCATAATACATAAGGATAAGGCTGCACATCAAACTTATATAATAGTATAATGCCATAAGCATACCGAAAAATATTGAAGCATACATTGAAAAATGCCACTTGCTAACTTGAAAGTGTGAATAATGAAATGCATACCTGCCATGAATATTAGGAAAAAGGAGATATTTAGCAATCGCATTGATCAATGTAACTGAGCCCCAAAACCTCGTCAAGGTATATCTCTATATTGGGGTCCCTAGCTCTATGACCCTAACTCTGTGTCATCTCATTGCAATTAAAAACTGCTGTGTGTGGAGAGGGGTAACCAAGGACTTGACAAGGTTTTGGGGCTCAGTTACATTGTTCAATGCCATTGCTAAATATTCATGGCAGGAATGCATTTCACTATTCACACTTTCAAGTTAGCAAGTGGCATTTTTCATTCTATGCTTCAATGTTTTTTGGTATGCTTATGGCATTATACTATTATCTAAGTTTGATGTGCAGCCTTATCCTTACAGTGCCTACAAGTAGTATTCAACCCCCTGCAGAGTTAGCAGGTTTGATAAGATGCAAATATGTTAGAGCCTGCAAACTTCAAACAAGAGCAGGATTTATTAACAGATGCATAAATCTTACAAACTAACAAGTTATGTTGCTCAGTTAAATTTTAATAAATTTTCAACATAAAAGTGTGGGTCAATTATTATTCAACCCCTAGGTTTAATATTTTGTAGAATAACCCTTGTTTGCAATTACAGCTAATAATCGTCTTTTATAAGACCTGATCAGGCCGGCACAGGTCTCTGGAGTTATCTTGGCCCACTCCTCCATGCAGATCTTCTCCAAGTTATCTAGGTTCTTTGGGTGTCTCATGTGGACTTTAATCTTGAGCTCCTTCCACAAGTTTTCAATTGGGTTAAGGTCAGGAGACTGACTAGGCCACTGCAACACCTTGATTTTTTCCCTCTTGAACCAGGCCATGGTTTTCTTGGCTGTGTGCTTTGGGTCGTTGTCTTGTTGGAAGATGAAATGACGACCCATCTTAAGATCCTTGATGAAGGAGCGGAGGTTCTTGGCCAAAATCTCTAGGTAGGCCGTGCTATCCATCTTCCCATGGATGCGGACCAGATGGCCAGGCCCCTTGGCTGAGAAACAGCCCCACAGCATGATGCTGCCACCACCATGCTTGACTGTAGGGATGGTATTCTTGGGGTTGTATGCAGTGCCATCCAGTCTCCAAACGTCACGTGTGTGGTTGGCACCAAAGATCTCGATCTTGGTCTCATCAGACCAGAGAACCTTGAACCAGTCTGTCTGAGAGTCCTCCAAGTGATCATGAGCAAACTGTAGACGAGCCTTGACATGACGCTTTGAAAGTAAAGGTACCTTACGGGCTCGTCTGGACCGGAGACCATTGCGGTGGAGTACGTTACTTATGGTATTGACTGAAACCAATGTCCCCACTGCCATGAGATCTTCCCGGAGCTCCTTCCTTGTTGTCCTTGGGTTAGCCTTGACTGTTCGGACAAGCCTGGCCTCGGCACGGGTGGAAACTTTCAAAGGCTGTCCAGGCCGTGGAAGGCTAACAGTAGTTCCATAAGCCTTCCACTTCCGGATGATGCTCCCAACAGTGGAGATAGGTAGGCCCAACTCCTTGGAAAGGGTTTTGTACCCCTTGCCAGCCTTGTGACCCTCCACGATCTTGTCTCTGATGGCCTTGGAATGCTCCTTTGTCTTTCCCATGTTGACCAAGTATGAGTGCTGTTCACAAGTTTGGGGAGGGTCTTAATTAGTCAGAAAAGGCTGGAAAAAGAGATAATTAATCCAAACATATGAAGCTCATTGTTCTTTGTGCCTGAAATACTTCTTAATACTTTAGGGGAACCAAACAGAATTCTGGTGGTTTGAGGGGTTGAATAATAAATGACCCTCTGAATAAACTTTTCACAATTTAAAAAAAAAAATAAAAAAAGAAATAACATTCTTTTTTGCTGCAGTGCATTTCACACTTCCAGGCTGATCTACACTCCAAATGTCACAATGCCAAGTTAATTCCGAATGTGTAAACCTGCTAAATCTGCAGGGGGTTGAATACTACTTGTAGGCACTGTATGTACTGTGTATTTTTTGGCTTGCACTCATCTATATATATAATTGCCTTATTCTGTCTGTCTTGCTTCACAATTCTGTCCTTACCGCGACAAGCGTCTCATTGGCCGCTCGCCTCGGCTCCGCCCCCGCACGGATTGGCTGCTCGCCTCGGGTCCGCCCCCCGCACGGATTGGCTGCTCGCCCAGGCTCCGCCCCCCCACACGGATTGGCCCTTGCCCCGGCCCCCTGCACGCATTGGCAACTCGGCCACGCCCCGCCCCCCTCACGCATTGCACGCTCGCTCTGGCCCCGCCCCCCGCACGCATTCCCCGAACCGACATGGAGCCCCAACTCCCAGGTGAGTGCTGTACCCCCGGGAACCCACATCAGTGTACGCCAGCAACCCAGCCGACACATACCCTCGCATTGCTGGGGTTGCCGGCGTACGCTGGTGTGGGCTCCCGTGTGAGCGGGGGGCAGGGTACGCTGGTAACCATGGTACACATCGAGTAATATTATGTAGCATGGTTACCAGCGTACACCGGCTCCCAGGTGAGCGCATCAAGGTCCTGCAGCGGCGGAACACACACACACGCACACACATAAGAACAGACACACCCACACACACACATCAGATCACACTCACTCTCACACACACCTCACACACACATCAGATCGCATCCACACACTCACAACTTCCAGTGATATCGCTTGCTTCTCGGCGGCGATACTGTGCGTGCAGTGACCTTCCAGGACCTGCCGGAGGATCACATGGCCAGAAGCATGTGGTATCTCCGGATGTTGTGAGTGTGAGCGCGTATGTGCAATAACGTTAATGTGTGTGTGCGTGTATGCGATCGGGTGTGTGCGTGTCGGCAGAAGGCAGAGGAGCACTGCGTGCAGCACAGCTGCTGGGACCGCACACAGGAGGGCACAGGCAGAAGTGGGGTGTGAGTGTATGCGATCACATGTGTGCGTGTATACTGTCTGATGTGTGACTGTGGAGCACGATGGGGGGTGCACAGCATGGGGGATGGAGCACGATGGGGAGTACGCAGCATGGGGGATGGAGCACGATGGGGGGTGCGCAGCATGGGGGATGGAGCACGATGGGGAGTGCGCAGCATGGGGGATGGAGCACGATGGGGGGGTGCGCAGCATGGGGGATGGAGCACGATGGGGGGTGCGCAGCATGGGGGATGGAGCACGATGGGGGGTGCGCAGCATGGGGGATGGAGCACGATGGGGGGTGCGCAGCATGGGGGATGGAGCACGATGGGGGGTGCGCAGCATGGGGGATGGAGCACGATGGGGGGTGCGCAGCATGGGGGATGGAGCACGTTTGGGAGTGCGCAGCATGGGGGATGGAGGACGATGGGGAATGCGCAGCATGGGGGATGGAGCACGATGGGGAATGCGCAGCATGGGGGATGGAGCACGATGGGGAGTGCGCAGCATGGGGGATGGAGCACGATGGGGAGTGCGCAGCATGGAAGATGGAGCACGATGGGGGGTGCGCAGCATGGGGGATGGAGCACGATGGGGGGTGCGCAGCATGGGGGATGGAGCACGATGGGGGGTGCGCAGCATGGGGAATGGAGCACGATGGGGGGTGCGCAGCATGGGGGATGGAGCACGATGGGGGGTGCACACCTCCCCCCAAAACACACACACACACCGCCACACACGCACTGCACAACACACCACACACACACTGGGAACCACAAACACCGCCCTACACAGACACCCACACACAAAGTCAACGCTGCACACACACAACACCCAACACACAAACACCGCGGCACACACAAATATACGCACATACCGCACAACACACATATTGCACAAAACACACACCCCACACCCACACAAACCGCGCAACACACACACACAACGCTACAGACACACAGCGCTCCACAAACAACGCAACACACACAACGCAACACACAAACAACACCGCTCTCACCCCCTGCCACACCCAGACAACACCCAGAACATGTACAGCGCCCTACACAAACACTTGGTAACTACACACAACAACATTATATATATATATATATATATATATATACATATATATATATATATATATATATATATATATATATATATATAACAAAAATCATACATTAACTACACAATACGTAAATTCTAGAATACCCGATGCGTAGAATCGGGCCACCTTCTAGTAATATATATTAGTGCTCACTTCAGTTATCCTATTTAGTATTATGAAGTTTTTTTTTCTGAATGTGAACCCAGCTCCGCCCCTTTCGGCCATGTTTTTTCCATCTCCTATATAAGCAAGTCCTTGGTTACCCCTCTCCACACACAGCAGTTTTTAGTTGCAATGAGATGACACACAGTTAGGCTATGTGCCCACGTAGCGTATTTTCATGCAGTTACGCTGCGATCTGCACCACGGCGTAAAGGCATGCGTCCTGCGTCCCCTGCACAATCTATGAAGATTGTGCCTAATCCATGCCCACGTGGCGTATTAGAACGCAGTGCTTCGGCTGCTGCCAAAGGGCTGCGTTTTAAAAAGCAACATGTCACTTTGTTAATGCGTTTTTGATGCAGGTCCCGCTCTGTCTATGGGAGAGGCTGCATCCAGAGCGCATGAAATGAGCTTTTCATTACGGACTGTTTCTGCAGCGATTTGAAGCGCACGTGTGCTTTTCAAATCGCTGCAGAAATTACTGCAGGGACAGAACGCAACGTGGGCACATAGCCTTAGAGCAGGGGTGGGCAACTAAATTTCTCATGGGGCTGTATGAGAACTTGGAATCCTTTTAGAGGGCCGGACTTATATAATTAACTCAATTCTACCCAATACTGTATGTATATGTGTGTGTGTGTATATATATATATATATATATATATATATATATATATATATATATATACTACATCACTATATACTGCACCTGTAATACGTTGCATCACTATATACTGCACCTGTAATACATTACATCACTAAAGACTGCACCTGTAATACATTACAGCACTATATACTGCACCTGTAATACATTACAGCACTATATACTGCACCTGTAATACATTACAGCACTATATAATGTACCTGTAATACATTACAGCACTATATACTGCACCTGTAATACATTACATCACTACATACTGCACCTGTAATACATTACATCACTATATACTGCACCTGTAATACATTACAGCACTATATACTGCCCCTGTAATACATTACATCACTATATACTGCACCTGTAATACATTACAGCACTATATACTGCCCCTGTAATACATTACATCACTATATACTGCACCTGTAATACATTACATCACTATATACTGCACCTGTAATACATTACAGCACTATATACTGCCCCTGTAATACATTACATCACTATATACTGCACCTGTAATACATTACAGCACTATATACTGCACCTGTAATGCATTACAGCACTATATACTGCACCTGTAATACATTACATCACTACATACTGCACCTGTAATACATTACATCACTATATACTGCACCTGTAATACATTACAGCACTATATACTGCCCCTGTAATACATTACATCACTATATACTGCACCTGTAATACATTACATCACTATATACTGCACCTGTAATACATTACATCACTATATACTGCACCTGTAATACATTACATCACTATATACTGCACCTGTAATACATTACAGCACTATATAATGCACCTGTAATACATTACATCACTATATACTGCACCTGTAATACATTACAGCACTATATACTGCACCTGAAATACATTACAGCACTATATACTGCACCTGTAATACATTACAGCACTATATACTGCACCTGTAATACATTACAGCACTATATGCTGCACCTGTAATACATTACAGCACTATATACTGCCCCTGTAATACATTACATCACTATATACTGCACCTGTAATACATTACAGCACTATATACTGCCCCTGTAATACATTACATCACTATATACTGCACCTGTAATACATTACAGCACTATATACTGCACCTGAAATACATTACAGCACTATATACTGCACCTGTAATACATTACAGCACTATATACTGCACCTGTAATACATTACAGCACTATATACTGCACCTGTAATACATTACATCACTATATACTGCACCTGTAATGCATTACAGCACTATATACTGCCCCTGTAATACATTACATCACTATATACTGCACCTGTAATACATTACAGCACTATATACTGCACCTGAAATACATTACAGCACTATATACTGCACCTGTAATACATTACATCACTATATACTACCCCTGTAATACATTACAGCACTATATACTGCACCTGTAATACATTACAGCACTATATACTGCACCTGTAATACATTACAGCACTATATACTGCACCTGTAATACATGACATCACTATATACTGCACCTGTAATACATTACATCACTATATACTGCCCCTGTAATACATTACAGCACTATATACTGCACCTGTAATACATTACAGCACTATATACTGCCCCTGTAATACATTACATCACTATATACTGCCCCTGTAATACATTACAGCACTATATATTGCACCTGTAATACATTACATCACTATATACTGCCCCTGTAATACATTACAGCACTATATACTGCACCTGTAATACATTACAGCACTATATACTGCACCTGTAATACATTACATCACTATATACTGCCCCTGTAATACATTACATCACTATATACTGCACCTGTAATACATTACAACACTATATATTGCACCTGTAATACATTACAGCACTATATACTGCACCTGTAATACATTACATCACTATATACTGCACCTGTAATACATTACAGCACTATATACTGCACCTGTAATACATTACATCACTATATACTGCACCTGTAATACATTACATCACTATATACTGCACCTGTAATACATTACAGCACTATATAATGTACCTGTAATACATTACAGCACTATATACTGCACCTGTAATACATTACATCACTATATACTGCCCCTGTAATACATTACATCACTATATACTGCACCTGTAATACATTACAGCACTATATACTGCACCTGTAATACATTACAGCACTATATACTGCACCTGTAATACATTACAGCACTATATAATGTACCCGTAACACATCACAGCACTATATACTGCACCTGTAATACATTACATCACTATATACTGCACCTGTAATACATTACATCACTATATACTGCCCCTGTAATACATTGCATCACTATATACTGCACCTGTAATACATTACAACACTATATATTGCACCTGTAATACATTACATCACTATATACCGCACCTGCAATACATTACAGCACTATATAATGTACCCGTAACACATCACAGCACTATATACTGCACCTGTAATACATTACATCACTATATACTGCACCTGTAATACATGACATCACTATATACTGCACCTGTAATACATTACAGCACTATATATTGCACCTGTAATACATGACATCACTATATACTGCACCTGTAATACATTACATCACTATATAATACACCTGTAATACATTACATCACTATATACTGCACCTGTAATACATTACATCACTATATACTGCACCTGTAATACATGACATCACTATATACTGCACCTGTAATACATTACAGCACTATATATTGCACCTGTAATACATTACATCACTATATACTGCACCTGTAATACATTACAGCACTATATACTGCCCCTGTAATACATTACATCACTATATACTGCACCTGTAATACATGACAGCACTATATACTGCCCCTGTAATACATTACATCACTATATACTGCCCTGTAATACATTACATCACTATATAATGCACCTGTAACACATTACATCACTATATACTGCCCCTGTAATACATTACATCACTATATACTGCACCTGTAATACATGACAGCACTATATACTGCCCCTGTAATACATTACATCACTATATACTGCACCTGTAATACATTACATCACTATATACTGCACCTGAAATACATTACAGCACTATATACTGCACCTGTAATACATTACAACACTATATATTGCACCTGTAATACATTACAGCACTATATAATGTACCCGTAACACATCACAGCACTATATACTGCACCTGTAATACATTACATCACTATATACTGCACCTGTAATACATGACATCACTATATACTGCACCTGTAATACATTACAGCACTATATATTGCACCTGTAATACATGACATCACTATATACTGCACCTGTAATACATTACATCACTATATAATACACCTGTAATACATTACATCACTATATACTGCACCTGTAATACATTACATCACTATATACTGCACCTGTAATACATGACATCACTATATACTGCACCTGTAATACATTACAGCACTATATATTGCACCTGTAATACATTACATCACTATATACTGCACCTGTAATACATTACAGCACTATATACTGCCCCTGTAATACATTACATCACTATATACTGCACCTGTAATACATGACAGCACTATATACTGCCCCTGTAATACATTACATCACTATATACTGCCCTGTAATACATTACATCACTATATAATGCACCTGTAACACATTACATCACTATATACTGCCCCTGTAATACATTACATCACTATATACTGCACCTGTAATACATGACAGCACTATATACTGCCCCTGTAATACATTACATCACTATATACTGCACCTGTAATACATTACATCACTATATACTGCACCTGAAATACATTACAGCACTATATACTGCACCTGTAATACATTACAGCACTATATACTGCCCCTGTAATACATTACATCACTATATACTGCACCTGTAATACATTACAGCACTATATATTGCACCTGTAATACATTACATCACTATATACTGCACCTGTAATACATTACATCACTATATAATGCACCTGTAACACATTACATCACTATATACTGCACCTGTAATACATGACAGCACTATATACTGCCCCTGTAATACATTACATCACTATATACTGCACCTGTAATACATTACATCACTATATAATGCACCTGTAATACATTACATCACTATATACTGCACCTGTAATACATTACATCACTATATAATGCACCTGTAATACATGACATCACTATATACTGCACCTGTAATACATGACATCACTATATACTGCACCTGTAATACATGACATCACTATATACTGCACCTGTAATACATTACATCACTATATACTGCACCTGTAATACATTACAGCACTATATAATGCACCTGTAATACATTACAGCACTATATAATGCACCTGTAATACATGACATCACTATATACTGCACCTGTAATACATTACAGCACTATATACTGCACCTGTAATGCATTACAGCACTATATACTGCCCCTGTAATACATTACAGCACTATATACTGCCCCTGTAATGCATTACAGCATTATATACTGCACCTGTAATACATTACAGCACTATATAATGCACCTGTAATACATGACATCACTATATACTACACCTGTAATACATTACAGCACTATATATTGCACCTGTAATACATTACATCACTATATAATGCACCTGTAATACATTACAGCACTATATACTGCCCCTGTAATACATTACATCACTATATACTGCACCTGTAATACATTACATCACTATATACTGCACCTGTAATACATTACATCACTATATAATGCACCTGTAATACATGACATCACTATATACTGCACCTGTAATACATGACATCACTATATACTGCCCCTGTAATACATTACAGCACTATATACTGCCCCTGTAATACATTACAGCACTATATACTCCACCTGTAATACATGACATCACTATAGACTGCCCCTGTAATACATTACAGCACTATATACTCCACCTGTAATACATGACATCACTATATACTGCACCTGTAATACATGACATCACTATATACTGCACCTGTAATACATGACATCACTATATACTGCACCTGTAATACATGACATCACTATATACTGCACCTGTAATACATGACATCACTATATACTGCACCTGTAATACATTACATCACTATATACTGCACCTGTAATACATTACAGCACTATATAATGCACCTGTAATACATTACAGCACTATATAATGCACCTGTAATACATGACATCACTATATACTGCACCTGTAATACATTACAGCACTATATACTGCACCTGTAATGCATTACAGCACTATATACTGCCCCTGTAATACATTACAGCACTATATACTGCCCCTGTAATGCATTACAGCATTATATACTGCACCTGTAATACATTACAGCACTATATAATGCACCTGTAATACATGACATCACTATATACTACACCTGTAATACATTACAGCACTATATATTGCACCTGTAATACATTACATCACTATATACTGCACCTGTAATACATTACATCACTATATACTGCACCTGTAAAACTACATCATTACATTCCCATATACTACACCCAAATTTTACACCAGTTACCCCCTCCCCCCTTCCCCTTCACCTCAGGTTATTGATGACCACTCACCTCTCCCTCCTCAGGCACCTCTGTACGGGTCCCCCGCTGAGCTACTTCTTCCCTGGTACGGGCCCTGGCTGCGCCGATGCTGTTGTTCTTGTACGAGCCCCCGCCGCTGTTTCTCTCTGTCCAGGCACCGGCTGGTGCCGCTTCTCTTGCCGGATGGGAACTTTTCAAATGACACACACGCGCTGTACTGCCGACATCAGGGCGCGCGTGTCACAGAGAAAGCTGCCGGGCAGGGGACAGAGGACCGATCCTGAAGCTCCGCACAATGTAGCAGCGGAACGCAGGAATCTGTCCTCTGTTCCCTGCCCGGCAGCTTTCTCTGTGACACACGCGTGCCCTGATGTCGTCAGTACAGCGTGCGTGAGTCATTTGAAAAGTTCCTGCCCGGCAGGAGAAGCAGCACCACGTCTCCAACTCTGACCTAATGGGCGGGCCGGTCACAGACAGTAGGCGGGCCGGATGTGGCCCGCGGGCCGCCCCTTGCCCAGGTCTGCCTTAGGGTCATAGAGCTAGGGACCCCAATATAGAGATATACCTTGACGAGGTTTTGGGGCTCAGTTACATTGATCAATGCAATTGCTAAATATCTCCTTTTTCCTAATATTTATGGCAGGTTTGCATTTCATTATTCACACTTTCAAGTTAGCAAGTGGCATTTTTCATTGTATGCTTCAATATTTTTCAGTATGCTTATGGCATTATAGTATTATCTAAGTTTGATGTGCAGCCTTATCCTTATGTGCTACCGGTCCCCGACTCCTCTGGTCCCGGACCACTGTCTGCAACCCAACCTCGGTCTAGCTCCCTGGGAACTAACACTCCAGCTCCTCTCACTTTGAGGGCTTTCTCTAGACTCACTTTGTCCCTCCCACCAGTCTGCCTGACCCCTAGGTGGGTGGCCCTTTTCCAGCTAGACCAACGCACTGGTGTGTCTGACAGGTCATGATGTGAGGTGTTGGTTGGGATTTGTGGTGCTGATGGAGGTGACACCGGTTTCTGGGAACTTGGAACCATGGGGGGTAGGTCCTGCACCCGGGGAAAAGGATGCAGTTCCCTGTAGCATTCTGATGTATTCAGGGGTGCTACATATACAAAAAGTCTCCTTCCCATGTCGTCTTGTCCATCCGTGTAACACGTACCCAAAATAGACAGATGGTACTGAAATGGGTGATTGTTTAATGTGTATAAGATGTGCAATGATAGAACAATGATAGATGCGTAGCTTGTAGTCAAATTAATATTTAAAGGAAAAAAACAATCTGGTGTCCCCCTCCCCCCCTTACTTTTGATAACAGCACAGGTAAAGCAACAGCTGCGGGCTTCAACCACCAGCAGTCTGCTGTATATTGGCTGGTTATCAAAAATAGGGGGGGCACCATGCGGTTTTTTAAATAATTAAAAACCGGCATGGGGTCCCTGCCACCCATTTTTCATAACCAGCCAAGGTAAAGCAGGAAGGTATTATTAAGGTGGGAAAGTTATTTGGCTCATCCCAGACTAAAAATAGCAGCCTGCAGCCGCCCCAGAAGTGGCGCATCCAATATTTGCGACAGTTCTGGATCGATACACAACTGTTCTTGGTTGTGCTGGTTTGGGGGTCTGAGTAATACTTGTAGGGTTGATGTCAGCTGTATAATATAGAGGAGGATAAGTTGTGCTCAGCTGCTATAATCCTGGTGCTCGGGAGAAAAAATGTAGTCAATCAAAAAGGTAGTCCCGGCACACAGTGCATGAAAAAATTAGGACAAGTCCAGGTACTGGCTAATCACCATGCCGCTTTAGGTATTCCCCTGGTGCTCTCACCTTTATCCTAGTACTTTTAGTACCACTGATGTCACCTTGGCAACTTATTTACCATACCACATATGATCAGTAATTCTATTACATATATGACAGTGTCTTATTGCATTTATCTTCTACCCCAACCTACCGTGTGAGCCCCTTCACATTGTATGCTAGCCTTTTATTGGCGCTCCCCTTGTCTACTTCACATGTAGCAACAATACCTTCTTACCGAAGTATTCCTTAAGCTGACTCTCCTAAATTTTCCCTCCTGTTTTCAGGCCCTGATGCACCTAAGATCTCTTATTACAACCATTTACCTCAGTACTCTTGGCCCCTGGTGAAGGCTCCTGTGTGAGCCGCAACGTTGGGCGGGCAGTACAGTTTTTTGGTGAAAAATAAAAAAACCTTGTTCAAGCATACCATACCTGGACTTGTCCTAATTTTTTCATGCACTGTGTGCCGGGACTACCTTTTTGATTAGCTGTGTAATATAATCTGGCATCAAGCACTTGTGTTGGTAAAGGAGAGGTGTCTATCAGACACCCACATTGCTAACCTAGTAGATGTAAAGAGAAAACAACACAAAAAAATATTTTATTTAAAAACCACTCCCACATTCACATGACATAAAAGAGAGAATTAAAGAAATAATGACAGGACACAGTCCCTTGTTCACCAATTTATTCTCAAAAGAACTGCCAAGCAGCTCCATGTAGTCCACATGGAGGTCCCACGAGGCCCCCCAAACTCAGTTGCCCAGCATATGGAGAACGTTCAGAGAATTAGTGCCGAGGATGGTAGTGCTCGCTCATCACTACTACAGTCATGGCCAATAGTTTTGAGAATGACACCAAAATTATATTTTCACATGATCTGTTGCCCTCTGGTTTTAATTGTGTTTGTCTGATGTTTACATCGCATACAGAAATATAATTGCAATCATATTATGAGTACCAAAAGGTTATATTGACAGTTAGAATGAGTTAATGCAGCAAGTCAATATTTGCAGTGTTGACCCTTCTTCTTCAGGACCTCTGCAATTCTCCCTGGCATGCTCTCAATCAACTTCTGGATCAATTCCTGACTGATAGCTGTCCATTCTTGCATAAGCAATGTTTGCATTTTGCCAGAATTTGTTGGTTTTTGTTTGTCCACCCGTCTCTTGATGATTGCCCACAAGTTTTCAATGGGATTAAGATCTGGGGAGTTTCCAGGCCATGGACCCAAAATCTCTATGTTTTGTTCCATGAGCCATTTAGTGATCACCTTTGCTTTATGGCAAGGTGCTCCATCATGCTAGAAAAGGCATTGTTGGGCGCCAAACTGCTCTTGGACAGTTGGGAGAAGTTGCTCTTGGAGGACATTCTGGTACCATTCTTTATTCATGGCTGTGTTTTTAGGCAAGACTGTGAGTGAGCCGATTCCCTTGGCTGAGATGCAACCCCACACATGAATCGTTTCAGGATGCTTAACAGTTGGCATGAGACAAGACTGGTGGTAGCGCTCACCTCTTCTTTTCCTAATAAGCTGTTTTCCAGATGTCACAAACAGTCGAAAAGGGGATTCATCTGAGAAAATGACTTTACCCCAGTCCTCAGCAGTCCACTCCCTGTACCTTTTGCAGAATATCAGTCGGTCCCTGATGTTTTTTCTGGAGAGAAGTGGCTTCTTTGCTGCCCTCCCTGAAACCAGGCCTTGCTCAAGGAGTCTCCACCTCACAGTGCGTGCAGAAGCACTCACACCAGCCTGCTGCCATTGCTGAGCTAGCTCGGTACTGCTGGTAGTCCGATTCCGCAGCTGAAACAGTTTTAAGATACGGTCCTGGCGTTTGCTGGTCCTTCTTGGGCGCTCTGGAGCCCTTTTGGCAACAATGGAAGCTCTCTCCTTGAAGTTCTTGATGATGCGATAGATTGTTGACTGAGGTGCAATCTTTCTAGCTGCGATACTCTTCCCTGTTAGGCCATTTTTGTGCAGAGCAATGATGGCTGCACGTGTTTTTTTAGAGATAACCATGGTTAACTGAAGAGACACAATGATACCAAGCACCAGCCTCCTTTTTAAAGTGTCCAGTGGTGTCATTCTTACTTAATCATGACTGATTGATCGCCAGCCCTGTCCTCATCAACACTCACACCTGTGTTAATGGAACAATCACTAAAACAATGTTAGCTGCTCCTTTTAAGGCAGGAATGCAATGATGTTGAAATGTGTTTTGGGGGTTAAAGTTCATTTTCTTAGTCAATATTGACTTTGCAAGTAATTGCTGTTAAGCTGATCACTCTTTATGACATTCTGGAGTATATGCAAATTGTCATTAGAAAAACTTAAGCAGCAGACTTTGTAAAAATTAATATTTGTAGCATTCTCAAAACTTTTGGCCATGACTGTAGACAACCAACCCCTCCATGAATGGGAGGTGGATAAGTGGTTTCATCAGTATTTTGCACCTGTGCTGACTAAGCCTTTATCATGGGGTCTACTGCAACCTGCTGAGCAAATACTGTGTCTAGGTGTTGTTATATACAGCTGCCTTTTTTCATGATGTTATATTCTTTTTAGTGAGCATCTTACTCCTTCTGTGAAGCCCATGTGACAAGGCTTCATAGCAGAACGTCATTTTAACTATATACAGGATTGGACCATGGTTTAAAAGAGCAAGCAAGATAGAAGCAATATAAATCAATATATACTTTAATGAAAAGCAGATTTATTTATTTTATAATAGATTTAAGTGACAGTGTACTTTAAAGAGGTTGTCTGACCATTTTTTTAAGCTAATCTGTGCTGTATTGCAATATACAACACCCCTATAAATTTACTTGTTTGTTTCTACCTCTCAATCTTCCTGAATTTCACTTCATTCCCTGCACCCACTTTATCTGCGGCTCTACCAAATTTGGCAGCTCTCTTGCCTTTTTTTACCTAACCTCACTGTCAGAGCTCTGTCCGCCCAATGCACACGCATTGTTAGTCAGTAATCGCCCCAACCTCTATCATTACTCCAGTATTGGAAATAACAGAGCAGAGCAATCACTGCACTCCACACCACACCTCAGGGGGATAGAGCTTCGTGTGTGTGTGTGTGTGTGTGTGTATATATCTACGTACATGAATTGGCCAATGCATGTAAGCCCGGAAACCAAACGTCAAGGTAAATCTCAATATTCCGGGTCCCTAACTAAAATGCCACTATCTAGGTTAAAACCATCCATGTCTGGGCAGCTAGACTGAAAATCTAACTTGAAATGCCACTATCTGGACTAACCTCCTTATCTGGGCAGCTAGGACTCCTGGTATAAGGATTATGAACACAGAGATTATTGAGATTTACCTTGCCGTTTGGCTTCCGGGCTTACATGCATTGGCCAATTCATAAACTAAAAATCTCATTTTTTCATATAGCAGTAATGCAGTACCAGAGTTCACTTATACGTTGATGGCATTTAGTGTGCAGCTGTATCCATTTTGTATTGGCTAATGTAACTGTCTGGGGGGGGTGTGTGTGTTTTGTCTTTGGCTACCTGGCTAGTCCAGGGCGCCAGAGAACCTCAGTCTATAGCAGTGATGGCGAACCTATGGCACGCGTGCCAGACAGGGCACGCAGAGCCCTTTTTGCTGGCACGCGCGCTGTCGCCACAATCAGCCACTTTGAATTGCCGGTGTGATCGCGCCAGCAGTTCAAAGTGGTGTTGGAGCAGAGGAGACATTTCTCCTCGCTCTGACACGCCTCCTCTCCTGGGCTGCAGGCCTGTTGCCTAGGAGACGGAGGAGCGTCAGTAGGCGGCGCCGGCGTCTTGTGGCCGCGCGGGAACTGAAGTGGCTGAGGACGCAGCGGCGCTCAGCGAGTGCTGGAAGGTGAGTTTTTTTTTTTTTATTTTTAAGCTCTGTGCGCGGCTGTGCCAAGGTGTGGGGAGACAGAGCCAGCACGGGGCAAACATGGGAGCACGGGGCAAACATGGGAGCACGGGGCATCACAGCACGGGGCAAACATGGGAGCAGGGGGCATATACAAACAGAGCACAGGGCAAACATGGGAGCACGGGGCATATACAAACAGAGCACGGGGCAAACAGAGCACTGGGTATATACAAACAGAGCACGGGGTATATACAAACAGAGCACGGGGCATATACAAACACCACGGGGCATACAGAGCACGGAGCATATACAAACAGAGCACGGAGCAAACAGAGCACGGAGCAAACAGAGAACGGGGCAAACAGAGCACGGGGCAAACAGAGCACGGGGCAAACAGAGCACGGGGCAAACAGAGCACGGGGCAAACAGAGCACGGGGCAAACAGAGCACGGGGCAAACAGAGCACGGGGCAAACAGAGCACGGGGCATACAGAGCACAGAGCATATACAAACAGCACGGGGCAAACAGAGCACGGGGCAAACAGAGCACGAGGCAAACAGAGCACGGTGTATATACAAACAGAGCACGGGGCATATACAAACAGAGCACGGGGCATATACAAACAGAGCACGGGGCATATACAAACAGAGCACGGGGCATATACAAACAGCACGGGTCATACAGAGCACGGGTCATATACAAACAGAGCACGGGTCATATACAAACAGAGCACGGGTTATACAGAGCACGGGGCATACAGAGCACGGGGAAAACATGGAGAGCACGGGGCAAACATGGCTGCAAAGATGGGGGAAACATGCAAAGATGGAGAGAAACGTGCAAAGATGGGGGAAACGTGCAAAGAGGGAGAGAAACATGCAAAGATGGGGGAAACATGGCTGCAAGGATGGGGGTAAACATGACTGCAAGGATGGGGGTAAACATGACTGCAAGGATGGAGGAAACATGACTGTAAGCAGGGTGGAAACATGACTGCAAGGATGGGGGAAACATGCAAGGATGGGGGAATACATGCCAGGATGGGGTACATTTAGCAGGAAGGGAAACATGCCAGGAAGGGGTACATTTACCAGTATGGGGGATACATTTACCAGAATGGAGGGAAACATGAAAGGATGGGGGGAAACATGCCAGGATGGGGGTACATGAACATGCCAGGATGAGGAAAAATGCCAGGATGGGGAACATTTAGCAGGAAGGGTGACATTTATCAGGATGGGGTACATTTACCAGGAAAGGGGACATTTACCTGGATGAGGTACATTTACCAGGATGGGGTCATTTAACATGCCAGGATGGGATACATTTACAATGATGGGGTACATTTACCAGGATGGGGTACATGTACCAGGATGGGGAATATGCTGGGATGGGGTACAATTACCAGGATGGGGCCATGATGTGAACAAACCTACCAGAATGTAGGAAATATATATCAGGATGGGGGACATGTTTACCAGGAAGCGGCCCAGGAAGGGGGACATAAGTACACAATGATGGGGAGGGGAACAATGCGTACGTCTTTATGGGATTTCAAGATGTTCAGACTTTGAAATGTAGATGTGGATTACAGGGTGACATCTGATTGCATTCCAGGCTAAAATCTCTGCCTAATATGCTGCAATTTTTTCCAGAAACATCAATCCAACTGCTGTGTTTGGAAAGGGCAGGGGTTCAGCTTCAATGTGTGGTAAGCATGAGCGTGATGCCCCCTGCTGAAGAGAAGAGAAGACGGTAAAGGTAAGGTTACAATCAATTATTTACATAATAGGATTGGTTGGCACTTCGGAAAAAAAAATGGGTTTAGGGCTACAGTTTGGGCACTTGGCCTGTAAAAGGTTCGCCATGACTGGTCTATAGTGATGTGTGCAAGATGTGTGTATATCTACGTATATAACTCATAATAACCTCATTATATGCTTCAGCTGCTGCAGAACCCCATAATACACTGCATCTGCTGTATAAGGGTATGTGCGCACGTTGCTTTTTACCTGCTTTTTACCTGCTTTTTTGCTGCTTTTTCTTCTGCGCTGTTTAATGCCAAAATGGATGTGTTCTTCTATTCAAGCAAAGTCTATGGGAATTTGGGTTTCTTGTTCACACTATGTTGTTCAAAATGCTGCCTTTTTGTGGCAGAACTTTGGTCAAAAACTCAGCTTTGCAGTGCAAAACCCAAATGGCAAAAACAATTGACATGTTGCTTCTTTGAAAAGCTGAGTTTTTGACCAAAGTTCTGCCACAAAAAGGCAGCATTTTGAACAACATAGTGTGAACAAGAAACCCAAATTCCCATAGACTTTGCTTGAATAGAAGAACACATCCATTTTGGCATTAAACAGCGCAGAAGAAAAAGCAGCAAAAAAGCAGGTAAAAAGCAGGTAAAAAGCAACGTGCGCACATACCCTAACTTCATAATCTACGCTTCAGCTGCTACAGAACCAATACTTAGGCCTCCTTTACATGTACGTATGAAAGTGTGGCACAGTCCATTTTTACCATCCATCTGGCACGTACGGGAATAAAAATGCATTTAAGAAATTATTGATTTGTATGTGTTGAAGATGTGTAAAGATAATGATGAAGTGGCATGCAAAAGTTTGGGCACCCCTCATCAAAATTACTGTTATTCAGGGCTGTATTTGGCCTTCATGCTGCCCTAGGCACTTTAAGTGGTTGCACCTCTTATTGACAACGTAAAACTATGATTTTGGGCACACAACATCTATTTAATGTGGATCTACTCTGTAACACACTTGAAAAAGTGCTGAACACTATAAGAATGAAGATCAGCACTTGCTGCGCAAATGTTCAGTTTTACTTAGTTTATTGTAACAGCTTCAGATTTTCAAAGACACTAAAGGGTGCTTTACACGCTGCCACATCACCAACGATATATCGTTGGGGTCACGTCGTTAGGGACGCACATCCGGCGCCGTTAGCAACATCGCAGCGCGTGACACCAATGAGCGACGATCAACGAGCGCAAAAACGTGAAAAATCGTTGCTCGTAGACACGTCGCTCCTTTCCTTAATATCGTTGCTGCCATAGGTACGATGTTGTTCGGCGTTCCTGCGGCAGCACACAACGCTATGTGTGACACCGCAGGGATGACAAACATCTTCTTACCTGCGTCCACCGGCAATTCGGAAGGAAGGAGGTGGGCGGCATATTCCGGCCGCTCATCTCTGCCCCTCCTCTGCTATTGGACGGCCGCTTAGTGATGCCGCAGTGACGTCGCTATGACGCTGAACGCATCTCCCCCTTGAGGGAGGGATTGTTCAGCGGTCACAGCGACGTCGCTGACAAAGTATGTGCGTGTGACGCTGCCGTAGCGATAATGTTCGCTATGGCAGCGAGCACCAAATGTCGCACGAGCGACGGGGGCGAGTGCTATCGCTAGCGATGTCGCAGCGTGTAAAGTACCCTTTAGGCTATGTGCCCACGGGACTTTGTACCTGCGGATATTAAACATTTAAATAATACCTTATTTTTTGGGAGATATCTTCTATGTTTTAGGTCCATTAATTCTGAGCACATTGATGTGGGTCTGGATCCGGAGACCCCTGTAAATTGTTCAAAAGACCCCTTAGAAGTGCCCAGCTCAGGAGACGGGACTATGACTTTCTACAGGATGCACTCTGCGCACTCTTCTAAAAGAGCTTTTCAGCTGTGGTTGGGGGTCTCCGGACCAGATTTCACACCAATCTGCTCAGAATTATTGAGCATAAAATATAAAAAAACAAAAAGTTTAGTTACTCTTTGAGGTGCATTTACAATGCTGCTAATAATCAGAAACCGATTGATCTATCTAACCCGGCTGTCAGATCACCCGACGCACAAGCAAAATGTTTGTTTGTCGGGTGAAGTGATTTTTCCGTTTACATAAATAAACATTTATATAAGGGACGATTCCCCTACAAAAAAATCACACACAGTTTAGTTTAAAAGGGTTTGTCCGGTCTAGAATGACAAGTCTACAGTCCGTCTATGTGTCACTTTATGACTGCAGACCTGTGAATCCTCCAGCGCACTCACGTTGGTCAAGTATGCGATATGCAGACTCCCGGTCAGAACTCGTCTAGTGAGTACGGCCTTGCTTAATGCGCTTGTATTGAGCGAGGTGGCGCCCCCTAGACAACTTCTAGCTTGGACTCTGCATATCGCATACTTGACCGCCGTTCCCGGCACAGACACCGGAGAATCCTCGTAGGGCACAGTGAGTGCAATGGGAGGAATCACAAATCTGCAGTCACACAGAGTGACACACAGAGGGACTGCAGACTTGTCATTCTCAACTGGACAACTCCTTTTAATATTTGCTTCAACATCTATTTTTTAAAATGCAAATGAGGGGGCTTCGGTGCACCCTTGGCGTGGACTATGCCTTGGTGCACTCTTATATTTGTATATGAAAGCAAGTCCCTTCTGTTGATTGACAGCGCTCACTTAGTAAGAGCAGTAAAATCAGACATACAAGCGGATATTAGACAGCACTTACTTTTACCATTGAAGCGCTATCAATAAAAACAAAAGACTTTAAAATACAAATATGAGGGCGTAACGGTGCACCAAAGCAAAGACCACCCCAACGGTGCACCAAAGCAAAGACCACCCCAACAAAGCACCAAAGCAAAGACCACACCAATGGTGCACCAAAACACCCTCATTTGCATATTAAATAAAAGTAGATTTTTCTGCAAATATTAAAGGGAACCTGTCACCAGTTTTTCGGCCTATAAGCTGCGGCCAGAACCAGTGGGCTCTTATATACTGCATTCTAACATGCTGTATATAAGAGCCAAGACCGCTGTGTAGAACATAAAAATCCTTTTATAATACTCACCTAGGGGGAGGTGCGGTGCCGACTAGTCGGATGGGTATCTCCGTTCTCCGGTATCGGCGCCTCCTCCTTTGGCCATCTTTGTCCTACTTCTTCTGAAGCCTGGGTGCATGACGCGTCCTACGTCATCTACACTCTCCGGCATTGTGGTCCTGTGCAGTCGCACTTTGATCTGCCCGGAGTGCATTGTAGTGCACCTGTGCAGGACCTCAATGACAAAGATGGCCGAAAGAGGGAGCACCGGTATCGGAGAACGGAGACACCCGTTCGACTAGTCTGCACCGCACCGCCCTTTAGGTGAGTATAAAGTGATTTTTATGTTCTACACAGCGGCCTGGGCTTTTATATACAGCATGTTAGAATACTGTATATAAGAGCCCACTGGTGGTGGCCGCAGCTTATAGTGACCAAATCTGGTGACAGGTTCTCTTTAAAGAAGCACTCTGATCATTTCTACCCCTAAAGGCCACTTTTCACACAGAGATAAATCTGCGGCAGATCTGTGGTTGCAGTGAAATTGTGGACAATCAGTGCCAGGTTTGTGGCTGTGTACAGTTAGGTCCAGAAATATTTGGACAGTGACACAATTTTCGCGAGTTGGGCTCTGCATGCCACCACATTGGATTTGAAATGAAACCTCTACAACAGAATTCAATTGCAGATTGTAACGTTTAATTTGAAGGTTTGAACAAAAATATCTGATAGAAATTGTAGGAATTGTACATATTTCTTTACAAACACTCCACATTTTAGGAGGTCAAAAGTAATTGGACAAATAAACCAAACCCAAACAAAATATTTTTATTTTCAATATTTTGTTGCGAATCCATTGGAGGCAATCACTGCCTTAAGTCTGGAACCCATGGACATCACCAAACGCTGGGTTTCCTCTTTCTTAATGCTTTGCCAGGCCTTTACAGCCGCAGCGTTCAGGTTTTGCTTGTTTGTGGGTCTTTCCGTCTTAAGTCTGGATTTGAGCAAGTGAAATGCATGCTCAATTGGGTTAAGATCTGGTGATTGACTTGGCCATTGCAGAATGTTCCACTTTTTTGCACTCATGAACTCCTGGGTAGCTTTGGCTGTATGCTTGGGGTCATTGTCCATCTGTACTATGAAGCGCCGTCCGATCAACTTTGCGGCATTTGGCTGAATCTGGGCTGAAAGTATATCCCGGTACACTTCAGAATTCATCCGGCTACTCTTGTCTGCTGTTATGTCATCAATAAACACAAGTGACCCAGTGCCATTGAAAGCCATGCATGCCCATGCCATCACGTTGCCTCCACCATGTTTTACAGAGGATGTGGTGTGCCTTGGATCATGTGCCGTTCCCTTTCTTCTCCAAACTTTTTTCTTCCCATCATTCTGGTACAGGTTGATCTTTGTCTCATCTGTCCATAGAATACTTTTCCAGAACTGAGCTGGCTTCATGAGGTGTTTTTCAGCAAATTTAACTCTGGCCTGTCTATTTTTGGAATTGATGAATGGTTTGCATCTAGATGTGAACCCTTTGTATTTACTTTCATGGAGTCTTCTCTTTACTGTTGACTTAGAGACAGATACACCTACTTCACTGAGAGTGTTCTGGACTTCAGTTGATGTTGTGAACGGGTTCTTCTTCACCAAAGAAAGTATGCGGCGATCATCCACCACTGTTGTCATCCGTGGACGCCCAGGCCTTTTTGAGTTCCCAAGCTCACCAGTCAATTCCTTTTTTCTCAGAATGTACCCGACTGTTGATTTTGCTACTCCAAGCATGTCTGCTATCTCTCTGATGGATTTTTTCTTTTTTTCAGCCTCAGGATGTTCTGCTTCACCTCAATTGAGAGTTCCTTAGACAGCATGTTGTCTGGTCACAGCAACAGCTTCCAAATGCAAAACCACACACCTGTAATCAACCCCAGACCTTTTAACTACTTCATTGATTACAGGTTAATGAGGGAGACGCCTTCAGAGTTAATTGCAGCCCTTAGAGTCCCTTGTCCAATTACTTTTGGTACCTTGAAAAAGAGGAGGCTATGCATTACAGAGCTATGATTCCTAAACCCTTTCTCCGATTTGGATGTGAAAACTCTCATATTGCAGCTGGGAGTGTGCACTTTCAGCCCATATTATATATATAATTGTATTTCTGCACATGTTTTTGTAAACAGCTAAAATAACAAAACTTGTGTCACTGTCCAAATATTTCTGGCCCTGACTGTACAAATGGAACAATATGTCCATGATTTCACTGCAACCAAAGATCTGCCAAAGATTTATCTCTGTGTGTAAAGTGGCCTTAAATCTGTGTAAATGTTAGGGGTACTTTGCACGTTGCGACATCGCTACTGCGATCTCGTCGGGGTCAAATCGAAAGTGATGCACATCCGGCGCCGGTAATGACGTCGCAACGTGTAAAGCCTAGAAGCACCGATAAACGATCGCAAAAGCGCCGATAATCGGTGATCTGTGTAGTGTCGGTTATTTCCATAATTTTGCTGCAGCGACAGGTACGATGTTGTTCCTCGTTCCTGCGGCAGCACACATCGCTGTATATGAAGCAGCAGGAGCGAGGAACATGTCCTTACCTGCGCCTGCAATGAGGAAGGAAGGAGGTGGGCGGGATGTTTACGTCCCGCTCATCTCCGACCCTCCGCTTCTATTGGCCGCCTGCCGTGTGATGTCGCTGTGACGCCGCATGACCCACCCCCTTAGGAAGGAGGCGAGTCGCCGGCCAGAGCGATGTCGCAGGGCAGGTAAGTCCGTCTGAAGCTGCCGTAACGATAATGTTCACTACGGCAGCTATCACAAGATATCGCATCTGCAACGGGGGCGGGGACTATCGTGCTCGGCATCGCTACAATCGGCTAGCGATGTCGCAGCGTGCAAAGTACCCTCTTAGTGCAGTGTAAGGTCTGTGATAATTCACTCACCAATAACTGTTTTCTCATGTACCTGACTCCATAATGGCTCCACAGCTCGTCTCTGCAGACTTCCCTCTTCTCCGGTCTTCTGCAGCACATCTCACCATGGTGCCCTGAAAAATAACAATGTCATTATAATGTTCCCAAGTAACATTAACCACAAATGCTGTGCTATAAATAAGCCCTATGCTATGGACTGAAAAAAATAACTGCTCACTGTGTTCCCCGCAAAAGAATATTACTCCACACAATCCCTCTTAACGTACATGGCCTCCACACTATCCTCTCCTATAAAATATTCCCACCACACCGTCCCCACTTATATACTATGACTGTATACTATTCCCACCACACTGTCCCCTAATAAACTAAAATACCACACTGCCCTACCTTATAAACTATACCCACCACACCTTCCTCAATTATGAAATATGCACACTGTCCTCACATCATGCTGCACCCCTCCTCACAATGTCCCATGCATACTGCTCTTCTCCATACTGAGCCTCCCATGCTGCCCCTTCTTAATGTACTCCAAATGCTGCCTCCCCTTTTCCATAATGAGACCACCATGCTGCCCCACTCAGCACACAGAGACCACCATGCTGCCCCACTCAGCACACAGAGACCACCATGCTGCCCCACTCAGCACTCAGAGACCACCATGCTGCCCCACTCAGCACACAGAGACTACCATGCTGCCCCACTCAGTATACAGAGACCCACACACTACCTCACACCTGATGCTGAGCCCCCTCCCACACTACCTCACATTTCATACCCTACATTGCTCCACTCCATACTGAGCCCACCCATGGTGCCCCCTTTCTATACTGAGCCCTCACACTGCCCATGTCCATATTGAACCCCCATGCTAGCCCTTTTCCATAATGAGCTCCCAATGCTTCCCCCTCTCCATACTTAGTGAGTTGATACACGGCACTTCTGGGGTTGTGCACAAGGAGGGTCCAAAACCGCCTCAAGTAGATGCAGAAACTTGGCACTCCTCATTGTGAATAGTGGTTTTTATTGTGAAGAGCTTGTAGGAGCAGCACGAGCCCAGCATTGCCACATAGACAGAGGTGGACACCACGTCATACTGGGCTACGCCGCTCGTCACGCTACTATACTTTCTGAGGACCCTCTGCATGCACTGATGAAGGTCTTTTCACCAAAACATCTGGGCTTGTGCTGGTCCTACAAGTTCTTCACAATAAAAACCACTGTTCACATTGATCTTGAGTGCCAAGGTTCTATCTACCCCTCTCCATACTGAGACCCCCAACATACCGAGTCCTTAGTCTATGTGCGCACGTGAGTGCGCTCTGCACCGCAGCGTAAAGTCACTGCATGTGCGTTTCAGAACGCAGCTGAAAAGCTGTGTTCTGAAAGTTTGTTGACTGCAGAATTCATGCAGAATTTGTGCGTTCTGGATGCTACCTCTCCCATAGACAGAGTGGAGCAAGCATCCAGAACACACTAAAGAAGTGCATGTTGCTTTTTAGAATGCAGCATTTTGGCAGCATGCAAATCGCTGCATTCTAAAACGCAACGTGCGTATGGAATTTGCACAATCTACATAGATTGTGCTGGTAACGCAGGACGCATGCTTTTATGCTGCGGTACAGAACGCAGCGTAAAAGCATGGAATTACGCAACGTGCGCACATAGCCTTACACTTTTTCCCATCGACTTTGTCCCTTGCACTATCCCTCACTCTGTAAGCCCCCCTAAACCCCCCGCCCCATCTACAGCATTAGGCCCCCTAAAGCAATAGGCCCCCTAAACCCCCCCCTCCTACAGCAATAGGCCCCCTAAATCCCCCTTCTACAGCAATAGGCCCCCTAAACCCCGCTCCTACAGCAATAGGCCCCCTAAACCTCTCCTCCTACAGAAATAGGCCCCCTAAACCCCCCTCCTACAGCAATAGGCCCCCTAAACCCCTCCTCGTACAGAAATAGGCCCCCTAAACCCCCCCTCCTACAGCAATAGGCCCCCTAAACCTCCCCTCCTACAGAAATAGGCCCCCTAAACCTCCCCTCCTACAGAAATAGGCCCCCTAAACCCCCCTCCTACAGCAATAGGCCCCCTAAACCCCCACTCCTACAGCAATAGGCCCCCTAAACCCCCCTCCTACAGCAATAGGCCCCCTAAACCTCCCCTCCTACAGCAATAGGCCCCCTAAACCCCCCTCCTACAGAAATAGGCCCCCTAAACCCCCCTCCTACAGCAATAGGCCCCCTAACCCCCCCTCCAACAGTAATCGACCCCCTAAACCCTCCCCACCTAGAGCAAAAGGTCCCCTAAACCCCCCAACAGCAACAGGCTTCAATAACCCCACCAACAGCGACAGGTTCCATTAACCCCCCCCAACAACAGGCTCCATTAACCCCCCTCAATAGCAACAGGCTCCATTACCCCCCCAACAGCAACAGGCTCCATTACCCCCCCAACAGCAACAGGCTCCATTTCCCCCCACCAACAGCAACAGGCTCACTTACCCCCCCAACAGCAGCAAGATCCATTACCCCCCGTTTCAACAGCAACAGGATCCATTAACCCCCCCCAACAGCATCAAGCTCCATTAACCCTCTTCCTACAGCAACAGGCTCCATTAACCCCCCTCCTACAGCAATAGGCTCCATTAACCCTCCTCCTAAAGCAGGGGTGGGGAACCTCCGGCCCGCGGGCCGCATGCGGCCCGCCATGACCTTTTATGTGGCCCCCGGGCAGATTCCCGGGGGAGGCAGTGCTGGTGCTGTCACCGCGGTCTTGCTGCCGCCGGCCCTTTAAATCCACACATTGCTGTTTGTGCTGCAATGTGTTCTCCCGTCGGCAAGTGCCAATTGTGGGCGGGTCCACAGCAGCCTCACAGCTTCCAGCCTTGTGTGTCCGCCCCCTGCCCTCCGGAGATCAGTGCCCGCCTTCTCCTTCTAATGCAGTGTGTCCGGCTCCTGCACTCCGGTGATGTGAATGCAATGCTGCTGTGAGTCCAACGCCGACCCTCTGCTACTATGTGCCCTGCCCAATGCTTTGTGCCTCCCCACACCAGTTCTGTAAACCTTCTCCCCCAGAGTTGCGTGAAACTCTCAGCGCAGTGTGCCCCCCAGTCCTGTGTGCAGCCCCCCAATGTCCTGTGTGCAGCCCATCACCCAGTAGTCCTGTTTGCACCCCCCCAATCCTGTGTGCACCCCTCCCCCAGTCCTGTGTGCAGCCCCCCAATGTCCTGTGTGCACCCCCACACAGTCCAATGTGCAGCCCATCACCCAGTCCTGTGTGCACCCCCAGTCCTGTGTGCACCCCCCAGTCCTGTGTGCACCCCCCCAGTCCTGCGTGCACCCCCCCAGTCCTGCGTGCACCCCCCCAGTCCTGTGTGCACCCCCCCAGTCCTGTGTGCACCCCCCCAGTCCTGTGTGCACCCCCCCAGTCCTGTGTGCACCCCCCCAGTCCTGTGTGCACCCCCCCAGTCCTGTGTGCAGCCCCCCCAGTCCTGTGTGCAGCCCCCCCAGTCCTGTGTGCAGCCCCCCCAGTCCTGTGTGCAGCCCCCCCAGTCCTGTGTGCAGCCCCCCCCAGTCCTGTGTGCAGCCCCCCCCAGTCCTGTGTGCAGCCCCCCCAGTCCTGTGTGCACCCCCCCAGTCCTGTGTGCACCCCCCCAGTCCTGTGTGCACCCCCTCAGTCCTGTGTGCACCCCCCCAGTCCTGTGTGCACCCCCCCAGTCCTGTGTGCGCCCCCCCAGTCCTGTGTGCGCCCCCCCAGTCCTGTGTGCACCCCCCCAGTCCTGTGTGCAGCCCCCCCCAGT
This sequence comes from Anomaloglossus baeobatrachus, assembly GCF_048569485.1. Classification (NCBI taxonomy): domain Eukaryota; kingdom Metazoa; phylum Chordata; class Amphibia; order Anura; family Aromobatidae; genus Anomaloglossus; species Anomaloglossus baeobatrachus. Next base: position 195,188,338 of record NC_134355.1, on the reverse strand, counting down.
CCTGTGTGCAGCCCCCCCCAGTCCTGTGTGCAGCCCCCCCCAGTCCTGTGTGCAGCCGCCCCCCAGTCCTGTGTGCAGCCCCCCCCCAGTCCTGTGTGCAGCCCCCCCAGTCCTGTGTGCATCCCCCCCAGTCCTGTGTGCAGCCCCCCCCCCAGTCCTGTGTGCAGCCCCCCCCCCAGTCCTGTGTGCAGCCCCCCCCCAGTCCTGTGTGCAGCCCCCCCCAGTCCTGTGTGCAGCCCCCCCAGTCCTGTGTGCATCCCCCCCCAGTCCTGTGTGCATCCCCCCGCCAGTCCTGTGTGCATCCCCCCCCAGTCCTGTGTGCAGCCCCCCCCAGTCCTGTGTGCAGCCCCCCCCAGTCCTGTGTGCAGCCCCCCCCAGTCCTGTGTGCAGCCCCCCCCCAGTCCTGTGTGCAGCCCCCCCCAGTCCTGTGTGCTGCCCCCCCCCAGTCCTGTGTGCAGCCCCCCCCAGTCCTGTGTGCAGCCCCCCCCCGTCCTGTGTGCAGCCCCCCCAGTCCTGTGTGCAACCCCCCCCAGTCCTGTGTGCAGCCCCCCCCAGTGATGTCTGTGCCTCCCCCCCAGTGATGTCTGTGCCTCCCCCCCAGTAATGTCTGTGCCTCCCCCCCAGTAATGTCTGTGCCTCCCCGCGTGTGGTGTCTGTGCCCCCAGCCCCGCGTGTGGTGTCTGTGCCCCCAGCCCCGCGTGTGGTGTCTGTGCCCCCAGCCCCGCGTGTGGTGTCTGTGCCCCCAGCCCCGCGTGTGGTGTCTGTGCCCCCAGCCCCGCGTGTGGTGTCTGTGCCCCCAGCCCCGCGTGTGGTGTCTGTGCCCCCAGCCCCATGCCCCCAGTTAATTAATTGCTTCACCCAATATAGCAGGGTCATTTAAACATTGATAATTTTGTGCGGCCCCCGAAGGTTGGTAGAAATTTCCAAATGGCCCCCGACAGAAAAAAGGTTCCCCACCCCTGTCCTAAAGCAACAGGCTCCATTACCCTCCTCCTACAGCAACAGGCACCATTAACCCTCCTCCTACAGCAACAGGCTCCATTAACCCTCCTCCTACAGCAACAGGCTCCATTAACCCTCCTCCTACAGCAACAGGCTCCCTAAACCTCCCCCTCTTCAGCAATAGGCTCCATTAACCCCCCTCCTACAGCAACAGGCTCCATTAATCCCCCCTCCTACAGCAACAGGCTCCCTAAACCTTCCCCTCTACACTAATAGGCCCCCTTGACCACCATATTCTTTAATTGGCCCCCTAACTCTAAAACTATACTAATAGCCCCAGCCCCCCTCACCACTGTCGAGTCATAGGCCCCTAATCTCCAGACTACAATAATAGGCCTCCTAATCCCCAGACTATAGCTTCTGCCTGCCCTTCTCCCACAATCCTAACTTTATGGCCTTTGCCTGCCTCACCTCACAATCCTAACTGTATAGCTTCTGCCTGCCCCTCCCCTCCCCCGCAATCCCTAGTCTATAGCTTCTGCCTGCCCCTGCCCCCCACAATCCTAACTTTATAGCTTTTGCCTGCCTCCCCCCCCCCCCTCATTTCACAGCATTAGGAACTCTGCCAGCGGTTACCTGCTCCTGTGCTGCTGCTGCTGCTGCCGCCGGCCTCCTCCTCCTTTTGCTGGAGCTGCAGCTTCTCCTCCGGTGTTCGTTATCCTCCTACTGCTGGCTCCAGTGAGCGTTCTGTCCTCCGCGGCATCTACAGCTTTGGCTGCCACAGCACGGAGCTGATTGGCGCCCCTCTGACCCCGGAAGTTTAGGCTCCGGCACTTCCGGGGTCAATCAGCTCCCTGTGCATGGCACCCACAGTCTATTTGCATGCGCGTCTTAAAGGCGCAGATACAGATAGATTAAGGGTGCGCCTCTCGCGCCCCCGCCCCCCCCCTCCGAAAACACAACGGATTTAACCCCTTCAGCCCCAAGCCTATTTTGACCCTAAAGACCAGGCCATTTTTTGCAATTCTGACCAGTGTCACTTTATGAGGTTATAACTCTGGAACGCTTCAGCGGATCCCGGTGATTCTGAGATTGTTTTTTCGTGACATATTGGGCTTCATGTTAGTGGTAAATTTAGGCCGATATTTTTTGCATTTCTTTGTGAAAAAAATGGAAATTTCACGAAAATTTTGAAAATTTTGTAATTTTCAAACTTTGAATTTTTATGCTCTAAAACCAACGAGACATATGACACAAAATAATTAATAAATAACATTTCCCACATGTCTACTTTACATCAGAACAATTTTGGGAAAAAAAAAAAAATTTAAGGAAGTTATAGGGGTTCAAAGTTTATGAGCAATTTCTCATTTTTACAACAAAATTTACAAAGCCACTTTTTTTAGGGACCACATCACATTTGAAGCGATTTTGAAAGGTCTACATGACACAGAACACCCAAAAGTGACACTATTCCAAAAACGGCACCCCTCAGGCTACTCAAAACCACATTCAAGAAGGTTATTAACCCTTCAGGTGCTTCACAGTAACTAAAGCAATGTGGAAGGAAAAAATGAACATTTTACTTTTTGCAACAAAAATGTTAATTTAGCCTCAAATATTGCATATTCACAAGGGTAACAGGATTAAATGAACCCCCAAAATTTGTTGGGCAATTTCTACTGAACACGCAGATACCTCCTATGTGGCGAAAAACCACTGTTTGGGCGCACGGCAGGACTCGGAAGGGAAGGAGCGCCATTTGACTTTTTTGAACAGAAAATTAGCTGGAATCGTTAGCCGCACCATGTTGCGTTTGGAGAGCCCCTGAAGTGCCGAAACAGTGGAGCTCCCCCACATGTGAACCCATTTTGGAAACTAGACCCCTCATGGAATTTATCTAGATGTTTATTGAGCACTTTGAGCCTCTGGGGGCTTCACAAAAGTTAATAGAGTTGAGCCGTGAAAATAAAAAAAAACTTTTTTACCACAAAATTGTTACTTCAACCAGGTAGCTTTTTTTTCACAAGGGTATCAGGAAAAATTGCACCATAAAATGTATTGTGCAATTTCTCCTGAGTACACAGACACCTCATATGTGGTGGAAATAAAATGTTTGGGCGCACAGCAGTGCTCGGAAGGCAAGGAGCGTCATTTGACGTTTCAAACGCAAAATTGTCTGGGATAATTAGCGTATTCCATGTTGAGTTTGGAGACCCCCTGAGGTGCCGAAACAGTGGAGCTCCCCCACATGTGACCCCATTTTGGAAACTAGACCCCTCATGGAATTTATCTAGATGTTTATTGAGCACTTTGAGCCTCTGGGGGCTTCACAAAAGTTAATAGAGTTGAGCCGTGAAAATAAAAAAAAACTTTTTTACCACAAAATTGTTACTTCAACCAGGTAGCTTTTTTTTCACAAGGGTATCAGGAAAAATTGCACCATAAAATGTATTGTGCAATTTCTCCTGAGTACGCAGATACCTCATATGTGGTGGAACTCAAATGTTTGGGCGCACAGCAGGGCTCGGAAGGCAAGGAGCGTCATTTGACGTTTCAAATGCAAAATTGTCTGGGATAATTAGCGTATTCCATGCTGTTTGGAGACCCCCTGAGGTGCCGAAACAGTGGAGCTCCCCCACATGTGACCCCATTTTGGAAACTAGACCCCCATGGCTTAGAAAAAAAAAAACAGCGGCAGATGGGGGGGGGGGGCAGCAGATGGGGCGGCAGCAGATGGGGGGGCAGCGGCATATAAAGGATAGGGTGGGGGCTGATGGGAGAGGGCGCAGTGAATGCAGGAGTGGCAGAGGATGGGGGAGGGGGGGTGGGGGGGTATGGGTGGGAAGGGGAGTGGGAGGTGAGATTGGGGATAGTTACCCTTACCCTACAGGATGGATCTAGGCAGCTGGATCACAGGAGATGAAGGAGGCAGCAGATCGGGGAGGGTGAGAGGTGGGGGAGGGAGCGCAGCGCAGATCACGGAAGAGACAGGTGAGCAGAGCACAGATCACGGAGGAGACAGGTGAGCAGAGCACAGATCACGGGTGTGAGGTGTGAAGGAGAGCGGACAGCAGATCACGGGGGTGACAGGTGAGGGAGCACAGATCACGGGGGTGACAGGTGAGGGAGCACAGATCACAGGGTGACAGGTGAGGGAGCACAGATCACGGGGTGACAGGTGAGGGAGCGCAGATCACGGGGGAGACAGGTGAACAGAGCGCAGATCACGGGGGTGAGAGGTGGAGGGAGAGCGGACAGCAGATCATGGGGGTGACAGGTGATGGAGCACAGATCACGGGGGTGACAGGGGAGGGAGCACACATCACGGCGGTGACAGGGGAGGGAGCACACATCACGGCGGTGACAGGGGAGGGAGCGCACATCACGGCGGTGACAGGGGAGGGAGCGCACATCACGGCGGTGACAGGGGAGGGAGCGCACATCACGGCGGTGACAGGGGAGGGAGCGCACATCACGGCGGTGACAGGGGAGGGAGCGCACATCACGGCGGTGACAGGGGAGGGAGCGCACATCACGGCGGTGACAGGGGAGGGAGCACACATCACGGGGGTGACAGGGGAGGGAGGACACATCATGGCGGTGACAGGTGTGGGAGCACACATCACGGCGGTGACAGGGGAGGGGGCGGGTAGCTGACCACGGGGGTGAGAGGTGGGGGGAGCGTGCAGCACATCACGTAGGGGAGGGGGCGAGCAGCACATCACGGAGGGGAGGGGGCGGGGCACCGATCACGAGGGGGAGGGGCCGGGCAGCAGATCGGAGGGAGCAGTGGCATTATGACAGATGGAGGAGGACAGGGATCGTGCAGCACATCACGGAGGTGAGGAGGCGGGCAACGATCACGAGGGGGAGGGGCCGGGCAGCAGATCGGAGGGAGCGGTGGCACTATGACAGATGGAGGAGGACAGGGATCGTGCAGCACATCACGGAGGGGAGGGGGCGGGCACCGATCACGAGAGGGAGGGGCCGGGCAGCAGATCGGAGGGAGCGGTGGCACTATGACAGATGGAGGAGGACAGGGATCGTGCAGCACATCACGGAGGTGAGGGGCCGGGCAACGATCACGAGGGGTGAGGGGCCGGGCAGCAGATTGGGGGGAGTGGTGGCACTGTGGCAGATGGAGGGCGGCGGCGGCAGCGGATCGGGAGGTGTGGGGGTGAGGGTGCGGGCAGTAGATCGGGCAGACAGGTGGCAGATCGCTGAGGGCAGCGGCGGCGGCAGATCGGGACGCTTTTTGCCGATTTCATACAGTGCAATGGCAGCGCGGCAACTTCCGGGTCCCATGCTCTGGTCTCATAACAGCATGGGACCGGAGCTTGTCGCCCTGCCATTGCACTGTGTACACTCACTGTGCTCAGTGTGCTGGCGTGCTGCAGGGACGACAAGTGAAGCTGATGGGGGCGGTCACCGGCAACAGGTCCACTGTGATTGGAGAAATCGGTCACAAGGCCGATCTCTCCAATCAGAGCTACTGGAGCTGGGGGAGGGTGATCCAGTGAGGTCACCCAGCTCCAGCCAATGGCCAGTGCTACAGCTACACTGGCCAGGGCTGGATTTCAATGTTTCAGTCATTTTAAATGGCTGGAACATTACAGTGGCTGTGATTGGTTGAGCGGCGTTCGTCAGCCAATCACAGCCTCCGTAGGTCCGGGGAGGAGGCACCACCCCTCCTAAGGTCAGGAACAGGTCCCCTCCTCCCCGAATCTGCGGTTTATGTTAACATATTGCAGTCACCGGAGGCTCCGGTGCCGCGATTCCGCCATGACGGAAAGATCCGTCCTTGGTCGTTAAGGCCCAGGGCACAAGGACGGATCTTTCCGTCCATGGTCGTGAAGGGGTTAATAGACTGTCTAACGGAGGGGGGGAGGATATAAAAAAAAAGTTTTGTTTTTTTTTTTGCAGCCAGAAAGTGCCGCCCCCCGCAACCCGCCACCCCAGGCACCGAACCACGGGTGCCTAATGGTAAATATGGCCCTGCTGTTATTGTGAACAGTTAAGCAAGTTTAAGATGAAATGATCTCTAAAGGGCAGAAAGTTAAAAATGATACGTTTACTTTGTATTTTAGTCAAAAAATTATATTTTCATCTTGTACATTTTAAAAATTACAAAAAGGAAAATGCAAAATTTTGGTCACCCTTGGAGATTTGTGTGCTCAGATAACTTTGACCAAGCTGCCAACAGGTTTTTGCCACCTAATATAAGAGCAGCATAATAACGTAGTGGCTTCCCTGGATTTTCCATTGCCAGTGAAGGTAACACCAAGCAGTGGGGGTTAGCAGCCAGTAGCTGCTTGGGTTACCCTTAGCAATAGAAAATGCAGTGGGAGCCCACGCATTTTTCTACCCTTAACCCTAGGGTTAGAGTTATGTGTTTGGGGTTTTTGTGTTTTTTATTTTTTAATTAAAAAAAATAAAAAAATCAACATGGGCTTCGCCCATCGAGCACCCGAGCATTTTACTGCTCACTCATCCCTACTCCTGAACACACAGCCAGCAGAGCAAGTAATCAGATCAGCTGACTCAAGTGTCGGCCGATTACTTGTTCTGTGTCCCGCTGCATCCATCGCGGCATGTGCGGGCTGTGAGGTCAGCTGGGTTCAGATCAGCCGACTCCAGTGCCGGCCGAACTCAGCTGACCTCACAGCTCGCACACGCTGCGATGGATGCAGGGGGACACAAAACAAGTAATCGTCCGACACTTGAGTCAGCTGATCTGAACTCAGTGTCGGCTGATTACTTGTTCTGTCCTCGTGCATCCATCGCAGGTGTGCGGGCTGTGAGGTCAACTGAGTTCGGATGCCACTGGAGTCAGCTGATCTGAATTCAGTTGAGCTCACAGCCTGCACACTCTGCGATGGATGCAGCGGCACACAAAACAAGTAATCGTCCAACACTGGAGTCAGCTGATCTGATTACTTGTTCTGCTGGTATGAGGTCAGGAGTTCAGCTGAGTTCAGATCAGCTCACTCCGGTGCCGGCCAAACTCAGCTGACCTCACATGCTGCGATGGATGCAGCGGGACACAGAACAAGTAATCGACCAACACTGGAGTCAGCTGATCTGAACTCAGCTGAACTCCTGACCACACAGCCCGCACACGGTGACATGTGATCGGCAGCAGGCAGTGACTGCTGTTAACCTGCATCCATCACAGCGTGTGCGGGCTGTGAGATCAGGAGTTCATCTGACTCCAGTGTCAGCTGATAAATTCTGTGTTCCACTTCATCTATCGCAAGTAAAAGGATTCGGTAAAATAACAATTGCGGTTGCATGCGTTGCACATTCAATCCACAGGATCCGGTCATATGCGGTTTGTGTTTTTTTGCCTACAGGCAAAAAAATGCTGATGTAAAAGCACCTTATTGAGCTGCTTAGTGTAGTTTTGATAAAATCACGGTTTTATCAGCATTAGATAATCATTAGAGGACTACTTAGCCTGCTTCTAGGAAGTCCAGCATATAATGAGCTCTGTATAGCTGCTAGATCTGCACCAGAGAAAATGTCGATATTATCAAAATGACAGCAAACAATTCAGTGATACATCGCTGGAATCAGCGTCTCTGTTTCTACATTATACTGCTCCCAGATGGGGTAGAAAAAACCTGGTGACAGAGTTCCTTTAATGAGCATGTTAGAGTTATGGCTTGTTCACTATTTTTTTGTTAGGAAAGGCCAGGTGATGTAAATTTCATAGCTTGATAAAAACCCAGCTTACTCTAAACATGTGCCAAAAAACAGCAGCCAAGGGTTCGTGTAAGCAGCTGCTTAGCATTCTGAAAATGGGGGAGGCCCACAAAGCAGAAGGCTAGAAGGAGATAGTAAAGTGTTTTCAAGTTGTCCATTTCTCAGTTCAAATTGTACTTAAGTAATGGCAGTTAACAGGAACAGTGGAGGCCAAGATTATGTCTGGAAGACCAAGCAAGATTTCTGAGAGCTCTTCCTAGGATTGCTATATAGGCAAATCAGAACCCCTGCTTGACTGCAAAAGACCTTCAGGAACATTTAACAGTCTCTACAGTTGTACATTGCAGAGATACCTCCATAAATATGAAGCCAAAACAGGAAATAGAACTCCATATCCAGTAACCATAAGTTATGGCAACCTCACCATATTAAAGCTAAGAACCAAAATTTGAGTTTGCGCAAAAACTATGTAAATCATCAACAGAGAGTCTGTATATATTAAATGCCTTTATTATTTCATATTACAAAACCATACTATTAGAATAAAGTGCTTGTACCCACAGATTTAAAAATTCCCTACCCCATTGGTGCTGGGCAGTGTGGTCTGATTTCTGGGGCTCTCCAATCCTTGCTATTCTCATCACCCAATAATATATAGGTGGCCGTTTACATCTATTGGTCCCGGTTTTTCTTCATAAATTTGCCTTGAGAGATATATATACATATTATCTGATTAGGACAGGTGATAATGCTGCTATTATTTGACTTGTGTCCTTAACTATGCCGGGTCAGCTATCCTATCTTTTCCGCACTTTGCACTTTATACTATTGATGGGGTGATTTTGAATAGCAGAGTTGATATATGTGTGATTATATATGCACCCAGAGGTCTAAAATGTGCAATACTCTTTTGTAGCATGTATAACTACTGTACCACACTGCACCAGTTTTGTCTTATGGATGTTTTTATGGGGTAGGGAATTTTTAAATCTGTGGGTACCAGCACTTTATTCTCTAATAGTACGGTTTTGTAATATGAAATAATAAAGGCATTTAATATATACAGACTCTCTGTTGATGATTTACATAGTTTTTGCGCAAACTCAAATCCCACGCAGATCTGAAGTAGTCCAGAGCAAATCCGACGTACTCCAGGAAATCCAACAAACAAAGAATATGGAGCTTCATTCTTACAATCCAGTTCTGGGTGACGCTGCGCTGTGTATGACTTGGCAACTCTAAACTAGATAGATAGATAGATAGATAGATAGATAGATAGATAGATTGATAAATGGATAGATAAGAGAAAGATAATCAATAGATTGAAATCTAATAAATATATGATAGATAATAGATGAATGGATAGGAAATAGATGGATAGATAGATAATAGTTATATGATAGAAAATACATGGATGGCTAGATAGATGAGAGATGGATGTATAAATGGATAAATAGATAGATAAGATAGGGTTGTGGATACTCGCCTATATAGAAGCTTTTTCCCTCCTGGGTGGAGGCGCAGGGTCAGCTGAGGCATTACTTATTGTGAATGGTGTGTCTTGTGTTATCAGTGGTGTGTAGACCTGCTGTCATGCAACCTGATATCGAGCCTGCTTTAGATTTAGATCACTAATTTTGTTTTTTAATACATATAACACAAAAACCTGATTTAAATAGTTTCATTTTTTTTAATGACGCATTTACTTTCAGAAGTTACGTCACAAAAACTTAATGCGAATATGTGAGCCAGAACAAGGCTCTCAGAGTTCTATTGATTTGTGACCTCTGACGTGCACCATTCAACACTGACTCAGCCGGCAGGTCACAGATCACAGGAGACTGACCGGAGCGATAGTGGAAACAGAGAAAGATGCAGGAGAGTGAGTATAAGACAGGGAACAGGGTGGTGTTTTAGTAAATAAACACAATGTAAGTAATTTATTAATGAAATGTTTGCAATAAAGTTCCAGATTTTCTTGTACCTATAATTGCCTGCAGATCATTGGTAGTCTTGGTTCTGACAACCCCAGTGATTGCTTAAAACACATCCTGAGTTGTGTGCAGCTCAGGAGACAGGAGTGTACAGGTTCTGCCTGAGCGAGCACACAGAGCACGGAGTCAATAGAAAGCCTATACTTGGCATCCTTGTATATGGCCATAAAAATCAGTACATTTTATAAGGGTTAGCAATCATATTTCCACAAAGAACCTCAATACCACCATGATGTATCTCACAAATGGTGTTGGGCTGCGGCCACATGGGCATTAATGCGAGTCAATCGCATGACACTCTGCTCCGCTCTGCTGGAGTGTAAGCTGAGTGTCATCCAATTGTCATGCCACTGTGCTGCGAGCACAGCTGTGGAGGAAAGGGAGGGAGAAATCTCCTCCATTGTCAGCTGATGTGATTCTTGTACTGAACTCACATTACACCGGTGTAATGCGAGTGCAGTGCGATGTTACTCTCGCACCCATAGACCTGTATGGGTGCAAGTGAAAATAAATTGGATTCCACCCGCAGCATGCTTCAACTATTTTCTCAGTTGGATTAGGGCTGAGAAAAAAAAGCACTCATGGGAGTGGCCCCATAGAGTAACATTGTTCCGAGTGGAATGCGATTTTTTTTTTTTTTTTTTTATCGCGTTCCAATTGCTCCGTTTTTCTCGTGTGCTCAGTACGTTACACTATAGCTGTACAGAATCACCATCTTCTGACAATAACTTCTGACTGGCCGGAAGTCAGAACTTACGCCACAAGCTCCCAATACATCTCTATGAGAGATAGAACAAGGCCAGATTGAGGCTCCCATAGAGATTTACTGAGTTGTGACCTCCGACGCACTCCATGAAATACCTGTGCAACCGGCAAGATGCAAATCACCAGAGACTGACCAGAGTGGCAATAGAAGATAAAGCCAACAGAAGATGAGTATAGGACAGGGGGCAGGGGAACTACATTTAAATAACTCCTGTGGTGCAATAAAAAAAAAAAAAAAGCTGGAGTAGTTCTTTAACAAAATGGCGGCTGATGAATTTTTCATGAGAGGTTGTGTACCTATACAGCTGCCTTAGAATACAGGATTTAGCAGGTAACTGATCTAATCATGTATCCTACCATCCACCTTTACTAAGGTAGACTGTACAGTATGTCACAAAAGTGAGTACACCCCTAACATTTTTGTTAATATTTTATATACTTTCATTGGACAGCACTGAAGAAATTTCACTTTGATACAATATGAAGTAATCCGTTTACAGCTTGTATAACAGTGTAAATTTGGCATGTCCTCTAAATAACACACGCACAGCCATTAATGTCTAAACCGCTGGCAACAAAAGTGAGTACACCACTTAGTGAAAATGGACAAATTGTGCCCAATTAGGCATTTTCCCTCCCCATTGTCATGTGACTTATTAGTGTTACAAGGTCTCAAGTGTGAAATGGGAGCAGGTGTGGTAACTTTGTAACTTTGGTGTTATCGCTCACACACGCTCTCATACTGGTCACTGGAAGTTCAACATGGCACCTTATAATTATAATAATAATAATAATTATGGCAAAGAATTCTCTGAGGATCTGAAAAATAGATTTGTTGCTCTACATACAGATGGCCTAGGGTATAAGAAGATTGTCAACACCCTGAAACTGAGCTGCAGCATGGTGGCCAAGACCATACAGCAGTTTAGCAATGCAGGTTCCAGTCAACAGGCCTCATCATGGTGGACCAAAGAAGTTGACTGCATGTGTTCAGTCATATCCAGAGATTTTCTTTTCAAAATAGATGTATGAGTGCCGCCAGCATTGCTGCAGAGATTAAAGGAATGGGGGTTAGTCTGTCAGTCATTTCTCTAGTAATAAGGTTAAGAGGGGACAAACTTGGCAATCCTAAAAGAGTAATTTCAAATGTGGCCACAGCAGATGTGCACTTTGTAAGTATTTGCACAAGACCTGCAGTTTTTACTCATCAGATGGCCAGAATGAATTTAGTGTGAGCACCTTTATATGTTGCAGTGCCACATACAGTATATAGTGTATCTGGTGGAATTCCATTCATGCTCATTTAAATATAGTAGTTGCACGATGCGTAAGCTCAAAACTAGGATCGCTGAGCATATGTTAGATGTTATGGCTAACCGTCCCGACTGTCCCAACATTTTTATGACCAGTATTCAGGCGATACCTCATGGATATTATTCATGGGCATGTGTGACGCCCTGACAAAATCAGGGTGTCACAGATGACAGCACCCCTCTTTTAGGTGCAGGATTCCCTCCTCTTTGGTCCTCCATCACAATCCCCATCCTGATACACACCACCAGCCATCAAATCCTAGTCACCACCCCATGACAATAGGGACACACCAGTGGGTGGAACCAAGTGGATGGTGACGCCCACCTAGGGGTACTGAGGTGTAATGGGAGGGGACAGAGTAAGTTTTAAGTTGAGAGTGGAGTTGTGACGAGACTGTGAACATGGTAGTCAGGAGTTAGAGCTCCTGTGCTACCAGACAACTGGACAGCTGACTAGGGGGCAGTCAGTGGACAGGGCCACAGACAACGGAGATCCGGTCGCAGGAGACCTTAAGTGGACCAGGCAGGGTTGTAGCCCGCCGGTGCCGACAGCGGGAATCTGGTCCAGAGCCGTGCACAGACAGGGTACCTGGACCCTAGGGCGAGGAGCAGCTTTAAGCCCCTTTCCAATTAACCAGCCGGGAACAGGATTTCAGGTCTTGTCCCACAGGAGGCCCAGATAGAGGGAGATGGAAGCCCAACGAGGGCGATAGAGCTCCGCAATTGCCTGCTAAGATCCCGCGCGTCAGTTCTCGTGGGCCACAGCTCCCAAAGGGCAAAAACACCGGGAGTGGACTTCCCCGTTTCAAGTGTAGTAGTTAACACCAAGGACTTAAACATTACGTGCAGGAGGAAGGGCCCCTGTTCTACCATACTGGGGTGTGAGATCCGAACACACCCTCCAGAGGCTGCTGGTCGTTTGGTTTACCATCTGGACTCTGTGTCAAGTTATTTCAGAACTGTGAGTACACCAGCACCATCCGGTCCAACCCTTGAGATTGCGCTCCGCAGTACCATCCCACCTGTATTGGGGCCCCGGGACAACACCTCCCCTACCCGTGCAGGGGATAACATCCAGCTGCCCCACTCCATCGGTCCCAGGCATCACCTCCAGCGGCAGCGGCGGTGTCACCAACAATCACCGCACACCACGGGTGGCGTCACTGACAAACCTCCCCTGTGCATATAAATTTCCCCTTTTTCACTTGCAGGCAACAGACGGGGGCTCAGGCTCGGGTCCGGCCTCCGCTCGAGCCACTGCAGCGATCCCGGATCCGAGCGGTTGGGGCAGCCCTCTCTCCCAGCCACGGTCTGCCCCCCAGTGTTACGAGGGGGACCCGGGGAAGCGTGCCAAGATGGGAAATGGACTGCTTCCGCCGGTCAAGGTCCACTGTGCGGTGTAAGGGACCGCCGCTATGGTGGGTGAAGAGTGAGCGGGTTGCTGCTAGCGATCGTCTGGAATGTCACAGACGATCTATGTACACCGATCTGCCCTAACCCCTGAGGGTTGTATGGCACAGATCTCACGGCTCGGTGTACCTGTTGCACGGGAAAGCACAGAGGTGCCCACGCACGTGTGCCAGTGGAAGTCACGAGAATATGGCACGAGGGTAGCACAGAGGTGCCCACACACATGTGCTTTCAATAACCAGGTGAGTCCAATGGAGACTTGAGGAGCTCACCTGGGACAGGAACACGGCCTGTTGACGGGGGTACTGCCGGAGCAGCAAGGCAGGAACACGGCCTGCAAACGAGGTACTGCCGGAGCAGCAAGGGCCAAGCCCACAAGAGACAGTAATGCCTGAGCAGTGGCGTGGCAGCACGCTGCCAGACATCCAAACATAGAAGGACGGTCGCGCGCCGCCATGATGGCAGGGGGAGCTTTTAAGGAGGTGCAGCTCCACCCGAGGGCGGGCGCGAGGCGGAGATGACGGACTTGACCCAATCAGGGTCCACGACGTCCCAGCCTGGCCAGTCAGGATTCACCACGTCACCAGCCTTGTCATCAAGCCGTGTGACGTCAGTGAGCGAATCAGGACCCACCACGCATTGCACATGCTCACCCTCCTGCCTCTGGGAAATAGAGGCGGGATCCTCGGTCTCACAATGTGCAGAGATAACGGGAATCTCCCTGCTTCCCTGAGCAGTAAACCTCTGCACATTGCGCAGCCTCGCAGACCTTCGGGGCCGCTGAGCAGGAGAGTCTGCAGCAGGCCAGGAATGGGAGACCGCTTCACTCCTTGTAACAGGAGAACCACTAGGTGTCACCCTTCTGCTGCCTCTCTGAGAAGGTATCTCCTGCACACTGCGCAGTCTGGCAGACCTTCGGCGCTGCTGAGCAGGAGTGCTCGTGGCAGGCAAGGAATGGGAGACTGCCTCAGTCCTTGCCTCAGGAGAGCCACGAGATGTAACACCCCAGTGTGTGCAACACATGGAAAGGGAGAATTGTTGCAATGTGGAAGGGGATTGAGAGCAGCTCTTGAGAAGTAGAGAACATTGGATTTTGAGGCTGAAAACTCGTTCTCCGAATGGCCTTAAATTTTAAGAATGATTCTAATGTATCTTTATTGATGTAAGAGAGACAATTTTTTTGGGCTCAGTGCAAGAAGTTGTTACTCTTTATCTATGCAGTTTGTTCAGTCTTAGTGATTTAATATAATATGCATCTATATATTTGAGTTTAAGTAACAGCATATATCGTGTAATATAGGACTCTGATTCATTACAATTGCATTTGTCACATGTGATATGAATATGCATTTGTATCCTATATTATATCCAATAGTATCAAGTTTTGGATTTTGATATTTATGTGCATGTGCTAAATGCCTATTTGTTAACGCTATTCTGAATATTAATTGTTAATGGTGCTGCACCCTTCATGTGGGTCTTTCTCCTCCCCCTTTTGTCCGATCTAGTATTTTGTATGTAACTTTGGTTGCAAAAGGACACCTTTGTCATGAATAAGATCACGATGCACTTAAAACTCATGTATATGTTATTTTGAAGCTTTTTTTTAATGGAACTTATTGATGTTTTAATTCAATTCAGCTCTTTGTAGATGCTGAATTATTGCACTTGTTTGGATTAGGAGCACCTGAAGTTCAGAAGACGTGCACGAGAGCCATTTTCTTAACTTCCGGTCATGCGCAGTGCACCTAATGAAGCTGGAAATCGTACATCCTATGAGGTGCAGTGACGTGACTGGAATAAGCCGCACACAGGCGAGAGATTTCCAGTAACCGGTGGTAGCGCGAGCTCATGGAAATCATGTTATCACACCCACATACTAATATGTAACATGCAAACAGAAATGTGCAAATAGTAGGGTGAACTTAGCCTTGCCACTAACGGTGAAGTCCTCAGTTTGATTACATGTGATAATTTATCTGCTTTCATAGTAGGTTAATATTCTATATCAATTTTGAAGTAGTCTTTTCTGTAGTAACATATGGATGCGAAACCTGGACGATAAAGTAACAAGACAGAATAAAAATCAACGCCTTTGAAATGTTGCTCCAGAGAAGGATGTTATTAATACCCTGGATGGCAAAAAGAACAAACAAATCAATATTGGAACAAATACAGACAGACATGCCACTCGAAGCAAGGATCACCAAGCTGCAACTTGCCTACTGTGGACACATTATACGAAGAAAGCAATCACTGGAGAAGTACATTATGGTCAGGAGAATAGAAGCAACAAAGCGAAGAGGAAGACCAGCAATCTGATGGCTTGATATAATCAAGATAATGGCGGAGAAGACCCTGGTGGAACTATCTTGGCTTGTATAAGGTCGATCTTTTTACAGAATGTTCATCCATCAAGTCGCTATGGCTCGAGATCAAGCTGAAGGCCATTAAATAATAAATATTGGCTACCAGACTAGCTAATGTAGAAATACAAGAATACAATTTGATATTGTTTTTTGAGGGAAGATTAGCAATAAATAATCAAAAAATGACCTTTAAAGATTCTAAATGAATTTGTAAGTTTTCAGTGTGGTTAGTGTACGTGCAATGACAGAATGCATCCACTAGATGAAGCTCTTGCATCACATCATACAACAGTTTTTGCATAGCTTGATTCATTATCAGGAAGACTAATGTTTCTAATTTTTTTTATTTTGTTAGAATTTTTTGGCAGCTGCAATAATTATAGCTAATAATTGTATCAAAACAATAAACTATTTTCCGTAATTCTCTTTTTTTTTTGTTTGGTTTATATACCAACAATCTGCTGTGTGTTAAGAAGAAATAATTTATAGGCTATAATACTGACCAGGTAAAAAAGGTCAATACATTTAATCCCAATTTTATGCAGCTATATTGTCAAAGTACAATTCATTTATGTACAGTTATTTAATAATGATATTTTCACAACTTAACTTAATTATTTATCAAACAACCAACGTCTTGCACATCCAGCTTTTGTTTACATCCATTTTAACGCACAGGCACTTTATACATGTTATCTACTTTGACTTATATCCGTCATTTTGTATTTCTGTATTTATATGGGCTTTGTGCAATTTTTTATTGCTTGATTATTGTATTCTTACTAATCGGACATTTGTTTATACATTTTTGGTCAGCTTATAACCTCTGTTTCTGGGTCCTCTTTTCACAAAATCTTCTACTTCCTTCTACCTTGTTCTATAACCTTTAGGGTTTTTTAATTGCCACAGAATCCTCTAATATAATATTTTTTCAGCATTTATACTCTTGTTTCTCCGGTTTTTCTCAACGTCTTAAAATGTAGACATTGTTTGCACATAGCTTTACAAGGATTAAAGTGGCCACAGAAGTAGAGAACTGTCTGTCAGCGGCAGCCATGCATCCCATCGGGGAGGTGGAGGATGAGTATCACCATCTATCTCTTCCTGAACGCTGGATACACGCAGATGAACAAGACAATTATGCATAATTTTAACATCAGACAGTATGTTCCTTACTCTTCTCACATCAATAATCGTAAAGGTAGTCTATCCCTGATTTGCCCTAATAGACCTTAATCAATATTTACATTGTTATTGTTGTTTCCATTGGTGAGTAAGGTAATTTCATTAGTGAGATTGTGAAAGCTGTTCTAGTGCTGTTCCTGTATCCTGGAGTAACTACTTGTACCATAGTGCATCTAACATAAAGAGGGTATCATCACAATACATACAAAGCCTTGAAAAAGTACTCATACCCCATGAACTTTTTCACTTTTTTTCAGGAAACACTTAAATGTATTTTTTATTGGAATTTTATGTGATATACCAACACAGAGTAGGAAACAATACATGGTTTTCTACATTTTTTAAAACTATCAGTCTGAAAATTGTGATATGCATTTGTATTCAGCCCTCTGTAGTCTAAGGCCCTGTACGCACTTACCGGATTTTGCCGCGGATTTTCTGCGGATTTGCTGCATGTTTCGCTGCAGAAAATGTTCATAACATCTCTGCAGTGAATCACCAGCAAAACCTATGGGAAAAAAAAATCCTGTGCGCACTAGGCGGATTTTGACAGCTGCATGTTTTGCTGCAGGATTCCCGCAGCAAAAACAATTGCATGTCACTTCTTTTCCGCACATCGCTGCGGGATTTCACTCCATTGACTCCAATGTAATCGTGAAATCCCGCAGGGAATAACGCAGGCAGCAAATTCTGTGCGGTTCACTGCGTTTTCCTGCGTTATTCCCTGCGGTATTTCGCGGTTTACCTCCGGTAATGTACATCGCTTGCCTGCGGTTTTGCAGGGAAGTGATGTCATTACAGGAAGAGGAAGCGGAGCAGAGAGTAAACACACACAGATCACAGACATCACAGACATAGAACACAGACACAGACACATAGAACACACATAGAAAGCAAACGGAAATATAGAAAACAAAGCACGCGGGCTCCGCTGTATATTTACCGTCCAGCCGAGGTAAGCACACAGCGGCGGCCCGGTATTCTCAGGCTGGGGAGGGAGAGGGGCAGGGTTAATGTCCCCTGCCTCCCTCCCCCTCCCGCAGCTGAGAATATCAGCCGCAGCTGCCCCGGGACTGTCGCATGCATTATGCGGCAGTACCGGAGTGTCCCCAGCTCTTCCTGCTGCCGTGTAGCAGTGGCAGTCAGGGTAATACAAGGAGTTAATGGTGGCGGATCACCGCCATTAACTCCAGGCTTGATCATGGCAGTGTCTATGTGACAGTTGACATGATCAACCCGTAAGTAAAGTGAAAAAACACACACACCGAAAAATCCTTTATTTTAAATAAAACACAAATAAGCCTCGTTCACCCTTTTATTAACCCCTCCCTTAACAAAGCTCCGACGTAATCACAGCTCTGGCGTCCTGCGATGCTTGCATCCAGCCGCGACTGACACACAGCGCTGAATGAATGCAGCCTCGCAGCGAGACAGCAGAGGTAACTCCAGGGCATTTCCCACGGCCGGTATTGTAAACTCACTGCCGACCGTGAGAAATGCAGCGTGTGCTCACAGGGACTCTATCTATCCTTCTATCTATCTATCCCTCTATCCATCTATCTATCTATCTATCTATCTATCTATCTATCCCTCTATCTATCTATCCCTCTGTCTGTCTATCTATTCTTCTGTCTATTTCTCTATCTCAGAATGAAATTACTTTTTTTTTTCAATGTGCTTTATTGCATTGAATGCAATAAAGCACATACCAACCCGCACGCGGCAAAACCGCGGCAATACCGCGAACAATACCGTGGTAAAACCGCGGTAAAACCGCGGCAAACCGCATGTGGTTTTCGGGTGCGGTTTGCCGCGGTTTTTTACCGCGGGTGCGGTAATCTTTGAATACCTGTGGAATTTTCTTGAGAAAATTCCATTTTCCAGTGCACACAGGGCCTAATACTCCTAAATATAATCCTGAGTGAACCACCTCCAGAAGTCTCCTCATTAATACATAGGGTCCACCTGTGTGTCATTTTTTTCTCAGTATAACCACAGCTGTTCTGTGAAAGCCTCAGAGGTTTGTATGAGAACTAGCGACGAGTGAGCACTAAAATGCAAGGGTGCTCGGTACGTGAATATAGCAAATTGGAATGCAAGGGTGCTCGTCTCGAGTGACAAGTATAATGGAGGTCAATGGGGAACTCATGCATTTTTCCAGAATCCCCCCGCCAAGATGTCTGCAGGGTAGGGGTCATGAAAATCAAAGATGGATGAAATCAGCATGTTGAAGATGCCTGGATTCATCTCTGACTCCCAGTTCGATGCTGAGAGCAATGTTGTTAGAGTTTTACATCACTTTTACACACTAATCATAAAATATACAAAACCATGGATAACATGGCTTTTACGGGAAAAAATATTAAGAAACATTCTTTCTATATAATGGCTTGTATATAGGGTAAATTAAAAAAATATTTATTTTTTTTTCCTCTACTCCTTACACTATGTTCACACATATTGTTTTTGCTGTGGTTTTGGACTTTCTCATTGCTTTCAATGGTGAAAAAAACATTCATCAGTAAATGTAATTTTAACATTTTACTACCTATTCTGTGCATGCGGGGTGTGTGACACGGTCAGACACATTCTGTTTAACTTATGAAGGAGAAACTCTGAAACTCACAAAGCCTATGCAGACAATGCAAGAACTGGCAAATATTAAAAGGAAAAGTGATTCAGATACACCGAGGATTAGACATAAAGGAGGGCCTCATACACATTCTGTTAAAATTATTAGGTAGTGGGACTTCCTGAAGGTATCCAAAAAAATGCTCAAGTTTCCCATTACCTTTCATTATACTTGTTACTTGCGTCGAGCACCCAAGAAGTCCAACCTGGTTGATTTGAGTAACAAGCACCCAAGCATTTTAGTGTTCACTCATTACTGTTCATGTTGTATAATTCAATCACAAATTGGCTGTGTGGTTCCGCCTGTGTGTAACAATAGGTGATTATAAAGACAACATAGCAGTGTCTGGCAGGAGCTGCTGCTTTCTGTGAGGTGAAACAGTTCTCTGTTTGCCTGTTTTATCACAAGTGAATATTTTTGCCACACCTCCACTCCCCTAAACTCATCATAAATCAAGTCAGTGATATAGGAGCTCCGGCTGCTACCAAACTTTTATGTCACTGACTTGATTTATTATGAGCTCAGTATGCCGGAAACATGGCAGAAACACCCTACTTATGTGAAAAATCATGCAGGGAAATGATCGCACACACTCCTACATCTGATATCACACACACACACACACACACAATACGTTCGGGTCCTCTATGCATTCCACCGAAGGTCCTCGCACTCTACAGCACTGTGTCCCAGGTTCCTCTGTGCTGGCCGGAAGCAATCGGTATTGCCCGATGTGGTGAGGGTATATTTGTGGTTGTGTGTGTAATTTGAGGTGTGTGTGTGTGTGTGTGTGTGTGTGTGTATGTGAAAATGGATGTGTGTGTGTGATTTGATGTATGTGAGTGTCGGCCATTTTTGGTGGGTAAACATTCCCCCAACCGTTTTTTCCTGAGAAAAAGCCTTACCCTGAAAATAAGCCCTAGTGCAGTTTTTTGGGGAAAAAAAAAATATAAGATGTTGTCTTATTTTCGGGGAAACATGGTAACATGGTATATGTACAAACAGGATTCTGTTTAGTGTATTGCTAGTTCTCCTATTCTAGTGATGGTTTCTTTTCTCTGAGAATTGTTTATGGGTTCCCTCTTTTCGAGAACTTCTCTTCCATGTTGCTCAACTGTTTTTTTGTTTATTTTTGCTCACCTGACACAATAGTTTTGGTTTGTTCAAATTGAGATCAGGGTATACTTTTTATTTGCCTCTAGATGGCAGCTGGTGAGTGTAACTTAAAGGGAATCTGTCACCAGATTTGACTAATCTAACCTATTAACCCCTTCACGACCTTTGACGGATCTATCCGTAATGGAGCGTGTGAGGTTAAGCCCCGCCCCCTGCCGCCGGCAGGTTGCGGCGATCCGCGCACATATCAGCTATTTTTAACAGCTGACATGTGTTCCTGCATGTTCCGAGTGGAATCGCATTCCACCCGGAACATTTAACCCCTTACATCTCACTGCCAAAGTCTGGCAGTGAGATGTATATGCGCGCGGCCATGATTTTTACTTACCGCCGCCCCCACCGGAAGTCACGTGCGCGATCACGTGACTTTCGGTGGTTGTCATAGTAGCACAGGGTCATGTGATGACGCCTGTAGCTAACATGACTCACTTCCTTTCAATGCCAGAATACAGCCGGCATTGAAAGTAAAGCACCGTATCTGCAGTTCTCAGCTCTGTAGCTGAGATCTGCGGATAGTGCAGAGCGATCGGATTGCTGATCCTAGGGGGACTAGTAAAATAAAAAAAAAAGTTAAAAAAATAAAAAAACAAAAAAAAACTAAACGTTCAAATCACCCCCCTTGAAAATTAAAGGGTTAAAAAAATAAAAAATATACACATATTTATTTGGTATCGCCGCGTTCAGAAATGCCCGATCTATCAAAATATAAAATAAATTAATCTTTTCAGTAAACAGCATAGCGGCAAAACAATTCCAAACGCCAAAATTACGTTTTTTGGTTGCCGCAAGTTTTGCGCAAAATTCAATAATAGGCGATCAAAACGTAGCATCTGCGCAACAATGGTATCATTAGAAATGTCAGCTCGAGACGCAAAAAATAAGCTGTCACTGAGCCATAGAGCCCAAAAAAATGAGAACACTACGGGTTTCAGAAAATGGCGTAAAACGTGCGCCACTTTTATTGGACAAACTTTTTTTTTAACCCTTTAGATACAAGTAAACCTATACATGTTTGGTGTCTACAAACTCACACTGACCTGAGGCATCATACCCACACATCAGTTTTACCATATAGTGAACACGGTGAATAAAATATCCCAAAAACTATTGTATGATCACACTTTTTTTGCAATTTTTCCGCACTTGGAATTTTTTGCCGTTTTCCAGTACACTATATGGTAATACTTATGGTTTCTTTTAAAAGTACAACTTGTCCCGCAAAAAACAAGCCCTCATATGGCAAGATTGACGGAAAAGTCAAAAGTTACGGCTCTCGGAAGAAGGGGAGCAAAAAACAAAAACGGAAAGTGCCCGGGGGCTGAAGGGGTTAATATGGACATACAGGTTATTAAATGCTGAAAAAAGCCATACCTTCATCAGATGCCTTGCTGTGGATAAATCTTCTTTTATCACTATATGTATATGAGCTCCTCCAGGCTATGGGGCAGGTGCTGTCTGGAAGATAACTCCGCTTTCAGAGCTTATTTTAAATAAAAGGGGCGTTACCAGTGTAGTTATGGCTGCTCTGTGCTCTCACTGCAGAGCTGTGTGTGATTATAAGGGTGGAAACACATCTATGCGAGTAAAATCGGTCCGACTGGGCTGAAAAACACTCGGCTGATTTTAGTTCACGTTAGGTGCGAGTGCAACGCAAGTGTGATGCTATTTCTGAATAAATTAATGATTTTACTAGCGTGTGTAATGCGTGTGTAATGCGTGTGTAATGCGTATTTTTTACTATGTCATCTGCCATTCAGCGCTGCTACATGGCCGCTGACAGCAGACACAGACAGCCATGTAGCAGAGCTGAATGGCAGATGACAGCAGACACAGACAGAGCCGCACAATCAGAATGAACTCGGGTAAACTTAACCCGACTTCATTGTCATGCTGCGGCTCTGTCTGTGCCGCGTCCTGATTAGCGGTCACCAGTGAAGGGCTCACCAGTGACCACTAATCCCCCGAGTGACTGAAGTTAGCTGCCCTCTCTCATACTCACCGATCCCCGGCGCCGCGCTACACGCCGTTCACACTGCTCCGGCGGCTTTTACTATTTTGAAAAAGCCGGTCGCTCATTAAACAATCTCGTATTCCCTGCTTTCCCTGCCCACAGGCGCCTATGATAGGTTGCAGTGAGACACGCCCCCACGCTGAGTGACAGGTGTCTCACTGCACCCAATCACAGCAGCCGGTGGGCGTGTCTATACTGTGCAGTGAAATAAATAAATAAATAATTAAAAAAAATGGCGTGCGGTCCCCCCCAATTTTAATACCAGCCAGATAAACCCATACGGCTGAAGGCTGGTATTCTCAGGATGGGGAGCTCCACGTTATGGGGAGCCCCCCAGCCTAACAATATCAGCCAGCAGCCGCCCAGAATTGCCGCATACATTATATGCGACAGTTCTGGGACTGTACTCGGCTCTTCCCGATTTGCCCTGGTGCGTTGGCAAATCGGGGTAATAAGGAGTTAATGGCAGCCCATAGCTGCCACTAAAGTCTAGATTAATCATGTCAGGCGTCTATGAGACACCCCCCATGATTAATCTGTAAGTTACAGTAAATAAACACACACACACATGAAAAAATCCTTTATTAGAAATAAAAAACACAAACAAATTCCCTCATTACCAATTTAATAAGCCCCAAAAAGCCCTCCATATCCGGCGTAATCCATGGACCTCCAGCGTCGCTTCCAGCATGAAGGTGACAGGAGCTGCAGCAGACACTGCCGCTCCGGTCACCTCCAAGCAGCAACTGAGGTGAGTAGCGCGATCGGCTGAGCTGTCACTGAGGTTACCCGGTGGCCGCCACTGGATCCAGCGGTGGCCGCTATTAACCTCAGTGACAGCTCAGCTGATCGCGCTACTCACCTCAGTTGCTGCTTGGAGGTGACCGGAGCGGCGGTGTCTTCTGCAGCTCCTGTCACCTTCATGCTGGAAGCGACGTTGGAGGTCCGTGGATTACGCCGGATATGGAGGGCTTTTTGGGGCTTATTAAATTGGTAATGAGGGAATTTGTTTGTGTTTTTTATTTCTAATAAAGGATTTTTTCATGTGTGTGTGTGTGTGTTTATTTACTGTAACTTACAGATTAATCATGGAAGGTATCTCGGGGAGACGCCTGACATCATTAATCTAGGATTTAGTGGCAGCTATGGGCTGCCATTAACTCCTTATTACCCCGATTTGCCAACGCACCAGGGCAAATCGGGAAGAGCCGGGTACAGTCCCAGAACTGTCGCATATAATGTATGCGGCAATTCTGGGCGGCTGCTGGCTGATATTGTTAGGCTGGGGGGCTCCCCATAACATGGAGCTCCCCATCCTGAGAATACCAGCCTTCAGCCGTATGGGTTTATCTGGCTGGTATTAAAATTGGGGGGGACCGCACGCCATTTTTTTTAATTATTTATTTATTTATTTATTTCACTGCACAGTATAGACACGCCCACCGGCTGCTGTGAATGGGTGCAGTGAGACACCTGTCACTCAGCGTGGGGGCGTGTCTCACTGCAACCAATCATAGGCGCCTGTGGGCGGGGAAAGCAGGGAATACGAGATTGTTTAATGAGCGGCCGGCTTTTTCAAAATAGTAAAAGCCGCCGCAGCAGTGTGAATGCCGTGCAGCGCCGGGGATCGGGGATCGGTGAGTATGAGAGAGGAGGGGAAAATGACCGACAGACTGTGAGAGAGGGACAGAGATATTGACGGACCGACAGAGAGAGAATAGAGACCGAGAGGGAGAGACCGACTGACAGAGAATAGTGATTGACAGACATTGTGAGACATCGATCATTTCCAGTGTTTTAGGAAACCTGCGAGAAATGTATTTAGAAAATCGCATGTCACTAGGATGGTGTGAGTGCCGTCCCGTGACATCCGATTATTTACACGATCCCATAGACTTGCATTGGAGAGACTCGCAGTAGAAACTCGCAAAAAAGCAGCATGCTGTGATTTTTTTCTCAGTCCGATTTGGACTGAGAAAAAAATCGCAGATGAGAGCTGAATCATTCACTAACATGTGTCCGATTCCAATGCGAGATTTTCTCGCATTGCTCTACTGCGAGAAACTCGCAAGTGAGAAGCAGCCCTAAGGCTATGTGCGCACTAGGCGTTTTTGCCGCGTTTTTTAGCCGCGGGTGCGTTTTTTGAGACAAAAACGCACATAAAAACGCAGCGTGAAAAAAACGCCTAGTGTGCACATACCCTAAAGGATACTTCTGCAGATGCCTCTCAGCTTCAGCCTCCAGCTCACAGGCAGACAGGGTTGCAAGATTGTTGCAATAAAGCAGAGCTCAGGGAGCTGCAAAAAATGTGATTGCAAGAAAACCAATTTCACTTCTTCTGTTCTTTGTACTTGTCTCATACTAGTAACACCCTTTCTATTTAACATAAGCTCTGGAGGCAGAGCTATCTTCCAGGCAGCATCCAACCCATTGCCTGGAAGAACTAATTTATATAAAGTGATAAAAGATAACTTTTCCACAACAAGGCTTTTGATATGAGTCATACAGGTATGGCATTTTCAGCATTCTTTATTAACCTGTATGCCCATATTAACATTATAAAAAGGTTAAAGTGGTGACAGGTTCCCTTTGAGCATAGTAGTTTCTTTAACATAGTATTAATTTAAAGACCCAAAGGGAGCTCTCTCCATTAATCTCCAGTGTAAAAAGGAAGTGTAAAGGAAATGTAAAGGAACTTGGTTTTCTAAATATTTAAAAAATATAAATCAGAAAATTCTGACATGCATTTGTGTTCAGCCCCCCTGAGTCATTACTTTGTAGGACCACCTTTTGCTGGAAAGCATCTGTGAACAGCAATTTTCAAGTCTTGCCACAGATTCTCAATGGTATTTAGGTCTGGGCTTTAATTTGGTCATTCAAACACATGAATTTGCTTTACTCTAAACCATTCCATTGTAGCTCTGGCAGTATGTTTAGGGTTTGCAGCCTCTAACATGTTTTCCTCCAAAATTCTAATACCTATAAATAGAAGGATATACCACCAAATAATGCAGATGTGAATGGGCCTCACATTACAAAACAATATATTTCCCAAAATATATATTCAAAATGTGGCAAGAGTTGGTTTTTTACACATATAGATAAATATCAATTTTATTAGGTTATAAAAAACACCAAAAACACACACAAAGACAATTAAAATCACAATTGATCCTGAATGTGCAAGGGGATTTATGGGGTCCAAATGGGCTACATGGACACACAGTAATATTTTCCAAAGATGTAAATTAGAGGAAAGCACACAATATCACAATCTACAATAAATTATAAGTAAAAATGTATAGCGTCTGTGTGGGTACAATCAGAAAACCATGTAAGTTCGATACAATAATATTGACCCTCCACAGAAACCCAATAAATAACATAAGGTTACAAATTTGCAAATACCTAAAAAATATCACAATCCAATATAGGGGTCATGGTGATCATATGTCAAATAGCAGATGCAGAAATATGTGAATTCTGTGTGGGAGATATCAGACACAATAAATACTGATCGTAGAATTTAATTCATCCATGAAGCTGATAAGCAACCCAGAATTCATATTGCTGCAGACGGCAGAAAAAGTACACAGTGTGCTTGAAATAAACGTACAAGTCACATGCCCATGCGATCATTCCCAAAAAGGACACCATTCCAAGATTGCCTGTATTTATCTACATCCATCTCCCATCAACTCTGACCAGCTTCACTGCTTAAGAAAAGCATCCTCACAGTATGATACTGCAAACAGAATGTTTGATGGGAGGAATGGGATGGTATTTTCATACACATGGTGTTTTGCATTTAGCCCAAAAAGTTCTAGTTTGGTCTTTTCTGGTTTCTTCTACATGCTAGCTCTGTACTCTACATGGCTTTTTGCAAATTGCAATTGGAACTTCTTATGGCTTTCTTTAAAAATGACTTTCTTCTTGCCATGCTTCCATGAAAGCCAGATTTGTGCAGTATACGACTAAGGCTATGTGCGCACGTCGCGTAAAAACATGCAGTTACGCTGCGCTTTGTAGCGCAGCGTAACTGCATGCGTCCTGCGTCCCCTGCACAGTCTATGGAGACTGTGTAGGGGCCATGCGCACGTGGCGTTTAAGAGCGCAGCGCTTCGGCTACTGCCGAAGCGCTGCGCAAAAAGAAGTGACATGTCACTTCTTTCCTGCGCTTTGCCGGCAGCTCCTGCACGGTCTATGGCAGGAGCTGCAGGCAGAGCGCATGGAATCGGCGCTCACTACGGACATTTCTGCAGCGATCTAAAGCGCACATGTGCTCTTCAGATCGCTGCAGAAATTTCTGCAGGGCTTGTACGCAACGTGCGCACATAGCCTAATAGTTGTCCTTTGACAGATTTTCCAACCTGAGCTTCGGATTTCTGCAGCTCCTTCAGAGTGATCATGGGCTTCTTGGCTGCTTTCCTAATTCTCTCCTTAGTTGGAATGTCAGTTTAGGTGGACAGCCATGTCTTCGTAGGTTTGCAGTTGTGCCATACTGTTTCCATTTTTGGATGATAGATTAAATGGTGCTCCATGAGATGTAGAGAGCTTGGGGTATTTGGTATTTTTTATAACCTAATCCTTTTTTACTCTTTTCCACAACTTTATCCCTGACCTGGCTGGTGTTTTCCTTGGTTTTCATGATGCTATTTGATCTCTAGTGTTCTAAAACAAATCTCTGAGGCCTTCACAGAACAGCTGTAGTTATACTGAGAATAAATTATTCACAGGTTTTACTAATTAGGTGACTTCTAGAAGTAACAGGTCACTCTGGATTTTATTTAAGGGTATCAGACTACGAAGTTAAATACGAATGCATGTCATAATTTTAAGATTTACATTTTTAAATGTATTTAAAAAAATATTTAGAAAACCGTGTATGGTTTAATTTGTAGTTCATAAATATTTGCTAATTAGTGTTCGTATATCACATAAAATCCCTCTAAGATACATTTAGGTTTGTGGGTGTAATGTGAGAAAATGTGGAAACGTTCATGTGGTAAGAATGCTTCTTCAATGCACTTTATAAGACACTGACTGCTTCTTATTGCATTTTTTGTGTAAATTGTCAACCAAAAACCTGCAATTTTTGGCATTTTGATTTTTTTTATTTACACAGTTTTTACAGATCGTCTTTATTTTTTGTTGATTTCTGAAGGGGTTGATACCCCATATATGTATTTTCTGTATACTTTTTTTTACATATCTTTATTATTAATTGAGGAAAAAGGGGTGATTACAGGTTTTATTGTATTTTTTTTAAAACTGTTTTTTACTTTTTACATTGTTAGTTTTCTTAAGTGACTTAAACCTGCGATCGTCTGATCACTTCTACTATTTACAGCAATAACACAGGATTGATATGCAAGTGCTTCTCAATAAATTAGAATATCATCAAAAAGTTAATTTATTTCAGTAATTCAATACAAAAAGTGAAACGCATATATTATATAGAGACATTACAAACAGAGTGATCTATTTCAAGTGTTTATTTCTGTTAATGTTGATGATTGGCTTACAGCCAATGAAAACCCAAAATTCATTATCTCAAAAAATTAGAATATTATATAAGACCAACTGAAAAAATGATTTTAAACTCAGAAATGTTGGTGCCTACTGAAAAGAATGTACAGTAAATGCACTTAATACTTGTTCTGGGCTCCTTTTACATGAATTACTGCATCAATGCGGCATTTCTTTTTGGTGATTACCCCAACATGACCAAAGACGTACCATTACCTCCTCGGTCTGAAAGGGGTTAAAGAAATCCATTAGGTCCCTGTGAGCTTGTGTAAGGAAACTCATGACCACCCAAACTTACTTCTGGGCCAGATCGCAACACTTAAATGCTGCTTTCTGCAATTGACTGTGGCACTTAAGAGGTTAATAGCAGCGATCGTCGGACACATTGATCAATGCTGGTAGAGGCAGATGTCATCTATACAATATAGCTGGCATCTTCCCTCTGTGGAGTGGGCTTTGCATCTAAGCCCACTCTAAAGTCCCTAAGACACTTCATGGAGGCTATATCCATCATGTGGCGTTAAGGAGTATAGGATGATTTTACACACCTGACACTCAGTCAGTGTTTGTGGTGTCAATTCATGGGTCTCCTGAACTGAACTTAAAATAGCCTCAAAAATAAGATTTATCTGTTGAGACCACCAACCGCTGAGGACATTGCACTCTGTACTCGGACCATGAATATCAAACATGCGAAACTGGCTTAAGGCTGGAGTCAAACTTGCGTGTAACTCTCGTGAGGATCGCATCGCTTCACCCAGACCGGCCGGCTGCTCTCCATGTCAGATTCATGTATCTCTATGCAGCTGAAACCACCGGCCAGTTCAGGCAGTGCATTGCAATCCTCATGCGAGTCACACGCAATTTTGACATCAGCCTTAGGAGAAGTCTCTAAAGTTGAGCCTAAGCTTATGATGTGTCAGATGTAGATTTCAGAGTACCTATTGTTGTAAAAAAACAACCTGCTATAGTGCAGTCTTTGGTCATAGATATGCCCGAATGGAGATAACGTTAGATGTAGCGAAACTAGAAAAAGAATAAAAAAGAATAAAATGAATAGCAAGTAAACACTAGGGTAAACACTTTATGATTGTGACTGATCAGATTATAACTGATATAACTGGTTTCATGGCTTATACTTTTTATTCCTGGCTTCAATGAGATTTTAAGAAAGAGTGAAGTGCACAGCAACATTGTGAAGCTGACAATGTGATATCTGCAAACCTTTTGGTTCTTTTCACAGTTCCCATTGACGCACAAAATTGAAGAAATGACCCATGTGCACTGGCGTTTATAGGTGCAAAATGAGTGTAATACTTCTCTGTGTTCTGCTAGATTAGATAATTTGACAGATTGTTAAACTGAATCAAATACTAATTGAGACTGACCACTTACAACCTTTTCTCAAACCTTTTACAGTCGGAAAGCAGGTAGAAGACTACTTTAATTAATAGTTTCCATGGCCACTTCACATTGGCCATGAAATGTTAATATGGAGAGAATTGAGAGCTGCTGAAAGCGGCAGGCCCATACTGTTTTCAATTTCTGTGATGAGCTGCTTCTAATAAAATCATTTCTACTGCGCCTCTCTTTAGATAATCAAGTACATTACACCATTTAATGGGGATTTAAACACCTTTCAGATTCCAGAACTCACACTTTATGTGCTGATTAGCCTGCAGAGATTTAATCAGGTCACAATGAGTGTTTTCCAGTCTCAGCCCATGCATTATTTTTTACCCAGTGACATTACTGCAATACAGATTATACTTTGATTTCTGTCTTCCAGATTCAAGTGCAATGTTTTCATAAGGTACTAATATGTGGCTGTTTTAAGAAGAAGAAAAAATTGTGAACTGTCGTTAGGATTTATTTAAATTTTTTTTTACAGTTCATAAAGCAATGTTCTCTGATCAAGACTACTGTATGACTATGTACACATAATCACCCTACAAGACCGACTATTTGGAAATGCTTTGACTTGCTCAACAAGCCATCACAATTTGACCCCTGTGGTTTATATCTACTTTCTTAAAGAAGGTATTGAAAACGTTGTTGACAAATTATGGGGCCAATGCTTCAGTACATTTGGGGCGATCCAAAAGTAATGATAATCGGTTATTTCTATTGCACACATAAATTAAAATAAAATGTTTTCTTCTCTCTTAGGTACCCACTAGTCCAGGAAAAAAAAAATCACTTAAATAGGCCACAATTCCCGGGAGCTACATTCATTTGAATATGAACTGCCGAGGAGTGAACATCAAAATGGAAAAAAACGAGCTCAGAGCTGTCATCAAATACCTCTGCTTGAAAAAAAATGACTACCAAAGATATACACAGCGACTTGGTGGAAACATTGGGGGACTTTTCTCCTCCATATTCCACAGTTGCACGCTGGGCCAAGGAATTTAAGCTGGGAAGAACATCGACGAAAGATGAACATCGTGAAGGACGCCCATCCATGTCCCCCAATGAAGAAAACGTGAAAAAAGTTGAAGAAGTTGTATTGGCAGATCGAAGAGTGACTATCAGGCATGTAGCTGAGGTCACAGGGATCTCATATGGCAGTATTCAAAGAATCCTTGCAAAAGAATTGCATATGAGAAAGGTCTCCGCGCATTGGGTGCCAAAAATGTTAACCGATGAGCAAAAGAAGAAACGAGTTGACATTTCAATAGCAAATCTCAAAAAGTTCCAAGCAGACAAGGAGAATTTTTTGTCACGTTTTTTGATCATGGACGAGACCTGTATCCACCACTTTGATCCCAAAACTAAACAACAATCGATGACATGGAAACAAGCCGACGAACCGACGCCAAAGAAAGTCAAAGTGTCAAGTGTCGCGGGCGGAGGGGCCGCACTCGCTACGCTCTGGTCCGCGGCTGCTGCTGCTGCTCAGTGGCTCGAGCGGTGGGCCGTTCCCGGGGACTCGAGCAGCGCTCCTCGCCCACAAGTGAAAAGGGGGTGGTTTGTTTTGGGAGATAGTTCGTGACACCAACCACGGGTCGAGGTGATGATGGGCACCACCGCTGCTGGTGACGGGGATCTCTGGAGCGATGGTAGGGAGCAGCTAGGATGTTGTCCCCTCCGTTGGTAGGGGTTGGTAATCCCGGGGCGCAGGGTTGCAGGGGCAGCGCAGCGCGGTGCCGGATGGCACTGTGGTACTCACTCAGGCACAAATTCACAGAGTCTCTGGTAAACCAAACGGCTGGATGGACGGGTCCCGCAGCCGGCTGTAGTGTCTTTGCTCTCCCCGGACAGGTTGATGGTGGCTGTCTTTCCCTGCACCTTTGTAGAATGTGTTGACTCCGATGGTTTCCCATCCGCTCCCCGGCATATAGGTACCGAAGGAGCCCATTTTGCCCGCAGACACTGGCCCTTGGATCTCTAGCCTATGGCGGTGGCTGTGTATCCTCACGATGTGGACTGTTGCCTTCTTTCGGGTCTTGGGTTTTAGGAAACCCCTGGGGTTCTGGTCACTCTCGGATTTGACCGTTGTCGGCGGCTCCAAGCCTAGTCGAGGTCCGATGGCCCTGCCTTTGTGCTTAGCTTCACTCCGCTCCCCGGTTCGGTACCGGCGGGCCACCGCCCGTCCCCAGTCCTACGGTTCCACAGAAGTCCACTAACTCCTGCAGACGGCCACCACCGTCTGCCGACCTTGCTGTTTGTGTCTGGGTCGCTACCCAGACACCGACAGTTCTCTCCTCCTCACACTTCCACTGTCTACTCCGATATGAGCTAACTGCTTTTCCCGCCTCCAGGCCTGTGAACTCCTCGGTGGGTGGGGCCAACTGCCTGGCTCCGCCCGACCTTGTGTGGACATCCGACCCTGGATGGAGGCAACAAGGGTTTTGTTTGACTGGTGTTAACTATCCAGGGGAGGGTGTGTGTGTGGTGTTATGTCTGTGACTACCTGGCTAGTCCAGGGCATCACACAAGCTCAGCAGGGAAGGTTATGGCGTCCGTTTTTTGGGACGCTGAAGGAATTATTATGGTGGACTATTTGGAGAAGGGAGCCACTATTACGGGCTCCTACTACGTAGAACAAATAAGAAGATAGCGGGAGGCTATCAAGGAGAAAAGGCGCTGCAAACTGCAGGCTGGAGTGCTGTTTCACCAAGATAACGCGCCGGCTCACAAAGCTGCAGTTACCATGGCAACCATTCAAGAAGCGGGCTTTGAACTGGTGGAACACCCCCCCCTATTCACCAGATCTAGCGCCCAGTGACTTCTTTCTCTTTCCTCGCCTCAAGGAACACCTCTGGGGCAAGAAATTTGACGACAATAGAGACGTGATAACCGCTGTTGGGGATTTTTTTGAGGGTCAAGATCAAGAATTTTTTTCGAAGGGAATTCTAAGTTTAGAAAAGAGATGGACTAAATGTATAGACTTGTTAGGAGACTATGTAGAAAAATATATATTTTTTTTAATATATTCATTGTGTTTATTATTGATTATCATTACTTTTGGATCGCCCCTCGTATAACTGGCATAAAACATTTCGCATTGCGTAGAAATTTTACATCCATTCAGATTTGCGCAAAAATGTTGTGGCGTTGTGATGCAAGTTTGAAGCAGCTCTGACAAAATAGGTGGAGCCCAAGTGAGACGTGGTTATGCTGGTCCATAAAATTTAGCAGAGTACTGGCAACCCAACTGGAGTAACATTTTTGGTGGGGCGCACAGAGGCAGGCGCTAGTCAAATTCTTTAGATGGCGTGTGCATCTTAATTAATTCAGTGCATCTTATTCCTGCAGGTCCCCTAGAAATACTGGAGAACTTAACGCCAGCTTTAAGGAATAGGTGTCTATAGGTCCATATATCTCATGGGGCGATTCATTAAGACTGGCGAAGCACACACCAGTTTTAATGAAGTTCTTGCTGGACCTTACATGATTCATTGATCATTCAAATGGTATACAGGCGCGTCTGATATCCAGAAATTTATGCAAGCTGGGGGCTGGCATACATTTCTGGAGTTAGTTATACCACTTTAGTAACATGGTGAATTGGATGGACCAGTTTGACCATGCCCTGCCCATGCTACGCCCATATTGGTATAGCTTATCTGGACTGCGTATAAACATCACAAATTTTGCAACATATTAATGTGTCAATGCCAGATTTTTGCAGTAAACATCTACATTATGTTCTTTTAGCTGTGAATTGCTGTATATTTAAGGCCTGATTCATTAAGACTGTCATTTCATATGCCAGTCTTAATGAGGGGTTTGAAGGAATAAGATACCCAGAAATCATTTAGATGCCATATTCATTAATTCGATGCATCTTCTCAGTAGTGTGCACCTCGCCAGATATGTTACTCCAGACTGTAACAAGAATACTATTTCTGGTGTAAGAAAAGCCATCAGTTCTTCTGAGTTTGATGTAGCCACCTTCCACCCTGGATCCTGCTCAGCTCCGCCATTTTGGCAGAGATGCTTCAAACTGGTGTGAAAATGTTAAAAGTCACAACATATTTTGCAACTCTTCAAAGTGTTTTACGAGAGTTTTCTGGCATAAACTCTTTGATATATTGGTCCCTTAATCTCCCAGTCATTCGTAGTAAGACGTATACAGGATTGTTATATATGAATGCTCTGCCACAACTTATCAGACTCTCGCCTACCTTGACAAGCTTCAAAGGAACCTGAAGACCCACCTCTTCCGACAATCCTACAACCTGCCGTAACCCTCAGTCTGATATAATGCCGAACAACCAGCTCTACCCTAACCTACTGTATCTTCACCTATCCATTGTAGACTGTGAGCCCTCGCGGGCAGGGACCTCTATCCTCCTTTAGGCTAGTTCACACTTGCGCTATTTTGACGCAAACGGAATCCGTCACTAATGTAGTACAGTTCATTTATTTACAGTGGAAGTGCGTTACTATGGCGCGTGTGTGTGTCATGCAGTACCCGCTTGTGTCCACACGATGTCGCGCTTCCACTGTAAATAAATGAACTGTACTACATTAGTGACGGATTCCGTTTGCGTCAAAATAGCGCAAGTGTGAGTGAGCCCTTACCAGTATGTGCCTTGTATTGTTTATGATTATTGTACTTGCCCCTATTATGTATATGTGGCGCCCCTGTGGTTAGGCGCTACAGGGGAATACAGCACCTTAACATCAAGGTGCAGTGCCCTTTGGTCACAGGTGAACGAGAGAGGAAATGCAGTCTTATATTAGATTGAGTAACATTGACTCAGCAGCCCCTACCTTCATATTCCTGGGACTGTTTATATAGTAGGTCCATAGGGGGGTGGTGCCTATCTGAGTGGGAGACGCGACGGGATTGACAGGACGACTGAGTGACAGTTAGTCAGTTAACAGTCAGTCAGAAAAAAGTGACAAGAAGAGACGAGAGTAAATTGATGACTGAAAGAAGGGCTAGAAATAACATAGGCCCGACGTCCTGAGCGAGGGTACCCCAAAAGAAAAGAAAGACACAGGAAAAGGGGTAACCCAGACGGAAAGGGGAGGGACGCTTTAGGTCTGGCGAGAGCCGGCTTAAGAGTTCAGGTCGACACCGGTATAACAGAACTGAGGAGGTTTATCAGGTTTATCCCCAAACCATTGACCATTAACCTGGGATCTTAAATAAGAGGAGTCCCGGTACCCATCAAGAGTCTAACTACTAACCCCAAGCTGAGTTCACAACGCTGTTGTGGGATAGATAAAGAAACCGTGCAGCATCAGACCCCTAGGAAAACCAGTGACGAGACTAACGAGTGGGTTAAAGAGGGAGTAACAGAGCCCTCAGAGCAGGGACCGAGAAAGACACAAAGAAAGGTTACCTCAGAGAGAGACTCTGTCATTAAATCTCCTCCGAAACTTGTGACCATTGGCCTTCTGGTAACCGAACTGTTTCTGCTGTGAACTTTTGGAAACAAACCAGATGCTAGTAAAAAAAACTTGTTTGAACTGATGTGGACTCGGTGTGTCGTCTCTCTCCCGTTCAACAGGACCCTGAGACGTCAGAGAAGAAGGCAGCCATCACTGCTTGGTCGCTTCCCTCCTGGTCAGTGACCCGCCACCCTGAGGTAAAATAGCTCCACCTGTGGGGAGCTGAGAGATCTTAAGCTGCCGTCACCATCGCCTCAGAGGTCGGCCGCGGGCAGCGCTGGTATATCCCGCTTACCAGACACCACAGGTGGTGTCACGTATATCCCCAAAAATCATCCCTGTACCCCATTCCACAGCCGCATAGTGAGCGCCCAGGGTACGAAGCCGGGACCAACCACCTGTGATAACCCCATCGAGAGTAAAGTATCCGTAGTCCCGGCGCCAGAGTACCCCTACCGAAAACCCTGATGGTCGACTCAATTGGCGTCACGAACAGGATCGTACTTAAAAACCAACAATGTGTGCCTAAAAAGACTTTATTGGCTATATAAAGTGTGCACAGAACCGCCATAGTCATTGTCATTAAACGGCATTGCTCAT
The DNA here is from genome assembly GCF_048569485.1 of Anomaloglossus baeobatrachus. Lineage (NCBI taxonomy): Eukaryota > Metazoa > Chordata > Amphibia > Anura > Aromobatidae > Anomaloglossus > Anomaloglossus baeobatrachus. The sequence goes on along the minus strand of NC_134355.1, from coordinate 195,152,852 downwards.
TGGTTTGAAATAGGCACGAGCTACAACAGAAATTGAAGCTGCGCCACACAACAGGTGAAAAGGAGAGCGAGGATAAGTCCCGCTCAGTGCTCTGCTCAGACTACCCGAAGTGCAGTGGCTGGTTCCGAAAAGACCCGAGAACTGACAAAAGACGGGTATGTCTATGCAAAAGCCCAGTGTGTGCTGAACTTTGACTGTATCTAAAGGCTTTGCAACTAGCCGCAATTAACTAAGGGGGCGCCGCCATGAGTGAGGTCACGATTCCTGGGTCCCTACAGAAGGAGGAGCCGCGCCAGTAGCCTCAATAATGCCAATAACCTTGCCATATTTGCCCGGAGCAAAATGATTGCCAATCTATGAATGGAAACCAGGCACTCTGGCAGCTTTTAAGAGGAAAATATGCGTGGTACTGAATATATATGCTATGACCGGGAAACAGCGAGCCGCTATGGTGCTGGGACAATTAATCGGTGCAGCAGAGCTGGAGGTGGAGTCATGGAAAGATACTGACAGAGACTCTGTAGAAAATGTATTTGCCAAGTTAAAAGCTGCTTTTGAGAAACGCACCCGGGCTGAGTTGAGGATGATATTCTACCAATGTGAACAAGGGCCAAAGGAAACCATCAGAAATTATGCCTTACGTTTACAGGTAGCACTCCAGTCCTTAAAGCAAGGGGATCTAGCAAGTGTGGACGACGAGGATAGAATGCTTGCCGAACAGTTCATAGCTGGCTTGAGGTCAGAAGTCAGTCGTCAGCAGGTGCATATGTGGGTCTTAGATCACCCTGATGTTTACTTTGCTGCTATAAAAGATAGAGCAATAACAGTATTACAGTACAAGTTGCCGGCCAAGTTAGTGGACCCATCCTGGCAGGTTGATACTTCTCCTGCCGGCATAACAAATGCTTCCAAAGATTTGGTAAAGGTTGTAAAGCCGGCTGAGACATCAAACAGAGAGGATGATTTGCGCAACCAAGTACAGCAGCTGACTAAAAAGATGGACTTTGTGCTAACACTCTTGCAGAACCAGCCAGGGTCACAACTACCCAGTAAAATACAGTTAGCTGATTCTCCTGAGGATATTCCATGAATGAAGAAAAGGTACATGTTGCCCGTGGAGGGGACCAACAAGTCGCCCGTTCAGGGGACCAACGCACCATTCCAACGCAGAGCCATGGACCACACAGATTCTTCAGGACAACTCGTCTGCCTTCGTTGTAACAAGCCAGGCCATTTCGCAAGAGGATGTCTTTTAAACCGGCGATTCCTGGGGCCTAGGGTCGAGCCTCAGGAATAAAACAGTCGGCCCCGAAAGACTGGCGTAGTCGATACGTGGGAGGCCGCCCGTACCTTAATATTACACTAGAAGGAATCCCCATATCAGTTCTTTTGTACACTGGGTCACAAGTAACCACCATCCCACATATATTATACAAACACTATTGGTCTGATGAGGATCATGAGGATCTTAGACCCCCAGATTCTAGTTTGGTTATACTAGCAGCCAATGGACTGCCACTAAACCAGGTTGGGTTTAGGGAAGTCACATTAAAACTGGCGAGAGTAGAGTTAAAAGACCAAAGATTATGTGTGGTAGAAGATGATCCTAACAACAAATGCCCCTCCATGGTACTTGGAACAAATGTAATTGAAAACTGCCTTGAGGAAATATTGTTTTTGCTCCGACAGATTGCTGTGACTGCTGATCATGGACAGAGGAGAGTGCTACATTGTGAGATTCGAGTTCTGACACACAGACAACAGGTAAATCTGTCCGGAGGGGAAATTGGCAGTGTACGGGTTACAGACCAATTTCCTATTCTGTTACCACCTAAAAGTGAAATGATAATCTGGTGTCGAGCAGCTATGGGTCTTAGAGGAAAGGAATACCAGGCAGTTGTAGAACCGGTATACTGAGAGCACAGACCTACGCTGCTGACAGCCAGAGGGGTGGTGGATGTACGCAAAGGAAGAGTACCAATTCGTATCATAAACTGTGGGGAAGAGGAAGTAAAATTACCCAGGTATGCTACAGTAGCAAAGCTGTACACTGTCTGTGACAGCCATATACAGGCGATAAAGCCTTTGCCCCGTCAAATCAAGCAGAGGACAACAACTCCAAGGGACAGCTGGAGGAATCGTGTCAGCAGTTGCATGTAGGGACTGATACCACCCATTCCTATCAAAAACATGGACTCTATCGGGTAGCACGAGAATTCGAACAGGTGTTTAGTAAGCATCCGTTAGACTTTGGGAAGGTCGAAGGGGAACGTCATCACATATCCACAGGAAATCATCCCCCAATTAGACTGAGACATTGACCCATGCCACCACAACACTACCAGTGTGCAAAAGAGATGCTGCGGGATATGAGAGAGGCAGGGGTTATAAGAGAAAGTTGTAGCCCCTGGACAGCACCCTTAGTCCTAGTTAGAAAAAAAGATGGCACTATGAGGATGTGTGTGGATTACAGGGAAATAAATAAGATCACTCACAAAGATGCTTAACCGTTACCCCGTATAGAGGAGTCTCTTGCTGCATTGAGGACTGCTAATTATTTTTCTACATTAGATCTCACTAGTGGATATTGGCAGGTCTCCGTGGCAGAGGAAGACCGAGAGAAGACGGCATTTACAACACCAATGGGCTTATGTGAATTTAATAGGATGCCGTTCGGATTATGTAATGCACCAGGAACATTTCAAAGGCTCATGGAATGTTGCCTGGGACACAAGAACTTTGAGACCGTACTCTTGTACCTAGACGATGTAATCGTATACTCCAAGACCTATGAAGAGCACCTGGAACACTTGGCTGAGGTATTTGCATCTCTAGCAAAATATGGAATGAAGCTTAAACTATCAAAATGTCAACTGCTGAAACCAAAAGTCCAATATCTTGGACATGTAGTTAGCGCAGATGGAATAGCTCCAGATCCGGAGAAGATAACAGCTATCCAAGATTGGCAGAGACCAACCACCATCAGAGAAGTATGCCAGTTCCTGGGTTTGGTAGGATATTACCAGAGATTTATAAGGGGCTATACGAAAATGGCAGCACCTTTACAAGACCTACTGGTAGGCCAAACTAAACGACGAAGGTTAGAACCATCATTGGTATAGAGTAAAGAGCAAGAAGATTCCTTCCAACAGATGAAGACAGCTCTGACTGGTGAGGAAATATTGGCATATCCTGATTATAACCTACCATTTGTCCCGTATACCGACGCAAGTAATGTAGGCCTAGGAGCAGTATTATCTCAGGTACAAGATGGAAAAGAAAGGGTAATTTCTTATGCCAGCAGGAAACTTTAACCCACCGAAAGAAACCCTGAAAATTATAGTTCTTTTAAGTTGGAGTTTTTGGCCTTGGTCTGGGCCATAACGGAAAGATTTAAACATTATCTGGCTGCTTCAAAATTCATCGCCTATACGGATAACAACCCATTGACGCATCTGGACACCGCAAAACTCGGTGCACTGGAGCAACGCTGGATGGCCAGATTGTCAAATTTTGATTTTATCATCAAGTACCGAACAGGCTGTAAAAATGCCAATGCTGATACCCTGTCTAGGAATCCTCAGGCATATCTACCAGGATCAGAAGTAGAGGAGGATGACTTGGAGGAAATAGAACTCCCAGCTTTCCATAAGAACAAAAAATGGGAAGTGACAGAGGCCGTTATCTATCAAAACCAGCAGAATATAGCATTGAACCCATTGCCTCACTATAATTGGAAAGAAACGCAAGATAGTGATCCGGCAGTGAGTCTAGTGAAAAAGCTAGTAACCGAACCAAGCTGTAAACTTGACAAACATTCCCCACTAAAGGCCAAGCAATTGTGGAAAGAAAGAAGTAGGTTATTTATCCATCAAGATAAACTGTGCAGAAGATATATTAATCCTAGTACACATGAGATGGTTTGGCAAATTGTGGTTCCAAAAAGAGACACCCAAATGGTGTTAGATATGTCTCATAATCAATCAGGACATTTTGGATGGAAGAAGTTGGAGATCCTGTTATGTGAAAGATTTTACTGGATTGGCATGAGATCTGCTATAGAGAAATGGTGTAGAGATTTTGGACCATGCTCATTAAGAAGGAAAGACTGTTACAGTCAGAGGGCACCACTACAGTCCATCATTACCAAACAGCCATTAGAGCTGGTAGTCCTTGATCATGTCAAGTTCATACCCAGCAGATCCGGTTATACTTATGCTCTTACCATGGTGGACCACTATTCCAGGTTCCTAGTAGTAGCTCCAGTGAAGGACTTAACGGCTCGAACAGCGGCAAAAACATTCCAAGCCTATTTCTGCAGACCACATGGATATCCACAACGGGTATTAACAGATCAAAGCCCGACTTTTGAGTCTGAACTGTTTCAAGAATTCTGTAAATTATACGGATTCAAGAAAATTCATACTACACCTTATCATCCTCAGACTAATGGAATGTGTGAGAAAATAAATCACATTGTGATAGAGCTGCTAAAAACTCTGCCCTTGGAGGAACGGAACAGATGGCCAGAGAAGTTACCAGATCTAGCTGAAAAATCAAAAGAAAAACAAGAAGCAAACTTTAACAAAAATGCTCAAGGAACACCCTTACTACCAGGTGAATTAGTGTTAAAGCGAAAAAGACGACTGCATAAGTTAGATGATCAATGGGAAACAGAACCCTACAACCATCAAACTTCAACAACCAGAAAACCTGTTTGATTAGCAAAGACAAAGGTGAAATAACAGCAATGGTGTCCAGGGATCTTTTAAAGAAATAACCTCAAAAGCTGCCACCAGTAGAGAGAATTCCTATTAAGAGAAAAGAAGAGAAAGAAAGAATAGTCAAGACAATTTTAGGAGAACTTACTGCAGATTGGCCGCAAGTAGATGGTGTATACTTGATACCGATGGTGACTTTTCCACAACCTAGTGAAACGCCCAGAGCAGAAGAACCACCCGTCGTAATGGAATCAGAGATTCCTGCAGTCGGTGTACCTGCCATTTCCACTAGGAGAGTAAGTAGACCCTCAAGTATACCAATTTTACGCAGATCAACACATATTAACTTTGGCTGTCCACCACTTAGATACAGAGAATAAAATGTAGAAAGTGGAATATGTAAATAGTTGAATAGGTAGATAGTATTAATATATAAAAGGGGTGAAGGAAGCTGGCATAATGCTGTATAGGGGCCAGGAAGGTGACTCCAGGGCCAAGAGGTGTACAGTGATTATGACTGATATGGAACCTCACCACACTTAGAACTCTTAAACTAAAGCACTCGTAACTGTTGATATTTTTTTTTGTGTTGGTGCACTTTAAGCAAAGACCGAGCCGCAAGACTGGGTGTGGCAAAAGTTTCTTTAACAGCTTACGGCCAATGGACTAATGCTGTATTAGCTGGTGACCTATCTTATTCAATTTTTGTAGTTTTTATTTTTAAGACTTTGTGTTAAAAAAAAAAAAAAAAAAATAGAGTAAAGGTTACCAACATGTTATGGTTAAATTATAAGAAAATGTTTAGCTTAACCTATACCTTGTTGTCACACTCGGGGTCGAGTGTGATTAACTAAGGGGGTATGTGGTGCCCCTGTGGTTAGGCGCTACAGGGGAATACAGCACCTTAACATCAAGGTGCAGTGCCCTTTGGTCACAGGTGAAAGAGAGAGGAAATGCAGAGTCTTATATTAGATTGAGTAACATTGACTCAGCAGCCCCTACCTTCATATTCCTGGGACTGTTTATATAGTAGGTCTATAGGGGGGTGGTGCCTAGCTGAGCGTGAGACGCGACATGATTGACAGGACAACTGAGTGACAGTTAGTCAGTTAACAGTCAGTCAGAAAAAAGTGACAAGAAGAGACGAGAGTAAATTGATGACTGAAAGGGCTAGAAATAACATAGGCCCGACGTCCTAAGCGAGGGTACCCCAAAAGAAAAGAAAGACACAGGAAAAGGGGTAACCCAGACGGAAAGGGGATGCTTTAGGTCTGGCGAGAGCCGGCTGAAGAGTTCAGGTCGACACCGGTATAACGGAACTGAGGAGGTTTGTCAGATTTATCCCCAAACCATTGACCATTAACCTGGGATCTTAAATAAGAGGAGTCCCGGTACCCTCAAGAGTTTAACTACTAACCCCAAGCTGAGTTCACAACGCTGTTGCGAGATAGATAAAGAAACCGTGCAGCATCAGACCCCTGGGAAAACCAGTGACGAGACTAACGAGTGGGTTAAAGAGGGAGTCACAGAGCCCTCAGAGCAGGGAGCGAGAAAGAGACAAAGAAAGGTTACCTCAGAGAGAGACTCTGTCATTAAATCTCCTCCGAAACTTGTGACCATTGGCCTTCTGGTAACCGAACTGTTTCAGCTGTGAACTTTTGGAAACAAACCAGATGCTAGTAAAAAAAACTTGTTTGAACTGATGTGGACTCGGTGTGTCGTCTCTCCCCCGTACGACAGGACCCTGTGACGTCAGAGAAGAAGGCAGCCATCACCTCTCGGTCGCTTCCCTCCTGGTCAGCGACCCGCCGCCCTGAGGTAAAGTAGCTCCACCTGTGGGGAGCTGAGAGATCTTAAGCTGCCGTCACCATCGCCTCAGAGGTCGGCCGCGGGCAGCGCTGGTATATCCCGCTTACCAGACACCACAGGTGGCGTCATGTATATCCCCAAAAATCATCCCTGTACCACATCCCACAGCCGCAGAGTGAGCGCCTAGGGCACGAAGCCGGGACCGACCACCTGTGATAACCCCATCGAGAGTAAAGTATTCGTAGTCCCGGCGCCAGAGTACCCCCCTATCGAAAACCCTGATGGTCAACTCATATACCCCTTTCACATGTAAAGCGCCATGGAATAAATGGCACTATAATAATAAATAATAATAATATGTTTGCTTTTAAATTAAATACAAATACATCTATGTGCAGTGGTTATAAAAAGTCTATGCAAAGTTTTCTGTTTTCAAATTAAAAAAAAAATCACACCAAAAAGAATCATTTGAGAACTTTTTCCACCTTTAATGTCACCAATAATTGTTCAATCCATTGAGAAACAAATTGAAATAGTTTTGAAAAGGAAATAAAATGAAGAAACTAAATAATAATGTGATTGCATAAATATGTGCACTCCAGACTAAAAGGGGTTTTACATGCAACGAGGTCGCTAATGAGATGTCGCTGGGGTCACACAATTCGTGACGCACATCCGGCCTCGTTAGCGACGGCGTTGCGTGTGAAACGTACAAACGACCGCTAACGATCAAAATTACTCACCTAATCGTTGATCGTTGACACGTCGTTCTAATCCTAAATATCGTTCCTGCTGCAGGACACAGGTTGTTCGTCGTTCCTGAGGCAGCACACATCGCTACGTGTGACACCCCAGGAACGAGGAACAACACCTTACCTGTGTCCTCCGGCAACGAGTTGGGCGTCAGTTTCTGTCGGCTGCTCCCCCCCCTCCGCTTCTATTGGACGGCTGCCGTGTGACGTCGCTGAGACACTGCACGAACCGCCCCCTTAGAATGGAGGCAGTTCACCGGCCACAGCGACGTTGTTAGGCAGGTAAGTCCATCTGACGGGTCCTAGCGATGTTGTGCTCCACGGGCAGCGATTTGCCTGTGACGCACAAACGATGGGGCGGGTGCGATCGGCAACGACATCGCTAGCGAGGTCACTGCGTGTAAAGCAGCCTTAATTCTTTTGGTGAAGTCCCCTATTAACTTATGACAGTATTCAGTCTTTTTGGGTTGAAGTCTATAAACATTGTTCTTCTGGAACTGTAAATCTTTGCCCACTTATCCTTGCACGAGCCATATAATTATCATACTAAAGTAGATATAAACCTCATTCTAAGACCCTTACCTGAAAATATTCTTGTCATAAATTTGTAAAAACATTGTCTCTGTACAAGCAATGGAAGATTAGTTACTCACTATTTATTAATAGTAATATTTATTTATAGAGCACCATTGATATCATGGTGCTGTACATGAGAAGGGGCTACATACAGAGTATAGATATAAATTATAATAGACAGACTGGTACAGAGGGGACAGAGCCCTGCCTTTGTGCGCTTAGATTCTCCATCCTTTCTTCTGCAGCCTGGCTAGCTGCACATAGACAATCCAGGGAAGAAGATTCAATGGATGAACTTTAGGTAGTTTATTGACAGTACCTTGAGAAATGGGGAGGGGAATTTATCTAGGAGACTATTAAGCATATGTCCCTGTAATGGCGGTAAGTTCTAGAAAGAAATAACACAACAGAAAAAAAGCATAGAAAAAGAAGCAAAATGGATATAATTTCACACCAAACCCCCCAAAATGGGCTGGACACAATTTTGGGGTGTTTGGAATAAATAAATGCAATCAATTGCTTTCTATAACCATCAACACAAATTTCTACTGAAACAAAAAAAAAATCAAAAAAACTATACATACTTGGTTTCTACGTACTCGTACTGACCTGAGGAATCATATTTACCATATAGTGAACATGGTAAATAAGAAAAATAATTTTGAATTTGTACTTTTTTTTTGCAATTTCATTGCACTTGGAATTTTTTTTTTAGTTTTCCATTACACTATGTGGCAGAATGAATGGTGTCATTCAAAAGTACAACTCGTCCTGTAAAAAATAAGCCCTTATATAGCTATATTGACAAAAAAATAAAAACGTTTATAGATCTTGGAAGAAGGGGAGGAAAAAACAAAAATGGAAAATTGCCTGTGGGTGAAGGGGTTAAAATAATGAGAATCTGGATATAAAGGGAAGATGAAAAATCAAATATGCATAGACTGTCCCTATTAATATTAATTCTTTATTTTATATTATTAAAACCATAACCGTGACAATTAACAAGCTAAAGTGCACAGGAGAAAGGATAACTGACCTTAGAAACTGGACCTTCCTGTGCACTACCTAACAGCAGGGGTCGGCACCCTAATTAACGCTATGGCGCCCCCACTCACAGTCGACTATCCCTCACTGTTCCTTGAATCCCTGCCAAGAAAAAGTGCAGGTGCCTATAATAAGTGCCACATATAGCAAACAAAAAATTGTCAGGTGGACAAGTGACGGGTTCAAACAATAACTTATCTCAAGTGATATTATAAGACCATGCCTGATATCTCACCTAATGCCTAAACACATTTCCCTCGTGAATGGGTTCCTCAGGACTCTCCGGAGCTGATAATTAACCAATTATACATTTTGTCACTATTTCCTCAGGATACATAGTTACTTAGGTTGAAAAAAAGACCTAGTTCCATCTAGTTCAACCTTCCTCCACCAATTCTACATTTTGTCACTAAATCATTTATTGTTACATAGTTACATAGTTACATAGTTACAAAGGTTGAAAAAAGACCTAGGTCCATCTAGTTCAACCTTCCTCCACCAGTTCTACATTTAGTCACTAAGTCATTTATAACCAACAATGTTGTGTGTACTGAGGAAATCATCCAGCCCTTTTTTTAAAAGCTGTTATAGTATCTGCCATTACTACCTCTTGTGGTAGGGCATTCCACAGTCTGACTGCTCTAACTGTAAAGAACCCTTTCCTATTTAGCTGTCGGAATCGATTTTCTTCCACTCGCAGTGAGTGCCCCCTGGTCCTTAGTATTGTCTTCGGAAGAAATAAGTCATGTGCCAGTCCTTTATATTGACCACACATGTATTTATACATATAAATGAGATCTCCTCTGAGACGTCTTTTTTCTAAGCTAAACATATCTAACTTTTTCAACCTGTCATCATATGGGAGGCCTTCCATTCCTTGTAGTAGTCTAGTTGCCTGCCTTTGAACTGACTCTAACTTCTGAATGTCCTTTTTAAAATGTGGAGCCCAAAACTGGATCCCATATTCCAGATGTGGCCTTACAAGTGATGTATAGAGGGTTAACAATACGTTGGGATCACGGGATCTAATCTCTCTTTTTATACACCCTAGAATCTTGTTTGCTTTTGCAACTGCTGCTTGACATTGAGTGCTGCTGCTCAGCTTATTTGTAATAAGAATACCCAAGTCCTTCTCCTGTTCTGTAGTCTTGAGTTTACTTCCATTTAATGTATACGCAGTTATAGGATTACTCCGTCCTAGGTGCATTACTTTACATTTATCAACATTAAATCTCATTTGCCAAGTATCCACCCATTCTGACATCTTATCCAGATCTTTTTGTAATATTGTACTATCAAGGTCAGTTTTTAATATCCTACATAGTTTGGTGTCATCAGCAAAGACTGACACTTTACTATCAATCCCATCCACAAGGTTATGAATAAAGAGAAAAAGAATTGGTCCTAGCACAGATCCCTGTGGCACCCCACTGCTGACTATAGCCCATTTAGAGAATGTACCATTTATGACTACTCTTTGTTTCCTATCTTTTAGCCAATTCCTTACCCAGTTGCATATAGTTTCCCCTAGTCCTTGCTTCTGGAGCTTTAGTATAAGGCTATTATGTGGTACAGTATCAAATGCCTTTGCAAAGTCCAAATAAATCACATCAGCTGCATTACCAATATCCAGAATTGCAATTACCCCCTCATAGAACCCCAACAGGTTGGTTAGACACGACTTATCTTTCATGAATCCATGCTGTCTGTCAGTTATTATATTATTTTCTGCAACATATTTTTGCATGTCATCCCTTAAAATGCCCTCAAAAACTTTGCATACTACTGCTGTCAGGCTTACTGGACGGTAGTTGCCTGGATCTATCCTCTTACCTTACTTAAATATCGGTACCACATCAGCAATCCTCCAATCCTGAGGCACCAACCCTGTTACAAGTGAGTCTAAAAAGATGAGAAACAGCAGTCTGTCAATTACGGAGCTCAATTCCCTCAATATTCGTGGATGAATGCCATCTGGCCCTGGGGATTTGTCAATGTTTAATTTACTCAGACGTAGGCGTACTTCTTCTTGTGTTAAATTAATTATATTGGGTGGTGAACTTTGATTTTTCACTTGTTGAATGATCCCTGGTACAGTCAGTTCCTTGGTGAACACAGATGAGAAATGCCTATTTAATATCTCAGTCTTTTGTTTGTCCTCTATAACTAACTTGTTATTATATTTTAAGGGGCCAATACTATCCTTTGTTTTCCTTTTGGCATTAATGTATTTATAAAAGATTTTGGGATTTATTTTAATGTCATTGGCGATTTTTGTTTGTTAAGTGTACTGAGGAAATCATAGAGCCCTTTTTTAAAAGTTGTTATAGTGACTGCTATTACCTCCTCTGTAGGGTATTCCATAATCTGACTACTCTAACTGTAGTTAACTATATAGCTGCCGGAATCACTTGTCTTCTACTCGCAGTGAGTGCCCCGTGGTCCTTAGTATTGTCTTTGGAAGGAATATGTTCCAGGTCACGCCTTCACTTCTGGAGCTGATAATTAACCTTCATTGAATATTCACTGCTTTCCCCACCCACCGGTGTCTGTGATTGTTTGCAGTCAGATGTGCCCCCAGCCTGTGTGACAGTGGGTCTTACCAAACACAGAACCAGTCTGCGGGTCTATACAGTAAAAATAAATAAATACAAAAATTGCTGCATGATCTCTGCATATTCTGATACCCAGCACAGATAGAGCCCTCAGCTACTGGCTGCAGCCTCCAGCCCTGTGCTTATCTTGGCTGTGTATCAAAAAAAGAGGAACTGCATGCAGCTTTTTTAAAATTATTTAAATAAATAACTTAAAAAAACAGCGTGCGGTCCCTCCATACAGCCCGACAGCTGGGGGACTGGTATTCTCAGACTGGGGAGGTCTATGCTTATTGGAGAGTCCCCCATCCTAAAAACAGCAATGTGCAGCCTCCCATCCAGTCGGGGTAATAAGGAGTTAATGGCAGCTCACAGCTGCCACTCAGCCCTAAATTAGTAATGGCAGGCATCTATGAGACCCCCCATTACAAATTCGGAAGTGAAAGTAAACACAAACAGTGAAAAAAAAACCTTTTTTGCAATAAATTACAAAAAACACCCTCTTTCACCACTCTATTAGCCCCCAAAACACCCCTGCAGGTCCGACGTAATCCACACAAGGTCCCACAATGATTCAGTGTTGCTACATTTGGGTCAAAGGGAGCGGCCATAGAGCATGATTGCCCACTATTAGTACAGACTGAGAATGACTGAGCCGCGAGCAGCTATTTTAAGTTATTTGTGGTCACAGTTGCAGGTTCCCACAATCCTCCACCTGTGACTGCAGGTAACTTGACCTCAGAGGACCTCAGGTGATCTCATTAAACTCAGTGAACTCATCTGCATCTCCTGGCAGAAAACTGCGGGATTTTTTTGCCAGGAGTTGTACATTGGGTGCATAAATATGGGGTAAAAATGTGATCAAAATTTGCATCTATTGGCCCAAAAATGCAAAGAAAAGGTTTTTTTTCCCAGGAAGTGCAAATTTCATGCTGAAATCTGGTGCAGACATTTCCGCACAAAATTTGCTTCCCTGGCAGAAAACGGCATCAAAAACGTGTAAAAAAAAGCGTAAAAAAATGAGTAAAAAGAACACATAAAAAAAACTTGTTTTTTTTTCCCCAGGAGGTGTAGATTGGGTGCATAAATATGGTGTAAAAATGTAATCATGAAATTTGCATCTCTTTGTCCAAAAATGCAAAAAAAAAGTTTTTTTTCTGCTAGGAAGTGCAAATTTGGTGCTGAAATATGGTGCAGCCATTTTAGCCATGCTGTCACAAGTGGGAATGTCCAGCTGTGACTGCAAATCACCTGAGTGACGTCACTGCTGATCGCGGCTCATTCTCTGCCTGCAGTTACAGCGGGCAGTCATGTTCTATGGCCGCTTACTGTGATTCAGATGTAGCAGATCTGAATCGTAATGGGACCTCGTGTGGATTACGTCTGACCTGCAGGGGAGTTTTAGGGGGTTCATAAAGCAGTGAAAGAGGGTGTTTTTTGTCTTTTATCTCAAATAAAAGGTTTTTTTGGATGTTTGTGTTTATTTACTTTCACTTCCAGATTAGTAATGGGGGGTCTCATAGATGTCTTCCATTACTAATATAGGGTTTAGTGGCAGCTGTGGGCTGTTATTAACCCCTTATTACCCTAATTGCCACCACACCAGGGCAATCTGAAAGAGCCGGGTAAAGCGCTGGGCTTGTCGCATCTAATGGATGTGACAATCCCGAGTGGCTGCAGGTTGCTATTTTTAGGCTGGATGGGCTGGCCAATAAGCATGGACCATCCTAGTCTGAGAATTCCAGCCCCAAGCTGTTGGGATTTATCTTGGCTGGGTGTCAAAATTGGGAGGGAAACCGCATGCTGGTTTTTTAAATAATTAAAAAAAAAAAAAAAAAATAGCGGCATGCGGTTACTCTTATTTTGATACACATTCAAGGTAAGCCCATGGCTGGGACCTGCAGCCTGTAGCCGTGGGCTTTATCTATGCTGGGTATCATTATACAGGGGCCCTACGCAAAATGTTTCGTTTATACGCTGGGGGGCACATCTGACTACAACTAATCATAGAAGCTATGCTGACTGGTAGGTGGGGAAAGCAGTGCATATGGATGACCCTAATGGGCGGCCCAGGAATTGAATGGGTGGCCTCCGGAGCAGTGTACAGCCACAACGGCGCCTTTGTAAGTATGAAGCGCTGGCTTCGTTCTTATTTTCTTTATTTTACCTTTCTTTTTTTTTATTTCTCTAGTGCCGGATCTGGATCAAATGTACGGCCCCGCGGGCTCGGCTGCGACCGCCGAGCCGTTCGGATCCGTGCTTGTATGGTGGGTGGTGGCTCGAGCCTCTCACGGACCCGGGGGTCACGTCGCTCTGCAAGGGAGTTGGCGCTACACGCAGGGACTTGACGGGGAAGTTCCACGGCCGGACCCCGCCGCGGTGGTTTGGTTTGGGATGTAAGTTCGTGACGCCACCCACGGGTTGTGGCGAATAGATGGACACCACCGCTGCCGTTAACTAGGCCTCCCGGGGACGGTGTTGCGCAGCTTGGTGTTGACCCCTCCATGGGTAGGGGAGCGATTGTCCCAGGGGCCCGGGGGAGGTGCTGAGGCGTAGGAGCGGGTGCGTGCTGGGTGCTGATGCGGTGCGGCGCGGTGAGCGGCCCGAAGGCACTGGTGTACTCACTATGACACAATACACTGGAGTCTCTGGTAAACCAAACGGGGTGATGAACGGGGCCCGCAGCCAGCTGCAGCTTCTCCCAGAATAGGTTGGTGGTTTCTGCATTTCTCCTGCACCTCCTTGTATGAATGTTTGACTCCTATGCCTAAGCAACGGTAGTCTGCTCCCCGACTGGTATATGCCGTAGGAGCCCGTTTGCCTGCAAACGCTGGCCCTTTGGGTCTCTATGCCTTGGCGGTGGCTTTACTCTGTATGGTTGGGCTGTTGTCTTCTAACAGGTCTTGTGTGGGATAGGCCCTTAAGTCCAGTCCTCAATCAGTTGATTTGACTTGGCCCTGTCGGTTCAGGGCTTTGTACTGGGTCTGAGTACCCCTCCTGGTGCTCCGGTTTCCAATCGGTTCACCGGTTCGGTACTGGCGGGCCACCGCCCGACCCCGGTCCCTACGGTTCCACCGGCTGTAATCCCAGCTCCTGCAGGCGGCCACCACCGTCTGCCTCCTTGCCAAAGTTGACTGGGCTCCAACCCAGCCACCGGAGTAGTCTGTTGGCAGGCCTGGTCACAGGTCTGCCCTTGAACTCATCCTCCCTCCTTCACTGTCAAGGCTACTCTCTAGACTGCTCTAGAACTTGTCTGAACTTGTGTCTTTCCCACCTCCAGGCCTGTGAACTCCTCGGTGGGCGGAGCCAACTGCCTGGCTTTGCCCCCCTGGTGTGGACATCAAACCTGGAGGGTGGTGACAAGGGTTTCTTGGTTGGCTGCTGTCACCTACTCGGGGAGGAGGGTGGTGTGTATGTGACTACCTGGGACGACCTGACTAGTCCAGGGCATCACACAAACACCCGGGTATCTTTGAAGCCACGCGGATTCGGACTTTTACATTCCGGGTCCGCCCATACCTAGTTCTGAGAGAACTGGGCCTGGATAACAGTTCACAACTCTGTAGCTGTGTGTCTGCATTCTCCAATGTATATTAATTTCATCACTGCTTGATTGCGCTGAGTCCTAGCTGAACTGTGTGAAGATGGGAGAGATTCTCTCTGCACTGCTGAAATGCATGTTACATTAAGGTAGAGGTTGAGGGCGCAGGTGGAGGCCCTAGAGGAGGTGGAGGAAGCAGAAGTAGTGGAGGAAGCAATAGATCCAGAGGTTTGTCCCGCAAGTCTTGGGGATTTCAAGACTTGGGAAAGAGCCCCTTCCCTGCCTGCCCCAACAGAGTAACCCAGTGCCTAGTCAGCAAGATGTAACGCCCCTGGCCATGCTTGCTCATCCAGTGTCAGTGGTGAAATGCACCCTGAGAGACACAGTTTTTCAAGGAAAAGGTAATGTTGTTGAGGACATGATGGTGTAGTGCAGGCGCAGCTTTATTAGAGAGGTAATGGCAACTGGTACTAGGGGACTGCAACGGCCATCAGGTTTCGGAAACTGTCAGTATCCACCAGGCGGAAAGGCAGCATTTCTATTTCCAATAATTTAGATATGGTGAAGTTCAAGCTCTTCGCTTTGGCATGTATCGGAGGAAATGATGTTTTATGTGACCAAAACTGCAGGACCGAGGGCTTTCTGCTGTGCTGAGAGAGAGTGGAGTAGGGTGTACACGACCAACTGGAGGACTGTGAGGGAGGTGTAGGTGGAGATGTAATGGTGGATTAAGAAATATGTGGTGTGCTCGGTGTCTCACATGGGTGAAAACCTTAGGCATGGTTATTTCCATAACAGCTGATGAGCTCTCCCTCACCCCGACTGTAGCGGATAAACAAGTGGAAGTTATGTGGCCAGAGACCTGTGTGGGAATAATTTTAACGGTGACACAGGAGGAACAAGAAGCAGCAGATGCAATTGATTTGGCAGCCAGTGGTTGGATAGGCCTGGTAGTCCACATTTTAGCGCAGTAAAATTCCCACAGTAATGTGTCATCATCCAGGACCGGGATTCTCTGCTCCAGAGTTTCCCAGACCCGGCCTGTTCATGTCAGGGGTTAACTCCCATCAACCTCGTTCTGGTTTCAGAAGACACTATATCTGGCCTCTGCAATTGCATCCTGGTGCTGGTTATAGTTTTGTTCTGCAGCCTGTGACTAGCCCTGGTGAGAATTCCTGTTTGATCTGACTCCTTGTTACCGTGCCCTGACTTGTACCCTTCCCCGTTCGTCCGTCTGTCCCATCCCCTGACTTCCCGCTCCTGTCTGTTGTTTGTTTTTCCCTCTGCATACCTGATCTCCCGGCTTCTGACTCGGTTCCGTTTTCTAACTTGATTTTGTTCCTCCCTTTGCAGTGACTCGACTTTCCTGGCTTAAGACTCTGACTGTTTGACTACTCTTTTGCCCCCTGTTGGTTCGCCTATTAACTGACTGCTGAAGTTACTCTGCTGTACTTCAGCTACCTTTCTGTTACTGTGTTACTTTGTTTCTCCTTCACTACTCTGCTGCCACCTAGTAGGGAATACGCTGTATTACGTCCTACCAACCCTTGTACAGCATGACATAATGCATGTTGGTTGCGCATGTGCCGTTTCATGCATGTAGTACTTAAATTATTTCAATTTTTGCCTCTACTGAGTCATTCTTTGCAACAGTGGCAGATAATGAAAGTTGGATCATCCTTTGTGGTCTCAAAAAAGGCCAAGGCGAGGCAATCCTTCCTGCGAACTGCTGGCCACAGCCAGATTTGTGGCTGAGGATGCAATGTTTCTCATGGTTGCATTACTAGGTGTTTGTGCGGGAATCGCCAATGTAACCTCCACATCTTCCTTCTCATCTGCTGAGCTACTCAGCTGTGTGCCTCTTGGTTCACACCATGTTGGATCTACAACTTCATCGTCATGCTCTGTATTCTCTCACTCCTCCTCTTCAAGACTTCACATCACAGAACAGTACGTGTGCGCCTCAGATATCTGAGTCTCATCATCATCACCTCCACCCCTGGGGATTAAGATCAGTTGATGAGGGTTGGGATCCTACTCGGACCCTACTTCGTCCAGACCAGGATCCAACTGACAAAGATTTTGGGCATCTATGCAGATGCTTAACTCTTCTTGAGTCTGTGAATCTTTAGAACAGACCTATGATGCCCATGGGATAGAATGCGTGAACAGCTCTGAAGACTTGTCCAGGTGTGCTTCCTCACAGTCAGTTTGGCGGTTGGAGATTTGTGACATGGGGGGAAACAAATGTAATTGGGGTGGCACCTCTGAGGAATGAACTGTGTGTGATGTTGAGGTGCAAGAAGAGGAGAAGAGGCCACTTGATGCAGCGCTTGCCATCTACTCTAGCACATGCTGCTTCTCACCTTCATTTCAAAGTCAAAGTGATGTGCAGCTGCCAAAGAAATCTAACGGAGTAGGCTGTCCAGTAACGGAAATTGTTCTCATTTGTTTTGGGTTAGGATGGGCCGGTGTTTGTTCAGTACAGCTTTTACTAACAGAACATCCCACACGTACACCTCGAACACCCTGCCTATTCGCCCTTCCACCACAACCTTGTTGGGATTTGCCACTCATGGTTGATGTCCCCTTCCCATTTGAAACAGATGTTTTGCAACCCTACACCCACACCTGTCAGACACCTGACACAAAAGATAAATTCTTTGTTTCTTGCATGAGATGGCAACACTGGGAATGCACTAAAAGTACTAATACCTAGAAATGTGGTTCACTGGTAAATTTTCAGCATGCACTAAAAAGTACCAATACCTAAAAATGTGGTTCACTGACTAATTTTAAGCAGGCACTAATGAGTACCAATACTTAGAAGTGTAGTTCACTGTGTAATTTTTTAGCAGGCACTAGAAAGTGGCAAGATCTATTTAGCTAGTTCACTGGGAAATTTTCAGCAGGCACTAATAAGTACCAATACCTAGAAATGTGGGTCACTGGTTAATTTTTAGCAGGCACTAAAAAGTGCCATGACCTATTTAGCTGGTTCACTGGCAAATTTTCAGCAGGCACGAATGAGTACCAAATACCTACAGTACCTAGAAATGTGGTTCACTGGATAATTTTCAGCAGGCACTAAAACGTGCCACAACCTAATTAGCTAGTTCACTTGCTAATTTTCAGCAGGCACTAATAAGTACCAATGCCTAGAAATGTGCTTCACTGGGTAATTTTGAACAGGCACTAAAAAGTGTCAAGACCCATTTAGCAAGTTCACTGGCAAATTTTGAGCAGGCACTATAAAGTGCTAATACCTAGAAATGGGGTTCACTAGCTAATTTTGAGCAGGCACTAACGCAGCAGTGGCGGCAGCACTATCCCTATTCTTTAACAAGCACAAAATGGTGCCGATGCCTCATGTTTGCATTTTATATGCAGACAGACATTTGACTTAAGGGGGCTTTACACGCTGCGACATCGCTAATGCGGAGTCGTTGGGGTCACGGAATTTGTGACGCACATCCGGCCGCATTAGCGATGTTGCTGCGTGTGACACCGATGAGCGATTTTGCATCGTTGCAAAAACGTGCAAAATCGCTCATCGGTGACATGGGGGTCCATTCTCGATTATCGTTACTGCAGCAGTAACGATGTACTTCGTCGCTCCTGCGGCAGCACGCATCGCTATGTGTGACGCCGCAGGAACGAGGAACCTCTCCTTACCTGCCTCCCGGCCGCTATGCGGAAGGAAGGAGGTGGGCGGGATGTTCCGGCCACTCATCTCCGCCCCTCCGCTTCTAGTGGGCGGCCGCTCAGTGACGTCGCTGTGACGCCGCACTGACTGCCCCCTTAGAAAGGAGGTGGTTTGCCGGTCACAGCGACGTCGCCGGGCAGGTCTGCGCGATGTTGTGCGGCACGGGCAGCGATTTGCCCGTGTCGCACAACAGATGGGGGCGGGTACCCACGCTAGCGATATAGGGACCGATATCGCAGCGTCTAAAGTAGCCTTTAGGCAGTCAATGACACAAACTGTTGTGTATTAACTTTGAGAATGTTTTCTGTGCCAAGATTGACTGCAGGAACATCCACAAATAAAGTTACGGAAAAAAAAAGCCACTTGTCTTGCTTCTCCCGAGTCCCCATCACCTCCATTCATTAAAAATATCTCCCCCGCTCATCATACAGCACCACAATCCTAACTAAAAGCATAACATGTTTTTAGAAAAACATTTCTGGAAAGCGCAATCAGTTATCTAACAAAACTGAACATTGCTGACTTTTTGGAAAAGTGCTCAGATTACCGAGCCAAACCGGCTAAGGCTCTTTCCGAATTTGAGATTGGCGAGCCTTTATCAAACAAGTTCACTCATCTCTTGTGCAGGTGTGAGACCGGGTGCCACTCAGTAAAACTGAAGCTATGACAGGTGGCCCCAGGGGTATGAGCACCGACAGTCTCTGATGATAGAAACAGCAGCAGCAACCGGTGTGGTGGATATGGCTGAGATGGATGGATGCAGTAGCAGTGGCCAACTTGGATACTTGCAGCAGTGAATATAGTAGAAGTGGCCAGTGTGGATAGTTGCAGCAGCGGACTTGTAATGCACTGAAACAGAGATATAAATCAGCAACAGCACACAGCACAATAACAGCAGCAGCCAATTAACCTGAGACCTAGCAACGTATAGAACTTGTTGCCTTGCCCAGGCATCTCCCTTAATTGGAAGGTGTTTTAAATAGCTGATTCTTTTCAGCCGAGTTGAGATGCATTTCTGCGTCAGTGCGTACTGGTCCTTTAAGAAAAGGGTGTGTTTCCACGCGCACAATATGTGCATTCCAAGGACGCCTGTTTGTCGTACGTAGGCCCCTGGAGACTACAGCATGGACGAAGCAGCTACGACAGTAGAAAGTGAGAGAGGCGTCATACCCCCTGGGGGAGGGCAGAAAGGACAGTGTGCAGTAGACAGTATGTGCGTTACACAGAGTCTCTCACAGAGTCTCTCAGAAGATTGTCAGATCAATCTGTGAACAACTGCATCTAAAAATTATGGAATATATTCAGAAAAATATTCTTTAATGTTAAATTGCAAAAACTTTGACTATCCCACCATCTACAGTACATGATACCATCAAAAGATTGAGAGATTCTGGAGAAATGTGCTCAAGGTACAATATGTCCCTAAGCCGCTCTGCATAATGCAAAAATGACCTAATATTATTGTCACCTACAGGGCCGTCCAGTCAAATGTTCATCTGTGGTCTTGATCTGGCACCTCCACTCATCTTACGATCGCCGTCCTCTATCCCTGCTTCATGTGGATGACATGTCTCCATCACGCTCCTGTGAAGGCACACTTTTTTCTGCCCTGCCGGTGGCAGAGCAAAGTTTTGTAGTGTGCATGCATGGGGAAAGGCCAAAGGGCATCGGCGCATGTGCACCACAGTACTTTGCTCTACTTTCAGCAGGGCAGAGAGAAGTGCTCCTGTGTAGGAGCACAATGCATAACAGTGAGGAAACGAGGCTCTCACAGACTTATATTGAGTTGTGACTGTTAAACATAGACACTTCAGGCAGGTCACAAAGCGCCTTACACTGAAGGGAGCATCAGTAAAAAAGAGATAAAAATGTCATAAGGTGAGTATGAGACAGGTTCAAGGGGACTTAAAAAATGCTAGAGTGATGCTTAGCGACCTATGACGTACTGGGTATGACATGGCTCCCTGGTACTTAAGGACCCATGACTAGAGTTGAGCGCGGTTCGCGGTTCGAGGTTCTCCAGTTCGCGGCTCGAGTGATTTTGGGGGCTGTTCTAGATCGAACTAGAACTCGAGCTTTTTTGCTAAAGCTCGATAGTTCTAGATACGTTCGAGAACGGTTCTAGCAGCAAACAAAAAACAGCTAATTCCTAGCTGGCTTTCCGCTGTAATAGTGTAAGTCACTCTGTGACTCACACTATTATGACATTTCAGTGTATAGTGTGCGGGAACAGCGCATTCATATCACTGCTGTATGTATAATGGCGATCGCCATTTTTTTTTCCCTTGTCTTCCTTCCCTAAGCGCGCGCGTGTAGTGGGGCGGGCCAGCATGTCAGCCAATCCCAGACACACACACAGCTAAGTGGACTTTTAGCCAGAGAAGCAACGGCATGCGTGATAGGATGTCCATGTCACATGTCCCTGCATTATAAAACCGGACATTTTCCTCCAGCACGCCATTATCTGCCTTCTGCGTCCTTGGTGTCAGACATCACTGGCGCAGCTCCTATCGCCGATACTGCTGTATACGCTCCATACACAGCGCTGGACAGCTTAGGGATAGCACTTTCTATCAGTCCTTTTAAGGGCTCATACCGGCAGGGTCAGAGCCATAGGTGACAGAGTTTAAAACAGAGTTTAACAGCTACACAAGATGACAGCGTCTGTGTAGCTAAGGTCAGGGATTTCCTCGCTGCATTTCCCCATTAGGAGGGATAGAAAGGCAGGCTTCCTTTCCTCTACTCAGAGACCCACAACCCTGCCACTGTACCCTCCTGCCCTTTGCACACTCCAACTCATTGTTACTAAGCCATTATACTAGCAAACACTGAGTGAACTTAGTGGCATCCTAAACGTGGCTATTGGACATCTGTATAGTCCCACTAGTGCAAAGATATTTGCAGCACGTCTGCCTGCATTGCATACTCAAACTCATTGTTACTAAGCCATTATACTAGCAAACACTGAGTGTACCTAGTGTCATCCTAAACGTGGCTATTGGACTTCTGTATAGTCCCACTAGTGCAAAGATATTTGCTGCACGTCTGCCTGCATTGCACACTCAAACTCATTATAACTAAGCCATTATACTAGCAAACACTGAGTGAACTTAAAAACAAAAAAGTGAGCCGGAGTATGAGATGGTATACATGGAACTTGTGAGACCATGTTCACACTGGCCATGAGACAAAGAGAAACCAAGGAAAAAAAAATGTGAAAACATACCCTGCTGTAACTAAATAAAAGCATAGTGCATATAAACATAGGGTACTTAGTAAACACTGTTTTTGATCAAAAAAAGCATAAAGCTATCCCACCAAACGTCAAGGTGTACCCAGTTGGGATAGTACCTACACTCTCTAATATTAAAACCTTACCATGGGTCTAAAATAGGCCTCAATGTGGCTAAGGGCTGAGAGCGACCGGGTCCCAACAGGACACACACTGTCAGGGGGATTCACAGAATGAAATGTCCAGCTCGCTAAGAAGGGGGCCACTCCCTGTTTGTACTGAATACAAAAACACTACATAAAAACAAAAGTGAGCCGGAGTATGAGATGGTATACATGGAACTTGTGAGACCATGTTCACACTGGCCATGAGACAAAGAGAAACCAAGGAAAAAAAATGTGAAAACATACCCTGCTGTAACTAAATAAAAGCATAGTGCATATAAACATAGGGTACTTAGTAAACACTGTTTTTGATCAAAAAAAGCATAAAGCTATCCCACCAAACGTCAAGGTGTACCCAGTTGGGATAGTACCTACACTCTCTAATATTAAAACCTTACCATGGGTCTAAAATAGGCCTCAATGTGGCTAAGGGCTGAGAGCGACCGGGTCCCAACAGGACACACACAGTCAGGGGGATTCACAGAATGAAATGTCCAGCTCGCTAAGAAGGGGGCCACTCCCTGTTTGTACTGAATACAAAAACACTACATAAAAACAAAAAAGTGAGCCGGAGTATGAGATGGTATACATGGTACTTGTGAGACCATGTTCACACTGGCCATGAGACAAAGAGAAACCAAGGAAAAAAAATGTGAAAACATACCCTGCTGTAACTAAATAAAAGCATAGTGCATATAAACATAGGGTACTTAGTAAACACTGTTTTTGATCAAAAAAAGCATAAAGCTATCCCACCAAACGTCAAGGTGTACCCAGTTGGGATAGTACCTACACTCTCTAATATTAAAACCTTACCATGGGTCTAAAATAGGCCTCAATGTGGCTAAGGGCTGAGAGCGACTGGGTCCCAACAGGACACACACAGTCAGGGGGATTCACAGAATGAAATGTCCAGCTCGCTAAGAAGGGGGCCACTCCCTGTTTGTACTGAATACAAAAACACTACATAAAAACAAAAAAGTGAGCCGGAGTATGAGATGGTATACATGGAACTTGTGAGACCATGTTCACACTGGCCATGAGACAAAGAGAAACCAAGGAAAAAAATGTGAAAACATACCCTGCTGTAACTAAATAAAAGCATAGTGCATATAAACATAGGGTACTTAGTAAACACTGTTTTTGATCAAAAAAAGCATAAAGCTATCCCACCAAACGTCAAGGTGTACCCAGTTGGGATAGTACCTACACTCTCTAATATTAAAACCTTACCATGGGTCTAAAATAGGCCTCAATGTGGCTAAGGGCTGAGAGCGACCGGGTCCCAACAGGACACACACAGTCAGGGGGATTCACAGAATGAAATGTCCAGCTCGCTAAGAAGGGGGCCACTCCCTGTTTGTACTGAATACAAAAACACTACATAAAAACAAAAAAGTGAGCCGGAGTATGAGATGGTATACATGGTACTTGTGAGACCATGTTCACACTGGCCATGAGACAAAGAGAAACCAAGGAAAAAAAATGTGAAAACATACCCTGCTGTAACTAAATAAAAGCATAGTGCATATAAACATAGGGTACTTAGTAAACACTGTTTTTGATCAAAAAAAGCATAAAGCTATCCCACCAAACGTCAAGGTGTACCCAGTTGGGATAGTACCTACACTCTCTAATATTAAAACCTTACCATGGGTCTAAAATAGGCCTCAATGTGGCTAAGGGCTGAGAGTGACTGGGTCCCAACAGGACACACACAGTCAGGGGGATTCACAGAATGAAATGTCCAGCTCGCTAAGAAGGGGGCCACTCCCTGTTTGTACTGAATACAAAAACACTACATAAAAACAAAAAAGTGAGCCGGAGTATGAGATGGTATACATGGAACTTGTGAGACCATGTTCACACTGGCCATGAGACAAAGAGAAACCAAGGAAAAAAAATGTGAAAACATACCCTGCTGTAACTAAATAAAAGCATAGTGCATATAAACATAGGGTACTTAGTAACCACTAGTGCAAAGATATTTGCTGCACGTCTGCCTGCATTGCACACTCAAACTCATTGTTACTAAGCCATTATACTAGCAAACACTGAGTGAACTTAGTGGCATCCTAAACGTGGCTATTGGACTTCTGTATAGTCCCACTAGTGCACAGATATTTGCAGCACCTCTGCCTGCATTGCACACTCAAACTCATTGTTACTAAGCCATTATACTAGCAAACACTGAGTGAACTTGGTGGCATCCTAAACGTGGCTATTGGACTTCTGTATAGTCCCACTAGTGCAAAGATATTTGCTGCACGTCTGCCTGCATTGCACACTCAAACTCATTGTTACTAAGCCATTATACTAGCAAACACTGAGTGTACCTAGTGTCATCCTAAACGTGGCTATTGGACTTCTGTATAGTCCCACTAGTGCAAAGATATTTGCTGCACGTCTGCCTGCATTGCACACTCAAACTCATTGTTACTAAGCCATTATACTAGCAAACACTGAGTGAACTTAGTGGCATCCTAAACGTGGCTGTTGGACTTCTGTATAGTCCCACTAGTGCAAAGATATTTGCAGCACGTCTGCCTGCATTGCACACGCAAACTCATTATAACTAAGCCATTATACTAGCAAACACTGAGTGAACCTAGTGGCATCCTAAACGTGGCTGTTGGACTTCGGTATTGTCCCACTGGTGCCAAGCTATTTGTAGCACCTGTGCAGGACACCCTCCT
The DNA here is from genome assembly GCF_048569485.1 of Anomaloglossus baeobatrachus. Classification (NCBI taxonomy): domain Eukaryota; kingdom Metazoa; phylum Chordata; class Amphibia; order Anura; family Aromobatidae; genus Anomaloglossus; species Anomaloglossus baeobatrachus. The sequence continues at coordinate 195,128,017 of NC_134355.1, read as the reverse complement.
GCTCTGTTTTTAATAAGCTATAATGATAGCAAAAACTACTGCCATTTAGTGGCATCATAGAACTGGCTGTTGTATTTCATTATTGTCCCACTGGTGCCAAGCTATTTGTAGCACCTGTGCAGGACACCCTCATGCACATTTTGCTACGCTAATGTTATAGCAAACTCAGGGAATTCATTGCTGCATTTGATAATTCGGAGGGATAGAAAGTGAGGCTTCCTTTAGCTTTTCCTTCTGTTCATAGACAGCATCTACAAGTCCACACCCGAAGAGCAATTTCTCCTCCACGTGTAAGTGTGGAGAGGCAGCTAGTGCGCATGCGTGTGCCGATTTACCCCAGCTGCAGCCTAACTACAGTGTTTCGCCTAGTGAGTATGCTCAGCCTGACTGTGCCATTCCTGAGGCTAAGTCTTCATTTCGGGATGCAGCGCATGCTCCCACACTTTGTGCGAAAGCCTCTTTGCACAGGTACTTGCATTCCGTGCCGGGTCTAAAGGCTGCTTTACACGGTACGACCGATTGTGCAATTTCACAATCGATCGTACCCGCCCCCGTCCTTTTTGCGTCACGGGAAAATCGCTGCCCGTGTCGCACAAAGTCAGTAACCCCCGTCACACATACTTACCTCTCGTGCGACCTCGCTGTGGGCGGCGAACGTCCACTTCCTGGAGTGGGAGGGACGTTCGGCGTCACAGCGACGTCACTCGGCCGCCAGCCAATGGAAGCGGAGGGGCGGAGATGAGCGGGACGTAAACATCCCGCCCACCTCCTTCCTTCACATAGCCGGCGGCGGCCGCGTGATGCAGGTGAGCTGCTGTTCATCGCTCCCGGGGTGTCACACGGAGCGGCGTGTGCTACCCCGGAAACGATGAACTACTAAATTAAACGATATTATGGAACCTAGCGAGCAGTACACGACTCACGATTTGTGAGCGATACTGCGTCGCTAGGAGGTATCACACAGGCCGGCATCGCCAGCGATGGCGGATGTGCGTCACAAAAACCGTGACCCCGACGATCTATCGCACGATAGATTGTCTGGTTTAAAGCAGCCTTTAGTCCTGTTTTGTGCCTAGACACCATGCTAAAGCTGATAGTCTTTTTTCAGAGACTGTATTTCATGCAACTGACCATGCTCAGGCACTTACTGCATCAGAGACTAGGTCCGGTAATGAACTCCTTGGCCCTGCCCCTGATGTAGGGGGCCCATATAGACCACAGGGCATCAGGTGTCCTGACGATGTGGGCAGGCCACTCCCAAATGGCTTGCAGAGGCCCGCACCTATGACTTGTCACCTCATTATTGATGGTCAGACGATGACTGGTGAGGTGTTTGTGTCGTGGCAGCCATGAGGTCATTATTGAAGTTGCGGTTCCAAATAGGACGCTAGTTATGCCACTCATGACGTGTCACTCTGCTTTTGTCTCCAGGAGGTGCATTGTGGTCCACCCTGGTTTGGGGCGGACCCAGGTTATAAAACGGGCTGGAGCCAACAAGGAAGTGCGCAGTCTTCTATTATGCTCCGAAAGAGCACACCTCCATGTGTTGAACCCATTGCGGCTTTAGGCCAGAGGTAGGCAGGGATAGGGCGTCGATGCAGGCTGCCACCACAGTTGGTAACGCAGAACGGTTAAGACCAGCTCCTGTCCTAGAAGTCCTGCTTGTGCAGCCCAGTAGCATTAACAGGCCTGCTGCTGCTGATGCGCCTGCTGTCCACAGGTGTGGCCCCAATACACACAGTCAGCGTACTGAATGGCCCCTGTGCTGTTAACAGGGAGTTCCTGGGCTGGGTGGGCGTGTGGACCCTGTGACGCTAACAGGGCTCCCACTCTCAAGATCCGAGTGGCGTCTAACTCGGTTCAGGCAACTATTAGTTTCATAGCCACACAGCTCTGTATCCTCCACCTAACCTTCCAGTTGCCAACCTCTCCTTTTCCATCTGGGAGCACGGTGGACATTGACTGCTGATGGGGATATATACCTTTCTCTTTCTTTTCTTATTAATTTTCGTTATATAGTGGTAACATAGTATATACCACCTTATCCAAATCTGCCAGTCCCACCGTAACAGATGGTGTTTCTTCATCAAATGTTACTTTTGCTTAACCAACAAACCCACGGACAAAAACTTTTTTCCCCTTTCCAACACACCTGTTCCCCTTTCCACCAGCATCTGTCCTTTTTCAACTCATTTGGTATATGACCAAAAGTGCAACTCTGCAGGGACACCGTACTCAATGCCGTCTCAGCACAGCAGCCAGCCCTCGGTCCCTCAGATGTGGACAAGTAAAAGACCATTTCCTCCTATCCATGACAAAGCGTTGAGATTCACTCTGTGCAGCACTGGTGTTTACTGATAAAAGCAGATCTAAGAATCCGTACCACCTTCTGCAGATACTCCTCTTACGTGCGTCCCTTTCTATGGCAGGAATTATTTAGCCAAATTTGGTCTTGTACCGAGGATCTAACAGTGTGGCAACCCAGTAGTTAGCATTACTTCGAATTCGTACAATCCGAGGGTCATGTTGTAGGTAGTGTAGCAAGAAGGCGCTCATGTGTCTTGTGCATCCAGGAGGACCAAGTCCTTGGTTTGTTGGTGGCAGAGAGGTGAGAATCGTGCCTCCTTCCTCTGCCCTCTCCCCCCAACCTCGCACAACCGAAATGTGAGCAAGCTCTCACTCATCTGCTGAGTCTTCCATGCCCATCGCAAGTTCGTCCTCCATTTCTTCATGGGCTTCTGCACCTTCCTCAACAATTTTTGCTGATACTATGCGCCCTTGTTAATCCCTATCCCCCACCATGACTGCCGCCTAGGTGCCGCTCACCATATGGACCTTGTACATCTTATTATCTGTTTTGGCCAGGTGGACGGGCAGACCCAGGAGGTGGATCCACTGGGCTGAACACCTCACCGAGGGCAAGGTGCCCGGTAGCCGGAGCACTAGCAGGACAGTCCGTTTAGAGGAGTGGAGTAAAGAAGTCCCTGGGACCACGGGGTCTCTGATGGTAGTCCGGGTGACGGAGCTCAGGTTCGGAGGCCGAGATGTCGTCAGGCGGAGTCCGGAACCAATGGAGCGAGAAGACGGGTCACCACATGGATCGGAGATGGCAGGAACTGACGGGATGGCAGGCCGTCACCGTTCGGGGTTCGGGTATCGTCAGGACCGGATGGCGAGGCAGGAGCGGCTCTACGAGAGAGATAGGTGAGTATATCACAGACACAAGGAGACCTGACTCCTAGCTTAGAAAACACGAAGAACAGGCCCCGCCCACTTGGAAAGGATCCCCCTATATACCCAGTACCTGATCCTTCAATATCCTGTTGGAGGACACTGGCCCTTTAAGAAAGGGTCAATGACCGCGCGCGCGCCCTAATGCGCATGCGCGAGGCCCGGGTGCCAGAAGCCAGGGCAGGGAGCGGTGAACAGGAGGCAGGGGAGCCGGCCTGGAGCAGAGCGGCCGATGGGCGCCGGGAGCGGGGACTGAGCCGCCTGGGGACCGCAGGTGATGGGGGCTGGAGGCTGTGGAGCGGGGGACGCCTGACAGAGGAGCCGGGGAGCGAGGCAGGGAAGCCGGGGAGCGAGGCAGGGGAGCCGGGAAGCAAGGCAGGGGACCCGGGGAGCGTGACAGTACCCCCCCCACATCCCCCTCCCCGCAACCGGGACAGGAAGGCACGTATCAGAGGAGTACCCACATTCTCCCGGGGTTCCCAGGACCTATCCTCAGGACCATACCCTGCCCAGTCCACCAGGAAGAACTGTCGGCCTCGTACGGTTTTCATGGCCACGATATCCCTTACCGCATAGATGTCATCATCAGCAATAGGAGGAGGAGCAGAACTGGCAGCAGCGGAGAAGGGACCAAGGACAACCGGCTTGAGCAGGGAGACGTGGAAGGAGTTGGGTATCCTCATCGTGGCCGGGAGCTGCAGCTTGTAGGAGACCTCATTTATTTTGCTGAGGACTTTAAACGGCCCGATGTAGCGAGGACCCAGCTTGTATGATGGTAGCTTCAATCGGACGTACTTGGAAGCAAGCCAGACCAGATCTCCTGGAGAGAAACACGGGGGATCCAGACGCTTCTTGTCTGCGTGTCTCTTCATCCGCAGGGAAGCACGTCCAAGGGACGTCTTGACAGAGTCCCAAATCGTAGAAAAGTCACGGACTACAGCATCAGCAGCAGGGACATCCGAGGAAGAGGATACAGGTAATGGGACGGAAGGCTGAAGACCGTAAACGACATGGAAGGGAGAGCTGGAGGAGGACTCACTGACGTGGTGGTTATGGGAGAATTCAGCCCAAGGAAGAAGCGTGGACCAGTCGTCGTGATGGGTGTTGACGTAGTGATGTAAGAAGGAGGTCAAGATCTGATTGACTCGTTCCACTTGGCCATTCGACTGAGGATGGTAGGCTGAAGAAAAGTCCAGAGTCACTCCCAGATGTTTGCAGAGAGCCCTCCAGAAGCGGGAGGTAAATTGAGTTCCTCTGTCGGACACAATGTGTGATGGAAAGCCATGCAACCGGAAGATGTGCTGTATGTAAGCGTCAGCGAGTTCCTGGGCAGAGGGCAGTCCAGCCATAGGGACGAAATGAGCCATTTTGGAGAACCGATCCACCACGACCCATATGACTGTGTGTCCGGAGGACAGGGGCAAGTCCATAATAAAGTCCATCGCAATGTGTTGCCACGGAACGGAGGGTATAGGCAGAGGCAGAAGACGACCATATGGCAGGTGTTTGGGCGTCTTGTTCCTGGCACAAGAGGAGCAGGCTGAGACAAAAGAAGCGACGTCCGTGCGAAGGGATGGCCACCAGTAGTGACGTACAATTGTACTCCATGTTTTCTTCTGACCAGCATGGCCGGCTATTTTCGAGGCATGGCCCCAGTGCAACACTTTTTGCCTGTCGGTCTCAGAGACATAGGTCTTCCCAGGCGGTATCTGGGCCAGGGTGACAGGAGCCACCGGAATGATCTTACTAGGACAGATGATGGGCTGGGATGTCTCCTCCTCCTGCTCCATGGGCATGAATGACCTGGACAAAGCATCTGCTCGTACATTCTTGTCCGTGGGTCGAAAATAGAGCTGAAAATCGAACCTGGCAAAGAACAAGGACCACCTGGCCTGCCGTGGGTTCAGTCGCTGAGCGGACCGCAGGTATTCCAGGTTCTTGTGGTCCGTGTAAATTATCACGGGGTACACTGCTCCCTCCAGAAGGTAGCGCCATTCCTCCAGAGCCAGTTTGACTGCCAATAGCTCTCGGTCACCGATGGTGTAGTTGCGTTCAGGCGCTGAGAAGCTCTTGGAGAAGAAACCGCAAGTAACCATCTTCCCGGAGGAGGACTTCTGCATGAGCACTGCTCCGGCTCCCGAGGAGGAGGCATCCACCTCCAAGGTAAACTGTCGGTTTAACTCAGGACGGTGGAGCACAGGGGAAGAAGCAAATGCCTGTTTCAGGGAGCCAAACGCGGCATCGGCCGCAGGTGACCAGTCCTTTGGATTAGCCCCCTTCTTGGTCAAGGCGGAGAGAGGTGCAGTCAGAGCAGAGAAGTGAGGGATGAACTGACGATAATAGTTTGCGAATCCCAGAAAGCGTTGGATTGCCTTCAGTCCGGAAGGAGGGGGCCAGTTGAGAATGGAAGAGACCTTCTCCGGGTCCATCTGCAGACCGGTATCGGAGATTACGTAACCCAAGAAGGGAAGAGAAGACTGCTCGAATACACACTTCTCGTACTTGGCGTACAGGCAATTCTCTCTCAGTCTTTGTAGTACCAGCTGCACGTTCTCTCTGTGGGTCTGGAGGTCCGGAGAGAAGACCAGGATATCGTCAAGATACACCACCACACAGACGTAGAGAAGGTTCCGGAACACGTCGTTCACCAATTCCTGAAACACTGCTGGTGCGTTACAGAGGCCGAAGGGCATCACACAGTATTCATAGTGCCCATCGCGAGTATTAAATGCGGTCTTCCATTCGTCCCCAGAGCGGATGCGGACGAGGTTGTAGGCACCCCGAAGATCCAACTTGGTAAACACACGAGCTCCTCTCAGCCGATCAAACAATTCGGGGATGAGCGGCAGGGGGTATTTATTTTTCACGGTGATTTGGTTCAATCCCCGGTAGTCAATGCATGGGCGTAGATCGCCCTCTTTCTTCTTAACGAAGAAGAAGCCTGCTCCCGCAGGAGAGGAGGACCTCCGAATGAATCCCCTTGCCAGGTTCTCCGTGATGTAGGCAGACATGGCCCTTGTTTCAGCAGGAGACAGCGGATATATCCGTCCTCGAGGTGGTGTAGTTCCCGGGAGTAGGTCGATGGCACAGTCATAAGGACGATGTGGCGGCAGTACCTCTGATTCCTTTTTATCAAAGACGTCCGCGAAGGACCAATAGGCCGAGGGCAGTCCCGGTAGGGACTCTGGAACCAGAGGTCGTCGGATGGGCTGTATAGTCTTCAGACAATTCTCGTGGCAAGAGGAGCCCCATCGGGTGATTTCACCAGTATCCCAGCTGACTGACGGTTCGTGTGTCCGTAACCAGGGGAGTCCCAGCAGGATTTGATGGGACATGTGTGGGAGGACGTAGAGAGCGATGTTCTCGGTGTGCAGGGCACTGATACGTAGTTCCACCGGCTTGGTGATCCACGAGATGGTGTCAGAGAGGGGTCTCCCATCTACAGAGGCAATCACGAGGGGTTTGTCGAGTGGAGTAACAGGCACCTGGTACTTGTCCACCGTGGCCTGCTGGATGAAATTGCCTGCTGCCCCGGAATCGAGGTACGCCTCGGCCGTGAACCGCGTCTCTCCCGTTGTCACTTGAACAGTCCACGCAACCGGGTCTGAGAGAGTCCCAGCACCTAGGGTGGCCTCTCCTACCAACCCTAGGCTTTGGAGTTTCCCGGCCTCTCTGGACAGGAGCGTAGAAGGTGTGTGCCCTCTCCGCAGTAGAAGCAGAGGCCCTTGGTGAGCCGTTCTGCTCGGCGTTGTTCGGACTGCCGCAAACGGTCAATCTGCATGGGCTCATGGACAGAGACACCAGACGACGCTGACTGAAGTACGGCGGGCTTCTGCGGAGGAGAGGAATGCCGTATCGGACGTCTCTCACGGGACACCTCTTTGGATCGTTCCTGGAATCTGAGGTCCACGCGGGTGGCTAGTGCGATCAGGGCATCCAGGGTGGAAGGAACATCGCGACCTGCCAGCTCGTCCTTAATACGGCTGGAGAGTCCTTCCCAGAAGGCGGCGGTGAGGGCTTCATTGTTCCACCCCAATTCTGAGGCCAAAGTGCGGAAGCGGATGGCATACTGCCCTACCGTCGTAGTCCCCTGACGTAGCCTGAGGAGTGATGAGGCGGATGCAGCGGCACGTCCAGGTTCGTCAAAGGTGTTTCTGAATGCCTGCAGGAAGTCCTGGATGTTGGTAGTCACAGGGTCCTCCTTTTCCCACAAGGGGTTCATCCAGGCCAGTGCCTCACCCTCTAGATGGGACATCACAAACGCCACCTTGGCTTGGTCGGAGGCAAACAAGTGCGGAAGCAGCTTAAAATGAAAGGAGCACTGGTTTAGGAATCCCCTGCAGGTCTTGGGATCTCCGGCGTACCGGGGTGGTGAGGCCAAACAAAGTCTGGAAGCATCCAAGGAGGCTGCCACGGGAGCTGTGGCCGTGGATTGTACAGTGGAAACCTGAGATGCCAAGGATGTGGCTGTCGCTTGTAGCGTGTTCAGGCGGGTATCCACAGAAGACATGAAGTTCAGCATGCGGGTCTGGGTCTCGCGCTGGCGTGTGAGTTCCTGCTGCAAGGCCGCTAGTGCTTCGGCGGGATCCATGGCCTGTTCTTACTGTTAGGGCCAGGTGGACGGGCAGACCCAGGAGGTGGATCCACTGGGCTGAACACCTCACCGAGGGCAAGGTGCCCGGTAGCCGGAGCACGAGCAGGACAGTCCGTTTAGAGGAGTGGAGTAAAGAAGTCCCTGGGACCACGGGGTCTCTGATGGTAGTCCGGGTGACGGAGCTCAGGTTCGGAGGCCGAGATGTCGTCAGGCGGAGTCCGGAACCAATGGAGCGAGAAGACGGGTCACCACAGGGATCGGAGATGGCAGGAACTGATGGGATGGCAGGCCGTCACCGTTCAGGGTTCGGGTATCGTCAGGACCGGATGGCGAGGCAGGAGCGGCTCTACGAGAGAGATAGGTGAGTATATCACAGACACAAGGAGACCTGACTCCTAGCTTAGAAAACACGAAGAACAGGCCCCGCCCACTTGGAAAGGATCCCCCTATATACCCAGTACCTGATCCTTCAATATCCTGTTGGAGGACACTGGCCCTTTAAGAAAGGGTCAATGACCGCGCGCGCGCCCTAATGCGCATGCGCGAGGCCCGGGTGCCAGAAGCCAGGGCAGGGAGCAGTGAACAGGAGGCAGGGGAGCCGGCCTGGAGCAGAGCTGCCGACGGGCGCCGGGAGCGGGGACCGAGCCGCCTGGGGACCGCAGGTGATGGGGGCTGGAGGCTGTGGAGCGGGGGACGCCTGACAGAGGAGCCGGGGAGCGAGGCAGGGAAGCCGGGGAGCGTGGCAGGTGAGCCGGGGAGCGAGGCAGGGGAGCCGGGAAGCAAGGCAGGGGACCCAGGGAGCGTGACATTATCCCTTCTGCATATGACTCCTCCTGTACTTCCTCCCCTTCCTCTTGGACCAACACCTGACTCCGAATAATGCTTACAGTGTGCTCCATCTTGTAGATGACCAGAATTGTCACGCTGAGAATGGCATCGCCAGTGCTAAACATCTTCGTCGACATTTGTAAACTGTGTAGAAGGGTGCATAGGTCCTTGATCTGACACCACTCCAGCAGCGTGATCTGCACCACCTCTGGATCAAGTTAGCCCAGGGTATACGTCATACCGTATTTCAGCAGGGCTCTGCGGTGCTGCCACAGACGCTGCAACATGTTCAGATTCCAATTCCTGCGTGTCGGAACATCGCATTTCCGGCGTTTAACCGCCAGACCCTAAGACTTCAGGAGCGATGAAAGTTGTTGAGCTGCTGGGTGCGAAGGATGAAAGTGAGCACATAGCAGCGTCCCCGCTGCACAAGGCCATGTAGGCCGGGATGGTATTTTAAAAATTGCTGGAGAATCAGATTCAACATGTGAGCCATACAAGGCACGTGTTTCACATTGCCCTGACGAAGGGCCGCAGACAGGTTTGCATCATTGCTGCACACGGCTGTTAAGTCACCAACGTAGCCCACTCAATCAATTTGTACTCCGGTCGCCAGGTGACACCGTATTCCTTTCGTGCATAGTGCTGATGATGGGAAAGGAGTCGATGCCTGCGGCGCAGGTGGACGCAGGTTATGGTCACCCACTGGGTTGCGTTACCTTGACAGATACAGAACCACAGGCTGAATGTAGGTGGTGGGTATCTCACAGATGAAGTACCATCATTCAGCTACAACCAATGGGTAGACACCACACCCTTTTTTAGGCCCCTCCTGTCTGCAGACCACTGCCAGACAAAGCTATGAACCTCTTGTTACTGTTACCCCCAGTTCAGTTTTATGAGTTTGTGTGCTTGTTACCTGACTACTTTTCCTGCTTGCTGTTTATGTACCTCGTTGGCCGATCCGCATTTCACCTCTGCTTGTTTTCTGATTAAGTCCTGGCCATCCCATTCTGTTCCTCTTCCTCAATTAATGTTTTTGACCCTGCATGACTACTATTCTCTGGAACTGCAGCCTTCCACAGGTATTGATCAACTTGGGCCCTGTGTAATTCCAAATCACTGTATAGGGGTTAAAGGGTTTCAGGGTTCTGGGTGTCCAGCTTGGTGAGTGGCTTGCCTCTAGCCTATCCTTTACAGCCCATCTGAGTGTGTCGATCCAGGCAGGCATTACACCGTGCCCTCTGCAGAAGGCCATGTAGGCCGGGATAGTGTTTTAAAAATTGCTGGACAACCAGGTTCAACACGTGAGCCATACAAGGCACGTGTGCCACATTGCCCTGAAGAAGGGTCGCAGACTGGTTTGCATCATTGTCGCACCGGACCTTCCCTGGCTGCTGTTTGAGTGGAGACAACCATTGATGAAACTCGGTCTCACTCTCCAGAGCTAACCGTCCACAATTCCTCAGCGGTGTCTCACATTTCCCCTACATTTCAAAGTAAACATTTGACCGCCTGATGGCCTTGAGCTCTGCTGCCAGCAAAGTAAGGAGGTGTGTGGGATTCCTTGGGCGCAGTTACAACGCGGGTGGCCTGACCACACAGGGTTTGGGCCAAGGTGGAGGACCCACACGAGGTTGAGGAGGCAGAAGCAGTGGAGGAACTTGTACATACAGATGAAGGATTGACACACAAGTCATGTGGACGGCAAGACTTGTACAGCAAACCCTTCTCCATCTCTCACCATAGTTACCCAGTGCCCAGTCAGCAACATGTAACTCTCCTGTCCATGCTTACTGGTCCAAATATCTGTGGTGAAATGCACCCTGTCACACACAGAGTTTCTCAAGGAATCGGTGAGGTTGTGTGCGACCTGCTGTGGTAGCGCGGGCACGCCTTTCTTGGAGAAGGAGTGACGACTGGCCATCGGCTCTTGGGCACTGCAATGGGCATAAGGTCTCGAAAATCCTCGGTCTCAAAAGGGTGTAAAGGCAGCCTTTCTGTTGCCAACAAGTTGCAGATGATGAAACTCAACCTCTTAGACATGTCATGCCCTTCGAAAATCATGTAAAACACAGCGAGGGGACTCCAACCACAGTCTCCCTCGTTGCCACTAATTGGGCCACACACACCCCACTTGACTGGCATCAGTTGACCCCCCTTTTGAAAAAGAAAAAGATGCTTTGCATGAAGCACTCTCAAAAATACGCGTGCCTTTCCCGTCCCCTGGATGACCCAGGGGAAGAAAAGTCCTCTGAGAGCCATGACTTGTTCATCTTGGTTCTTTTAGAAACACAGTGAGGGGACTCCAACCACAGTCTCTCTCGTTGCCACTAATTGGGCCACACACACACCCCACTTGACTGGCATCAGTTGACCCCCCTTTTGAAAAAAAAAAAATGCTTTGCATGAAGCACTCTCAAAAATACACGTGCCTTTCCCGTCCCCTGGATGACCCAGGGGAAGAAAAGTCCTCTGAGAGCCATGACTTGTTCATCTTGGTTCTTTTAGAAACACAGCGAGGGGACTCCAACCACAGTCTCCCTCGTTGCCACTAAGTGGGCCACACACACCCCACTTGACTGGCATCAGTTGACCCCCTTTTTGAAAAAGAAAAAGATGCTTTGCATGAAGCACTCTCAAAAATACGCGTGCCTTTCCCGTCCCCTGGATGACCCAGGGGAAGAAAAGTCCTCTGAGAGCCATGACTTGTTCATCTTGGTTCTTTTAGAAACACAGCGAGGGGACTCCAACCACAGTCTCCCTCGTTGCCACTAATTGGGCCACACACACCCCACTTGACTGGCATCAGTTGACCCCCCTTTTGAAAAAGAAAAAGATGCTTTGCATGAAGCACTCTCAAAAATACGCGTGCCTTTCCCGTTCCCTGGATGACTCAGGGGAAGAAAAGTCCTCTGAGAGCCATGAATTGTTCATCTTGGTTCTTTTAGAAACACAGCGAGGGGACTCTAACCACAGTCTCCCTCGTTTCCACTAATTGGGCCACACACACCCCACTTGACTGGCATCAGTTGATCCCCGTTTCAAAATTAAAAAGATGCTTTGCATGAAGCGCTCTCAAAAATACGCGTGCCTTTCGCCTCCCCTGGCTGACCCAGGGGAAGAAAAGTCCTCTGAGAGCCATGTCCACATTGTCAGTGGACAGACACGTGTGCTTATCTGCCAGCAGACCCCCAGCAGCACTGAAGACAGGTTCCGAGAGAACGCTGGCTGCAGGACACGACAAGATCCCCAAGGCGTACATGGCAAGCTGAGGCAATTTATCCAGTTTGGAAGCCTAAAATGAGCAGGACTCAAGTTGCACAGTAATGGCATCGATGTTTCCTTGCATATACTCATATATCTGTGTCTCCTCCTCTTTTTCCTTGTCCAGCTCTTTTGTTTTCGCATGAGTATATGTCCTTGTCACTTTCCCATGTGTTTGTGTTGTGTTGTGAGTTGTTTGTCACCTTTTGGACACCATTGAGGGTGTTTTCTAGGTGTTTTTATGTGTTTGTGATTGCCTGCCATTGTTTCCTATGCAGTTCGAGTTCGGTTCGTCGAACGTTCGATGAACCGAACTCGAACGGGACCTCCGTTCGGCGAACCGACCTCGAGCCGAACCGCGACCGGTTCGCTCATCTCTACCCATGACGTACCTAGTACGTCATGGCGAAATTACAGTCACGGAGCCGCGGTGGCTGCGATCGGTTTGCAAAAACCTTAGATTCGGGAAGGAGGAAGGGACATCTGCCTGACCTCAGGAGAGGTGGTGTCTCCTCTCCGGACCTATGGAGGCTGTGATTGGCTGATGAACGCCGCTCAGCCAATCACAGCCACTGTAATGTTTAACACTAAAAGTCCCAGAGAAGGGTCATTTAACATTTCTACCTTTGGAACCCAGATACGGGTCAAATGACCTGAAGGATTTGTGGTCTCTGTCGGCTCACTCGCCAACCGAGCTCTCTTTTTTGGTAGAGGAGGAGTCTCCTCATCTGCAAGATAAAAAATTTCAAATTAACATTTTGTTTTGGTTCTAAATAAAAAAGATAGTCTAAGGGTCATTTGACCCTCTTTCGGGACTTCACGGGGGAGCTTGAAATTTCTGGGACTTTTAGTGTTAAGCCATTGAAAATTGCTGAAACATTGAAATCCAGCCATGATCAGTGCAGCTATAACACTGATCATTGGCTGGAGCTGGTGACCTCTGTTTCACCCGCCCCCAGCTCTGATTGGAAAGACCGACCTTTTGACCGATCTCTCCAATCACCGTGGGACTGGGGCCGGTGACCTGTAGGTGACCACTCCTATCAGCCTCACTCCATCCGTGGAAGCTAAAGAGAGCGATCGGTATGTTTTCGCCACTACCCCCGATTCACCGCTGCCCCGATCCACCGCCGCCACTGCCACTGCCCCCTTTCAGCCACTGCAGCAGCAGTCACTGCCCCGAGCCACCGCTGCCACTGCCCCCGATCCACCGCGACCACTGCCCCAGATCCGCCACCACCGCCCCCAATCCGCCACCGCCCTCCTCCATCTGCTGCCCCCCCTCCATCCACCACCGCTCTCCCCCATCAGCCGCTGCCCCCTCCCTGATCTGCTGCCCACTCTCTCCCATCCTCTTCATCTACTGCCCCCTCTTCCACCTCTCACCCTCCCCGATCTGTTGCCTCCTTCATCTGCTTCCTTCTTCATCTGCTGCCTCCTTCATCTGCTGCCTCCTCCATCTGCTGCCTCCTTCATCTGCTGTGATCCTGATACCTAGATCTATCCTGTAAGGTAGCAATCCCCAATCTCACCTCCCACTCCTTCCTTTTCCCCCCTTATCCCCATCTGCTGCTGCTCCTGCACCCACAGCGCCCTCTCTCATCTGCCACCGCTCCTCCATCCGCCGCTGCCCTCTCCCATCCACCGCCGCCCTCTCACATCCGCCACTGCTCACCCATCTGCTGCTCCCTCCCATATGCTGCTACCCCCATCTGCTGCCTCATCAATGTGCCTCATCTCCTGTGATCCTGCTGCTGTTCTGATCCATCCCGTAAGTATTGTTCTTGACTCTTTTCTAACTATCCCAATCCCATCTCCCACTCCCTCTCCACTCCCCGCCTGCTTGCCGCCAAGCACAGATCAGCTACGTGGTTGGCTGATCAGGTATGTAATTGCTCGAGTTTTTACTTTTTTTGTGCACCCCAAATAAAAAAAGACAAAACTTGAACAATTAGGTACCTGATCAGCAAGCGTCCTGCAGTCGTACTCGACTTTGGACAGGACTTCTTTTTTCCATCCCACCTAGTAACCCCCCTTTTTTCAGCACATTCGAGCGTACGTTCTGATTTTTTTTTATTCCATGGGGTGGTCTAGTTTCCAAAATGGGGTCACATGTGGGGGAGCTCCACTATTTCGGCACATCAGGGGCTCTCCACATGCAACATGGTGTGGCTAACGATTCCAGCTAATTTTCTGTTCAAAAAGTCAAATGACGCTCCTTCCTTTCCGAGTTTTGCCGTGTGCCCAAACAGTGGTTTTTCGCCACATATGAGGTATCTGCGTGCTCAGAAGAAATTGCCCAACAAATTTTGGAACTAACATGTAATCTCAACCCTATTTTAAAATGTGCAATTTTTATTAATATTCATTAAAATGTACCCACAAACAGACACACAAACATAAATGAGAATGGATTACGTTATCCTTGTAAATAACCAAGGAGTTTTATATACACACTCACTTTAGGAAAGGAAGGGAAACTAATATAGCCCTATAAGGGTAGTGTATCCCTACCTAACAACGGAGGGTATGACACCATAAGTTACCGGGCGCCCCCGTTCCACGTCGGCTCTCCCTCTACCTGGCCCTGATATAGGGATGGGATGGAAAACCCTATAGTGGTGCTTGCACAGTACAATATATATGAGTTCCCAAATGGTAATACTCCTCCCTGTATTGTTTTCCTTAGATCAAGAAGGTATCAATTTACTGATCTATAACCAGGAATTCCTATTCATGATACTAGCACTGTACAAGATGTATAGACTTCTATTCCTAATAAATTATCTTTATGCAAGGTAGTGATCCATAAGAGTTATTTACAACCACATATGTTACAGGGTGGTATACCCCAAAAGTATATTACAGTCACCTAGAGTCATATCACAAGGGGCTCAGATAATCTCCCCATTATACCCCAGGAGCTGAAGAAAAATGGAATACAGACACCCCTGCAAATTACTGCAAAATAATCCATGGATTGTTATTGAACAGGACCCGCTGCCGTCTCCCCTTAGCCTCCTGATGAACTTCTGAAGGGAGAGGAGAAACGCGTTTACTATATTATATAGAATATGATTGGAGCAACCTTTTCTATTTTGCAGAAATTTGCAGGGGTGTCTGTATCCCACAATCCCCACACACACACCCCACTTCTCCCTGTACCTACCGGTGGGCAGTTCCAGCAGCTGTGCTGCACGCCGTGCTCTTCTGCCGGCACTCACAGACCCGATCGCATACACTCACACACACACACATCAGAGCACACTCACACACATCCGATCACATACACGCACACACACACTGATGATATCGCACATATGCGCTCACACAATCACAACATCCGGAGATACCACATTCTTCCGGCCATGTGATCCTCCGGCAGGTCCTGGAAGGTCACTGCACAGTATCGCCGCCGAGAAGCAAGCGATATCACGGGATGTTGTGAGTGTGTGGATGCGATCTGATGTGTGTGTGAGGTGTATGTGAGAGTGAGTGTGATCTGATGTGTGTGTGTGTGTGTTTTTATGTGTGTGCGTGTGTGTGTGTTCAGCTGCTGCAGTACCTTGATGCGGTCACCTGGGAGCCGGTGTACGCTGGTAACCATGCTACAATATTACATGGTTACCAGCGTACCCCGCCCCCCGCTCGCACGGGAGCCCACACCAGCGTATGCCGGCGTACGCTGATGTGGGCTCCCGGGGGTACAGCACTCACCTGAGAGTCGGTTCGGGGAATGCGTGTGGGGGGCGGGGCCAGAGCGAGCGTGCAATGTGTGAGGGGGGCGGGGTGTGGCCGAGTTGCCAATGCGTGCAGAGAGCCGGGGCGAGAGGCCAATCCGTGCGAGGGGGCGGAGCCGAGGCGATTCGAGCAGCCAATCCGTGCGGGGGGGGCCATGGCGAGCCCAGCGGCCAATCCGCTGTTTGTCACCGTAAGGACACAATTTTGGAGCAAGACAGACAGACAGACAGACAGACAGAATAAGGCAATTATATATATAGATACCCTCCGTTGTTAGGTAGGGATACACTACCCTTATAGGGCTATATTAGTTTCCCTTCCTTTCCTAAAGTGAGTGTGTATATAAAACTCCTTGGTTATTTACAAGGATAACGTGATCCATTCTCATTTATATGTTTGTGTGTCTGTTTGTGGGTACATTTTAAAGAATATTAATAAAAATTGCACATTTTAAAATAAGGTTGAGATTACATGTTAGTCCCTTTTTGAGCACTCTACCCATCTATTTAACTGTTAGTTCTTCAACAAATTTTGGAGTCCAATTAATTCTGCTACCCTTGTGAAAATGCAATATTTGTGGCTAAATTAACATTTTTGTTGCAAAAAGTATTGCTTTAGTTTCTGTGAAGCACCTGAAGAGTTAATAACCTTCTTGAATGTGGTTTTGAGTAGCCTGAGGGGTGCCGTTTTTGGAATGGGGTCACTTTTGGGTGTTTTGTGTCATGTAGATCTCTCAAAATGACTTTAAATGTGATGTGGTCCCTAAAAAAAGTGGCTTTGTAAATTTTGTTGTAAAAATGAGAAATTGCTCATAAACTTTGAACCCCTATAACTTCCTTATAATTTTTTTTCCCCCAAAATTGTGCTGATGTAAAGTAGACATGTTGGAAATATTATTTATTAATTATATTGTGTCATATGTCTTACTGATTTAAGAGCACAAAAATTCAAACTTTACACCAAATTTTCGATTTTTTTTCACAAATAAACGCAAAAAATATTGTCCTAAATTTACCAATAACATGAAGCATAATATGTCATGAACAAACATTCTCAGAATGACTGGGATCCGTTGAAGTGTTCCAGAATTATAACCTCATAAAGTGACACTGGTCAAAATTGCAAAAAATGGCCGGGTCATCAAGGTGAAAACAGGCTGGGGGCTGAAGGGGTTAAACAAGCTTGTCAACTCTCCAAAGTAGAGTTGATAATATGTTAATCAGCGGTGGTCTGAATGATGGGAGTAGCACTGATTAGCAGAAGGAAACTTTATTCACATTAGGCTATGTGTCCACGGTAGAATGTTGCTGCGGATTTTTCTGCATGAAAATCCGCGACTTTCGCGGCAAATCCGCACCTTTTTTTTTGCTGCGGATTTACCGCGGAATTGCCGCGGATTTTGATGCGTTTTTTTTTTTTTCCCCATTCTATAGCCAAAATCCGGATCAAAATCCGCAACAATAAGGCTATGTGTCCACGGTAGAATGTTGCTGCGGATTTTTCTGCATGAAAATCCACGACTTTCGCGGCAAATCCGCACCTTTTTTTTGCCGCAGATTTACCGCGGAATTGCCGCGGATTTTGATGCGGATTTTTTTCCCCCATTCTATAGCCAAAATCCGGATCAAAATCCGCAACAATAATTGACATGCTGCAGATTTTTCCGGATCAAAATCCGTGGCAAATCCGCCGCGGAAAAATCCGCAGCATGGACACAGCATTTCCAAAATGCTATTGAAATGGCTTAGAAGTGCCGCTGCTGCAGATTTTCGGAAAATCCGCGGCTTTTCCGCGAGAAATCCGCGGCAAAATCCGCGCATTTTCTGCAGCGTGGACACATGGCCTTAGAATGGAGCAGCATTAAACATTCATTCCTTATTGGGATGCCGGGTCTTGTAGTTTGCTTTTTTTTCTGCAGGCCCATAGAGAATGAATAGAGTGGCGTTCTACTTGCCGCACAATTTTGTAATGTAGTTCATTTTATTCCCTGTAGCTAATATGAATTCGCAAAGAACAGCAAGTTCTCACCTATCCTGGGGAGGTGGGATCCATTGATTCAAGTGGACAAGCTTCTTAATAGTAAAGCATCCTGTATTATAGCAATCAAATGACTAATAAAGTTGCAAGAGGTAAATATCGTACAATTGGCATAATGTAAGAGATTTCATGTTAAGAAACATGATGGAAGATTAGCATGATTATAACAATTTAAGCAAAAATATGAAGAAGAGCTTGATAAGAGACTATTTGAACTCTACTGAATTCTAAACCATGCCAATCTGCATTAGGATTTGCAGAATGAAAATGGGAAGGAAACGGTGATGATAAGGTATTATCTGTACATTTGAAGAGGGAGAGTTTTTATGTTAAAATTATTCAACCTCATCATGTGGCCTCTTATGATGAAGAGTCTGAAGTTTGTAGATCAATACACTTCACTATTATTCAAATCACAATGGTAAGATTTGTTCAGGCATGCTAACTAAATTTCATTCGAACTCTCCACTATGTTTTCAGTTTGGATAGACTTTGTTTCAGAAAAGTGTTTATGGTCTTCCGTCAGTGGCCATTGATTCTCGCTCTGAGAGTTTGCCTAATCATGCCTAAATACTGCAGTCCACAAACACTTTCCACTGCAGGTAAGCTGCACTGATCAATGTTTTGAGCTAGTGAAGTAAGCTCTACTTAAGCCAGATGGTGAAACTCAAAAAAAAGGTTGGGAAGTTTTTTCTACACTGCTTCTAGTCTTGGTGTATGGGTCACTCAGGCCGAGAATCACTTTTTTGACCTTTTGCACCAGTGAAAATGATCCCTGGGTGTGAGTGGCTGACATTAATTTCTTTAGACCTTTTTCGCAATGACTGCAGATTGCTAGGGGAAGTGAATAACCGGGATCCACAAGGAAACACTCCAATTTATAAAAATAAGATCGTGTTTACTGAAAAACATGTTTAGATCATATGAACATAGGATAGCAGGTACAAAACTTGGTTGTTGTATTGAACAGAAGCACACACAGGTTGGGTTACATTTGGCAAATATTACTTACGTGGTTCCTGACAATTATATGTCTTTGCTGGTTTTGCCCTCCATCATATACAGGGCCATGTTTGAGTAATCACACCAGCACAGATATGCCAGCAGATCATGTTGATAAAACATGTTGGGTTTTTTTTTCCCTGATAGAAAGTAGTGCCAGATAAACTACTTTGTATTACTTCTTGCCAACAACATAGGCAACATATACTTTAAAACATACCAGTATCTGCAGCCTTGCAGCGCTGGGGTCCTAGGTTCAAATCCCACCAAGGACAACATCTGCAAGGAGTTTGTATGTTCTCTCCGTGTTCGCGTGGGTTTCCTCCAGGTACTCCGGTTTCCTCCCACACTACAAAAACATACAGATAGGGACCTTAGATTGTGAGCCCTAATGGGGACAGTGTTGCAAATGTATGTAAAGTGCTGTGGAATTAATAGCGCTATATAAATGAATAAATGTTATTATTATATTATTATCTATTTTTACACCCAATGCACTATTGTAATTTGTTTTATTATATAATACCCTACACTTCTCCCTATACAGCTAATCCCTAAATGTGCTTTTTTACTTAACTTCCTGTTGTAAAGTCACCATTAGGGGGAGCCGGAATACTGGTGTGTGTAACAGAACTATTGATCTACAAGGTGTCACAGGAGTAATCACAAATTGATTACTCAGAGAAGTTATACAAGCATTACAAGGGAGTAGGCGGAGTCAGTGTCAGGAGCGAGCTGCACGTCGGGAATCGGGCGAGCAAGCCATAAGAGGAGGGCGCAGGGACGGAACAACAAACAGGAAACAGGAGAGGAAGACCAGAAGGTAAGACAAGATGGAGGGGATGGGAGTCAGGGAGATCGGACTGAACGGGGAGGACGGAAGTCAAAGAGGTCGAATGAGGTAGCAGGCAAAATCAAAAGAACTTACAGAGACCAGGCGCGCATGCTGCAGAGCAGGGCTATAACTGGCACCACACCGATGGAGGAGACATTCTGATAATGCAGCGTGATCCCGAGAACAAGGCACGGAAGGATAGGCTCCTTCCACCGGCCAAGCACAGGGAAACACCAACCACAGGACCAGGTGACAAATACAACTCTGCAACAGCAGAGTCCAAACTGAATCGTGACACCTGTGACTTTCAGTTTGAGATGAGTCTCAAATGGAACATCATAAGATGCTGGGGCTGCACTCACTTACTTGCATTTGCCACAGTTTCATTCATCACCGTCCTCTGAAGATATACTGAATTCATGGAGCTGATAAAAGCTGTGGGATAATTAATTGAGGTGCCAGCACTGCTTGTCTCCTGTGCTGCAGCTTCTTAGGGGTACTTCTCACATAGCGAGATCGCTAGCGAGATCGCTGCTGAGTCACGGTTTTTGTGACGCACCAGTGACCTCATTAGCGATCTCGCTGTGTGTGACACTGAGCAGCGATCTGGCCCCTGCTGTGAGATCGCTGCTCGTTACACACAGTGCTGGTTCCTTTTTTGGATGTTGCTCTCCCGCTGTGAAGCACACATTGCTGTGTTTGACAGCGAGAGACCAACGATCTGAATGTGCAGGGAGCAGGGAGCCGGCGTCTGGCAGCCTGCGGTAAGCTGTAACCAAGGTAAATATCGGGTAACCAAGCGAAGCCCTTTGCTTGGTTACCCGATATTTACCTTGGTTACCAGCGTACGCCGCTCTCACGCTGTCAGTGCCGGCTCCCTGCTCCCTGCACAAGTAGGAGTACACATCGGGTAAATAAGCAAAGCGGTTTGCTTATTAACCCGATGTGTACTCTGGCTAGGTATGCAGGGAGCCAGCGCAAAGCGGTGTGCGCTGGTAACCAAGGTAAATATCGGGTAACCAAGCGCTTGGTTACCCGATATTTACCTTAGTTACCAAGCGCAGCATCGCTTCCACGCGTCGCTGCTGGCTGTGGGCTGGTCACTGGTCGCTGGTGAGATCTGCCTGATTGACAGCTCACCAGCGAGCATGTAGTGACGCACCAGCGATCCTGACCAGGTCAGATCGCTGGTGGGATCACTGGAGCATTGCTAAAGTGTGACGGTACCCTTACTGTCAAACAAGAAGACGTTATCAGATGGAGGTGATGGAAGCAAGATGAGTCACACCAGTGTCGCCCTGATGATGATTATTTGATTGAGGGTGGTGATGGAATCTGTGGAGCAACACTGGTGTCTCTCATCCGATTTTAACACTGCCCTTTGATGTCAGTTAATTTGAGGGTAGTGGTGGAAACTGCAAAGCGTCTCTGGTGTCACTCACATTGCTTCTATCACAGCCCCTGATGATGATTTGTTTGATGACGTGTTGGAAGCTGTGAGGAGACACTGTCACATGGAGGTTTTCACAACTTTTGCTGTCATGGTGGCATCAGGTTGTCTTCAGATTACAGATAATGACACTCTACCTGAGAAATTCTCTGGAGTCTTGGATCAACGCAGGAAGACTCAAGCATCGCCCTGCTATCTACTGATTCATAGGCAGGCTAGTAAAAGTTAATCACTACTAGTCTACTTGTTAGTCTTCCTTGATCACATTTTGTGGGGAATCCAATCACATCTGCTCCCCTCCTATTTATGCTGGCTGAATCCTTCCACCTTTGCCAGCTATAGTATATCTTAGTTGATCTGGTGAGGTGTGGTATTCCAGACTATCTGCTTTGTGCTGTTGTGGAGCTTACACTTGTTGTCTTTTGTAGTTACCTTGTTTGCTCTTGTTTTTGTCCTGAATCTCTGATTGTCTAATCCTGTGTGTATGTGTGTGCAGTGTGTCAGAGTTTTGTTTTTCCCTTGTCTGTCTTTATCTGTGGTTAGAAGAAGAAGAACAAGAAGAAGAAGAACAAAAAGAAGAAGAAGAGATGAGTAGAAAAAAGTTCTATGTCAACAAGAGTTTAAAGGGCGCTTTACACGCTACAGTATATCTTACGATGTGTCGGCGGGGTCACGTCGTAAGTGACGCACATCTGGCATCGTAAGTTACATTGTAGCATGTAGCAGCTAGGTGCGATTGCACGGTAAAACGTTCATCGCATGCACGTCGTTCTATTCCTAAAAATTGAACGTCAGGTTGTTCATCATACCTGGGGTAGCACACATCGCAGTGTGTGACACCCCGGGAACGATGAACAGATCTTACCTGCGTCCTGCGGCTCCATCTGGCAATGCGGAAGGAAGGAGGTGGGCGGGATGTTTACATCCTGCTCATCTCCGCCCACCCCGCTTCTATTGGCCGGCTGCCGCGTGACGTCGATGTGACGCCGAACGTCCCTCCCACTCCAGGAAGTGGATGTTTGCCGCTCACATCGAGGTCGTATGGAAGGGTAAGTACGTGTGACGGGGGGTTATTCGTTTGTGCGATACGTTCAACAAATTGAACGTGCCGCACATACGATGGGGGCGGGTACGATCGCATACGATACTGTATGCTGGATCGTAAGGTGTAAAGCAGGCTTTACACTTGTAATGCAATCAATCTGAGCAGCGTCTGTCAACCTAACTGCTTTTGAAGGGATGTGTTAACTTTTTGTTGGACATGTGTTCACACCCTTGCAGATGAGATATGGGATGTTGCAATAATTTTATTGTAACGTGTTTGCCATATTTTGTTTGCAAATTTTGTATGAATATTCCCCACTTTTGATTGATATTTTACAAGATGAAGTTTTTTTTAATGGTTTCTTTTTACATTTAATTATATAGAAAGTCTAGTATAGATCCTTTTGCTATATCCCCTTTGTAGATTTTAAAGGGGTACTTAACATTCACGGAAAGAGTATTTTTGAACAATTTTTTTTCTACTAGATTTTATGGGATATTTAGTGATACTGACATACTGTATGTAGTGACTGTTTCAACTGTGATAGCACACATTTCAGTTTGAATGTGGTGAATGCTTATTTGCTAATTAATTAGCATCTGTGAATTTACAATTATGTTAATGATAAAGGCGGTTTCGCTAAAAAGGAACTTGAAATTATTTATTCTATCTGAGTGCAATTGGATCATGCTGTTTTTGAGAAGGGCTGCTGAAGCCGCAATGTGTAAGAAATTGGAGTGTCGGTATATTTTCTTATATTTACCTATGGTTAACATCACACTCTTGCCACAGTCCTTCCCTAGTGGGAGGGGAGATATCAGATTAGGTCAGGTCAGGAACAGAACCAGGTATGGGCCTCAGGCATCTCCACCATTAGGAGTATCCCTGAGGTTAGGAATAGCATAGGACTCCCTAGCGTGAGGGACAGCCTAGGGGCTCCCATCCCTTATTATGCAACAGTCACATCATGACAGTCACTCGCCCTGCTTCTATCATTGCCCTTGATGATGATTTGTTTGAAGGAAGTGATGGAAGTTGTGGAGTGGTGCTGGTGTCACTCACGTTGCTTCTACGATATTCCCCTGATGATAATAATAATAATAATAATAATAATAATAATTTATATAGCGCTATTAATTCCATAGCACTTTACATAAATTGGCAACACTGTCCCCATTGGGGCTCACAATCTAAGGTCCTTAACTGTGTGTTTTTGGAGTGTGGGAGGAAACCGGAGAACCCGGAGGAAACCCACGCAAACACGGGGAGAACATACAAACTCCTTGCAGATGGTGTCCTTGGTGGGAAATGAACCCAGGACCCCAGTGCTGCAGGACTAACCACTGAGCCACTGTGCCGCCCATATAATTTGTGTGAGGATGGTGGTGGACACTGTGGAGTAGTGCTGGTGTCACTCATCCTGCTTCTATCATCGAGCCGTGATGACAATTCATTTGAGAATTGTAATAGAAGCTGTGGAGCGGCATTGGTATCACTCACCCTGTTCGACCATGTTTGCCCAAAAATAATGCACAATCTTATATTATTTTTGGCTCCAAAAGATGCGCTAGGGATATTTTCAGGCTTGTTTTACATTTTGCATTTGCATCAGTCATTTTGTTGCCCGTTAATGGAAAATGAATATTTACTCTATTACTCCGCCTGCCCTTCTGTGCTGTCGTCAGTGATTGGAACATGTGTTAATGTAAATTAATATCCCCGCCCTTTACCTACCCATAATCCCACCCACTCCTCTGTGCTGGCATCAGTGATTGGAACAGCCCATTCCCCCACCCATATTCCCACCCACTCCTTTGTGGCAGCCAGGGCCGCCCTCAGGGCATGACAACCATGACTCCTGTATGAGGCCCGGTGAGAAAAAGCACAGAGGGGGGCCCAGACATGCTGGCAGCCGGGGCTCCTCCTCTTTCATTCTTCTGCTCATTGGGCCCCAGGGGCAAGGGGTAGGAACCATAGCCATATGTAGAGGAAGGCAGCAAGTTGGGGGGTGCCATTGGGTCTCCTGTAGTGGGGGTCCACAGTGTCTCCCCGGTGGCTGCATGGGAGTCGGAGATTCTCTGAGCCGCTATCAAGCTAATAGCTCAGAGAAGCTGCAGCACTGGCTCTCAGGGATCAACTGTGCTAACATCTATTAGACGCCAGCACAATTGAAGCCCTAACCTGGCGACGTTAGCAGTGGCATCTAGTCAGCTGATCACACTGCTGACATCACTCCTCAGCACCACATAGGTCCGCACAGAGCTGGTGGAAAGTGCTCCAATGGACCTGAAGACATCAAACATTGATTGTAATTAGGGAAGGTGGGAAGGGGTGAAGGGGTGTACATGTGCAGCAAACGAGGGCCATTTGAGAACCCAAACAGGAAAGCAAGGGGGTGATAAGTGCAGACACAGTATGGGGACCGAATGGAAGGGGAATATGGGGAGCCATGGGTTAAATTTAAAGACACAGTATGGTGAGCATAAGGATGTGGACACAATATAGGAAGCAAGGGAGGATGAGTGTGGACACAGTATGAGGAGTGAGGGGGATGGGTGTAGACACAGTATGAAAAGTGAGGGGGATGGGTGCGGACACAGATTGGGAAGTGAGGGGGATGGGTGCTGACACAGTATGGAAGGTGAGGGGGGATGGGTGCAGAAACGGTATGGGAAGTGGGGGGGATAGTTGCGGACACAGTATGGGAAGTGAGGGGGATGGGTGTGGACACAGTATGAGAAGGGGTATGGGTGCTGACACAGTATGAGGACGGGTGATGGGTGTGGACATAGTTTGGGGAGCAGGGGGGTGATGACTATAGAGGTCGTTATGAGACCGTATGGGATGAAAAAAATGTAAGGTGGCACATAATAAAGACTGGGTACGGTGGGGGCAGGATGGATGCAGACATGACTGGGTAGTATGAGTGGGGGCAGTATGTAGAAGGGACTTCATTGGCGGATAGTGTGAGGCCACAGCAAGGAGGGGACAGTATGGTGAGGAGGGGGAAGTGTGATGAAAGGGAACAGTATAGAGACTGGACAATATAGGGGAATAGAGAGAGTAGAGAACAGTGTAGAGGACAGTGTGAATAGAGGGCCCAGTATGGAATGTAGAGGGCAGTGTGTAGGGCATTTACCATAAGAGGAACTGTGTGTGAGTCATTGTGCAGGGAACACAGTGAGGGGCAATTACTTATTCAGGAGCGCAGTGTATTTAGTGTGTGACAGATATTTTTATTCAGGGACATTATAATGACACTCTTATTTTTCAGGCATCGTCTTGGGATGTGCTGCAGAAAAGCAGAGAAGATGGAAGTTTGCAGAGATGAGCTGTGGCCATGAAAAGTCATCATGTCATCTGAGCAAGATAAAAAAAAGAAAAAGAACAACTCCAGTCAGACACACCATCATCTATAAGGAACCTGGATGGAAATGTTTATTTGTGATACTGACTAATTCGCATCACTACTGTGGTTTCTGTATGGTCTGATAATGACTGATAACTACAACTCCCAGTATCTTCTTACCATTGTTAAGTACATACTGGAAGTTCTAGGTTCATGTGATAAATATATATACAGGGCTAACCTGACATTACAATTGATGAACCATATACTGATTCTTGTGATGTATTCCTGTACTGATGAGGGTTTTGATACTGTTTCTGTACTGATAGGGTTTATATGCATGTATTCCTGTGCTGCTGGTGGTTCTGATGATGAATTTCTATACTTATAAGCATTTTGATGTTTTGTTTCTGTACCTGTGATGGGTCTGGTGGTATATTTCTGTACTGATTGGCATTTTGATGCTTTGTTTCTGAACATATGGTGGTTCTAGTGAAGTATTTCTGTACCTATGGTGGTTCTGGTGATGTATTTCTGTACTGATGAGGGTTTTGATGCTGTTTCTGTACTGATGGGGGCTCTAGTGATGTATATCTGTACCTCTGGTGGCTCTCGGCTGATGTATTCCTGTGCTGTTATAAGTTATATGTCCTGATCCTGTACAAATGTAACAGTTCAGAATTTGTAATATTACATTATACAGGGCTATGTTACTAAAGTATTGTGCCATCTGCCAATTTAAGGGTTACTATGTTGTTTTTTTTATGTTAGGAGCATTTAAGGGATTATCTCAAGTTTATGATGAGTCTGTAGTCACTCTATCTGTCACTCTGTGACTGCAGACTTCTGCGTTCTCACAGTGTGCACACTGCATGCTGTCAGTATCTCTGATGCTGGCGGTGAGAGTGGGAGGTCACAAAACCACAAGTTTGCTATTTGCATAGATACAGTTACACGCAGACTAGATATGCGTGGCCTTGATCAATGAAAATGAATTGAGTGAAGTTGGACACGTCTAGTCATAATATGGCCAGAAGTATACAAATCGCATATGAGTCGACCATCAGGGTTTTCGGTAGGGGGGTACTCTGGCACCGGGACTACGGACTAGGATACTTTACTCTCGATGGGGTTATCACAGGTGGTCGGTCCCGGCTTCGTGCACTGGGCGCTCACTCTGCGGCTGTGGAATGAAGAACAGGGATCATTTTGGGGATATACGTGACGCCACCTGTGGTGTCTGGTAAGCGGGATATACCAGCGCTGCCCGCGGCCGACCTCTGAGGCGATGGTGATGGCAGCTTAAGATCTCTCAGCTCCCCACAGGTGGAGCTATTTTACCTCCGGGTGGAGGGTCGCTGACCAGGAGGGAAGCGACCGAGCGGTGATGGCTGCCTTCTTCTCTGATGTCGCAGGGTCCAGTCAAACGGCGGAGAGACGACACACTGAATTCACATCAGTTTAAACAAGTCCTTTTTACTAGCATCTGGTTTGTTTGCACAGTTCACAGTAGAAACAGTTCTGTTCCAGAAGGCCAATGGTCACAAGTTTCGGAGGAGATTTAATGACAGAGTCTCTCTCTGAGGTAACCTTTCTTTGTATCTTTCTCGGTCCCTGCTCTGAGGGCTCTGTGACTCCCTCTTTAACACACTTGTTAGTCTCGTCACTGGTTTTTCCAAGGGTCTGATGCTGCTCGGTTTCTTTATCTATCCCGCAACAGCGTCATGAACTCGGCTTGGGGTTAGTAGTCAGACTCTTGATGGGTACCGGAACTCCTCTTATTTAACATCCCAGGTTAATGGTCAATGGTTTGGGGATAAACCTGACAAACCTCCTTAGTTCCGTTATACCGGTGTCGACCAGAACTCTTCAGCCGGCTCTCGCCAGACCTAAAGCATCCCCTTTCCGTCTGAGTTACCCCTTTTCCTGTGTCTTTCTTTTCTTTTGGGGTACCCTCGCTCAGGACGTCGTGCGTATGTTATTTCTAGCCCTTCTTTCAGTCATCAATCTACTCTCGTCTCTTCTGGTCACTCCTTTCTGACTGACTGTTAACTAACCAACTGTTACTCAGTCGTCCTGTCAATCATGTTGCGTCTCACGCTCAGCTGGGCTCCACCCCCCTATGGACCTACTATATAAACAGTCCCAGGAATATGAAGGTAGGGGCTGCTGAGTCAATGTTACTCAATCTAATATAAGACTCTGCATTTCCTCTCTTTTTCACCTGTGACCAAAGGGCACTGCACCTTGATGTTAAGGTGCTGTATTCCCCTGTAGCGCCTAACTACAGGGGCGCCACATACTTGTACTCATATGACTATCCACTCTCACCATTGGCACTAGAGAATCCTAAATGTATGCAGTGCAAGTGCTGTGGGAATTCAGAAGCCTGCAGTCACCTAAAATGACTGCAGATGTTCATCTCATACCTGTTCAAGCCATTTAATTATAAAACTAAGCAATGTAGCATGCCCAATCCTAACAGCGTGTAATATGCTTACTGTCAGGAATCGGCTCTGCTTGCTGGTTCCAGCAGTCATCACATGGCCACTTCATTCATATGCAATTTTCATACTTACAGTCATGTGAGAGATAGCTTTTCTTCTTACCGCTCTGTTTTTCACTGAACTTTGAGAGAATTAGCAAGAGCAGCTCGTCATCATATGACTTTATGTATAAAAATCGCATATGAATGATTGGTCACATGACGACTACCGCTTTGGGAGAGGGAGTGGAGTGCAGAAATGGAGTTTTACCAGAGTGGACAGTTGGGACTGGGGAAAGTTTGAGGGGTGGAGACTGAGCTGGGTAGAAGGGGCTGGGGTGGAGCCCGGGCGGAGTCTCAAGGGGGCTTGAAAATTTTGCCAGTATGGAGCCCTAAAATTTCTTGCGGCAATCCTGGAGCCAGCATCAGAGATTTAGTCAGACTGCTGTATTACTGCCTGAGGATCGCATCGCAATGCTCAGACTAGCCAGTGAGTAGAGCCTCTGGCCAGTCTGAAGATTGTGACGCAATCCTCAGGTAGTAATAGGCAATCTGACTAAATGGCGCTGGTGTCACTCACGTTGCTTGTACCACAGCCCTCTGATGACAAATCATTTGAGGACAGTGATGGAAGCTGTGGAGTGGTGCAGGTATAACTCTTCCTGCTTGTATCATTGCCCAATGATGACAATTCATTTGATAGTGGTGATAGAAGCTGGGGAGCAGCATTGGTGTCACTCACTCTGCTTCTACCATGTTTTCCAGAAAATAAGGCCAGATCTTACAATATTTTGGGCTCCAAAGGATGTTCTATGGCTTATTTTCAGGGGATGTCTTAAATTTTGGATTTGCTTCAGTGATTTTATTGCCCATTAATGTAAAATGAATATTTACTCCATTACCCCATCTGCCGCTCTCTGCCAGCATCAGTGATTTGTACATTTGTTAATGTAAATAAATAATCACCTCAGTCAACTGCCCATACACCTGCCCACCCCTTTGTGCCAACATCAGCAATTTAGTCAGATTGCCATATTACTACCTGAGGAAAATGTGGCGCCCTGGACAAGCCAGGTCGTCACAGGACAACACCAACACACCCTACACCCCGGTTAGGCACACCAGAGCCAAACACAAAATCCTTGTTGCCTTCCTCCAGGGGCTGATGTCCACACCAGGGGGTGGGCCAGGCGGTTGGCCCCGCCCACCGAGGAGTACACAGTCCTGGAGGCGGGAAAAGGGATCAGTTTAGAGTTGAGAGTTCAGTTTTGGAGGTTGAAGAGAGAAGTGGTAGAGGAGGAGACTGACCGTGTCCGGGTGTGTGGCCCGGGCACAAACAGCAAGGTTGGCAGACGGTGGTGACTGTCTGCAGGAGAGGCTGATCGGAGCAAACTGTATGGACCGTGGACGGGCGGTGGCCCGGCGGTACCGGATCGGAGAGTAAAGAGAAGCCAGCACCATCCGGCAGGGCCTACGGACCCCGACCAGGCTAGGAGTCGCCGTAAAACTGGTCAAATCCGTTAGCGACGGGAATCCGGGGTTTTCCAGCAGCCAAGACCCGATAGAAGGCAACAGCTCACACTGTAGAGGGAAACACAGTCACCGCTAAGGCTACAGTTCCCAGGACCAGAGCCTGCAGGCAAAAGGGGCTCCCTCAGCACCCATCAAAGCTGGGGAGCGGGTTACCGGTGGGAACCCATTGGAACCATACACACTACACAGGTGCAGGGAAAGGCAGTCACCATCAACCTGCCGGGAGGAGAACAACCGCAGCCGCCTGTGGGACCCGTCCATCCAGCCGTTTGTTTGACCAGAGACTCTGTGTGAATTACTGGCTGAGTGAGTACCACCGTGCCGTGCGGCACAGCGCTGCCCCCGCGACCCTGCACCTCACCAGGCCCCGTAACCCGCCTGCCAGCCATCCCTAAAACCCTCACCGCGGCCCCGGGACAACCAACCGCCCTACCCACGGAGAGGAGAACCAACATCCAAGCTGCTCCCTGTCATCTCTCCCGGGAGCCCCGTCCAGAGCAGTGGTGGTGTCACAACTTCACCACAACCGTGGGTGGTGTCACGGACAATATCCCCAAACCACACACCACCCCCCTTTCACTCACGGGCGAGGAACGCCGCTCGAGTCCCCGGGATCCGGCCCACCGCTCGAGCCACCACCAAGCAGCAGCCGCAGCAGCAGCCGGACCCGAGCAGTGGGTGAGCGCAGCGTCCCCTCCTCCGCCCGCGACAACTTGGCGTCATGAACAGGATTTTACCGCTCTGCCGTCTGGTAGAGGTGCGCCTTGTGACCGCCGGAGGTGTCCGGCTGAAAAATTTGAGAAGCCGCCATCTTGGCCGCGAAAAGTCCCCGCTCGAGCGTCTCCTCGAGCAGTGGAGGCGCGAAAGCCGAAACCCCGCCCCTGTAGAGGAGGGACCGGAAAAAGGCTAAGGGGGACGGAAGCAAGAAAAAGGCTAAGGGGGACGGAAGCAAGATGTCTGTGCCCGACGGCGCCGCTGGAGGAGCGGCGGCCGCAGCCGCAGTGGCGCCCGCGGATGGGAAAGGGCCCGCCCAGGTCCCGGCCGCACTAGCGGGAGGTGCCGTGGCCTCAGCTCTTGCTCAGGTGATGCCGTTCTCCTTGCCCTATGTGCCCGGAGCTACCTGGCTGCCGCAGTACGATGGGAAACCTGACGCGTTGCAGGTCTTCCGGAAGAAGCTTAGCCCGCTGCTAGAACTGTACCCCCTAACTGATAAGCAACGTGCAGCGGTAGTGCTAGGGCAGCTGACCGGCGCGGCTGAGCAGGAGGCGGAGACCTGGGCTGAGGGGGACCGGTCCTCTGTAGCCACCATCTTTGAGAAACTACAGACTGCCTTTGAGACTCGTACCGAAGCCGAGCTGCGGATGCAGTTTTATCAATGCCGGCAACGGCCCGTGGATAGCATTCGGGACTACGCCTTACGTCTGCAAACAGCCCTCCGCACACTGAAGCGGGTAGACACCATCAACGATGCAGACAGCAACAAAATGCTAGTGGAGCAGTTTGTACAGGGGATGAGGTCCTCGGAAGACCGCAAGCAACTCCGACTATGGGCCCTAGAACACCCTGATGTGGGCTTTGCCGTGTTAAAGGAACGGGCCATTAAAGCTCTGCAGCCCCTGGCATCGGACGGCTCCCGTCGTGGTGGCCCCCGCCATCCCCACACCTCCAGTGCCTGCGGCTCCAAGCGGAATGATGGAGGAACTGGCTGCCCAAGTCCGCCGCATGGATGGGGACCTCGCCAAGATCCTCGCCGCACTCCAGCCACCGACCAGGTCCCAGCCCCCGGGGAGGATGCAGCTCGCCGACCGCCCCGAGGACGTTCCCTGGATGCAGCGGAGAAGGGCCAACGACTCACGGTATGGATCTCCGATTTGTTACCGGTGCAGCAAGCCCGGCCACTACTCCCGACGGTGTCCGTTAAACGAGCAACCCCTGGGGCCACGGGCCAATCCTCAGGAGTCGAACCCAGTGGCCCCCCTGACTGGCGGGATCGGTACATCGGAGCCCAGCCCATCATCCCCGTGGCAGTAGACGGCATCCCGCTGATGGCTCTCCTGGACACTGGATCGCAGGTAACCACAATACCATACACGCTGTATCAGCGGTATTGGGGAAAGGACGAACTAGCCCCCCCAGATGCCAGTATGACACTAATTGCCGCTGATGGACTTCCATTGACCCAAGTGGGGTACAAACAAGTGGCCATGACTGTGGGACGAGCTGAACTGCAACACCAGGGGTTGTGATAATGAATGAACCTAGTGATCACAACCCAAAGATAGTGTTAGGGACTAATGTGATGGAGCACTGCATGAGTGATGTGCTGACCCTACTGCAGCAGCTGGCCGCCATGGCGGCGGGAAGCCGACAGAGAGCTGTCCAGCGTGAGATCCGGGCCCTGATGTATCGCCAGCATGTGAACTCGACAGGAGGAGAGTGTCAGGTTTCCAGGTTTTCCAGTTCTCTTTTGAATGAGCTTGCCCTCAGTTAACATGGAGTTTAAGGTTCTGTTGCCCTACTTCCTGTCCAGCTGCTTAAAAGGCCGCCTCTCAGCCCAGTCCAGTGCCTGAGTATACTGCTTGCTGTGTGCTCCTGCTTTGCTGTTTCTACTTCCTGATTGCCTTGGATTCTCCTGAAACTCTACCGACCGACTCTGGACCATACCCGGTTTTCTTCAAGCTGTGCCCGGACTCCGTCTGCCGTCTTTGATCAGCACTCTGCCCGG
This sequence comes from Anomaloglossus baeobatrachus, assembly GCF_048569485.1. Lineage (NCBI taxonomy): Eukaryota > Metazoa > Chordata > Amphibia > Anura > Aromobatidae > Anomaloglossus > Anomaloglossus baeobatrachus. The sequence goes on along the minus strand of NC_134355.1, from coordinate 195,095,895 downwards.
TTCGTAACCACTCTGGACAATCATCCCGTACGGACACTCCTGGACTATACCACTTGCCCCTTGTGTACCGGCTGCCGCACATTTAGGCCTTCCGGGGTTGATTGCCGGACAGTCCCTGTACAGGGGTTCGCTCTGGTGGTCTCCCTGGGGGAGTCCGGTGCGTGGCCCCGGGAATCCCCTTCGCTCCGTTTTGTGTGTTGTTTTACTGTGTTTATTCCCGTTGTGTATCTACCGTGGTGACATATTATATAACATCTTGTACCAAGAACTCGTCTCTGTTGTCATTGCCCTAACGCAATCGAAATCCCCAGAACATACAGTAGTATTACAGAGAGATTGGAGGGGTGAGAGTGATGGATGCGGCCCCTTTGATTGTGCCTCCCAGGAGTGAGATGATGATTTGGTGTAGGGCAGCGGTAGGGCCCCAAGGGCGGGACTACCCCACCATGATAGAGCCCATGTCATCTGAGCACTGGCCCACGGTAATGGCCGCCCGAGGGGTGGTAAACGTCAAAAAAGGGAGAGTGCCCGTACGAGTGCTGAATTGTGGGGAGGAAGAGGTTAGGCTTCCCCGGTACGCTACCCTTGTCAAATTGCTCACTCTAGATCCCCACACCATCCATGAAGCCATTCTCCCGGTTGCACCTCCTGTTGCCAGTCACCACCCATCCCTAGGGGAGTTAGACGAGTGGTGTCAGGAGCTACACGTCGGCACTGATGATACCCCCACACACCACAAGGAAGGGGTATACCGGGTGGTACGGGAGTATGAGCGAGTTTTTAGCAAGCACCCTCTAGATTTTGGGCAGATTAAAGGGGTCCAACACCACATCCCTACCGGTACACACCCTCCTATTAAGGAGAGATACAGGCCTATTCCCCCTGCGCACTACCAATGTGCTAAAGACATGTTGAGGAACATGAAGGAGGCAGGGGTTATTAGGGACAGTTGCAGTCCCTGGGCCGCCCCGTTGGTGCTGGTTAAGAAGAAGGATGGCACCATGCGGATGTGTGTGGATTTCCGTAAGATTAACCAGATAACACACAAAGATGCTTACCCTCTGCCCCGCATTGAAGAATCCCTGGCTGTGCTGAGAACCGCCAACTACTTCTCCACCCTGGACCTCACCAGCGGGTACTGGCAGGTGGCCGTGGCGCCGGAAGACCGAGAGAAGACTGCCTTCGCCACTCCTATGGGACTCTGTGAATTCAACAGCATGCCGTTTGGGCTGTGCAATGCCCCGGGAACCTTCCAACGGCTGATGGAATGCTGTCTGGGACACCTAAATTTCGAGACCGTCTTGCTGTACTTGGATGATGTGATTGTGTACTCACAGACGTACGAAGCCCACCTGGAGCACCTAGCCGAGGTGTTCGCGTCCCTTGCTAAGTATGGAATGAAGTTGAAGCCCTCCAAGTGTCATCTGCTGAAGCCCAGAGTGCAGTACCTTGGACATGTGGTGGGTGCAGAGGGTGTCGCCCCCAACCCTGAGAAGATCACCGCCATCCAATACTGGCCAAGACCGACCACGGTGAGGGAAGTGAGGCAGTTCCTGGGCCTGGTGGGGTATTACCGTCGCTTCATCAAGGGGTACACGAAGATGGCTGCCCCCATGCAAGACCTCCTCGTGGGACTGGGTTTACCAATGCGTAGAAACTGCTACGGACAAGCCCGAGAACTAGCAGGGCAACCACGAACTTGTGGTATGTAAATAAAAATGTTGGCTTGAAACCGTGACCACCTCCGGAGAGGCTGATTTGGAGGATGGGCCTGGAGGGAAGAGATGGCCCAGGCCCGCCACTACCGCAACCGGTGGCAATCCTCTGGGGGTTTCAGGGGTTCCCCATGGACGTGGGTCCCCTGAAAAGGACAGAACCCGCTCGGGCAACTTGTGCTGGACTGGGGTCAAGGGGTGCTGCCCATTTGCTTAGGGGCAGCATCAGGGCCAGGTTGCTTGGGTGGGAGAGAGCGGAAGCTGTTACCGTTTAGCAACGTTTAAGAAATATGCCTCCCGATGTGGGAAGAGTTAATATACTTGTATTACATGTTTTACCGTTTTATCTCTTTTCAGTTTTGAAAATAAAACCGGCGATGGACGGGCAGCCCGCGGACGGTCTGCATTTTGCTAAGGGGGAATGTGGTGCCCTGGACAAGCCAGGTCGTCACAGGACAACACCAACACACCCTACACCCCGGTTAGGCACACCAGAGCCAAACACAAAATCCTTGTTGCCTTCCTCCAGGGGCTGATGTCCACACCAGGGGGTGGGCCAGTCGGTTGGCCCCGCCCACCGAGGAGTACACAGTCCTGGAGGCGGGAAAAGCAGCACCGAGCAGCAGCCGCAGCAGCAGCCGGACCCGAGCAGTGGGTGAGCGCAGCGTCCCCTCCTCCGCCCGCGACAAACACATCACAATGCTCGGACTAGCCAGCGGCTCTCATGACCCAAGCGTTTCAGCATGTATTTCTATGCAGCTCTCACACTCAAGTGCAGAGAGCCTCCAGCCAGGCTGAAGATTGTGATGCGATCCTAGGGTAATAATGCAGCAATCTGACTGAAGAACTGATGCTGGCACAGAAGTGTGAGCATAAATATTGGAGGGGGAATGAACTGTATATTCATTTGCAATTAACACGCATTCCAATGACTTATGCCAGCACAAAGGGGTGGGCAGGATTATGGGTGGAGGAAGGGAGTGAATATCCATTTGCCATTAATACATGTTCAAATAACTGATGCTGACGCAGAGGGATGGGCTGGGAAAGGGGTGAATATTAATTTTCCATTAAAGCGGGCTTTACACGCAACGACATCGCTAACGAGATGTCGTTGGAGTCACGGAATTCGTGACGCACATCCGGCCTCGTTAGCGACGTTGTTGCGTGTGAAACGCAGGAACGACCGTTAACGATCAAAATGACTTACCTAATCGTTGATCGTTGACACGTCGTTCCTTTCCCGTATATCGTTGCTGTTGCAGGACGCAGGTTGTTCGTCGCTATGTGTGACACCGCAGGAACGAGGAACAGCACCGTACCTGCGGCCGCCCTCAATGAGGAAGGAAGGAGGTGGGCGGAATGTTCGCCCGCTTATCTCCGCTCCTCCGCTCTTATTGGGCGGCCGCTTAGTGACGCCCCTGTGATGCCGAACGAACCGCCCCCCCTTAGAAAGGAGATGGTTTGCCGGCCACAGCGACGTCACTAGGCAGGCAAGTATGTGTGACGGGGACTAACGATGTTGTGTACCACGGGCAGCGATTTGCCCGTGACGCATAAATGACGGGGGCGGGTGCTTTCACCAGCGACATCGCTAGAGATGTCGCTGTGTGTAAAGCCCCCTTAACCAGCCGCCATGTGACTATAAAAGTCTGGGACTTACAGCAACTCAATGGGTCAATGCACACCAATAAAAGTTACTATCCTGAAAGGGTAGCTCAAGACCTGTTTCAAGATAGTATTATAGTGTGATACTCAAGTAGAGCTTATTTTGGAAGTAGGGCTTATATTATAAGCATACTCTAAAAATGCTGAAAAAATCCTGCTAGGGCTTATTTTTGGGATAGGTCTTTTATCCGGGGAAATATGGTATCGCTGCCCGTTGATGTCAGTTCATTTGAGGGTGTTGATGGAAACTGTGAAGCATCACTGGTGTCACTCACATTGCTTTTATCACAGCCCCCTTATGATGATTCATTTGAGGATGATGATGGAAGCTGTGAAGTGGCACTGTGTCAATCTTCCTGCTTCTGTCATTACCCCCTGGTGATTATTTGCTTGAGGGAAGTGATGGAAGCTGTGGTGTGACGCTGGTGTCCCTTGTGTTCCTTCTATCACAGTCGCCTGATGACGACTCGTTTGAGGAAAGTGATGGTAGCTGTTGAGTTGTGCTGGTGTCACTCATCCTGGTTCTATCATCGCCCTCTCATGACAATTTGTTTTAACGTAGTGTTGGAAGCTGTGGAACGGCACTAATGCCTTCTTCTATCCCCGCCCCTGGTAATGTCTTGTTTCACAGGAAGAAGCAGTGGTGGAAACAGAAGCAGAGTATTAGTGACCCAGTCAATTCTACCACAACTTCTGTCAGCTCCATGAGTTCTGGATATCTGCAGGGGGTGTTGATGAAAGAAATAGTGATAAGTGACTGCAGCACCGTCCCTTAATGAAAGCCTGTTCCGATAGACACTGCAAGGACGTAAGTGCAGTACCAGCCTCCTTTGATGTCCACTTTGAGACGCCCCTCAAATGAAATGTCACAAATAGTAGTGTAATGCTTGCGGGTGTGAGCGGGGAGTGGATCCATTGAGTCACAGTACACAGAAAACCTAGAGGGGCTTGACTATGGTTGCTAACCAGGTTTTCACAAGAGCCTCTAAAGGTGAGGGCATTGCACTGCAGGTAGAAACCGGGTGCCACGCAGGAAGACTGGAGCTGTAACAGCTGGCTCCATGGGTATGGACACGCAGAGTCACTAATATGGTAGGTAAAGCTGGGACAGCTGATGCAGCAGGCTTGGCTGATATGGTATGATGCAACAGCATTCAGCACACCACGGTTGACCAGTAGGGTATAATGCTACAGCGGCTGGTATAGCAGCCTAGGCCCACAGGGTACGATGCAGCAGCAGACATTATAGCAGATTTGGCCGACAGGGTATGATGCAGCAGCGGCCTGTATAACAGACTTGGCCAAAAAAGTAGATGCAGTAGCAATGGTATCCATTGCTACTGCATCTACTTTTTTGGCTGGGCACTAGAACACAGAACAGTATTAGAAATGTAAAACACAGCACAAGACAACAGCACTTACAGACCTGACAACTAGCAACATATATATCACGTTGCCCAGGCACCTCCCTTCAGGGGAAGGTGCCTTAAATACCTGATGCATCTCAGCCGTAGGCTGAGAGGAATTCCCGGGTGAGGGTGTATTGGCGTTACAAGAATAAGTGCGCGCTCGCGCCCTAAGCATACTCCCAAGAGGCTTGTCTGGAGAGCACAGGCCTTAGGAGGTGGTGGCAGGGATCGGGGAGGGAGCACCAACTGCAGAGTGGCTGAAAAATGAGAGTGCCAGTGTCCCCACAGTGCGGGGACACCAGGTAGGGTGTTACAAGTAGAAAGAAAAAGACATTTAGGGATTAGATGTATGAAGAGAAGTGTAGGGTATTTTCTAATAAAGCAAATAAAATAACTTAGGGTGTAAAAATAGATATTTATGAAGGACATTTTAAGCATCGGACCACGTCTTTAAAACATTTTTAAAATGTGAGATATCCTATAACTCAATAAAAAAAATCAAAAGAAAAGAAAAAAATGTATTATTGTGCACAATTCTGTACATGGCAAGGGGCCAGTTTTGCTATTTATGAAAATCATTTGTTGTTTCAAATTTGTATATTTGCATATAATGTATGGTAATTTTTTATACCCTCTTCAAAGACAGAACATTTTTTTAAATCTAAGCTATTTCGTTCATTAAGACATTACTTCATAATGTATTCACTTTATAAAATAGTCAAGAGAAAGTCTTTCTTCTAAGCTCTCTCATTGAAAGCTATTCTCTTCTTAATTTTCAATTCATTGAGTGTTTTTATATTGTCAAAATTTGAATCGTAATATGAATATCATTATGACTGGTTAAACTGCATAAGATATATGTAAAAGTGATACCACTGTAACATTTGTCTTCTAATGTCTACATAAAAGACTGACTAAGAACACATATAAATTGGGCCCTGATACCAGTTATTTAGTTAGACTTCTTATTCATAAATTCCCTATTTGAAGATGGGAAACCCCCACTTAAAGGGGTTGCTCATTTTCCAGGAGTACAGCCTTCCCTTGCCTGCCAGCTTCATGATTGCCGTGAAGCTTTGTGCTCCTGAAGATCGACAGTTCTGGCCAACAGGATTGTTAAAATGTTGGTAACATTGCACTCTCCAAGGCAGAGTGCATCTTTAGAATAGAAACGCAGGCACAATGAGCCTTTAGCTGCAGCGCAGCACTTGTAAACTGTATAGTAAACAGCAATTATGCGCTATTCACCTATGAGAATGATTATCTCTTAAATGACTGATATCCTTGGAAATTATAAAGCACCAGCAGGGGGAGCTGGAGCACAGGGAAGTGCAGGGGCCATAAAGCATCCACTAGGTGAAGTGCTCACCTAGTGGATGAAAGGGGATAGTCATACGAGCTGGGGTCGGTGCCAGGAGATAATGCGATACCAGTGATTGGACGGAAACTGAGTCAAGGGAAGCTGGATCAGAAGCCGAGAGAGAGAGCGTCAAGGACCAGAGGGGCGTTGGAAACAGAGTCAGTTTCGAGCCGTGGTCAAGAGTCGGGAGAGCAGATAAAGGTGGGGAAAGACAGGGAGAGGAGCGATGGAGAGCGAGTCGGAGAAAGTAGGACAGGAGTCAAAGAGGATGGATGCAGTCAGGAGAACGGGAGACGGGATGGAAACAGTCAGGATGATGGGAAAACAGGGAGGACTGGCAGGATCAGTTACTTACAGGGATCAGCGATCATGATGCCGGATCACCGAAGATGACCTGTAGATAAAGCGCTGTGATCCTGGAAACGAGACACGGGAGAAACACTCCTTTCACAGTCCAAGCCTCGGAAAAGCTGACAGCTCTGCAGCAGCAGGGTCAAATAGGTCTTGACAGAGCTTAACACTCTTATTTAACTTCTTCACCACCCAGCCTGTTTTCACCTTCCTGAATGCAGGAATAAGGCCAGGCTCAACTGTAGACAAAGGGACGCTAAAAGGGAGACAATATTACAATAATGGACAAATCCCTAGCACTCAGTAGGACAGGAGTCTGTAATGATGCAAAATGTGTTTTATTTATAGAATATCTGCAAAAGGAAAATTTACACCTCAACCAGATTTTAAGCAAAGCCTACGTTTCGGCCTGGTTTTGCCAAGGTTTTGCCTAGGTAGAAAAAAAATAGAGAGTATTTACACACCAAAATGTGACACAATGTACAAAAATATATACATAGAAACAATATGTACATAGAAACAATGCACATATGTATTGTAGAGTTGGGGAGAAAATAACGAATTGGGCGTCAAAAGACCATATCTTAGAGAAGGCGTCAATTTTATGTGAGAACTTTGCTGTACGTAAAAGAGAAACAATATATCATCACAATTGGATAAATCACATAATCCGGAAAAATATAGTAAGATCATGCTTGAGACAGGCCAAACCAGGAGGAGTTCCTAATATAGACAATAGGCATTTATCTCTAAGGTAGCTAAAGATTCAATATCAATACACTCTAAAAAATATTAACATACCAGTACCCAAGGGGGTCTGAGAGACAGGAGAGGGAGAGGGAGAAGTGCCTGTAAAGAGAGATATGATGGTAAATCACAGTGCCTCAAGGAGTGATCATAGTTATTATAGTTATGATAGACAGAAGATACACGCAAGAATTATTACCTCTATGCCAGGGGGAGCGGGGACAGGGTCCCAGAAGTCAGTGGTGACAGCAGCAGAGAGTGGCCAGTAGCGGTATGGTAACACTGCTTACCATACCTGGCATATGGCAGATCTCAGGAAATTAAAAAAAAATAAAGGAAAAATAAAGAAAATAAGAATGATGCAAGCGCTTCACACTTAAAAAGGCCCCGGCGTGGCTGTAACTGCTCTTGCGGCCTTTCCATCACTTCCTGGGCCACTTATCATTGCTTATCCATATACACTGCTTTCCCTGCTCACTGGCCATCTCGGCGCCTCCGGCCTGTGTAACAGCATCTGCCTGCAACCAATCACAAGTGTGTTCTGCGGATCAGTATCGCGGTGTGAAAAGAAATAAAGAGAACAATTGGCATAGGGTCCCCCCATATCATGATACCAGCACAAATAAAGCCCAAGGATACAGACTGCAGCCCCCAGCCGTGCGCCTATCTTAGCTGTGTATCAAAATCAGAAGAACCATATGGGGGCTGGCATTCTCAGCTTGGTGAGTGTCTTGGTTATTGGGACTCCCCAGGCTAAGAATAGCAGCTTACAGCCACCCCGGAATTGTCGCATCCATTAGATGCGACAATCCCACTGCTTTACCCGGCTCCTCCCGATTGCCCTGGTGCGGTGGCAATCAGGGTAATAGGGGTTAATAACAGTGCACAACTGTCATCAAGCCCAAAATTAGAGATGGGAAAGGGCTCTGTGAGACCCCCTATCATTTATCCTATAAGTAAAAAGAAATAAACACAAACACAGAGAAAAATCTTTTATTTGACATAAAATACAGCACGATCTTTCCCCTCTTTATTAACCCCAAAAAGACCCTTAAAGTTCCCATGTAAGCCACACAATGTCCCACAATGGTCCTGGCTCTGCTACATCTGAGCCTGGAGAGGCCAAAAACATGACTGATCTCTCCAGGCTCTTTGAAACACTGACAAGAGAGACCCGGCTGGCAGTAGTGATATCACTCAGTTCACCAGAGGTTATACCTGGATTCTCATGGTATAACCTATGGTGACCTGAAACACTCTGGCTTAAAGTGCGTAGCCATGCCCCGCACCCTGCCAGCCCTTTAACACTGACAGTACCGGCCGGGGGTTGCGGAGTGTGGGTATGCAATTTTAGTTTTGTCAGACCACAGGATGTGTCTCCAAAAATTAAGGTCTTTGTTCCTGTGTGCATTTGCATTGATTAATCTGGCTTTTTTATGTTTCTTTTGGAGTAATGGCTTCTTCCTGGCAGAGTGGCCTTTCAGTCCATGTTGACACAGTACTAGTTTCACTGTGGATAATAACACAATTTTTCCAGCTTCTGCCAGCATCTTCTCAAGGTCTTTTGCTTTTGTTCTTGGGTTGATATGCACATATCTGACCAAAGCATGTTCATCTCTGGTACACTGAATCTATCTTCTTCCTAAGTGGTATGATGGCTGGACATTCCCATCTTATTTGTACTTGGATATAATTGTTTGTACAGATGACTGATGCCTTTAAGTATCTGGAAATTGCACCGAGAACCAGACTTGTGCATATCCACAATTCTCTTACTGAGATATTGGCTGATTTCTTTTGACTTTCCAATGATGCTATCCAAAGGAGCAGTGTGTTTCGGGTGTGCAATAAAATACATCCAGGTGTGTCTCTAATTTACTCAGATGTTGCCAATAAACCAGAAGTTTCCAAAGACATGACATCGTCATATGGGCTGCCACATATTGTTTAAAGGCTTGGTACTGCATGTGTTGAAGGGGAAAGAAGACAGAAGATCATGGATCGTGGAGGGCTGAGAGGGGGTAAAAAACATGGAGTCTCTAAGTGTGTCTGTGTATTTATTTCTATTAAAGTATTTTTTTTCTGTGTGGTGTTTTTTTTTAACCCTTTATTGGAGATTCTTAATGGCCAGGTAAACTTGCCTGACATTAAGAATCTCTGACTTAATACTAGCTAGTAAAACAAAGCCAGTATTAACTCATGATTACCCAACAAGCCACCCGGCTTCAGGGCTGTTGGAAGAGTTGGATACAGCGCCAGATGATGGCGCTTCTATGAGAGCGCCATTTTCTGGGGCGGCTGCGGACTACAATTTTCAGCAGAGGGGCCCAGAAACCTCGGGCTAACCTGTGCTGTAGATTCCAATCCCCAGCTGCCTAGTTGTACCCGGCTGGACACAAAAATGGGGCGAAGCCTACATCGTTTTATAATTTTTAATTATTTCATAAAATTCATGAATTAAGTAAAAAAAGGGCTTCCTTATATTTTTAGTTCTCAGCCGGGTACAAATAGGCAGCCGGGGGTTGGGGGCAGCCCGTAGCTGCCTGCTGTATCTGGCTAGTATACAAAAATATGGCGAAGCACATGTCATTTTTTTTGTAGTTTTTTGGCAAAAAAAATAAAAAATACTTCCCTGGATTTTCCATTGCCAGTGAAGGTAACACCAAGCAGTGGGGGTTAGCAGCCAGCAGCTGCTTGGATTACCCTTAGCTAGCAATACAAAAAATGCAGCGGGAGCCCATATATATTTTTTTTAATTATTTATTTAAATAACTAAAAACAAAAAGGGCTTCCCTGTATTTTGATTGCCTGAGATGACAGTGCTGTAAAAATAAATCTTTAAAAAAAAATAACGTAGTGCTCCGCGGTATTTTTGATTCTTAGTGCAGATAAAGCAGACAGCTATGGGTTGCCACCCCCATCTGCCTGGCGTTACCTTGGCTGGCAATCAAAATACAGGGAAGCTCATTAATTTTTTCTATTTAAAAAATAGTTAAAAAAAATGTCGTTGGGTCCCTCCATTTTTGATAGCCAGCCTATAAAAAAGAGCCTGAGGTGACCTCCACATTGGATCCCCAACCAGCTAAAGCAGAAGGCTGTAGCCTGAAAGCCACGGCTGGCAGCTTTACCATGGTTGGGGATCCAATGTGGAGGTCACCTCAGGCTCTTTTTTATAATTATTTTATAAATAATTATAATTACAAAAAAAAGTAGGGTCCCCCCCAAATTGGATCACCAGCCAAGGTAAAGCGGACAGCTGTGGTCTGGTATTCTCAGGGTGGGAAGGTCCATAGTTCTTGGGCCTTCACAGCTTAAAAATAGCAGGCAGCAGGCACCCCAGACGTGGCGCATCCACTAGATGCGCCAATCCTGGCGCTTCACCCCAGCTCATCCTGTGCCCTGGTGCAGTGGCACACGGGGTAATAAATGGGGTTGATACTAGCTGTAAAGTCACCTGACATCAAGCCCAGCAGTTTGTGATGTCATGGCGTCTAACAGATACCCGACATCATAAACTGTCAGTACTAACAAAAAAAAAATCGAAAAAATTGAAAAAACACTCCCCAAAACATTCCTTCTTTCACCAATTTATTGTAAGGAAAAAAAATAAGGGGGTCCCACGACGACTCTGGACCATCTAGAATATGGGGGGGAGACACTCAGGGAACATATCCCCCATTTTCTAGGAGTGCAGACCCTCCATGTGAGGAGTGTGGGTGCAATGAATCTGCACCCACTCTCCCCGGGTCCACAGCCCCATGTCGTAACGGTTGCTACTAAAGCTGCAATGCCCTGCTCATGAGGTAAGGGCATGCCTAATCAGGAGAACTATTCTACATTTCCAAATATTGGTATTTGCTGATATTATTGCTATTCCACCTACTATATATTGGGGATAGGATCTTGGAGATGGAATACCCCTTTAAGTCCAGTTATCCAGCTGAATGAATACTAAACAACAGAGCTCGCTATTTAGATGTGTTTTCTTGTGGCGTATAACGGACTCTCATATTTGGTAGTCCTTCAGCAGGGCAACTATAAAATCAAATACCTCCATTTGGAAATGTAGTATATAGCTCTCCTGATAAACTATGTTCCTTAACTCATGAGCAGGGCATTGCAGTAATAATAATAATTTATTCAGCACTATTAATTCCATAGCGCTTTGCAAACATTGGGAACACTGTCCCCATTGGGGCTCACAATCAAAATTCCTTATGTCTTTGGAGTGTGGGAGGAACCCCACGCAAACACGGGGAGAACATACAAACTCCTTGCAGATGGTGTCCTGGGTGGGAATTGAACCCAGGACCTCAGCGCTGCAAGACTGCAGTGCTAACCACTGACCCACCATGCCGCCCATTTAGCTTACAGATGCATAACCACAACTCACTGTGTCTGCACACTGGAAGCTGAGCTGACAGCCGCTCTGTGCATGCGGCAGCGTCTATTGTGAAGGAGAGGGACGAGGGGGATCAAAGCTGCACAGGTACCGTGAAACACCGGGGAACACCGGTGGGATTATAGGGGGTGACCTGGCAGGGCCTGGGGAGGAGTTTTCTGTCGCATGTGTCATGGCACATGCGACAGAAATCAGAGGAGTAGGGTGAATGCGGCCGGTGCGATGCTGTGCGCGCGGCCATCTTGGATTTCCGGGAGGGGGTCAGGGGGGGCACTTTGGCGACACCGGGGGACCGGAGGGGACCGGGGAGGAGATTTATCATGTTTGTTCATGCCAGATGGGAGATAAATCATTTTTTACCGACGCTGTCATTTACTGTAACGTGATCATCGGTATACGGTGTATACCGGTGATCACGTGAGCAGGGACTGGAAAAAAACGGCCTAAATCATGATCTCCAGGGTCTCAGCTACCCCCTGAAACCGCGGAGATTTTCGGACACTGGGGGGCGCTATTCACTTATTTCTGCCTGCTGTTTATAAACGGCAAATTAGAATAAGGCTACATTCACATGACCGATCCGTTTTTGCGGTCTGCAAAAAACGGTTCGTTTTTTTTACGGGTGCATCCGTGTGGCATCCGTTTCTGTTCCATATACGGTCCGTATGTCATCCGTGTGCCTCCTGTTTGTTTGCGTACTGCAAAAAAACTGAAGCAGGGAAAATACATAGATTTACCCAGGATCTGTGATGCCCTGGAGCCCCAGGGGTCACAGGCAACAACACACAACGCCACACACACCCCCACCCCAGTGAGGCACCAGCAGCCAACAAGTCCTGACCGCCTCCCTCAGGTCTAGCAAGGCACACCAGGTGGGCGGAGCCAGACGGATAGGCACGCCCTCCGAGGAGTCTGCTGGCCTGACGCAGGGAAAGGACAAGTGGGTCGAGTGGGGAGAGGAGTAGTGAGAGGAGTAAAAGTGGCGAGCTGAGAGTCAGGGGCCTAAGACAGAGCCTAGGACCCCTTGGAACGGTCAGGCAGGCAGACGGTGGTGGCCATCTGCAGGAGTCCGGTCAGGGACTGAACTGCGGAACTGTAGGGATCGAGAAGAGGGTGGTGACCCTTCGGACCCGAACCAGGGAGCTAACAAGTCAACCGGAGCACCAGGCAGGGTACTCAGACCCCATTCTAGCCCAGAAGCAACCGGGCTCAGACAAATCTAGTGATTGCGGTCTGGACCTCAGGGGTTCATTCACACCCAAAGTCCCGATAGACGGCAACAGCCCACCGATTCCGGATAAGAGCCACCGCCAAGGGCCAGAGATCCAAAGGGCCAGCGCCTGCGGGCAAAAGGGCTCCTCCGGTACCCAAAAGCTGGGGAGCGGACTACCATTGCTGAAGCATAGGAGTCACTATAGCAAATTTAAAGGTGCAGGAGAAAGGCGACGTCACCAACCTCACTGGGGAAACACGCAGCCGGCTGCGGGCACCGATCTACACCGAACTTGGTTTACCATTGACTTTGTGTGGTGTAATCGTGAGTACACCAGTGCCATCAGGCACCGCACTGCAAGCGAGCCCCTGCATCCTGCAACCCCCCGCTCCTGCCACCTGGCCCCGGGACCAACAAGCCCCCTACCCACGGAGGGGTCAACACCTAGCTGCGACCCACCACCGATCCCGGACGAGCCCCCGCACCCTCACCGCAGCGGTGGTGCCCATCGCCTCACCACGACCCGTGAGTGGCGTCATGAACTGTTACCGGTAATCGCGGCTCCGGCCGTGAAACCGGTCCACCCGAAACCAAACAACCAAACCCCCTCTTTCCAGAGCGACGTGGCCCCCGGTCCGGAGGCGCTCGAGCCACCGACAACCCGAGCCCAGATCCGAGCGGCTCGGCGGAGAGCAGCCGAGCCCCCAGGGCGGTACAGATCCATAGCTTCAACCTACATGAGGCGGTCACATGTTCACTCCAGTGCCATTTTCTACTGCTTTTCACAGCGTAGAGCGCTCTGGGGATTTTCTTTTGCTTGTACACTTCATATCAGTCTTTTCTGTCATTATAATGGCAGAAAGAGACATAATGTCCCACTCTCCTGAATTTTGTAATTTTGCACCCTTTGGTGCCTTTCATGTGGCACTAAGGGGTGCTTAGCCTTGTATTTAGCCAAAAAAATGAAAAAAAATGACGTGGGGTTCCACCTATTTTTGATAGCCAGCTAGGGTAAAGCAGACAGCTGCAGCCTGCAGACCACAGCTGGCAGCTTCACCTTGGCTGGTGATCCAAAACTTAAAGCACCCCACGCTGTTATTTTAAATTAAATAAATAATTAAAAAAAAAACACGTAGGGGTCCCCCCAAAATTGGATCACCAGCCAAGGTAAAGCAGACAGCTGGGGTCTGATATTCTCAGACTAGGGAGGTCCATGGTTATTGGACTCTCCCCAGCCTAAAAATAGCAGGCCGCAGCTGCCCCAGAAGTGGTGCATCCATTAGATGCGCCAATCCTGGAGCTTCACCCCAGCTCATCCCGTGCCCTGGTGCGGTGGCAAACAGGGTAATATATGGGGTTAATACCAGATGTGTAATGTCACCTGGCATCAAGCTCTGGGGTTATTGATGTCACGCGTCTATCAGATACCCGACATCACCAACCCAGTCAGTAATAAAAAAAAATAGACGACAAACACATTTTTATTTGAAAAAACACTCCCCAACACATTCCCTCTTTCATCAATTTATTTGAAAGAAAAACAAATGCAGGTCTGCTGTAATCCAAGGGGTTCCCATGACGATCCACACTGTCCCAGTCAATGAAGAGCAGGATGTTCCCCATTGGCTGGGAGAGCAATGCAGTGACTTGAGCTAACATTAATAGGTCAGCCCAGGTCACAGCAGGGGATGACAAGTGCTACTGTCAGGAGCGAGGTACATTACCTGCGCTGATCTCCTGCACTGCTGACAGCACCTGTCACTGACTTCAATGACCTTTACAGCCAAGTATCGCGAGAGCCTGTGACGTCACCGCTAGTCACAGTCTCGGGTCGGAAGCGAGGGAAGGTGATGTGACAAGCGGCGGCCATGGAGGACAGTGACAGCGCTGAGGTCGGGATGGCGGGACTTCATCACCGCAGGTAAGCCGAGCGGGGCCATGTGTGCCGAGTACAAGGTGGGCGGAACTTAGCGGGGTAATGTGTGCAGAGTGCCAGGTGGGCGGAGCCTAGCGGGACCATGTGTGCAGAGTTCCAGGTGGGCGGAGCCTAGCGGGTTAATGTGTGCAGAGTGCCAGATGGGCGGAGCCTAGCGGGACCATGTGTGCAGAGTGCCAGGTGGGCGGAGCCTAGCGGGACCATGTGTGCAGAGTGCCAGGTGGGCGGAGCCTAGCGGGACCATGTGTGCCGAGTGCGAGGTGGGCGGAGCCTAGCGGGGTAATGTGTGCAGAGTGCCAGGTGGGCGGAGCCTAGCGGGGTAATGTGTGCAGAGTGCCAGGTGGGCGGAGCCTAGCGGGACCATGTGTGCAGAGTGCCAGGTGGGCGGAGCCTAGCGGTGTAATGTGTGCAGAGTCCCAGGTGGGCGGAGCCTAGCGGGACCATGTGTGCAGAGTTCCAGGTGGGCGGAGCCTAGTGGGACCATGTGTGCAGAGGGCCAGGTGGGCGGAGCCTAGCAGGGTAATGTGTGCAGAGTGTCAGGTGGGTGGAGCCTAGCAGGACCATTTGTGCAGAGTGTCAGGTGGGCGGAGTCTAGCGGGTCCATGTGTGCAGAGTCCCAGGTGGGCGGAGCCTAGCGGGTCCATGTGTGCAGAGTTCCAGGTGGGCGGAGCCTAGCAGGGTAATGTGTGCAGTGTCAGGTGGGCGGAGCCTAGCGGGACCATGTGTGCAGAGTGCCAGGTGGGTGGAGCCTAGCAGGACCATGTGTGCAGAGTGCCAGGTGGGCGGAGCCTAGCGGGGTAATGTGTGCAGAGTGCCAGGTGGACGGAGCCTAGCGGGGCCATGTGTGCAGAGTTCCAGGTGGGCGGAGCCTAGCGGAACCATGTGTGCAGAGTGCTAGGTGGGCGGAGCCTAGCGGAACCATGTGTGCAGAGTGCCAGGTGGGCAGAGCTAGCGGGGCCATGTGTGCAGAGTGCCAGGTGGGCGGAGCCTTGGGGGTAATGTGTGCAGAGTGCCAGGTGGGCGGAGCCTAGCGGGGTAATGTGTGCAGAGTGCCAGGTGGGCGGAGCCTAGCAGGGTAATGTGTGCAGAGGACCCGGTGGGCGGAGCCTAGCAGAGTAATGTGTGCAGAGTGCCAGGTGGGCGGAGCCTAGCGGTACCATGTGTGCAGAGTGCCAGGTGGGTGGAGCCTAGCGGGGTCATGTGTGCACAGTGCCAGGTGGGCAGAGCCTAGCGGGGCCATGTGTGCGGGCGGCAGAGTGCGAAGTGGGTGGAGCCTAGCGGGGCCATGTGGCGCTGAGGACGTCAGTGTCGTGGACTGCATGGCTGGGGACAGGTGAGTGTGAGTGTGTGTGTGTGAGTGTGTGTGTGTGTACATGCCACGTGCAGGAGGGGGCGGAGTGAGCTGAGAAGGGAAGTGTCGGCTTCCTGCACACGTAACTAGGATAAATATCGGGTTAGTAACCAAAGCACTTTGCTTGGATACCCGATGTTTATCTTGGTTACCAGCTTACCGCAGGCTGCCAGCGATGGCTCCCTGCACACTGTAGCTGTAAAAAGCCCTGCTTTTGCTGATAGAACCTTTCTCGAACGTAACTCGAACTGTCGAGCTTTTAGCAAAAAGCTCGAGTTCTAGTTCGATCTAGAACACCCCCCAAAATCACTCGAACCGCGAACTGGAGAACCGCGAACCGCGCTCAACTCTAGTCATTATGCGGCCCTTGCTCCAAATTTTTACATGGTTATTAGTCTGCTCTTGCTCTAACTTTTTAGAGGGTCATTAGGCCTCTCTTGCTCTTAATTTTTAGAGACTCATCAGGCCACTGTAAAACTTATTTAGATACTGATGCTCAGGAATATGATATTGTGGAATATAACGAAACAGAGACAAGGGTAGAGTAAATACTTTGTACTGACAAATAATAAATGCACAGTGAATAACAGAGATAACAGTGGCAACTAAAAAGTAGATGCAAGTGGAAGTAGCACAAATAAATGAATTTCCAGAAATACTAAATGATCCACACAAATGCAGAAATAATATGCAGTGGTGCGACCGGTACTAAAACGTGAATGTCCACAAGAAATATGTAGCAGTGCTCACCGCAATATACGTGTAAGTCCAGAATAATGTGTACGCACAGCAACAAATGCGTGAATGTCCAGAATACCAAGCAGGAGTGAGCGCAGCAAACAAATGGTTATCAAAATACCTCCCAGGGCTGGCAAAGTCCCGCTCAAGTATAGCACACAGCCCATACAGATTGAGTCCAGGATAAGGTACATTGATCAAAAACAGGGAACCGAAGTCCCTACAGAGCAAGGAAGTCCAGCAGTCTGAAACTCTTCTCCTAGAAGCCTTGAAATGAGGAAACCACAGCCAGGAACAGGTTTATGCACTGAGGACTGCAGGCAGCTGAGCATACTGAGGCAGATCACAAAACAAGTGGCAGCAGGAAGTCCAGTAGCAAGTCAGGGGCGACTCAGGAGCCAGAAGCAACAAAATACTCCGGCAAGGGATAAGTCCTGGACTAGGACTTATAAGCAGGGCAGACAGAAAGTTCAAGGGCAAGACAAGGCAACAGACTCCATATTGGATAAGGGCGAGAAGACACAACAAGTTCCATGGAAAACCCAAACCTTACACCCGCACTCGCTTTTAAATTTTATAGGGTCATCAGGTGGCCCTAGCTCTTAATTTCTAGATGGTCATGAAGCCACCGTTACTCTTACTTTTTCCAGGTTATGTAAGATGTCCTCCTTTATAATTTTTTAGGATGTGTATGAGGCCCACTTCTACAATTCTCTTACATATATAGATGTATGCCCTTCAGGGGTAAATGTTTTTCAGCCTTTGCACCTAGTGTATAGACTTTACTCTAATCCCTTAAAAATGGGAAAGAAAGATTTTCTGAGGCCTTACTCTATGTGTTTTCCAGGGTGTATTGCAGTCCTGCCTTCTTTTTTTGGCATTCCTTGCACTTAGTACATAAGCTTTATGAATCTAGGCGTCCCACTTCCTAACAATTTTAACAGAATGTGTATGAGGCCCTCCTTTATGTCTAATACAGGGTGTATCGCAGTCCCTCTTTCATCTAATTTTTGACATTCTTTGCATTGTCCGCTTAGGTTTTGTGAAGTTCAAAGTCCCTTCATGATAAATTAATTAAACAGGTTGTGTCTGAACATATCAAGCACATCCCATGCCCACATAAGACAGTAAGATGTTAAAATTACATTTACATGTAACTACCAGTGGGTGTAGTTTTATTTCCCTCTTTACAATGTCATCTACTGTAGTCATAGGTGACAGGGAAATAAATACGGTGAGAAATGGCCTGGCTATTAAGGAGTGAAAAAGGCAGGGTTTTTTTCTCTTTTTAATTTTGCGTTATATTCAAGTCATTATACATTATTATCCATAAACGTGTAGTAAGACAATAAACCTTGCATATATGCCCCTAATACAAAACTATCCCTCCTCCACCAGCTATCCCCACACAGAATGCAGGTAACAGTGGTTTTACTAGAATAAAGGTCAGTATGTAGCCCTGAAAAGGCTGCAGCAGTATAAGTTTAGAATAAAGCCAATAAAGTAAGCCAATAAAACCTGTTTATAAATCTCTAATCCTAAACTATCCCTCTACCAGCTATCCCTAAGTTGAATGATGGTAACAGCAGTTTTCTAAATAAAGAACAATATGTAGCCCTGAAAATGACTTTTGTTTTTAGGTTGCAGCAGCACTATAAGCATAGAGTGACTGTAAGGCAATAAACCTTGCCTATATTCTTGCTCAAATCCAAAACTAACAGCAATTTTTGCTCTAATAAAGGACAGTAATTAGCCCTGAAAAGGACTTTTGGTTTTAGGTTGCAGCAGCAGTATATACAGTCATATGAAAAAGTTTGGGCACCCCTATTAATGTTAACTTTTTTTCTTTATAACAATTTGGGTTTTTACAACAGCTATTTCAGTTTCATATATCTAATAACTGATGGACTGAGTAATATTTCTGTATTGAAATGAGGTTTATTGTACTAACAGGAAATGTGCAATCCGCGTTTAAACTAAATTTGACTGGTGCAAAAGTATGGGCACCTCAACATAAAAGTGACATTAATATTTTGTAGATCCTCCTTTTGCAAAAATAACAGCCTCTAGTCGCTTCCTGTAGCTTTTAATGAGTTTTTGGATCCTGGATGAAGGTATATTTGACCATTCCTGTTTACAAAACAATTCCAGTTCAGTTAAGTTTGATGGTCGCCTAGCATGGACAGCAGCTTCAAATCATCCCACAGATTTTCAATGATATCCAGGTTTGGGGACTGGGATGGCCATTCCAGAACATTCTAATTGTTCCTCTGCATGAATCCCTGAGTAGATTTGGAGTGGTG
Source organism: Anomaloglossus baeobatrachus (assembly GCF_048569485.1). NCBI lineage: Eukaryota > Metazoa > Chordata > Amphibia > Anura > Aromobatidae > Anomaloglossus > Anomaloglossus baeobatrachus. The sequence goes on along the minus strand of NC_134355.1, from coordinate 195,076,702 downwards.
TTTTGGATCATTGTCTTGCTGAAATATCCATCCCCTACGTCACTTCAACTTCGTCACTGATTCTTGCACATTATTGTCAAGAACATTCTGATACTGAGTTGAATCCATGCGACCCTCATTCCCAGTGCCGGCATTGGCCACACAGCCCCAAAGCATGATGGAACGTCCACCAAATTTTCTGAGGGTAGCAAGTGCTTTTCTTGGAATGCCGTGTTTTTTTGCCTCCATGCATAACGCCTTTTTGTATTACCAAACAACTCAATCTTTGTTTCATCAGTCCGCAGGACCTTCTTCCAAAATGTAACTGGCTTGTCCAAAATGTGCTTTTGCATACCTCAGGTGACTCTGTTTGTGGCGTGCTTGCAGAAATGGCTTCTTTTGCATCACTCTCTGTTGTAGCTGTTCTGTTTTGTCACAAGTCAGCTTATGGGATCACCAGTGAGGTCCTCTGAATTAGGTCTCTTCAGACCTAATCAAGATCGAGCGCTCGGAGAAAAAGACCTGCATTCATGTGAGCATGATCAATTTTCTGTTTATTCAGCTAAGGTACAGTTTATTTATACCATTTACAGATCAATGTGATATTGCAAAAAAAGGCTTCTAGCTGGACTTTACAAGTTGCTCATATGACCTTTAAGTTTTAGCAAAACAAAAATGTAGTCATGCATATGAGATAAGAAGAAGATAAGAAGAACATTTAGAGACAATAATAATCCTTGAGCTTGTCTCTAATTCCGAAAGCTCCATGATTATTATGAACAATATCTTTAATAAAGAAACAGAGAAACTATTAACCCTTCTATATCAATTTCCCCCTTTTGTAAATGATATAACCTTCACTACAGGGTCAGTAGGCGTCCAAACAGGAGCTGCTGGCTCATGGGCCTAGTACCCATGAGGGGTCTTCCTACCACTTCACCCATCCACCCTCAGTGTGGACACCTACTCTCCGTCAGTAGAGGCCATTTGGGTTCCGTAGTAAACTACAGAGGGTTCAATACTGAAACTCTTAGAACATACATTATTCAGTAGTTTAGCTAATGCATATATCAATGCTTTTACAGCTATATAAAGCAATAGACAGAATAACAATATTTGCGTACAGGATTGTATAATGCCAGAAACCCAACCTGCTAGGCCCTTAAACCAATTAGCTGGATTCATAAAAGAAAATGTATTTCCCCACCAGGAGTCTTCGCTGGAATCATCCATATATATACATATATGCATACACATGTTTATACATATAATAGGAGAACAGACAAAAACTGGTGACTATGTATGTAGACACACACATAGACACAAACACACGGAAACAATCATTGTCCTTTCCACAGATAGCAACATCATTATATTGAAGACTGAACCATAATCCATCGTAGGTAATGGGGCCTGAATGAGGGATCTTAGTCTTTACTTTGGTAACTACACCCTCTATGTCCGGATTGTACTCCATCCACCACGACTGTCCCCTAGGCTGTGTGATATTTAGCTGGAACCAGGGATTAGTGACCTTTCCAGCTATAGTCAAGGTGGCAAATACATCTTTTCACCAGAATATCGATAGAGTCCAGGTTTCATTGTATATACAGTCTGATATCAACACCTCCTGTGGTTCCAGAGGTAAGGCTAAATATGGCATAGTCTTTGAAGAAAATAAAACTGTGTGTGCAGATCCAACAGTCTTTTGGCTTTTCTCCTTCCATGTCCTCAGTAAGAGAAATATGGTGGCGAATGAGTTTATTATCCCAGTCCGTATTTAAAAGTTCGCTCAGCGTCTTTGTTTGGTGCAGCAACCCTGCTACACCTAGCAGGATAATTAGCAATACTGTCATTCTGCCAGTGGAGTGACCTTTTTACAGTGACTGGCGTGGATCCAGGTGGGCTTTCCCTCAAGTTTCACTGAGGTGGATGTGGTCAGCTGAACTTGGAATGGGCCATCAAAGCGTGGATCTAGGCTCCTTCTCACGTGTCTGCGCATGACCACCCAATCACCTGGATTCAGCTGATGCACATCTGCACTTGCATTGGGATCTGGAATGGATGAAAAGACATGTTTATGCACCATATTAAGTCTTTCCTGTAAGGCCTGGATGTAGACTGTCATAGTGCCGTGTTGCATCTGTAACACTTGTGGAAAGTACAGACCTGTTTTTGGGGCACTACCAAACAGGACTTCAAAAGGAGACAAGCCTGTCTTTCTATTTGGAGTGTGTCTGACTGAAAAGAGTGCCAAGGAAAAGAGTGCCACTCTACCCAATTCTTTCCTGTCTCTGCCATGGCCTTTTGAATTCTTAGTTTAAGTGTCCCGTTTAATCTCTCTACTTTTCCACTGCTCTGTGGATGATAAGGGGTATGGAATGCCTGCTCTATTCCCAGGGCCTGCATAATGTCCCTCATTATTTCTCCAGTGAAGTGCGTACCCCTGTCACTTTCTATGGCTTCTGGGATGCCATACCTACAGACTAGTTCCTTCATCAGTTTATCTGCAGTTGTTTTAGCATTTGCACATTTTACTGGATAGGCCTCAACCCATCCTGAGAAGAGATCTACACATACCAGGACGTATTCATACACTCCTACCTTGGGTAGTTGTATGTAGTCTATTTGCAGTCGTTGACACAGTAGAGCGGTCTGGGTGTTGCTTTCTTAGGGACTTTTACTGTTTTACCTGGGTTGTGTTGTGCGCAGATAATGCAGGATTGTACGTGTTTGGAGGCTACGTAACTGAAGCCAGGAGCAATCCAGAAGGTATTCACCTGGTTACACATGTGACTTTTTGAGGCGTGAGTGGGGTCATGTGTTGCTTGTGCCATCATAGGGGACAGGGACCTTGGTGAACACAACCTATCCTTACTTTCCCATACTCCATTTGAGTTCAGCCCAGCTCCCATTTTCTCCCAGTGTTCCTTCTCTGTTTCGGCAGCCTGATGCTGGAGGGATTTCAGGACATCCAGACTCACTGTGGCTGGGACTTGCTGGCTCCCTGCCACTATCCTCTGATCCCTAGGCCTCTTTGCTGCTGCTTTCACAGCCGCATCCGCCCTTCTATTGCCCGCTACCTCCAGTGAGTCACCTTTTGTGTGTGCTTTCACCTTAATGATGCCAACCTGGACTGGTAACATTAGTGCCTCCATTAACCGTTTTACCAATTCTGCATTTTTAATAGGCTTACCAGCTGACGTAAGAAAAGCTCTACTTCTCCAGATAGGGCCAAAATCATGACAGATCCCAAATCCATAATTTGAGTCTGAATAAACATTAATTTTCCTACCTGATCCCGCTCTACACGCCTCAATGAGCGCTGTTAGCTCCGCCTCCTGCACGGACATGTGCGGCGGGAGTGGTTCAGCTCGGATTACCTCATGTGAGGATACTACTGCATATCCAGTGTAGAATCTCCCATCCACGTGGTATCTGGAGCCATCTACAAAAAACTCAAAATCTGCATTAGTAATAGGTGTATCATAGACATGCGGAAAACCTGCTGTCTCCTGACTCATCAGCTCTATACAGTCATGTTCATGCGTCATGTCAAAGTATTCATCCTCACTTGCTACCATTGTCACCAATTCCCCCTTTTCTGAATCTACTGGCAAAAGGGTGGCTGGATTCAGAACATTACACCTCTTGAGGGTGACATACTCAGGAATCAGAAGGGCACATTCAAGTCTGAGCTGTCTGGCCATAGACAGGTGTTTTGGTTGGACTTGCACAAGTATAGCATGGATGTCATGCGGGGAGTAAATTGCTAAGGGAAATATCAATGTGATCTCGCAAGCTTTCCCTAGCAGTACTGCAGCAGCCGCTACAGCACGGACACACGTGGGAGACCCTCTGACAACTGGGTCCAGTCGCGCTGAGTAGTTTAAGGGAATGAAAGGAATCAATAGCTTTCTGAGCGAGGTCAAAGGGGTCAGATGACAGACAATCATAGAGGGGTTGCATCATTTGCGAGGCAGACCTTATCCAAGGCCTGCAGTATGACACTAAGCCCAAAAAGGTGTGCAGTTGCCGGTGGGACCTGGGTAAGGAGAGATTTTGGACTGCTTGTTTTTTCTCCTCAGTCAGGTGTCTTGTACCTTCAGAGATACAGTGACCCAAAAATGTTACCTTTTGCTTACAGCACTGTAATTTTTCATGTGAAACTTTGCAACCATTCTCTGCCAGAAAACACAGCAAAGAAATTGTGGCTTCCTTGCAGGATGTCTGGTCTGGACAGCAGAGCAAAAGGTCATCCACGTACTGCAATAGCGTAACCTGTGGATGAGGCGGTTGCCACTGCTCCAGAATTCCTGCCATAGCTGTAGAATAAATGGTAGGTGAATTCATTCCTCCTTGCGGGAGGACTGTCCACATGTACTGTTTCCCCTCATGTGTGAAGGCAAAAAGATACTGACAGTCAGGGTGTAGAGGCACAGAGAAAAATGCATTTGCCAAATCAATTACTGTAAAACATTTGGAGGTCCCTGGGATTTGTGACAGTAAGGTATGTGGGTTTGGAACAATGGATGTTACACTCTCAGTGACAGCATTGACAGCTCTCAAATCATGCACCATTCTGTATGTATCAGGGGAACCTTTGGGCCCTTTTTTTCTTGATTGGATACAAGGGAGTGTTACAGGGGGAGGACCTTTGTACTAGAGCCCCTGCTTGCACATATTCTCTTATCTCTGGTCAGGGCCATTGATTTGGCTGGGCTTAGGGTACCTTCACACTTTAGCGATGCAGCAGCGATCCCACCAGAGATCTGACCTGGTCAGGATCGCTGCTGCATCGCTACATGGTCGCTGGTGAGCTGTCAAACAGGCAGGTCTCACCAGCGACCAGTGACCAGCCCCCAGCCAGCAGCGACGTGCAAGCAACGCTGCGCTTGCAGGGAGCCGGCGTCTGGAAGCTGCGGACACTGGTAACTAAGGTAAACATCGGGTATGGTTACCCGATGTTTACCTTAGTTACCAGAGCACACCGCTTAGCTAGCGTGTGCAGGGAGCAGGAGCCGGCACTGGCAGCGTGAGAGCTGCAGAGGCTGGTAACGAAGGTAAATATCGGGTAACCACCTTGGTTACCCGATGTTTACCTTAGTTACAGCTTACCGCAGGCTGTCAGACGCCGGCTCCTGCCCCTGCACATTCAGGATTGTTGCTCTCTCACTGTCACACACAGCGATGTGTGCTTATCAGCGGGAGAGCAACAATAAAAAAATGAACCAGGGCTGTGTGTAACGAGCAGCGATCTCACAGCAGGGGCCAGATCGCTGCTCAGTGTCACACACAGCGAGATCGCTAATGAGGTCACAAAAACCGTGACTCAGCAGCGATCTCAGTAGCGATCTCGCTGTGTGTGAAGCACCCCTTAAGGGATACTGTTTTGTCAAGGGAATTTCAGACACCAATCCCTCCAGTCTCTTCGTGGTCTCCAGTTTCCTAGGCCAGAGGCAAAGGAGGAGGGAAGGAAGGAGGAGAGTCAGTCTGCTCCCTATCCTATTTGGGGTTTTTGCACTGTCTGGCGTAATGTCCATTCAGTCCACAATTCCAGCACTGTACGGTCACTAGGTCAACTGGTGCCCTCCCTCTGTGCTTCCACTGTTTTCCTTGTGCTCCAGCATACATAACTGGTCGCTTGCATTTTGTCAGTTCAACCCCCTTAGCTACTTGCAGAAGGTCTGTTGGGTCCATGTTTCTCCACTCAGGTCTGGCTGTCTGTACTGCTTCTCGTAAAACCTTATTCATACTGTTAACGAATATACTCATCAGTATTTTGTCATTAAGGGAGGTTCTGAGTTTGTACCCCATGTCTGCCCACTTCAGCTGTAACCTCCAAAAGTACGTCTCTATACTCTCCCCTTCCTGCTGTATTACGTCAGTCAGGGAAAGAGGGAAAGGTTGGTCTTCAGGGTCAGATAACTGTTTTCTTTCCTCACCGTCAGAGTAATGTCCAGCTTCCTCCCCAAAACTCAATTCCTTCACTACCTCTGTCTCAGTGTCAGCGTCCTCTGTCATCACATGTGATCTGGTTCGAACAGGATTTAGTGCAATCTGCTTAGGGCGAGTAACATTACACGTAGCACAAGTAATTCTCCAGTCTGGGTTTTTCTGACTACAATGTTTACAAGTCCATTCATCTGGTCTGGGTTTCTGATCATGTGAAGGGGGGGGGGGGTGGTAGTAGTCACAGTTTTTGCTCTTGGTGCATTAAAACATTTATAATACACTTTACATAACAATAATATAATGATACATCCCACTGTTATTTCTTTACATCCACAATGCTGCACCTCTTCCTTGAATCTGTGCCATTTCTCAACATCCAAACACCCACACTCTGGCATGTCTGCCTTTCTGAGTATTGGTCTGATATTTTTCACTGCTTCCTTGACTTTCCTTTCTTGCACTATCTGTTTGTCTGTTTTGGATCCCACTGGAGCCCCACACTGCACACTGAACAAGTTGCCCATGGCTTCAACTTATTCCCACACAGCCCACCTTTCTGCAAATGCCCTCTCAGTGTCCCTGGACCTTGTTAACAGGCCACACGTCTCCTGGCAAGTCAGAATGAGCTCTCAAGTGGTAGCTGGAAGGCTAAATCAGCATTCACTCTCACCTGCTACACTTGCAGGGCGTATTGGGAAGGGTTAAAAAAACACCTCTCTCACCCAATAGACCAGATGACTAAAGCAGGAAGGACCAGGTGTGATAGTCCTCTCACCTACTAGACCACCTCCATGTAAGTGGGAAGGCCACACTGCTCTCTAACCCACTTAGACCTGATGTGCAGTTGGGTACCCCATGCTGGTCCTTTACAAAGTATTCCAGCAACGAACGTAAACTAGAGTTAAACCAAAACAATCCTCAGAGCTGACTTCTCACAGAGGGCAGAAGACAGAAAATCGTGCAGCTGTTCACTTGCCCCCTCCCAACAGAATAGCAGCGCACAGTTTGTTTAGCAAGAGTCTTATCTCGTCCAGATTCAGCTTTCCAAAACACAATCCTAGCAGAAAATTGAGATTACTTATATACCTTCAAGTACTAATATTCTACTTAAAGGGAAAAACTACTTTGCTATAAAACCTTCATCCCCATTTTGAGGGGAAGAAACACACAATATCTCATTATAAGGACAGATCCCAGGACCACTTGTCTTACTCATTCATTGATTCCAGAAACATATGTAACAATACACCTTCCAAGGATCAGTTAACCTCACATGCAAATAAAATTATCTAAACCGCTCTTGACACTGATGTGAAAAAATACATATGTCAGGTATCCACTCAAATACTCTATATGGCTATGCCCTGTGACATTTCACAACCGGAACATCTTTTCACAGTCCACAGTATGACCTATAACCATTAGACTTATACATACATATTATTTCACCAAGTCTCTTATCTCAATTACTTGTCACTTTGTTATTCAGAGGCTTCTCATCAATATACAACAACCTATTGCCTGCTTACTTTATCTAGGCATTAATATGAAACCACTTATGAACACATATCCCTAGACCAGTGTATTGCCCATCAAAGATGCAAAGATGGCCAAAGCAAAACACAAAACACAGCAACACAGCAAATGTAATTATACAGAGACTGTCCCAAATTCCATGCTATGCAATCTATGCAATCAGTTAATGGACGGACAACAGATTATCTTATTACTCTATATTTCAACTCTCATTCAGACATGCATGAGAAAAAAACAATACTCACTGGTGATGCCAGAGTTCTTGAACCGTGTGTACAGCCTTACCCAGAATATTCGGGAAATCAGAGAGAGTGAAATAAAGTGTAAGAATAAAGCTTCTCACCTTGCTACAGCTGAAATTTCACTGTCTCAAGAGTCCCCAAAACTTCTTCCGAATAGGCTGGTTGGCCACGGCCCCACGTTGGGCTCCAAAAACTGTTGTACCTGTTCTGTTTTGTCACAAGTCAGCTTATGGGATCACCAATGAGGTCTTCTGAATTAGGCCTCTTCAGACCTAATCAAGATCGAGCGCTCGGAGAAAAAGACCTGCATTCATGTGAGCATGATCAATTTTCTGTTTATTCAGCTAAGGTACAGTTTATTTATACCATTTACAGATCAATGTGATATTGCAAAAAAAGGCTTCTAGCTGGACTTTACAAGTTGCTCATATGACCTTTAAGTTTTAGCAAAACAAAAATGTAGAGTCATGCATATGAGATAAGAAGAAGATAAGAAGAATTTAGAGACAATAATAATCCTTGAGCTTGTCTCTAATTCCGAAGGCTGCGTGATTATTATGAACTAACACCAGATATACTTACTAAATTTCAATAAAATATCTTTAATAAAGAAATAGAGGAACTATTAACCCTTCTATATCACTCTCCCATACAGCTTCTCCTTGTGCAACGTGCGCTGTATTGTTGACCGATGCACATTGACACCATCTGCAGCAAGATGATGCTGCAGGTCTTTGGAGGTGGTCTGTGGATTGTCCTTGACTGTTCTCACCATTCTTCTTCTCTGCCTTTCTGATATTTTTCTTGGCCTGCCACTTCTGGGCTTAACAAGAACTGTACCTGTGTTCTTCCTTTTCCTTACTATGTTCCTCACAGTGGAAACTGACAGTTTAAAACTTTGAGATAATTTTTTGTATCCTTCCCCTGAACAAAAATGTTGAATAATCTTTGTTTACAGATCATTTGAGAGTTGTTTTGAGGAGCCCATGATGCCACTCTTCATAGGAGATTCAAATAAAAGAACAACTTGCAAGTGGCCACCTTAAATACCTTTTCTCATGATTGGATATACCTGCCTATGAAGTTCAAAGCTCAATGAGGTTACAAAACCAATTTAGTGCTTTAGTAAGTCAGTAAAAAATAGTTAGGAGTGTTCAAATCAAGAAATTGATAAGGGTGCCCATACTTTTGCACCGGTCAAATTTTGTTTAAATGCAGATTGCACATTTTCTGTTAGTACAATAAACCTCATTTCAATCCAGAAATATTACTGAGTCCATCAGTTATTAGATATATGAAACTGAAATAGCTGTTGCAAAAACCCAAATTATTATAAAGAAAAAAGGTTAATATTAATAGGGGTGCCCAAACTTTTCCATATGACTGTATAAAGGACTGTAAGGCAATGAATCCTGCCTATATACCTCTTATCATAAACTCTCTCCTAAACCAATTAAGTATAGAAGCGTGGCACTCCTGTTATAATAAGGTGCCTGAATAGGGTCCAACCCCGTATCAATAATATATCAAAATTCGGCACTCAAGTTGAAATAAATTGATTTTTTTATTTTTCAATATTTATCAAGCAATTTTGTGTTATCAAAAAACGTTTTCGGTCACACGACCTTCATCAATTTTATTAACACTACAAAAAAGAAAAAAAGTAAAAAATAAACATATAAACAAATCATGTGGCATGAATATCATTAACATGCAATATACATAAATTGAAAGACGTGTCCTCAATTAATACAAAAAGGATCTCTTTGTCAATCAAAAATGTCAAATATACATCATGTAAAAAGAAAAAACAGGATATCAGAAAAAATACATTGTCACTGGAAAATGACACTGACATTAGAAGTGTAGTAAAGCTATTAAACTTACCAAAGCTTGTAGGATAATGTGAATAAGTACTGTCAGTTTAAAGATAAGAACCTGCCTCTCCGGGTCCGTAATGCATGTGACCTGCCTGTGGGATGCCTGAGTTTACTGAGTCACTTCCGCTTATAATACCGGAAGTGACGTTACGACATACTTTAATTACACGCCTATTATCCCATCAAGCGGTCTATTTAAACTCAGGCATCCCACAGGCAGGTCACATGCATTACGGACCCGGAGAGGCAGCTTCTTATCTTTAAACTGACAGTACTTATTCACATTATCCTACAAGCTTTGGTAAGTTTAATAGCTTTACTACACTTCTAATCCAGGCATTATTGAAATTTAATCTGTTAGTTCCAGTCTTGATGACATTTATTTTATTTACCTACTTTTTTATTTACCTACTTATTGTTTCCTTCTTTTATAGGAAACAGATTTCCATGTTTTTTGAATGTAGATTCATGCTTCATAGTCCAGTGACAATGTATTTTTTCTGATATCCTGTTTTTTCTTTTTACATGATGTATATTTGACATTTTTGATTGACAAAGAGATCCTTTTTGTATTAATTGAGGACACGTCTTTCAATTTATGTATATTGCATGTTAATGATATTCATGCCACATGATTTGTTTATATGTTTATTTTTTTATTTTTTTATTTTTTGTAGTGTTAATAAAATTGATGAAGGTCGTCTCTCCTAAACCAGCTATCCCTATACTCAATGCAGATAGCAGTGGTTTTGCTAATGAAAAGACAGAATGTAGTACTGAAAAGGACTTTTGGTTTTAGGTTGCAGCACTAGTATAAGTATAGAAGGACTATAAGGCAATAAACCCTGCCTTTATGCCTGCTCTAATCTAAGCGCTCCCTCCTAGATCAACTCTCCCTGAACTGCAGTGTGATGAGCATCATGATCTCGGGTCTTATATAAGACCTGATGAGGTGGCCAGCCAATCACATTAATTCCAGTTGCCAAAATGGCTACGGAATTACTGTGTATGGCATGCAATCCCCACATGTTGATTAGCTGTCTAAAACCTGCAAAACATGTGGGTCGGGGACTCGAGCATGGTGCTAGAAAACCTGGGATACCCGATCAAGTAACAAGCGTGTCTGAGCACCTTGATCATCTATTGAATATTGAGCAGTGGTGAACACACTCGTGTATCACTGCCGATGACTCCTATGTCTGTCATTACGATCCTTCTGTGAACACTGGCTGCAAGCTGGTGCTCATAGGAGATTGTCATTTTGGCATACTGAGCAGTGCTGATGTACTGTTCTATGTTGAACAAGTGATTGGATGATCTCAGCTTCAAGTACCCAGGGGACTAGTGAATGCAATAAAAAGTGAAAAAAAAGTTTTAAAAAATATGAAAATAAGAATAAAAAACAAAAGTTAAAATCACCTTCCTTTTATCCCGTTGAAAAAAAACCCAATAAAAAATACATATATTTGGTATTGCTGCCCTCAGAAATAACCAATCTAACAAGATATGAAATAAATTAATGAGAGCTATAAACAGAGTAAGGAAAAAACCAAATTCTGAGTGCCAGAATTAAGTTTTTTGTCAGAAGCAACAACATTGCAATAAAATGCAGATTAGTTAATGTGGTAAATAAATTAAAAAAATTGTGGATTTGCAGTTTTTTTTGCAATCTTACCACAATTAGAATATTTTTCTGTTTTCCAGTACACTATATGATAAAATGAATGGTGTCATTCAAAAATACAACTCGTCCTGCAAGAAATAAGCCCTCAAACGGCTTTTTTTGACCTAAAAATAAAAAAGTTATGGCTTCTGGAAGAGTAGGATTAAAACATGAAAATGAAAAAACAGAACATGGCCATGGAATGAAGGAGATAAATCTTTGGCTTAGGTGAACTAAAATGTTACAATTTGGACTTTTATTATAAATTTTTAAAAAATTTTGCGCACAACTCAATCACCTTGTTTCTGAACCCTAGCTGAACTAATAATATGGCTCGGACACTAATATATTTCTAGTATTAAAACCTTTACATTTTTCTTGCAGCACTAAAGCTCCTTTGTTACATTTATTTGACGATCAGCCCTGGCTGCAATTTGTTTAAAAATAACAAACCATATTGTACTCACTTCATTAGTGAACTCAGCATCTCTCCCTGTGTAGGCGTACACTCCTTCACTGCCACTTAGCTCACTGATTGACTGCTGAACTGTTGATATGACATCAGTGTGACGACATGGACTCTCATGGGTTAAAGTTTCTTAACATTCAGCCAGACAGGATGATAGATTGTTTATAGATGGGGGATCAGTCCCTCATTGTTTTTACAAGACTCTTGTGGACTCATGTAATTGTGTTGGCCACTGAAAGTCAGACGTATTGTTTTTCCAGACTTTTCCAGTAATCATTGTATTGTAGTTGTGTATTGCTAATGTGATTACCTTAGTAGCCATTGTCTAGTCGGTGACTCCCAGACTACATGTATACTCTCAGTCTTTCTGTAGACATCATTTGGATGAACATTGTCCATGCAGCTTGAGATTCATCCAATGGGAGAGGCGCTCTTGTCCAACCAATCGATGAGGACGCAGTGTATCTAAGTGGAAGGCTGTAGCTATAAAAGGGACTTCTTTAAGCCACCAGGTTGTTGATGGATGCTGATGGATCCAGTCTAAGCTCTCAGGAGCTGACTAGAGGATCAGGATATCTTATGGCTTCAATCTAGGCACTCCGGTTCCGGTTGGAGACCATATCCACAGCCTAGGGATTTCGACTCCGGCTGCCAGGATTGTAACATCATACCAGGACTACCTAAGGAAGACATCAGGTTGGGACAGTTCAGTCACCTGTTACAGACTTTGCAGACCTCACACAGCTTCCTGAATCTGGCATTATTCCTTTCTCGGTGGGTGCCCGCCAAAAGCGGGGTGCTGCTGGATTGGAGTAAATAGCCCTGGAACCTCTGAGGCATGGACATTCTAAATCCCTGGTGAGCCAGCGGAAGGGTGAGACTCTGTTGCCTGTTACATTTGTGTTTTGCTGGTTATGTGTTATGTGCCGTTAATTGTTTGGGGATCCAATAAAGTCTAATTATTGTGGTTCCCTCACCCTGTGTTGTCTAAGTAGTGTTACGCCCACGGTTAAGGAGGCCGGCGTTCAGTTTGGATGAGCCCTGAGCCATGCTGTCTTTCTAAAGGCGGCGGGTTTTAGTGGACGAGAGCACCCACTGAGCCCCGTGTCTCCACAATTGGTGGCAGCAGTGGGATACTACTCAGCCTGGATTACCCAGGGGAGCTGCAGCGGACTGGTGTTTTCGGACACCGTCCAGGGCTCAACAACCAGGGAGGCACATAAGCATACCCAGCAGGCCATAGGGGAGGCATTCAGGTTTCGGACGCTGCCATGTCCAACCCCACCAGCTCAGCCATGGGACAAGGACAAGAGAGGAGTTACGACCGCTGCAGTAAATGGATGCTACAGGATCTGTGCCAGAGGCGAAAGATTATCTACTGGAATGCTGAGACTCGGTCAGACTTGATCCAGAAATTAGTCCGTTGGGATGCCCAGAATGATGCAGAGGACGATGAGGATCTCGCCGATATTGACCCAGAGGATTTAAACTATGTGCCACATCATGGATCTAGTGACAATCGGGAATCAACTTTGTCCAAAATGGCTCAAGCCACAGCGTTGTTGGATGCATTGGGGCCTAGATCCTCAAGAGAAGAGAGGGCTTATGTTCTGGAATATGTTTATGGGATTCCAGCTGCAGTACTGCTAACACCAGCCGGTCGAGAAGGATGGTCCCGCTACCCAGCAGAAGCTGCGCCAAAACAAAGGACTACAAACAGGGCCTGTGACTCGCCCAATCTATGGCGCTGTTATACATGTGGGCGCCATGGACATATAGATAAAGATTGTCTCCAAAACCGAGGCCGCATGCTTGAAGCCCATCTACCAGCTCAGCCGGTCAAGAGCCAGGGACTACGAGACACTGGTTCCTCCATTACCCTGGTAAGCCCAGTTATTGTTTCCCCAGAAGACCCTGTACCAGATTCCCAATTATCCATCTCCCTGACTGAGGGCCAGTGCTCAGACATTCCTCTGGCATGTGTGCAGTTGGACCTAAGGACCGACCAGGGAGAGGTCGAGGTGGAGCTTGTGGACAGCCTCCTCACACCTGGTATTTTGGGGACCAACCAGGAAGTGATCGATGTGGGGATTGTGAACAGCCTCCCCATACCTGTCATTGTGGAGACTGACCAGAGCAAGGCTGATGTGGAGCTTATGGACACCGTCCCCACACTAGTTATTTCGGGAAAGGACCAGGGAGAGGTTGATGTGAGACTTGTGAACAGCCTCCCCACACCTGTCATTGTGGAGACTAATCAGAGCAAGGCTGATGTGGAGCTTATGAACACCGTCCCCACACCAGTTACTTTGGGGTCTGACCAGGAAGAGGACCATATGGCGTTTATGGACAGCCTCCCCACACCTGTTGTTTCGGGGACTAGCCAGGAGGAAGTTGAAGTGGTGTTCAAAGATGGCCCCACCAAGCCTGTTGTTTCGAATACCACTCAAAGGGAAGTGAAAGTGGGGCTTGTGAATTACCTGCTCACACCAGTCATTTTGGAGAATGACCTAGGACAAGGACTATCCAGTCAGTTTGAAGCAGCCATCACCCACCTCCAAGCCAAGCAGGACCCTGATGTGGATCTTTCTAACATCTTTTCCAGGGATGGTTTGCATTCCCGGTCTCCATCATCCACTTCTGAGCCAAGAACTGTGAGTAAACCTAACCACACTGTGGCTATTGACTGGGGGAGGATTGATAGTGGGAGATTTGTGCAGGCCCAACTCATGGACCCCACCTTAGTGCTTGTCCACAATATGGCTGCTCAACTTGGGGGAGGTAATCAGGGGGAGGTGTATAGATGCGAGCCTCTGTTGCTGACCTCACCATTAAAAAGGACAATGCCGTCAAGAGGAGAAGGATGATCGGAAGCCTATCATGTCTGGCTAATATTAAGAAGGGGGAGGAATGTGACGACATGGACTCTCATGGGTTAAAGTTTAACATTCAGCCAGACAGGATGATAGATTGTTTATAGATGGGGATAAGTCCCTCATTGTTTTTACAAGACTCTTGTGGACTCATGTAATTGTGTTGGCCACTGAAAGCCAGATGTATTGTTTTTCCAGACTTTTCCAGTAATCATTGTATTGTAGTTGTGTATTGCTAATGTGATTACCTTAGTAGCCATTGTCTAGTCGGTGACTCCCAGACTACATGTATACCCTCAGTCTTTCTGTAGACATCATTTGGATGAACATTGTCCATGCAGCTTGAGATTCATCCAATGGGAGAGGCGCTCTTGTCCAACCAATCGATGAGGACTAGGCAAGCAAAAATATCCATGAGGAAAGAGTGTGAAGCTTCAATAGTAAATGTAACATGACTAAGCAGTCTCACAATGTATATAAGTAGAGTGTCCTGTATGGGCCTCTATCAATTGAAAAAACATGCAAACCACTAGAGGAATAATGAAAAAACAGGAGGACAAACGTGGTTGTATTGCAAAAATATATATCAAAATTTATTCATTCATCTACAGTTAGATGCAGCACATAATTGTGCAGTGCAAAAAGACAGAGGGCACCTTGGCACCGGACAAGAATGATCATAGGGATTCACATGGCAAGTACAAAGACAAATAGGATATAAATCATTACATACAGATTACAAGGTTTGTTGCCAGATGAAACCAGAGAGCAATAGCTGGTGTCCAAACAGAGGTAAATAGAACAGCACACTAGGCCCATCCATATGTCGGGACGTCAGTACATACCAGCGGCTATTTACATCATTACATACAGATTACAAAGTTTGTTGCCAGATGAAACCAGAGAGCAATAGCTGGTG
This sequence comes from Anomaloglossus baeobatrachus, assembly GCF_048569485.1. Taxonomy (NCBI): domain Eukaryota; kingdom Metazoa; phylum Chordata; class Amphibia; order Anura; family Aromobatidae; genus Anomaloglossus; species Anomaloglossus baeobatrachus. The sequence continues at coordinate 195,061,186 of NC_134355.1, read as the reverse complement.
TCCCAAAAAGGGTAAATAGTATTCACATGGCAAGTACAAAAACAAATCAGGTGTAAATCATTACATGCAGATTACAAGGTTTGTTGCCAGATGAAACCAGAGAGCAATAGCTGGTGTCCAAACAGAGGTAAATAGAAGTAAATAGAACAGCACACTAGACCCATCCATGTGTCGGGACGTCAGTACATACCAGCGGCTATTTACATCCTTACATACAGATTACAAAGTTTGTTGCCAGATGAAAACAGAGAGCAGTAGCTGGTGTCCAAACAAGGGTAAATAAAACAGCACACTAGACTCATCAATATGTCAGGACGTCAGTACATACCAGCGGCTGTATAAGTGAGAGGATCACCAGAAATTGCTTCAAAGTGCCAAAGTGCAAGAATCAAGGACCAAAAAAACAGTCCCCCCTAAGGCAGGTAACGCACGTTTCACGTGTTAGTGGTGTAACGCTTCATCAGACCAAGGAGGGGTGGGTCTGATGAAGCGTTACACCACTAACACGTGAAACGTGCGTTACCTGCCTTAGGGGGGACTGTTTTTTGGTAATGATTTACACCTGATTTGTTTGTCCTCCTGTTTCTTCAATCGATGAGGACGCAGTGTATCTAAGTGGAAGGCTGTAGCTATAAAAGGGACTTCTTTAAGCCACCAGGTTGTTGATGGATGCTGATGGATCCAGTCTAAGCTCTCAGGAGCTGACTAGAGGATCAGGATATCTTATGGCTTCAATCTAGGCACTCCGGTTCCGGTTGGAGACCATATCCACAGCCTAGGGATTTCGACTCCGGCTGCCAGGATTGTAACATCATACCAGGACTACCTAAGGAGGACACTCAGGTTGGGACAGTTCAGTCACCTGTTACAGACTTTGCAGACCTCACACAGCTTCCTGAATCTGGCATTATTCCTTTCTCGGTGGGTGCCCGCCAAAAGCGGGGTGCTGCTGGATTGGAGTAAATAGCCCTGGAACCTCTGAGGCATGGACATTCTAAATCCCTGGTGAGCCAACGGAAGGGTGAGACTCTGTTGCCTGTTACATTTGTGTTTTGCTGGTTATGTGTTATGTGCCGTTAATTGTTTGGGGATCCAATAAAGTCTAATTATTGTGGTTCCCTCACCCTGTGTTGTCTGAGTAGTGTTACGCCCACAGTTAAGGAGGCCAGCGTTCAGTTGGGATGAGCCCTGAGCCACGCTGTCTTTCTAAAGGCGGCGGGTTTTAGTGGACGAGAGCACCCACTGAGCCCCGTGTCTCCACAATCAGCACCAGAGGAAATGGCAGACACTGGGAATAGCAGTGAAGACTCTCCAGTGGACAGTTGTATGAGTTCAGCATGGTTTGTTATGTTTTAACAGACTACAGTCTGAGCCAAACATAATCGGAAAGGGGACAACCCGTTAAGTGGTGGCGCCTCTTAATGAATTAGCGACATCTAAAGGGTGCTTTACATGCTGCGACATCGCTAACGATATATCATCGGGGTCACGGTGATTGTGTCGCACATCCAGTGTCGTTAGCGACATCGCAGCATGTGACAGCTAGGAGCGACGATCAACGATCGCAAAAACGGCAAAAATCGTTGATCGTTGACACGTCGCTCCAAATCACAATGTCGTTGGTGTTTCATTCCGCAGGTTGTTCGTCGTTCCTGCGGCATCACACATCGCTGTGTGTGACACCGCAGGAACGACGAACATCATCCTACCTGCGTGCATCAGAAAGGAGGAAGGAAGGAGGTGGGCGCCATGCTCCGGCCACTCATCTCCTCCCCTCCTCTTCTATTGGGCGGCCGTTTTGTGACACCACTGTGACTTTGCTGTGACGCCGAATGCACCTCCCCCTTGAAGGAGGGATTGTTCGGCAGCAACAGCGACGTCGCTGAACAGCTATGTGCATGTGACGCTGCCGTAGCAATATTGTTCACTACGGCAGCGATCACCACATGTCGCACAAACGACGGGGGCGGGTGCTATCGCTCGCGACATCGCTAGCAATCACTAGCGATGTCGCAGAGTGTGAAGCACCCTTTACTCCAACAATCCATTTCATTAAGAGTGGCATGCAAAATGAAAGCTTCTTAATGAACCCAGCCTTTTTGTCTTCCTTTGTTGCCCTTGAAAAGGGTATGAGGTAACGGATTAGAGGTACTGCCTGAAAACCAATAGAAAAAAGCTAGAATAGTGTCCGTAGCCAGGGCATCCCATTGTCTTAATATTTAGTTTCAATTCTACAAGTTTTTACCCAGAATATATTTTGCCATTTATGAATAAATACAGTGGGGAAAAAAAGTATTTAGTCAGCCACCAATTGTGTAAGTTCTCCCCCTTAAAAAGATGAGAGAGGCCTGTAATTGACATCATAGGTAGACCAAAACTAGGAGAGACAAAATAAGAAAACAAATCCAGAAAGTCACCTTGTCTGATTTGGCAAGATTTTTTTTGCAAATTATGGTGGAAAGTCAGTATTTTGTCAATAACAAAAGTTCATCTCAATATTTTCTTATACTGTATATCTTTTGTTGGCAATAACAGAGGTCAAATGTTTTCTGTAAGTCTTCACAAGGTTGGCACATCCTGTTGGTGGTATGTTGGCCAATTCCTCAATGCAGATCTCCTCTAGAGCAGTGATATTTTGGGCCTGTTACTGGGCAACATGGATTTTCAACTCCATCCAAAGGTTTTCTATGGGGTTGAGATCTAGAGACTGGCTAGGCTACTCTAGGGCCTTAATATGCTTCATACAAAGCCACTCCATTGACCTAGTGGTGTGCTTGGGATCATTATGATGCTGAAAGACCCAGCCACGTTTCATCATCAATGCCTTTGCTGATGGAAGATGATTTGCACTCACAATCTCACGATACATGGCCCCATTCATTCTTTCATGTACACGGATCAGTCGTCCTGGTCCCTTTGCAGAGAAACAGCTCCAAAGCATGATGTTGCTACTCCCATGCTTTACAATAGGTATGGTGTTCTTTGGATGCAACTCAGCATTCTGTCTCCTCCAAACACGACGAGCTGTGTTTCTACCAAACAGTTCTATTTTACTTTCATCAGACCATATGACATCCTTCCAATACTCTTCTGGATAATCCAAATGCTCTCTAGCACACTTCAGATGGGCCCGGACATATACTGGCTTAAGCATGTCTGGCACTGCAGGATCTGAGTCCCTGGCAGCATAGTGTGTTACTGATGCTATCTTTTGTTATGGGGGTCCCAGAACTATGCAGGTCATTCACTAGGTCCCCCCGTGTGGTTCTGGGATTTTTGCTCACCATTCTTGTGATCACTTTGACCCCACAGGGTGAGATCTTGCGTGGAGCCCCAGATCGAGGGAGATTAGCAGTGGTCTTGTATGTCTTCCATTTCCTAATTATTGTTCCCACAGTTGATTTCAACACACCAAGCTGCTTGCCTATTGCAGATTCAGTCTTCCCAGCCTGGTACAGGGCTACAATTTTGTACAGCTTTCGACAGCTCTTTGGTCTTCACCATGTTAGAGTTTGGAGTGTGACTGTTTGAGGTTATGGACTTGTGTCTTTTATACTGATAACAAGTTCAAACAGATGCCATTACTACAGGGAATGAGTGGACGACAGAAGAGTCTCTTAAAGAAGAAGTTACAGGTCTGTGAGAGCCAGAAATCTTGCATGTTTTTAGGTGACTAAAAACTTATTTTCCCCCATAATTTGCAAAAACAAATCTTGCCAAATCAGACAAGGTGATTTTCTGGATTTGGTTCCTCATTTTATCTCTCATACTTGTGGTCTACCTATGATGTCAATTATGGGCCTCTCTCATCTTTTTAAGTGTGAGAACTTTCACAATTGCTGGCTGACTAAATACCCCCCCCCCCACTGTATAACCTTTTTTGTTTTTTTATTAATACAATCACTATATTGTTTTTAATGCACAGAGCAGGGGTAGATATGTAATACTGGGAGATCACCTTGTTTAGGCCATAGGCTGCAAGGTTGACAACATTTGGCTTAGGCAAAAACAACTGAACTGCAGTTGGCCAAACCCAAGATTTTGTTTACCTTTCATTATGACTGATTTTAACCACTTTTTGCTGTCACCCATCCTTTTGATGTAACAGCAAAGCCTCCTTACTACAAGAAAAATATATGAAAAATTTGATCTAACATGTTGGACTTTTCAATCATTGTTAGATACACAAGTTGGTAATACTTATAAAGTTGATTATGTCAAGCAACGGATTGTATTCTTTGAATAAAAGCTCAGACCACAAATTAAGAAGCCACAATGTCATTTTTTTTTAGAATATGGGTTTGTTACCTGGAAATGCCAATGTATACATGTATTCAAACCAACCATGAATGGCAAGTTCTTTAAAGAACTAAAATCTAAAGTGAATGGCCAGCAAATTGGCAACATGGGATCCACAGTGACTTTGGACAATTTTTAAATTTATAGTCATAGTCCAAACCATGATTGTTTCCTTAACATTTCATTATTTGTCTACGAACATCATCTTTGCTGATCATTCATACAGATAGGATGAGTTCTTCGTAGTGTAATTTTTAACATGAGTAATGAGTGAAAGTTATTGTAGATACTTCACAAAATTAAAAATACCAACATACTACTTATATACAGTATATATATATATATATATGTGTGTGTATATACACACATTTTCATTTTCACAAGTAAAGCTAAGTATATGATAAGAATCCTACAATGTTGGTACATATCTATATATATAATTGCCTTATTCTGTCTGTCTGTCTGTCTGTCTGTCTGTCATGCTCCAAAATTGTGTCCTTACGGTGACACTAAGTGTCCTTACGGTGACACAAAGCTGATTGGCCGCTGGGCTCGCCATGGCCCCGCCCCCCCGCACGGATTGGCCGCTCGCCTTGCCTCGGCTCCTCCCCCGCATGGATTGGCCGCTCGCCTCGCCTCGGATCCGACCCCCCCGCACGGATTGGCCGCCACTCACACTCAGACTCACACTCAGACGCAGACTCAGACTCAGACGCACACTCAGACGCACACTCAGACGCACACTGAGACGCAGACACACACTCAGACGCACACTCAGACGCACACTCAGACGCACACTCAGACGCACATACTCACACTCAGACTCACACTCAGACGCAGACTCACACTCAGACGCACACTCAGACGCACACTCAGACGCACACTGAGACGCAGACACACACTCAGACGCACACTCAGACGCACACTCAGACGCACACTCAGACGCACATACTCACACTCAGACTCACACTCAGACGCAGACTCACACTCAGACGCACACTCAGACGCACACTCAGACGCACACTCAGACGCACACTCAGACGCAGACTCAGACACAGACTCAGACACAGACTCAGACGCACACTCAGACACAGACTCAGACTCACACGCACACAGACTCACTCAGACTCAGACTCAGACTCAGACTCAGACTCAGACTCAGACTCAGACTCAGACTCAGACTCAGACTCAGACACAGACTCAGACACAGACTCACACTCATACTCACTCACACTCAGACTCACACTCAAACTCACACTCACACTCAGACTCAGACGCACACTCAGACGCACACTCAGACGCACACTCAGACGCACACTCAGACGCAGACTCAGACGCAGACTCAGACGCAGACGCACACTCAGACGCAGACTCAGACGCAGACGCACACTCAGACACAGACTCAGACTCACACGCACACAGACTCACACTCAGACACAGACTCAGACACAGACTCAGACTCACACTCAGACACAGACTCAGACACAGACTCAGACACAGACTCAGACACAGACTCATTCACACTCAGACTCAGACGCACACTCAGACGCACACTCAGACGCAGACTCAGACGCACACTCAGACGCACACTCAGACGCAGACTCAGACGCACACTCAGACGCAGACTCAGACGCAGACTCAGACGCAGACTCAGACGCAGACTCAGACTCAGACGCACACTCAGACACAGACTCAGACTCACACGCACACAGACTCACACTCAGACACAGACTCAGACACAGACTCAGACTCACACTCAGACACAGATTCAGACACAGACTCAGACACAGACTCACTCACACTCAGACTCAGACTCACACTCAGACTCACACTCAGACTCACACTCAGACTCAGACTCAGACTCAGACTCAGACTCACTCACACTCACACTCAGACTCACTCACACTCACACTCAGACACACTCACACTCAGACTCAGACTCAGACTCAGACTCAGACTCAGACACTCACTCACACTCAGACGCACACTCAGACGCACACTCAGACGCAGACTCAGACTCAGACGCACACTCAGACGCACACTCAGACGCACACTCACACTCAGACTCACACGCAGACTCACACGCACACTCACACTCACACAAACACTCAGACTCAAACGCACACTCAGACTCAAACGCACACTCACACTCAGACTCAAACGCACACTCACACTCAGACTTACACGCACACTCACTCACACTCAGACTCACACGCACACTCACACTCAGACTCAGACACACTCAGACTCACACTCAGACGCAGACTCAGACGCACACTCAGACGCACACTCAGACGCACACTCAGACGCACACTCAGACGCACACTCACACTCAGACTCACACGCACACTCACACTCAGACTCACACGCACACTCACACTCAGACTCACACGCACACTCACACTCAGACTCACACGCACACTCACACTCAGACTCACACTCAGACTCACACTCAGACTCACACTCACACTCACACTCAGACTCACACTCAGACTCAGACTCACACGCACACGCACACGCACTCAGACTCAGACTCAGACTCAGACTCAGACTCAGACTCAGACGCAGACTCAGACTCACTCACACTCACACTCACACTCAAACTCACAAGCACACTCAGACTCAGACTCACACTCACACTTACATTCACACTCACACGCACACTCACACGCACACTCGCACGCACACTCAGACTCACACGCACACGCACACTCAGACTCACATGCACACTCACACTCAGACTCACACGCACACTCACACTCAGACTCACACGCACACTCACACTCAGACGCACACTCACACTCAGACTCAGACTTACACTCAGACTCACACAAACACTCACACTCAGACTCAAACGCACACTCACACTCAGACTCAAACGCACACTCACACTCAGACTTACACGCACACTCACACTCACTCACACTCAGACTCACACGCACACTCACACTCAGACGCACACTCACACTCAGACTCAGACTTACACTCAGACTCACACAAACACTCACACTCAGACTCAAACGCACACTCACACTCAGACTCACACGCACACTCACACTCAGACTCACACGCACACTCACACTCAGACTCACACGCACACTCACACGCACACTCAGACTCAGACTCAGACTCACTCGCACACTCAGACTCAAACGCACACTCACACTCAGACTCACACGCACACTCACACTCAGACTCACACGCACACTCACACTCAGACTCACACGCACACTCACACGCACACTCAGACTCAGACTCAGACTCACTCGCACACTCAGACTCAAACGCACACTCACACTCAGACTCACACGCACACTCACACTCAGACTCACACGCACACTCACACTCACACTCACACGCACACTCACACGCACACTCAGACTCAGACTCAGACTCACTCGCACACTCAGACTCACACGCACACTCAACGCAGCAGACACCCAACACCCAACACACAAACACCGCGGCACACACAAATATACGCACATACCGCACAACACACACATTGCACAAAACATACCTCCCCCAAAACACACACACACACCCACACAAACCGCGCAACACACATACACAACGATACAGACACACAGCGCTCCACAAATAACGACACACAACGCAACACACAAACAACACCGCTCTCACCCCCCGCTACACCCAGACAACACCCAGAACATGTACAGCCCCTACACAAACACTTGGTAACTACACACAACAACATATATATATATATATATATATATATATATATATATATATATATATATATAAAACAAAAATCATACATTAACTACACAATACGTAAATTCTAGAATACCCGATGCGTAGAATCGGGCCACCTTCTAGTATGTATATAAATATTTATATGCTTATACATATTCATATATATTTATATATATATATATATATATATATATATATATATATATATATATATATATATATATATAAAATGTGAGAATGGGATTCTTGTGATAAACTTACCTTAGCTTTAAATTGTAAAAATGAAAAGAATGAGTTTGCAAATGTGTCAGCTATTGTATTTTTGTAATATAACTATATATGAGCTACAAAGTGCAATAGCTGACACATACAAACTAATTGGCGTTTTCATTTTTACAATTAAAGCTAAGTATATCATAAGAATCCCATGATCACTTAGTAATGAATGAATAACATGGTTTATTTACCCAAAGGAATGAAACTGAAGATAGACCACCTTTATGTAATCTTGACAAGTTGGTGATGGCCGTTTGGCAGGTGCATTTTAATTAGAAAATTCCAAGTACAAAAGATTCAGTTGAAAGAAAAAATCCAGAGTCAGGACAGAGATTAGGTGCTAAAGGTCTTTCACCTTTGTATTGCTGCTTTAGTACAACCTTTACTGTTTGAAATGGGCTTCTGGATTCTTAATGAAACAACAATTTTCTTGATTCTGGTAAGTGAGAGCTCTAATTTGTATTTTTTTGTTAAATTGTTATATTTTTTTACATTTTTGTAACGGTATTGTTACTTATTTCTGTAATTACTTTGTAGCATTTTTGCATTAAGCCGTATACATGCTCATATTACATCTTAGCATAACTCCAGTATTTATTACAGTTAAACTTGTAGTTCTTCATGAAATAAATCAAATTGTTTACGGTGACAAGAAATCTAAATAACTGCATAGTGAAATTTATTTTACTCCTTTTTTTTTATTACGATGGAAAGTACTGTCAAATTCATTGGCTTTTACAAGCAACAAATCATTTTAACATTAAGTGGCTGCAACTGAATTAAGACTCTCAAGAAAAATATTTCATAATGCAGATAAAAAATGTTCTGGTCTTACTCTTCTCTCTGTTTTGTTACATTAGAAGCAGCAGATTACCACCGGCTCCAAAGTTAGGCTTTTAAAGAGATTCAAGTGCATAGTCATGGCAGTACCCATGATTGAATGTTCTATCAAACCTCATTAAAAACCTTCCTTCTTTCTCTGCGATTGCCAAGGTTGTTAGTCATTGAACTACACGCAGCACTGATCTACTTACTGCAGTTCTACCATAATAAGTATAAATCTTTAATTAATCATGATGAAAATGTTACTAGCTCTTTGGAGCTTGTATATTAATTAATTTACTCCATCCTCATTAGGTACTATGGAAAAATACTAGGGATTTTTTTTTAATTTTCACAGCCAGCAATGATAAGAGAGACTGTCTATTTCTATATATAGAAATTTGGAACACTCTAATTACTGAACACATATTTAAACAATTTTTAGTAGAGGTTAGATATTACTTTATTGAATTTAAAAAGGTTGTTCCTTTATGAACAAAACACAAAGTAGGAATTTTCTGGCATTAAAAATTTGCAAATTATGCTATGATATTTTTTTTAGGAAATTTATGTAACTTTTTTGGTGACTGGGAAAGTGATTATACTTAGCTTTGTAAATAAGCTATAGACCAGATTTATGAATTGCTATTATTATTTTATGGTGGCATAAAAAATTATAAAACAGCTGTAGACAGAAATGTTTTATCTAAAGATGTGCCAATGTGTCGCCCAGGGAAGGGGGTACTCGGTCCTGGGCGGTTGCAAAAAGGAATGTCACTATGGGTGGCCATTGCCCGGTCCCATGCCCTGGGAAAGCTTAATGAAATGGCAGGGGCTATTTACAAGGGATAATGAAATTAATGTTCGTGACACCACCTGCGGTAGTGCGGTAAGGGAATAGGTGCCACCACTGCTGCTTATCAGGGACTGGGGCTGATGGAATCAGTAGCAAGTGTGTTAACCCCCTCTGCACGTAGGGTAAACCCCAGTGTCCTTTAGGTGCTGGATGAGGTGCAGGCTGAAAGGAATGCAAGCAGGCAAAGTCCGAGTGGAATAGGGAGTCTTTACTGATGATTTTTACTCAGAGGTTACACTCCCCTGGTGCTGGGGACAGATTCCTGGTTCCCTTTGTCCAGACGCTGTCCGTGTAGCCTGGCTATGGTCCCTCTGTGCACTTCTCTTATGGTGCAGCTCTCTCCTGGCCTGCACCCGGTTGTGTGCACAGCTCTGTCAGAGTCCCTTGTAGACCCCGCAGTCAGCTTCTTCTCCCCTGGTCATTGTGACACCTCAGGCCTCGCACCCAGACCTGACACCCAGCCGGGTGTCTTCCTCCCTCCTTCTAGTGAAGAATGTTAATAAATTTAGATGCAAATAGCGGCAATGCAGCCACAAGCAAAACAACCTGGAAAAATCATCCTATGATGAAATTGTTATGTAGTGAAGAGGCTTACCATAAGGTGTCCTCATTGAAGAAAATAATTGTGAAATAGTGAGCATTCTTGACCAAAGCTCTTTCACATGCTATTCATCATTCCATTCTTACAGGGAACTTTGGGTAACATGTTTTTAGGATCATTAGGGTCTCAGCAATTGGACCCTCATGAACTATTCATTTATTGTCAATCCTATGGACATGTGTTGTTTTTCACCTGTTCTGGTTCCAAAGCCGGGCTCTGCTTCCTCCTTCCCCTTGGCTAACTATCACCCTGGTATGCACAGTACTCAATAGGAGACAAAATCCAGTATATGGCAAGAGTCTCTTGCCGTGTAGTCTTGCGATTTTTTTTTTTTTTTTTTTTTTTTTGTCCATATAGTCCTTGATAATACTTAAATAGAATGCACTTTATCTTGGTGTAATAATATGTATTTAAAAGCACAGATTACTAACATACTTGAAAATCCAGTATATGTAGATAAAATATCATGGCACTTCAATAATCAGAAAATTATGTTACATACCGTAGCTACATAGCTTGAAAAAAGACCTAGGTCCATCTAGTTCAACCTTATTCCACCAATTATAAATTTGTCATTAAGTGATTTATAACTGACAATGTTTGTAATGCTTGTAACAGTGTTGGTACCTCAGGATTGGAAAATGGCTGACATGGTACCGATATTTAAGAAAGGTAAGAGCGTGGATCCAGGCAACTACCGTCCAGTAAGCCTGACATCAGTAGTATGCAAAGTTTTTGAAGGCATTTTAAGGGATGACATGGAAAAATATATTGCAGAAAATAATATGATAACTGACAAACAGCATGGATTCATAAAGGATAAGTCGTGTCTAACCAACCTGTTGGGGTTCTATGAGGGGGTAAGTGCAAACCTGGATATCGGTAATGCAGCTGATGTGACTTATTTGGAAATTGCAAAGGCATTTGATACTGTACCACATAATAGCCTTATACTAAAGCTCCAGAAGCAAGGACTAGGGGAATATATATGCAACTGGGCAAGGAATTGGCTAAAAGATAGGAAACAAAGAGTAGTCATAAATGGTACATTCTCTAAATGGGCCATAGTCAGCAGTGGGGTGCCGCAGGGATCTGTGCTAGGACCAATTCTTTTTAATCTCTTTATTCATGACCTTGTGCATGGGATTGATAGTAAAGTGTCAGTCTTTGCTGATAACACCAAACTATGTAGGATATTAAAACTGACCTTTATAGTACAATATTACAAAAAGATCTGGATAAGATGTCAGAATGGGCAGATGCTTGGCAAATGAGATTTAATGTTCATAAATGTAAAGTAATGCACCTAGGACAGAGTAATGCTATGACTGTGTATACATTAAATGGAAGTAAACTCAGGACTACAGAACAGGAGAAGGACTTGGTTATTTTGATTACAAATAAGCTGAGCAGCAGCACTCAATGTCAGGCAGCAGCTGCTAAAGCAAACAGGATTTTAGGGTGTATAAAAAGAGAGATTAGATCCCGTGATCCCAACGTATTGTTGCCAATCTATAAATCACTTGTAAGGCCACATGTGGAATATGGGATCCAGTTTTGGGCTCCACATTTTAAGCAGGACATTCAGAAGTTAGAGTCAGTTCAAAGGCAACTAACTAGACTACTACAAGGAATGGAAGGCCTCCCATATGATGACAGGTTGAAAAAGTTAGATATGTTTAGCTTAGAAAAAGAGGTCTCAGAGGAGATCTCATTTATATGTATAAATACATGTGTGGTCAATATAAAGGACTGGCACATGACTTATTCCTTCCAAAGACAATACTAAGGACCAGGGGGCATTCACTGCCAGTGGAAGAAAAGCGATTCCGGCAGCAAAATAGGAAAGGTTTCTTTACAGTTAGAACAGCCAGACTGTGGAATACCCTACCATAAGAGGTAGTAATGGCAGATACTATAACAGCTTTTAAAAAAATGCTGGATGATTTCCTCAGTACATACATCATTGTTGGTTATAAGTGACTTAGGGACAAAATGTAGAACTGGTGGAGGAAGGTTGAACTGGATGGACCTAGGTCTTTTTTTCAACCTATGTAACTATGCAAAAAATTGTAGGAAATCATCCAGCCCTTTTATAAAAGATTCTATTGTGTGTGCCATTACTACCTTTTGCAGTAGGGCATTCCACAGTCTGGCTGCTCTAACTGTAAAGATTCCTTTCCAATGTAGCTACCTGAATTGCCTTTTGTCCATATGCATTGAGTGCCCCCTGGTCCTTAGTACTGTCTTTGGAAGAAATAAGTCATGTGCCAGTCCTTACTATTGACCACACATGTAATTATGCATATAAATGAGATCTCCTCTGGGACTTCTTTTTCTAAGCTAAACAATCCCAACGTTTGCAACCTCTCATCATATAGGAGGTATTCCATTCCTTGTAATTATCTAGTTGCCCGCCTTTGAACTGACTCTAACTTCTAAATATAATGTTAAAATATTGAGCACAAAACAGAATCCCATATTCTAAATGTGGTATTATGAGTGATTTATAGAAGGGTAACAATATGTTGGTATCATGGAATCTAATCTTTCTTTTTATACACCCTAAAATCTTGCTTGCTTTTGCAGCTGCTGCTTGACATTGAGTGCTGCTGCTCAGCTTATTTGTAACCAAAATACCAAAGTCCTTCTCCCGTTCCATAGTTCCAAGCTTACTTCCATTTAATGTATATGCAGCAATAGAATTATACTATCCCAGGTGCATTACTCTGCTTTTATTAACATTAAATTTCACTTACCAAGTGTTTGCCCATTCAGACATCTTATTTAGATCATTTTGTAATATTTTACTATTAAGGTCCATTTTCAATATCCTATATATACCGTGTGCAGAATTATTAGGCAGGTTGTATTTTGGTGCATTTTTTTTATTATTGATCAACAACTATGTTCTCAATCAACCCAAAAGACTCATAAATATTAAAGCTTAATATTTTTGTAAGTTGGAGTGTTTTTTTTTTTTAGATTTGGCTATCTTAGGAGGATATCTGTTTGTGCAGAATTATTAGGCAACTTAATAAAAACCAAATATATTTCCATCTCTCTTGTTTATTTTCACCAGGTAAACCAATATAACTGCACAAAAAAATCTTTACTGGCCAGCCACGCTGTGGAGTAGTTGGATGCATGTGATGGAGCATGGTCCTGCATGAAAATCATGTTTTTTTTAACGATACCGACTTCCTCCTGTACCACTGCTTGAAGACGTCTTCCAGAAACTGGCAGTAGGTCTGGGAGTTGATATTCACTCCATCCTCAACCCAAAAAGGTCCCACAAGTTAATCTTTGATGATACCAGCCCATACCAGTACCCCACCTCCACCTTGCTGGCGTCTGAGTCAGTATGGAGCTCTCTGCCCTTTACTGATCAGCCTCTGGCCCATCCATATGGCCCATCAATAGTCACTCTAATTTCATCAGTCCATAAAACCTTTGAAACTCAGTCTAAAGATATTTCTTGGCCCAGTCTTGACATTTTATCTTATGTTTCTTGTTCAAAGGTGGTCATTTTTTAGCCTTCCTTACCTTGGCCATGTCCCTGAGTATGGCACACCTTGTGCTTTTTGATACTCCAGTAACATTGCAGCTCTAAAATATGACCAAACTGGTGGCAAATTGCATCTTGGCAGCTTCACGCTTGATTTTCCTCAGTTCATGGGAAGTTATTTTGCGCCTTTTTTGCCCAACACGCTTCTTGCAACCCTGTTGGCTATTTGTCATGAAACGCTTGATTGTTCGGTGATCATGCTTCAAAAGTTTGGCAATTTCAAGACTGCTGCATCCCTCTGCAAGACATCTCACAATTTTGGACTTTTCAGAGCCCGTCAAATCTCTCTCCTGACCCATTTTGCCAAAGCAAGGGAAGTTGCCTAATAAGTATGCACACCTCATATAGGGTGTTGATGTCATTACACCACACCCCTCCTCATTACAGAGATGCACATCACCTGATTTACTTAATTGGTAAAAAAAAAACAAAAAACAAAAAGCCAGCACCAAATGTGCACTTCAGCACTAAACATTCCAAACTGTACTTATTATAAAAATTTTGAGATATTTGGCAAAAAATTGCAATTTCTTGAGCTGCCTCGCCACGTCACGGCAAATCTCATTAGAGGCAGTCCTACACTAAAATATTTTTATAAAATGTGCCATACGGCCTCACATATAAATAGTAGAACTGCTCTCAGCAGCACTCACCTGGTCTATTTCAATCCCGTACCCATGGCTGAGTCATGGCTGTGGGCGGGACAGGTCCAAGCAAATGCTGCATGAAGTAAATAATGTTTTTTCTTCATTGAATTGGTCGGTGGTTGACCTCCACCTTGCTTTGCACCCCAATTTGGGATGTATTCCATCTGTCTAGATTTTGGCGGTTGGTGACTGTTCACATTAAGTCATCAGGCTTTGTCCACAGGCTATTTACTTCATGCAGCATTTGCTTGGACCTGTCCCGCCCACAGCCATGACTCAGTCATGGGTACGGGATTGAAATAGACCAGGTGAGTGCTGCTAAGAGCAGTTCTACTATTCATATGTGAGGCCGCATGGCACATTTTATAAAAATATTTTAGTGTAGGACTGCTTCAAATGAGATTTGCTGTGACGTGGCGAAGCAGCTCAAGAAATTGCAATTTTTTGCCAAAAATCTCAAAATTTTTAAAATAAGTACAGTTTGGAATGTTTAGTGCTGTAGTGCACATTTGGTGCTGCTTTTTTTTTTTTTTTTTTTTTTTTTTCTTAATTGGTAGTTGGCTCTCAAGACTATACAGGTTGGAGTAGGACAACATGTATAAAAATTATCATGTGATTAAAATACTTATTTGCCTAATAATTCTGCACACAGTGTATCATAGTATCATAGCATCATAAACTGAGGAAAGGAAAAGTTCAGCTCACCCACTCTGATGGAGACTTGAATGGAGGACAGGTGCACGGGAAGTAAGCCGGCCAGGCTGAAGATTCCAAACAGAGAAGAAGATTCCAGCATCCACGTCCAAATAATATAAAATGGTCTTTATTGGATATGCATTAAAAAGGTGATGAAATCACATCCCAAGCAATAAAAATCCCCATGGAGATAAGGGGAATGGTAGATGGTATGCGTTTCGAGCGTTCACCGCTCTTAGTCCCAATCCATAATGTTAGAAACAACAGAGTGGGGATATAAAGGGAAAAGGTGTGTAAAAAGGATATGACATCACATCAATGAAAAGTCAGACAAGTAATCAGTAAGCGGTTCTCAATATAGAGCAATGGTAAATATAACCCAAACACATAGGAGAAAACATACGCAGAAAAAAAGAAGGGAATTCAATAACATTTGCACAAAAAAAAAGGCCCCGGAGCACATGGATGCTGTCACGGCCGGGCGGTCGGGCCGACCCAGGAAGTGGATCCACTGGACCGAACTCTTAAGATGGTGGTAGGGAGTCCGGCAGCTGAAGCACTGATGGGCAGCAGAACAGTCCGTGCAAGTGAAGGCAGCGGAGGAGTCCCTGGGACCACGGTGTCACAGATGGTAGTCCTGGTGACGTAGCTCAGGTTCGGAAGCCGAGATGATATCAGGCGGGGTCCGGAACCTCAGGAGCGAGATGACGGGTCACCGCAGGGATCCGAGATGGTACGGACTGTCAGATGGCCGACGGACAGTGTGCGGGGTTCAGGATACGGCAGACGGGATGGCGAGGCAGGTACGGCTCTACAAAGAGAGATAGGTGAGTACAGGCACATAAACACCAGGAGACCTGACTCCTAGCTCAGGGAACACGAAGATCAGGCCCCGCCCCCTTGGACACTAACCCCCTTTATACCCAGTACCTGTTCAACCTCATTTCCTGTTAATGGACGCTGGCCCTTTAAGAAAGGGTCAGTGACCGCGCGCGCGCCCTAACGCGCATGCGCGCCGCCCGGGTGCCAGAAGCCAGGGAAGGAGGCTGAGGGGAGGACGCAGGGGAGCCGGCCAGGTCCTGGGAAGCCGTCGGGCGCCGGGATCGGGGACCAGGGGGCCTGGGACGGACGGAATCCGGGGGCTGAGGAGCGGGCAGCGTGGCAGGTGAGCCGGGGAGCGGGGGTGAGGACCCGGGGAGCGTGACAGATGCATATGTATGCAATGCGCGTATGAGCAAGAATCAGAGATGACAAATAGTCCTAAATAAGGGAAAGGATAGTATCAAGCAATATATAATATTCATAAACATCCCTGAATGCATTTTAATGTTTTTTTTTTTTTATTTTTCTTTTTCTCTTTTCTTTCCTTCTTTCCCTTTTCTCCCTATCTTTTAGTAAATGTTTTTAAGTTCATCCCTCAGATTCATGCCCATTGGCGCTCTGGTTTCCAACAGAAAGATCCATTGTGCCTCCCTTCTATGCATTATTTTTACTATGTCTCCTCCTCGGTATGGTACCACAATTTTTTCAATAGCATTTACCTTACAGGTATCTGTGCTGCCCCCGTGAATGGAAATGAAATGCTGAGACGCTCACAGTTTTGGATTTTGAATCAGAGGAAAAAGTGACATCCAAAAACGAAATTCACTCTTTTTGATGTTCATATGTGAATTTCAGGTTGTATGGATTATTATTCACATAAAAAATAAAGTCCTGGATGTTCTCTTCCTCCCCCCTCCACACAATAATGACATCATCGATGTATCTTAAAAAAATCGCAATACTGTGTGAAAAGGGGTTCTCTGTGGTGAAAATATATCCCTCCTCCCACCATGACAAAAAAATGTTTGCCAGGGAGGGGGAGAATTTTGCACCCATGGCACAGCCCTGTGTCTGAATATAGTAGCTACTAATAAAAGTAAAAAAATTGTTTTTTTTAATAAAAAATAAGTAACATCCAAAATAAACTTTTGAAGGTCCACTGAGTAGCTACTATATGTAGACATCTGCTGTTTAAGTGCAAGGACTAGTTCATGTGGTATAGATGTATAGGGGCTAGAGATGTCACATGTGAGCCAACTATAATTTTCCTCCCATATGAATTTAGAAAAAACATTCAAAACGTGTTTACTGTCACGAACGTGACTTGGTGAAACCTGAGCCAAAGCTTGTAATCTCATGTCTAGCCTTTCCGACAGTCGTTCTGTCAGTGAACCAATGCCGGACACTATTGGTCTGAATTCAGGGGGGAAGCGGTTTTTATACGTCTTCGGCAATGCATGAAACAGTGGTGTAGATGGGCAGGATGGATTTAGATATTCACTCTGCTTCTCCGTGATAATGCCCAAGCATGCCGTCCTCCAAAAGTCTGGATAAAGGGATTTTAACCTCTTCATTTGGATTAAATGGAATTTTTTTATATATGGAATCTTCTTTAAGCATTCTGTTCAATTCCCCTTCATACAGACCAACGTCCAGCACGACAATCGAACCACCTTTATCTGAGCTCTTTATAACGATGTTTTTGTTCTCTTTAAATTGAGTTAATGCAAGCTGCTCACATTTATTTAAATTGTGTTGAATGTTTTTTTCTAGTTTTCCGTAACTTAATCAGTTCAGACTCAACCACATTTTGAAAGTCCTCCATATTCGTGGTTTTGGACTGAGTAGGGTAATAGTCCGGGTTGGGAACCTTTTTGGAAAAATTATTGTCACATAAACCAGGCAATTTCATACCAGTGTCCGTTAAATTACGTAAGATAGTTAGAGAGAGTTGTTCCGAAAATGAGATAGGATTAATTTCTGTAATTGGATCAGATTGCTCCACATTAGTGTCGGTCTGGAAAAAGTGTTTTTTAATCGTGAGAAGTCTTATGAATTTGTTGATGTCCATTAAAGTTTCAAATACATTAAATCTTGCAGTGGGAACAAAGTTTAACCCTTTTTGAAGAACACTGATTTGACTTTCATCCAAAACAGTAGCTGAAAGATTCAGCATGGTGAGGTCTGAATGGTCTTCTAATAATTCCCTCTTCGAGTGCGATGGAAATATATGTTCTTTTCTGTGGCGGTGTTTTCTTCCAGCCCGCCTGATCTGCCGCTTTTTTTCTTGCCTTCTTTGGGAGTTTTTCTTGGACGTTTTTTGGACCACATGCTTGATTTTCCCGTGCACCTGTAGAGGAATGACCCTCAGAATCAGAGGTCTCTGTATTATTTTCAGATGTGTCTATTTCGGTAGATGAAAAGCTTACCCTTTTTTTCATGATAGATTTATGTCCAAAATAATGCTTGTAATTCCTCCGGACCTGTGGCCAGTTATAGACTTGATTACTCTCATAATCAAGTGTGTCTCTCTTGAACTTTTTTTCTTTCATGATAGTAATTGAATCTTCCAACTTAGTGAGATTAATATTTATTTTCTCTTTCAATACTTCAAACTGTGAATTGTTTGAGTATTTTTTCAGATCGTTTTCAATTTCTTTTATATGTGATTCAGATTCATTCAACTTTAGTTGTTCCCTTTCCACAATTAATCTGATGAGTTTAAGGGAGCATTCCGAAAGGATTATATCCCACTGTTTAAGGAAGTCCACATCAAACTCAGTGGTGGGGCGTTTTTTTATTCTCAGCCCTCTTGGCATCATGTTATTGTCTAGATATGCAGACAGCGGTTTATGGTCCCACCAAATTTTTAATCAGGCAGACATCTGTTTTTCCAATCTCCACATTAATGTGCTTAAATCATTTTGTTCCTGAGAGACCGCACTATGGGTTTAATTTATAAATATATTAGCCGCTTTGTTAAGTCTGGTCTGACAATTCACATTGAAAAATTCATCAAAATGTACAGGCATATAACGGCAAACAGTTTTAAAAGCCAAAAATCGGGCCGATTCTAAGAATCGAGACCAATATTTGGAAAACAAAATACCTTCAGTTTCCTCCGATAGATGTCCCATTGTATTTTTAGCTAAATTCAGCACAGATTACCATACAATTATTAATATCATAAAGTACCTTCCCATTTTGTATACGGACGATACAATTAAAACTATCCTCGATGGTGGAGTTAGGTTTGTGCCAAAACGCAACCGCACAATAGCTGCCACGGTTTCCCCCAGTGATCATACAAGTCGCACCAGACTGGACACACACAATTGGCTTTCTGTTGCAGGCTCATACAGGTGTTGCCAAAGAGCTTGCGGCTTATGCAATTATATGCCCAATGTGAAGAAAGTAATCTCTAGTGTCACAAAAAAAGAATATAACATCAACTCTTTTATCAACTGTGGCACTACCCATGTTATATATGTCATCACATGTAATATGAGTAACGTTCAATATGTGGGTAGCACATGCTGCAGCCTGAGACGCAGGATATCTGAACACCTGTATGATGCTGGTAATAGAAGTAGTAGGAGTCCGTCCGGAGCGTCTCAGCATTTCATTTCCATTCACAGGGGCAGCACAGATACCTGTAAGGTAAATGCTATAGAAAAAATTGTGCTACCATACTGAGGAGGAGACATGGTAAAAATAATGCATAGAAGGGAGGCACAATGGATCTCTCTGTTGGAAACCAGAGCGCCTATGGGCATGAAACTGAGGGACGAACTTAAAAACATTTACTAAAAGATAGGAGAAAAGGGAAAGAAGGAAAAAAAAGAGAAAAAGAAAAAAACAAAACAAAAAAACCCCCATTAAAATGCATTCAGGGATGTTTATGAATATTATATATTGCTTGATACTATCCTTTCCCTTATTTAGGACTATTTGTCGTCTCTGGTTCTTGCCCATACGCGCTTTGCATACATATGCATCCATGTGCTCCGGGTCTTTTTTTTTTTTTTGTGCAAATGTTATTGAATTCCCTTCCCTTTTTCTGCATATGTTTTCTCCTATGTGTTTGGGTTATATTTACCATTACTCTATATTGAGAACCGCTTACTGATTACTTGTCTGAATTTTTTCATTGATGTGATGTCATATCCTTTTTACACACCTTTTCCCTTTAAATCCCCACTCTGTTGTTTGTAACATTATGGATTGGGACTAAGAGCGGTGAACGCTCGAAACGTGTAACATCTACCATTCCCCTTATCTCCATGGGGATTTTTATTGCTTGGGATGTGATTTCATCACCTTTTTTATGCATATCCAATAAAGACCATTTTATATTATTTGGACGTGTATGCTGGAATCTTCTCTGTTTGGAATCTCCAGCCTGGCCGGCTTACTTCCCGTGCACCTGTCCTCCATTTAAGTCTCCATCAGAGTGGGTGAGCTGAACTTTTCCTTTCCTCAGTTTATAGCACATGGCCTTCGTGCTCCCCTCTTTTATTATCATTATATACTGATTCTGGAGAGGACTTTATATATTTGACCATTATCTGGTCATTATTTTACCGAGACATATATGTACTATGGAGACTCCTAATTTGAATGCGTCTAATATGCCTGTACATTCTGATGAATTTTTCAATGTGAATTGTCAGACCAGACTTAACAAAGCGGCTAATATATTTATGAATAAAACCCATAGTGCGGTTTCTCAGGAACAAAATGATTTAAGCACATTAATGTGGAGATTGGAAAAACAGATGTCTGCCCGATTAAAAATTTGGTGGGACCATAAAACGCTGTCTGCATATCTAGACAATAACATGATACCAAGAGGGCTGAGAATAAAAAAAGCCCCACCACTGAGTTTGATGTGGACTTCCTTAAACAGTGGGATATAATCCTTTCGGAATGCTCCCTTAAACTCAACAGATGAATTGTGGAAAGGGAACAACTAAAATTGAATGAATCTGGATCACATATAAAAGAAATTGAAAACGATCTGAAAAAATACTCAAACAATTCACAGTTTGAAGTATTGAAAGAGAAAATAAATATTAATCTCACTAAGTTGGAAGATTCAATTACTACCATGAAAGAAAAAAAGTTCAAGAGAGAGACACTTGATTATGAGAGTAATCAAGTCTATAACTGGCCACAGGTCCGGAGGAATTACAAGCATTATTTTGGACATAAATCTATCATGAAAAAAAGGGTAAGCTTTTCATCTACCGAAATAGACACATCTGAAAATAATACAGAGACCTCTGATTCTGAGGGTCATTCCTCTACAGGTGCACGGGAAAATCAAGCATGTGGTCCAAAAAACGTCCAAGAAAAACTTCCAAAGAAGGCAAGAAAAAAAGCGGCAGATCAGGCGGGCTGGAAGAAAACACCGCCACAGAAAAGAACATATTTCCATCGCACTCGGAGAGGGAATTATTAGAAGACCATTCAGACCTCACCATGCTGAATCTTTCAGCTACTGTTTTGGATGAAAGTCAAATCAGTGTTCTTCAAAAAGGGTTAAACTTTGTTCCCACTGCAAGATTTAATGTATTTGAAACTTTAATGGACATCAACAAATTCATAAGACTTCTCACGATTAAAAAACACTTTTTCCAGACCGACACTAATGTGGAACAATCTGATTCAATTACAGGGTTCCAAGAATTTAATCCTATCTCATTTTTGGAGCAACTCTCTCTAACTATCTTACGTGATTTAACGGACACTGGTATGAAATTGCCTGGTTTATGTGACAATAAATTTTCCAAAGGGGTTCCCAACCCGGACTATTACCCTACTCAGTCCAAAACCACGAATATGGAGGACTTTCAAAATGTGGTTGAGTCTGAACTGATTAAGTTACGGAAAACTAGAAAAAAACATTCAACACAATTTAAATAAATGTGAGCAGCTTGCATTAACTCAATTTAAAGAGAACAAAAACATCATTATAAAGAGCTCAGATAAAGGTGGTTCGATTGTCGTGCTGGACGTTGGTCTGTATGAAGGGGAATTGAACAGAATGTTTAAAGAAGATTCCATATATAAAAAAAATTCCATTTAATCCAAATGAAGAGGTTAAAATCCCTTTATCCAGACTTTTGGAGGATGGCATGCGCTTGGGCATTATCACGGAGAAGCAGAGTGAATATCTAAATCCATCCTGCCCATCTACACCACTGTTTCATGCATTGCCGAAGACGCATAAAAACCGCTTCCCCCCTAAATTCAGACCAATAGTGTCCGGCATTGGTTCACTGTCAGAACGACTGTCGGAATGGCTAGACATGAGATAACAAGCTTTGGCTCAGGTTTCACCAAGTCACGTTTGTGACAGTAAACACGTTTTGAATGTTTTTTCTAAATTCATATGGGAGGAAAATTATAGTTGGCTCACATGTGACATCTCTAGCCCCTATACATCTATACCACATGAACTAGCCCTTTTGGCACTTAAACAGCAGATGTCTAAATATAGTAGCTACTCAGTGGACCTTCAAAATTTTATTTTGGATGTTACTTATTTTTTATTAAAAAAACATTTTTTTACTTTTATTAGTAGCTACTATATTCAGACACAGGGCTGTGCCATGGGTGCAAAATTCTCCCCCTCCCTGGCAAACATTTTTTTTTTTTTGTCATGGTGGGAGGAGGGATATATTTTCACCACAGAGAACCCCTTTTCACACAGTATTGCGATTTTTTTTTTTTTTTTTTTTTTTAAGATACATCGATGATGTCATTATTGTGTGGAGAGGGGAGGAAGAGAACATCCAGGACTTTATTTTTTATGTGAATAATAATCCATACAACCTGAAATTCACATATGAACATCAAAAAGAGCGAATTTTGTTTTTGGATGTCACTTTTTCCTCTGATTCAAAATCCAAAACTGTGACTTGTAATCTGTATAGGAAATCCACGGCAGGAAATTTTTCTATTATATGCCAGCAGTTGCCACCCTCACCATGTGGTAAATAACATCCCCACTGGCGAGTTCATTCTGGCTAAGAGATGCTGCTCATCTGATCATTTATATGATCAGGAATGCAATATTATTAGAAAGAGATTCCTGCATCGTGGATACTCTAACAAAACCGTTTTAAAAGCCAAAAATCAGGCCGATTCTAAGAATCGAGACCAATATTTGGAAAACAAAATACCTTCAGTTTCCTCCGATAGATGTCCCATTGTATTCTCAACTAAGTTCAGTACAGATTACCATACAATTGTTAATATCATAAAAAGTACCTTCCCATTTTGTATACGGACGATACAATTAAAACTATCCTCGATGGTGGAGTTAGGTTTGTGCCAAAACGCAACCGCATAATAGCTGCCACGGTTTCCCCCAGTGATCATACAAGTCGCACCGGACTGGACACACACAATTGGCTTTCTGTTGCAGGCTCATACAGGTGTGGCCAAAGAGCTTGCGGCTTATGCAAGTATATGCCCAATGTGAAGAAAGTAATCTCTAGTGTCACAAAAAAAGAATATAACATCAACTCTTTTATCAACTGTGGCACTACCCATGTTATGTATGTCATCACGTGTAATATGTGTAACATTCAATTTGTGGGTAGCACATGCCGCAGCCTGAGACACAGGATATCTGAACACCTGTATGATGCTGGTAATAGAAGTAGTAGGAGTCCGTCCGGAGCGTCTCAGCATTTCATTTCCATTCACGGGGACAGCACAGATACCTGTAAGGTAAATTGAGTCGACCATCAGGGTTTTCGGTAGGGGTACTCTGGCGCCGGGACTACGGATACTTTACTCTTGATGGGGTTATCACAGGTGGTCGGTCCCGACTTCGTGCCCTGGGCGCTCACTCTGTGACTGTGGAATGGGGTTCAGGAATGATTTTGGGGATATACGTGACACCACCTGTGGTGTCTGGTAAGCGGATATACCGGCGCTATCCGCGGCCGGCCTCTGAAGCGATGGTGATGGCAGCTTAAGATCTCTCAGCTCCCCACAGGTGGAGCTATTTTACCTCAGGGCGGCGGGTTGCTGACCAGGAGGGAAGCGACCGAGCGGTGATGGCTGCCTTCTTCTCTGAAGGGTCCTGTAGAACGGCGGAGAGATGACACACCGAGTCCACATCAGCTTCAACAAGTCCTTTTTTTACTAGCATCTGGTTTATTTTGCACAGTTCACAGCAGCAACAGTTCGGTTACCAGAAGGCCAATGGTCACAAGTTTCGGAGGAGATTTGATGACAGAGTCTCTCTCTGAGGTAACATTTCTTTTTTTTCTTTCTCGGTCTCTGCTCTGAGGGCTCTGTGACTCCCTCTTTAACCCACTCGTTAGTCTCGTCACTGATTTTCCCAGGGGTCTGATGCTGCACGATTTCTTTATCTATCCCGCAACAGCGTCGTGAACTCTGCTTGGGGTTAGTAGTTAGACTCTTGATGGGTACCGGGACTCCTCTTATTTAGGATCCCAGGTTAACGGTCAATGGTTTTGGGGATAAACCTGACAAACCTCCTCGGTCCCGTTATACCGGTGTAGACCTGAACTCTTCAGCCGACTCTCGCCAGACCTAAAGCGTCCCCTTTCCGTCTGGGTTACCCCTTTTCCAGTGTCTTTCTTTTCTTTTGGGGTACCCTCGTTCAGGACGTCGGGCCTATGTTATTTTTAGCCCTTCTTTCTGTCATTAATTTACTCTCATCTCTTCTTGTCACTCCTTACTGACTGACTGTTAACTGACTAACTGTCACCCAGTCGTCGTGGCAACCACGTCGCGTCTCACGCTCAGCTAGGCTCCACCTTCCTATGGACCTACTATATAAACAGTCCCAGGAATATGAAGGTAGGGGCTGCTGAGTCAATGTTACTCAATCTAATATAAGACTCTGCATTTCTTCTCTCTTTCACCTGTGAGCAAAGAGCACTGCACCTTGCTGTTAAGGTGCTGTATTCCCCTGTAGTGCCTAACCACAGGGGCGCCACAAAATGCTATAGAAAAAATTGTGCTACCATACTGAGGAGACATAGTAAAAATAATGCATAGAAGGGAGGCACAATGGATCTTTCTGTTGGAAACCAGAGCGCCTATGGGCATGAATCTGAGGGATGAACTTAAAAACATTTACTAAAAGATAGGGAGAAAAGGGAAAGAAGGAAAGAAAAGAGAAAAAGAAAAAAAAACCATTAAAATGCATTCAGGGATGTTTATGAATATTATATATTGCTTGATACTATCCTTTCCCTTATTTAGGACTATTTGTCATCTCTGATTCTTGCCCATACGTGCTTTGCATACATATGCATCCATGTGCTCCGAGGCCTTTTTTTTTTTTTTGTGCAAATGTTATTGAATTCCCTTCCCTTTTTCTGCATATGCTTTCTCCTATGTGTTTGGGTTATATTTACCATTGCTCTATATTGAGAACCGCTTACTGATTACTTGTCTGACTCTTTTCATTGATGTGATGTCATATCCTTTTTACACACCTTTTCCCTTTAAATCCCCACTCTGTTGTTTGTAACATTATGGATTGGGACTAAGAGCGGTGAACGCTCGAAACGCGTACCATCTACCATTCCCCTTATTTCCATGGGGATTTTTATTGCTTGGGATGTGATTTCATCACCTTTTTTAATGCATATTCAATAAAGACCATTTTATATTATTTGGACGTGGATGCTGGAATCTTTTTCTCTGTTTGGTATCATAGTATCATAGTATCATAGTATCATAGTTTTTAAGGTTGAAGGGAGACTCTAAGTCCATCTAGTTCAACCCGTAGCCTAACATGTTGATCCAGAGGAAGGCAAAACAACCCCAAAAAAACAATGTTGCAAACAAGCTCCAATGGGGAAAAAAATTCCTTCCTGGCTCCACATACGGCAATCAGACTGGTTCCCTAGATCAACACCCTGTCATGAAATCTAATATACATAACTGGTAATATTACATTTTTCAAGAAAGGGGTCCAGGCTCTGCTTAAATGCTAGTAGTGAATCACTCATTACAACATCATGCGGCAGAGAGTTCCATAGTCTCACTGCTCGTACAGTAAAGAATCCTCGTCTGTGATTATGATTAAACCTTCTTTCCTCAAGACGTAGCAGATGCCCCCGTGTTCCAGTCGCAGGCCTTGGTGTAAAAAGATCTTTGGAAAGGTCTCTGTACTGTCCTCTCATATATTTATACATTGTGATTAGATCCCCCCTAAGCCTTCATTTTTCCAAACTAAATAACCCCAAGTTTAATAACCCGTCTTGGTATTGCAGCCCACCCATTCCTCTAATAATCTTGGTCGCTCTTCTCTGCACCCTCTCCAGTTCAGCTATGTCCTTCTTGTATATCGGTGACCAGAATTGTACACAGTATTCTAAGTGCGGTCGCACTAGTGTCTTGTACAGAGGTAGAACTATATTTTTTTCATGAACACTTATACCTCTTTTAATACATCCCATTATTTTATTAGCCCTGGCAGCAGTTGCCTGACACTGTCCACTAAAGTTAAGTTTACCATCCACCCATACACCCAAGTCTTTTTCTGTGTCTGTTTTGCCCAGTGTTCTACAATTAAGTACATAATTATAAATTTTATTTCCTCTACCCAAGTGCATGGCCTTACATTTATCTACATTAAACTTAAATTGCCACTTCTCAGCCCAATCCTCCAAGTTACATAAATCTCCCTGTAATATAAAATTATCCTCCTCTGTATTGATTACCCTGCAGAGTTTAGTATCATTTGCAAATATTGAAATTCTACTCCGCATGCCCCCAACAAGGTCCTTAATAAATATGTTGAAAAGAAGCGGGCCCAATACTGACCCCTGTGGTACCCCACTATGAACTGAGACCCAGTCCGAGTACGTACCATTAATAACCACCCTTTGTTTCCTATCCCTGAGCCAGTTTTTAACCCAGTTACACATATTTTCCCCTATCCCCATTATTCTCATTTTATGTACCAACCTTTTGTGTGGCACCGTATCAAAAGCTTTTGAAAAGTCCATATACACAACATCCACTGCATTTCTCTGGTCCAGGCTTGAACTTACCTCTTCATAGAAGCTGATCAAATTCGTTTGACAGGATCAATCCCTCATAAACCCATGTTGATACTCTGTCATAAGGTTATTTTTCTTGAGATACTCCAGTATAGCATCTCTCAAGAAACCCTCAAGGATTTTACCAACCGTAGAGGTTAAACTTACCGGACTATAATTTCCCGACTCAGTTTTTGTCCCCTTTTTGAATATTGGCATCACATTTGCTATGCGCCAGTCCTGCGGTACCGACCCTGTTATTAAGGAATCTGTGAAGATTAAAAATAATGGTCTATCTATCGCAGAACTCAATTCCTGTAGTACTCTGGGGTGTATGCCATCCGGGCCCGGAGATTTGTCAACCTTAGTGATTTCGAGGCGGCGGCGTACTTCCTGCTGAGTTAAGCAGGTAATATTCAAGGGTGAATTTATGGTATCACTGGTCATGTCATATGCCATGACATTTTCTTGTATGAAAACCGTAGAAAAAAAGTCATTCAGCAGGTTGGCTTTACCCACATCCCCCTCCACCATTTCACCAAGACTATTTGTAAGGGGGCCAACACTATCACTTTTCAGTTTTTTACTGTTTATGTAGTTCAAGAATATTTTAGGATTATTTCTACTTCCTCTCGCAATGAGTCTCTCTGTCTCAAACTTAGCTAACTTAATTTGCTTTTTACATATTTTATTTAATTTTCTATAATTTATGTAATGCCTCATCACTACCTACCTTCTTTAATTATTTTAAGGCTTTCTGTTTTTCTTTTATTGCTTCCCTTACATCTCTATTTATCCATAGGGGTTTCCTCCTATTTCTAGCATGTTTGTTCCCTTAGGGTATATTTTCTGCACAAGCCCTATTCAGGATGCTCATGAATGTCTCCCATTTGCTTTGTGTACTTTTATTACTTAGTACATCATCCCAGTTTATTGCACTAAGATCATCTCTCCACCATTTAAAATTTGCTTTCCTGAAGTTTAGTGTCCTTGTAGCCCCTCTACTATACATCTTACTAAAGAATACATGAAAACTTATTATTTTGTGATCACTATTCCCCAAGTAACCCCCAACTTGTATATTTGATATGCGGTCTGGCCTATTGGTTAGTACAAGGCCTAGTAGTGCTCCCCCTCTTGTGGGGTCCTGTACCATCTGTGAAAGGTAATTATCTTTCATTGTAGTTTGGTGTTGTTAGCAAAGACTGACACTTTGCTATCAATCCCATCTACAAGGACATTAATAAAGAGATGAAAAAGAATCGGTCCTAGCACTGATCCCTACGATACCCCACTGCTGACTATAACCCATTTAGAGAATATACCTGTGATGTGGTCCTTCTCCCATATCACACAATCAACAGTGCGAGAGATGGCTGTACAATCTAAAGAGCATTTATTCAAAGCAAATCAAACAGTCCATAACATAATCCACAAAACCGAGTGTAAAATTAGTAAAGAAACATGAATATAGTCCGGAAAGCGATAAATAAATGTCCAGGTCTCCCTGAGAAGCCACAGCTTCCCACAGAGGTTTAATCTTCTTCCTTCTCTCTTTAAATTCTCCAACAGACTGACTAATCCCCCAGGAAAGCAGAGAATTTACAGTAGGTGGATCCCAGGCCCCCTCCCCCAGACTTAGGGACAGGAACACTATAGGGGGTAATTACCTACAGACAATACAATATACACAACAAGCAATACAAATAATGGACTGTGAACCAAGCGTAAAATACTAACCTACACAGCATGATACACAGTACACCATATCCCACCATCACAATACCATTTATGATGACTTTTTGATTCCTATCCTTTAGCCAATTTCCTACTCATCTGCTCATAGTTTCCCCTAATCCCTGATTTTGGATCTTCATTATAAGTCTGTTATGTGGTACAGTATCAAATTCCTTTGCAAAGTCCATATAAATCACATCAGCTGCATTACCAATATCCAGATTTGCACTTACCTCCTCCTAGAAACCCAACTTGTTGGTTAGACACAACCTATATTTCATGCATGCATGTTGGTTGTCAGTTATTATATTATTCTATGCAAAATATTATTGCATGTCATCTGTTAAAATGTCCTAAAAACTTTGCACACCAATGATGTCAGACTTACTGAGCGGTAGTTGCCTGAATCCACCCTCTTGCTTTTCTTAAATATCAGTACCATGTCAGCCATCCTCCAATCATGAGGCACCAACCCTGTTACACGAGAGTCTAGAAGATGAGACACATTGGTCTGTCAAATACAGAGCTCATTTCTCTCAATATCTGTGGATGAATGCCATCTGGCCTGTGGGATTTGTCAATGTTTAATTTGCTCAGATGCAGGCATACTTTTTTCTTGTGTTAAAATAGTTTTGTCAAGTGCCGAACTTTGATTTTTTTCCTTGCTGAATAATCTCTGGAACAGTCAGTTCCTTAGTGAACATGCATGAAAAGTGCTTGTTTAATATCTCGGCCTTTTCTTTGTCATCTATAATGGTCCTATTATTATCTTTTAAGGGGCCGATACCATCCTTAATTTTCTTTTTGGCATTTATGTCTTTATAACATTTTTGGGGATATATTTTAATATCGTTGGCAATTTGTGGTGTCCATTTTTATACGTACCATAGACATATTCACACGCATACTAATTAAAGTTAATAGAGATCTTCACATCTCCGTGTTTTCACACAGACCGTGTGTCCCTGTGGAGCATCCATATGTCTGTGTGTTTCATATGGAGACATGTCCATTTTTTTACAGCAGCACAGGTAAAATATGGACAGCACATAGATGGCATCTGTGTGTCATCTGTATCACACGTACTGGAAAAAAATGGATGATACTAAAACGAATGGTTTACTGTTGTGTAAATGGCCTGTTACACTCTACGATATATCTAATGATATGTCGTCGGGGTCACGTCGTTAGTGACGCAAATCCGGCATCATTTGACATATTGTAGCGTGTGACAACTACGAGTGACTGTGATCGAGTAAAAATACTCACCTTATCGTTGCTCGTTGACACGTTGCTCATTTTCAAAAAATTGAACGTCCTTCTGCGCGACGGTTGTTCATTGTTCCCGAGGCAGCACACATCGCTCCATGTGAAACCTCGGGAACGATGAACTGCAGCTTACCTGCGTCTCGCCGGCAATGCGGAAGGAAGGAGGTGGGCGGGATGTTACGTCCCGCTCATCCCCGCCCCTCCGCTTCTATTGGCTGGCTGCTGTGTGATGTCGCTGTGACGCCGAACGTCCCTCCCCCTTCAGGAAGAGGATGTTCGCCGCCCACAGCGACGTCGTTTGGAAGGTAAGTATGTGTGACGGGGATTACCGACTTTGTGCGACATGGGCAACAAATTACCCGTGTTGCACAAACTATGGGGGCGGGTGCGATCGCACGATAAATCGCTGCGTGTAAAGCGGCCTTAAAAGATATGTAAACTTTGGAAAATGATAAATGAGAGAAAGAATAGAGTGGATAGTAGATAGATCGAGAGATAGAGAGATAGCTCGATAGCTTGTATAGCTATTTAGCAGAGTTAATAAATAAGTTAAGAAAAAAATTACCTGGAGTTCCCACAACTCTTATAACCAGCACAGGTACAGCAGCAGCTGCAAGCTGCAATCCTCCGCTGTTAGCTGTACCTTGGCTGGTTTTGAAAAACAGAGGGGATCTCACGCTAATTTTTTTAATTATTTTAAAAAATGATTTTAAAAAACATTGTAGTCCCCCATTTTTTCTAAACCAGCCAAGAAAAGCAGATAACGTAGGGCTGATATTATTAGGGTAGGAAGAACCATGGTTATTTGGCTCTTCCCAGCCTAAAAATGGCAGCCCACAGTCACCCCAGAAGTGGCGCATCCATTAGATGTGCCAAATCTGGTGCTGTACTCGGCTCTTTCCGTTGCTCTTGTGTGGTGGCAAACTGGGTAATATATGGGGTTGATGCCAGCTCTAAATTGACAGCTGGCATCAAGCCTTGGTATTAGTAATGGGGGGATATCTATCAGACACCCCCATTACTAATCCAGTAGTTTGAAATAAAAAAAATACATTGTATTTGAACAAACACCCCCAATTACAGCCCCCCTTGTTCACCAATTTATTTAAAATTTTAGACAAAAAGCTCCACTGTAATCCATAGCGAGGTCCCACGACGTTCCCTCAAAAGAGAAACTGAAAGAGATAAAAAGATAAAATTATGAGAGAAAAAAAGGCAATAGGCACCCTCATTCATCAATTTATTTCACTGCAAAATCCATAATCCAGAACATCCTGTGGATTACGTCAGACCTGGGTTTTTGAGGTTAATAAATTGGTGAAAGAGTGTTTTTTGTATTTTATTTCAAATAAAGGATTTTTTGGTGTTTTTGTTTGCTTGTTTTCACTTACAGATTAGTAATGGGGGATTCTCATAGACTCCTCTCATTACTAATCTAGGGCTTAGTGGCAGCTGTAATCGGTCATTAATCTCTTATTACCCTGATTGCCACCACACCAGGGCAATCGGGATGACCCAAGTAAAGTTCCAGGATTGTCACATCTAATGGATGCAACAATCCTTGGCAACTGCAGGCTGCTATTTTTAGGCTGAAGTGGCCAATAAGCATGGGTTTCCCTTGTCTGAGAATACCAGTCTCTAGTTATTGGGCTTTATCATGATTGGGTATCAAATTTGGGGGAACCACAGGCCATTTTTTTTAAATTATTTATTAAAATAATAAAAAAAAAAACACATGTGGTTCCTTTTATTTTGATACACAGCTAAGATAAGTGCACGGCTGGGGGCTGCAGCCTTTAGATATATGCTTTATCTGTGCTGGCAATCATGATACAGTGGGGACCCTATGCCAATTTATTTATTTATTTTTATGCCACAATAGTGACCCGCAGACAGTTTCTGTGATTGGTTGCAGTCAGACACTGTCTCATAGGCTGGGGGTGCATCTGCCTGCAACCAATAACAGATGCCAGTACTGCCTGTGGGTGGTGGAAGCAGTGAATATGGATGAGCAATAATGAGCGGCCCCAGAAGAAGAATGATTGGCCAGAAAGCAGATACAGCCCCCGCAGAGAGTAGGTAAGCATGGCGCACTTGTTCTAATCCCCTAGCCCTACTACCATCATTTTTAAGTGCCTGATTCTGGTCCCCATAGACTTATATGGGACCGGAGTTCGGCCAGATATCCAGGATCAATTCCGGGCCGAAGACAATTTTTTTTTAAAATCCGGTTAGGCCCGCCGATCCGGGATATCTGCAAGTTCACCCATCACTACTCATGACGTCACCACTCATCTCTGTCCTCGGTGGCTCACACACCTCTGTGTGACCCGCTGATGTGACTTGGGGTTCCTTCATGAGGTTATTTCAGTTCACTACAGTGGTTCTCACACAGATCAGTGTGTGAGGCTGCAGTGGCTGCTCTCCCAGCCTATAGAGGAACATTTCCCTCTTCATAGGCTTGGACAATGAGTATGGGATCATCGTGGGATCTCCTTCTTGGTTTACGGGGGACCTCAATTAGGGATTTTGCAGAGAAATAAATTGGTGAATGAGTGTGTCTATTGTCTTTATTTCTTTAATAATTTCTCTTTTTATGTTTTTCAGTTTCGCTTTTGGGGAATGTTGTGGGACTTCGCTAAGGATTACTGCGGCCCTTTTTTTTCTAAAAATGTAAATGCATTGGAGAATAAGGGATGTATTCGGAGGGTATTTGTTCAAATAATATTATTTTTCTATTTTAAACTACTGGATTAGTAATGGGGGCGGCTGATAGACGACCACCCATTACTAATACCAGGGCTTGATGCTAGATGTGAATTCACAGCTGGCATCAACCCCATATATTACTCCATTTGCCACTGCACCAGGGCAACGGAAGAGTCGAGAAAAGCACCAAATTTGGCGCATCTGATAGATGCGCCACTTCTGGGGCAACTGTGGGCTGCTATTTTTAGAGTGGGGAGGGCCAAATAACCATCAGCCCCTAGTTGTCTGCTGTCCCTTAGCTGGCTTTGAATAAATGGGGTACCCTACGACATTTTATAAATTATAATTAATCAAATCAAATTATAATTAATCAAATAATTTAAAAAATCAGCGTGTTATCCCCTCTATTGTTCAAAACCAGCCAGGAGACAGCTGACAACTGAGGGTTGGAACCCACGGCTGGTGGTGTACCTGTGCTGATTATAAAAATTAGGGGAACCCCACGTCATTTTTTTTTAAAATTATTTATTAACTCTGGTAAATAGCTGTACAAGCTATCTCTGTATCTATTATCATGTATCTATCTAGCATCATTTTTCTAAGATTTTTCTGGCTTTGCACATCTTTTACATATAAAAAACATTCATTGAGTATCATGCATTTGTTTCTGATACTGGTCACTCGGACATGTCACACGGATGACACACATGGACACACGAATGGCCATACAGATGTCCAAAATGGAACATTGAAGACGTGCTTTTTTTTACACGCATGTGTTAAAGGGGCCTAATGCCTGCTTTACACGCTTCAATAAATCTTTCAATCCGTCGTCGGGGTCAAGTTGTAAGTGACGCACATCCTGCATCGTTCGTGACGTATTTGCGTGTGACACCTACGTGCGATCAAGATTGAACGAAAATACGGTGATCGCATACACGTCGTTCATTCCTCATACATTGGACGTTTTGTTGTATGAACCTAGTCAATTGTAACGTGTGACATCCCTCATACGATTTTGATGTCTGAGGCTATGTGCGCAGGTGTGTGCTCTGCACCGCAGCTTAAAAAAGCTCTGCTTCAGAGCGCAGCTGAAAAGCTGCGTTCTGAAGCGCCTCACAATGTCTGTCATTCACTAATCTCTGTCAGTCGGTCACTATCTCTGTCCCTCTCTCTCTGTCCATGTCAGTCTATCCCTCTTACCCCCTCTCTCATATACTCACCGATCTCCGATCCCCGGCGCTGCACGGCATTCACACTGCTCCGGCGGCTTTTACTGTTTTGAAAAAGCCGGCCGCCCATTAAACAATCTCGTATTCCCTGCTTTCCCTGCCCACCGGCGCCTATGATTGGTTACAGTGAGACACGCCCACACGCTGAGTGACAGGTGTCACACTGCACCCAATCACAGCAGCCGGTGGGCGTGTCTATACTGTGCAGTGAAATAAATAATTAAATAATTTAAAAAAACGGCGTGCAGTCCCCCCAATTTTAAAACCAGCCAGATAAAGCCATACGGCTGAAGGCTGGTATTCTCAGGATGGGGAGCTCCACGTTATGGGGAGCCCCCCAGCCTAACAACATCAGCCAACAGCCGCCCAGAATTGCCGCATACATTAGATGCGACAGTTCTGGGACTGTACCCGGCTCTTCCCGATTTGCCCTGGTGCGTTGGAAAATCGGGGTAATAAGGAGTTATTGGCAGCCCATAGCTGCCAATAAGTCCTAGATTAATCATGTCAGGCGTCTATGAGACACCTTCCATGATTAATCTGTAAATTACAGTAAATAAACACACACACCAGAAAAATCCTTTATTATAAATAAAAAACACAAACATATACCCTGGTTCACCACTTTAATCAGCCCCAAAAAGCCCTCCTTGTCCGGCGTAATCCAAGATGATGCAGCGTCGCTTCCAGCGCTGCTGCATGGAGGTGACCGGAGCTGCAGCAGACACAGCCGCTCCGGTCACCTCCACACAGCAAATGAAGACAGCCGCGCGATCAGCTGAGCTGTCACTGAGGTTACCCGCTGTCACTGGATCCAGCGGTGGATGCAGCGGTGGCCGCGGGTAACCTCAGTGACAGCTCAGCTGATCGCGCTACTCACCTCAGTTGCTGTGTGGAGGTGAGAGGAGCGGCGGTGAGTAGCGTCAATCTCATTCAATCGCATATGCGACCTGGGCGTGTCACATCGCATACGAGATCGCACACCTAATTGTAAGGTGTAAAGCTGGCTTAAGTGAAATAATTTGCTTGTTCGAGAAAGAATTTTTCATCACACTTTTCAGTTCAAATCTTAAAACAAGCAACATCTGCTAAAACTATCATTTATTAGTATTAAATGTGTTCTGTCTGGAATTAAAAAATAATGACCTGCTTTATTACCCAAAAAGAAGGGCACTAAGGCATTATAATCCCTTCAACCTCACAGAACTATAGCATTTTGTGCTTATACATTGTTGTAGAATATAGTAGCACTATATAAGATAAAGAAAATAATGATACTATTATAAATTATATTATGTTGCAGGTAATATGGCTGGGTTTAAATGCATATTTATTCATTGATACGTTTATCTGGTATGAGAAAGCTGATTCATATTATTATACCAGGGTGATACTGGGGGTAAGTATGAGACAAATTTATTTTATATTTCAAGAATGTTAAATATCACACTAATACTAGAGATGATTTATTTAAGCTTTTGTTTCTTGCATCGAATTCCTAATGGCGCAGAAGTTTACCCTGCTGTTCATGTGTCTGGTATTTGTTTACATTGCCTATAATAGTCTTACATATTTTGGTTAGCTTTACACACACTTCTCTCAATTTCTCACTGGAGTTTTCGTTTATACCTTATGATAGATGTGGAATCAGGTTTGTATGTTCTTCTTGCTTGCTCACGCTTTTACATTTTTTCTATTTGTTTGAGATCAGGGTTTTGTGATGGCCACTCCATTTGTTGGCCTTAATCCATTTTGCACAAATATAGAAATTTATTTGGAGTAATTGTACATCTTGAAGATCCATTTGTACCCAAGCTTCATCATCTTGGATGATGGCTTGAGATATTACTTCAATATCTCTACATTATGTACCTTCCTCATAATGCCATCTATTTAATGAATTAACCAGCCCATCATGCAGCAAAGTACCTACACAACAAAATGCTGCTTTCCCCATGCTTAATGTTTGAGTTTGGCTTTCAAGCCTATCCCTTTTTTCAACATACATGAACATGGTCATTGTGACGGGGTCCTTCTCCCATATCACACAATCAACAGAGCGAGAGATGGCTGTACAATCCAAAGAACGTTTATCCCAAGCAAATCAAATGGTCCATAACATAATCCACCATACAAAGGATAAAAATCACAAATATAGTCCAGTAATGGATAAATGTCCAGGTCTCTTTGAGGAGCCACACCTTCAGCTCTGAGGATTAATCTTCATCCTTCTCTTTTCAAGTTCTCCAACAGACTGACAAATCCCCCAGGTAAGCAGAGAGTTTACAGTAGGTGGATCCCAGGCCCTCTCCTCCAGACATAGGGACAGAAACACTACAGGGGGAAATTACCTACATACAATACAATGTACACACAAGCAAAACAAATAATAGACAGTGAACCAAGCAAAAAATACTAACCTACACAACATGATACACAGTGCACCATATCCCACCATCACAACCTCTCCCTCCTTCTGAATAAGTGATTATGCCATCAGGTCTACACAGACCTCTGGCCATCTCACTTAAGTCCATGTTGCTCAGCTGTGGATAGTCTATAGTTCTTCTTGCTGGGACAGTCCATCAGCATTCTGGTGTTGGTTTCCATGCTTGTATGGATGGAGAAGCTGTAAATAGTCCCTTATACAGTGGTAGGGTTGGAAGGACAAGCTTCCTTTTCTGTCCTCCTTCACTCAAACTGTGTTTCCTGCACCCACAAATCAGCATTGTAGATCTCATACATCATTTCCTAGAAGAATATCTGCAGACAGGCCGCTCATCACCCCAACCACACATTGCTTGACCCCAAAGCCAAAGTCCAGATCTACAGTCACCTTTGGGATATTCCTCCTTTGTCCTACAGCCAATTCAATAACAATCCCTGGTCTATGATGTATCTTCTCTGGCTGAACCACCAGGGGATCAGCTATTGTGAGAAATGCTCCAGAGTCACAAAATCCAATGACTCTCTGTCTATCCAGCACAACCTCCTGTAAGTGCTTACTTTGATGGTAAGAGGAACTCAGGGCTGTGGCTCGCACCCCATAAACCCCTAGTGGTCATTGGGCAAGTCAACTTGAAGGGGTGAGAACTCTTCCCCCTTTGTATTTGGATTTAGAGAACGAACAGGTCGATTTGGTGCAAAGTCATTCCTCAATCGACCATCAGGGCAAGTGTTTTGCAGATGCCCAAGCTGCCCACATCGATAACATCTCCTCTGCGTCGTACTCCTTCCAGTGTGCATTCTGGAGAAGGCAGTAGGGGAACTTAGTGACAAAGGCCGGAGGCCATACACTCCAACAGGGGCTTCTATGGTGCAGGGGTCAGCGGTACACTCTGATGGAGGTGGTTGTACTTCTTCCTCAGGCGGGATGGACTGCACAAGATGCACCGGATGAGGTGGAGGTGTGTGGGGGTCCCTCCGAGTCCTTGTGGAACAACTGGATTGCAGGTGCCCAGGTTGCCTGCACCCATAACATCTCCTCTCTGTAATTCCCTCAGAGCGTGGTCGGAACTGTTGGGGCCCAGAATCGTGAGCCGTGGTTGTCATCGGCCTGCAGCTGCGTGGAGGAGCAGATATAACTGGAGAGGACCGGGGAGCAGGAGCAGGCTGTGGCTTATTGTCCAGAAGCCCCTTCCATTTTGTCCGGATAGTAAGGGCCTCATCAGCCAGGGCTGCAGCTCAATCCAAGGTGCATGGTGTGCGCTCTCTGACCCATTCCCATATTTCTGAGGGACACTTAGAAAGAAATTGTTCTATAAGAAATACCTGCATAACGTCTTCCACAGTGCTTCCAGCCATCTCTGACATGCCTGGGACATCTCATGGGCATACATGCTAAATGATCCCCCTGTGGTGCATGGGAGGTCTCGGAACTGTGCCCTATGTGAGTCTGGGGTGATATGATAATCCAGGATACTCCACTGTACAATGTTGTAATCTCGGTTCTGCTGTGAGTCAATGGTGCGATAAGCCTCTGCCAGGCTTCCGTTCAGGAGTCCCACTAACAAACGCATCCAGCCAGAGTGAGGCACCTCAGTCCTTGAAGATAGCTTTCCACATCTCCGGAAGTCTCATCAAATGGCTTGAAATCCGCCCGTGTGATAATTACAGGCTCCCGGATCGCTGGGTTTATACTCCAAATTAAATTACTCCCTCTGTCGGACTCCATTGCTTCTTGCCTCCTCTGTCCTCGGCGAGCAGCCTCCTCCTTATACTGCTGAGATACACCGGGGCCAAGAACTGCCATCTCTTCGTCAAACCACACCAACCACTGGCTTTTTTGGGCAGGGATCCCGGTTCCCAGTGCTTGTCTGTCAGACATCGGGGAGGAGGTGGACTGGCTGGCACCCACCAGTAGATCAATTAAAGCCTCTCTACTCAGTCCATGGTGGTTCAGGCCTAGATTTCTGGCTCTCTCATGTAGACTGGATGTGGTCCAGTCTCTGTACTCACTCTGTGGGTGGCTCTCCATTAGACTGTGCTCTGTTGATCCCACCGCTGCCACCAGTTGTGACGCGGTCCTTCTCACATATCACACAATCAACAGAGCGAGAGATGGATGTACAATCCAAAGAACATTTATTCCAAACAAATCAAATGATCCATAACATAATACACCATACAGAGGATAAAAAACACGAATATAGTCCAGTAATGGATTAATGTCCAGGTCTGTTTGAGGAGCCACACCTTCAGCTCTGAGGATCAATCTTCATCCTTCTCTCTTCAAGTTCTCCAACAGACTGACAAATCCCCCAGGTAAACAGAGAGTTTACAGTAGGTGGATCTCAGGCACCCTCCACCAGACTTAATGCCCAGTCACATACAACGACTTACCAGCGATTCCGAAAACGATGCGCCCTGATAGGGATCGCAGGTAAGCGCTGGGAGGTCGCAGGTGAGATGTCACAGTCAGATCTTACCAGCGATGCAGGAACAATACAGGTCACAGTAGCGACCTGTATAACGATCTCATTAGTCACTGTGACCCTGTCACACAGTGTCAAACACAGTGATGTGTCCTGCCCAGCAGGACATCGCCTTTGAAGAAAATGGCCTGGACCATTCTGCAATGACTAAAGATCTCACAGCAGGGGCCTGATCGCTGGTAGGTGTCACACATAACAAGATCGCTAATGGGATCGCTAGTGCGTCATGTAAACCGTGACTCAGCTGCGATCTCGCTAGCGATCTCGTTATGTGTGACGGTACCTTAAAGGTCCAGTCACACTAAGCAACTTACCAGCGATCCCAACAACGATAGGGATCGCTGGTAAGTTGCTAGGAGGTTGCTGGTGAGCTGTCACACTGCGACGCTCCAGCGATCCCACCAGCAACCTGACCTGGCAGGGATCACTGGAGCGTGGCTACACGAGTTGCTGGTGAGCTCACCAGCAACCAGTGACCAGCCCCCAGTCTCCTAGTTACAGCACACATCAGGTTAATTAACCCGATGTGTGCTGCAGCTAAATGTGCACAGAGCAGGGAGCAGCGCACAATGCTTAGCGCTGGCTCCTTGCTCTCCTAGTTACAGCACACATCGGGTTAATTGCCTGATGTGTGCTGCAGCTAAATGTGCACAGAGCAGGGAGCAGCGCACACTGCTTAGTGCTGGCTCCTTGCTCTCCTAGTTACAGCACACATCGGGTTAATTACCTGATGTGTGCTGCAGCTACATGTGCACAGAGCTGGAGCCGGCAGCACAGGCAGTGAGAGCGGAGGAGGCTGGTATCAAAGGTAAATATCGGGTAACCAAGGACAGGGCTTCTTGGTTACCCGATGTTTACATTAGTTACCAGCCTCAGCAGAAGCTGGCTCCCTGCTCACTGCACATTAGTTGTTGCTGTCTCGCTGTCACACACAGCGATCTGTGCTTCACAGCAGGACAGCAACAACTAAAAAATGGCCCAGGACATTCAGCAACAACCAACGACCTCACAGCAGGGGCCAGGTTGTTGCTGGATGTCACACACAGCAACATCGCTAGCAACGTCACAAACGTTGTTCGTTACCAGCGATGTTGCTAGCGATGTTGCTTAGTGTGACGGGGCCTTTAGGGACAGGAACACTACAGGGGGTAATTACCTACAGACAATACAATGTACACACAAGCAATACAAATAATGGACAGTGAACAAAGCGTAAAATATGAACCTACACAACATGATTCACCGTACACCATATCCCACCATCCCAGTCATTATGTTCAAACAGTTACATTTTTGTTTCATAAGACCAACGCACATTTCAAAAAAGTTATATTTTGGCCCCATGTGTACTTCAAGCACCATTAGCTGTTGTTCTTGGATTCACTGATATTGTTCTGATCAAAGTACATTCATTTGTAGGAGACAAGAACACATCTTTCTTGAACAGTATGATAGCTGTGGATTGTGTTTAAATTTCCACATCATTGTTTTATTAAACGAATATGATGCATTTGGAAATTGGTTCCAATTAGGGATGAGAGAGTATACTCGTTACTACTCGGTACTCGCTGAGTAGTTCGGTATTCGGGCTAATCGTTACTCCGTGAGTATCCTTGTAATTACTCGTTAGGACTTAGGAGTAGCGAGTCCAATGTAAGTCAATGGGAAATGTGAGTAATTGTCTGCTGGACCCTACAAAGCGGTCTGGGGGCTCAGTATAAGGCTAAAATTGATGCATGATTGTTTAAAAGCCAGGCGGTAAAAAGCCGCCGTCTTTTTTAAAAAATCAGCTTTCGCACGCTACCTGTCCGGGTCCTTAGCTCCCCGCTGCCTCGCTCCCCCGCCTGGTGCTTCTCTGCCCGGTGCTTCATTTCCCCGCCGCCTCCCCGTCCGATCCTAACTTAGGATCGGGCGGAGAGCGCAGCACCAGGGAGCGGGGAGCGAAGCACAGGGCAGCGGGGAGCACAGCACCAGGGAGTGAAGGACCAGGGCAGGGAGCATGCATCAGCTGATTGAGTTAAAAAGCCGGCAGCTTTTTACCATGATAGAAAGTGTGGTACATAGCACTTAACATGTTTTGGACTCCATATCATTAAAAGGATGATTAAGGACTAGTTTTTTTGCTTTTAATTATATGGAGTCCGAAACGCGTTAAGTGCTATGTACCACACTTTCCATCATGGTCTTCATATAAAGTTTTAACCATGTATCAATAAAGACATTTTTTATTATATTTTTGGAATCAGTGCTGGGTCCATTTTTCCCTTTGTTTTAATTTTCCAATGTTGTCAAGAAGAAAGGCAAGTGGACTTGGAGAGTAGGCCTTAGGGGTACTTTGCACGCTGCGACATCACAGGCCGATGCTGCGATGCCGAGCGTGATAGTCCCCGCCCCCGACGCAGCAGCGATATCCTTGTGATAGCTGCCGTAGCGAACATTATCGCTATGGCAGCTTCACATGGACTCACCTGTCCTGCGACCGTCGCTCTGGCCGGCGACCCGCCTCCTTGTTAAGGGGGCGGGTCGTGCGGCGTCATAGCGACGTCACACGCCAGGCGGCCAATCGGAGCGGAGGGGCGGAGATGAGTGGGATGTAAACATCCCACCCATCTCCTTCCTTCCGCATATCCTACGGAAGCCGCAGTGACGCCGGTAGGAGATGTTCCTCGCTCCTGCGGCTTCACACACAGCGATGTGTGCTGCCGCAGGAGCGAGGAACAACATCGGACTGTCGCGTCAGCGTAATCATGGATTACGCCGACGCTGCACCGATGATACGATTACGACGCTTGAGCCTTTACACACTACGATGTCGCATGCGATGCCGGAAGTGCGTCATTTTCAATTTGACCCCACCGACATCGCACCTGCGATGTCGTAGTGTGCAAAGCCCGCCTTAATCTACTGCCACATCTACACCTCCAATTAATTGAAATGATGTTAATTTGCCTCTGAAGAGACCTCTAAAGCTTTGTTTTCTGGATTTTTTTCAAGTTATTTAAAGGCACTGTCATCTTAGTCTACAGTACTGACCAAAAGTTTGGACACACCTTCTCATTCAAAGAGTTTTCTTTATTTTCATGACTGAAAATTGTAGAGTCACATTGAATGCATCGAAGCTATGAATTAACACATGTGGAATGAAATACTTAACAAAAAAGTGTGAAACAACTGAAAATATGTCTTATATTCTAGGTTCTTCAAAGTAGCCACCTTTTGCTTTGATTACTGCTTTGCACACTCTTTCCATTCCCTTGATGAGCTTCAAGAGGTAGTCACCGCAAATGGTCTTCCAACAGTCTTGAAGGAGTTCCCAGAGATGTTTAGTTCATTGGCAAACTTCAGACGGGTCTGCACATGTTCTTTCTTAAGCAGTGGGACTTTGCGGGCACTGCAGGAATTTATTCCATTACGTCATAATTAGAGTTGAGCGCGGTTCGTGGTTCGTGGTTCTCCAGTTCTAGGCTCGAGTGATTTTTGGGCTGTTCGAGATCGAACTAGAACTCGAGCTTTTTGCTAAAAGCTCGATAGTTCTAGATACGTTCGAGAACGGTTCTAGCAGCAAAAAGCAGGGCTTTTTACAGCTACAGTGAGCAGGAGCCATCGCTGGCAGCCTGCCAGAAGCTGGTAACCAAGATAAACATCGGGTATCCAAGCAAAGCGCTTTGGTTAGTAACCCGATGTTTATCTTAGTTACGTGCAGGAAGCCCACACTTTCCCGCTCAGCTCGCTCCACCCCCTCCTGCCCGCGGCATGTATACATACATATACACACACACACACACACACATCCACACCCCCCCCCCCCGCCCGCCCGCCCGCCCGCTCGCTCGCTCGCTCGGCTTACCTGCGGTGATGAAGTCCCGCCATCCCGACCTCAGCGCTGTCACTGTCCTCCATGGCCGCCGCTTGTCACATCACCTATCGCTTCCGACCCGAGACTGACTAGCGGTGACGTCACGGGCCTCTCGCGATACTTGGTGTGAAGGCGCCGGGCGGTCATTGAGCTCAGTGACAGGTGCTGTCAGTGTGCTGGAGATCAGCGCAGGTAATGTACCTCGCTGACAGCAGCACTTGTCACCCCCCTGCAGTGACCTGGGCTGACCCATTGATGTTAGCTCAG
This sequence comes from Anomaloglossus baeobatrachus, assembly GCF_048569485.1. Classification (NCBI taxonomy): domain Eukaryota; kingdom Metazoa; phylum Chordata; class Amphibia; order Anura; family Aromobatidae; genus Anomaloglossus; species Anomaloglossus baeobatrachus. The sequence goes on along the minus strand of NC_134355.1, from coordinate 195,017,830 downwards.
GTCACTGCACTGCTCTCCCAGCCAATGGGGAACATCCTGCTCTTCATTGACTGGGACAGTGTGCATCGTCATGGCAACCCCTTGGATTACAGCAGACCTGGATTTGTTTTTCAATCTAATAAATTGGTTAAAGAGGGAATGTTTTGGGGAGTGTTTTTTCAAATAAAAATGTGTTTGTCGTGTATTTTTTTTTTATTACTGACTGGGTTGGTGATGTCGGGTATCTGATAGACGCCTGACCTCACCAACCCCAGGGCTTGATGCCAGGTGACATTACACATCTGGTATTAACCCCAAATATTACCCCGTTTGCCACCGCACCAGGGCGCGGGATGAGCTGGGGCGAAGCACCAGGATTGGCGCATCTAATGGATACGCCACTTCTGGGGCGGCTGCGGCCTGCTATTTTTAGGCTGGGGAGATTCCAATAACCATGGACCTCCCTAGTCTGAGAATATCAGGCCCCAGCTGTCTGCTTTACCTTGGCTGGTGATCCAATTTTGGGGGACCCCTACGTGTTTTTTTTTTTAATTATTTATTTAATTTAAAATAACAGTGTGGGGTGCCCTCAGTTTTGGATTACCAGCCAAGGTGAGGTTGCCAGCTGTGGTCTGCAGGCTGCAGCCGTCTGCTTTACCCTAGCTGGCTACAAAACTAGGGGGAACCCTATGTCATTTTTTTTTCATTTTTTTGGCTAAATACAAAGCTAAGCACCCCTTAGTGCCACATGAAAGGTACCAAAGGGTGTTCCACTTTTTCTCCATTTTTTTCTCCACTTATTCTCCACTTTTTCTCCTCTTATTCTCCACTTTTTCTCCACTTTTTCTCCACTTTTTCTCCTCTTATTCTCCACTTTTTCTCCACTTTTTCTCCACTTTTTCTCCATTTTTTTCTCCACTTTCTCCACTTTTTCTCCACTTTTTTCTCCACTTTTTCTCCTCTTATGCTCCACTTTTTCTCCTCTTAATCTCCACTTTTTCTCCACGTTTTCTCCACTTTTTCTCCACTTTTTTCTCCACTTTTTCTCCTCTTATGCTCCACTTTTTCTCCACTTTTTCTCCACTTTTTCTCCTCTTAATCTCCACTTTTTCTCCACTTTTTCTCCACTTTTTCTCCACTTTTTCTCCACTTTTTTCTCCACTTTTTCTCCTCTTATGCTCCACTTTTTCTCCACTTTTTCTCCACGTTTTCTCCACGTTTTCTCCACTTTTTTCTCCACTTTTTCTCCTCTTATGCTCCACTTTTTCTCCACTTTTTCTCCACTTTTTCTCCACTTTTTCTCCTCTTAATCTCCACTTTTTCTCCTCTTATGCTCCACTTTTTCTCCACTTTTTCTCCACTTTTTCTTCACTTTTTCTCCACTTTTTCTCCTCTTATGCTCCACTTTTTCTCCACTTTTTCTCCTCTTAATCTCCACTTTTTCTCCTCTTATGCTCCACTTTTTCTCCACTTTTTCTCCACTTTTTCTCCTCTTATGCTCCACTTTTTCTCCACTTTTTCTCCACTTTTTCTCCTCTTATGCTCCACTTTTTCTCCACTTTTTCTCCACTTTTTTCTCCACTTTTTTCTCCACTTTTTCTCCTCTTATGCTCCACTTTTTCTCCACTTTTTCTCCACTTTTTCTCCACTTTTTCTCCACTTATGCTCCACTTTTTCTCCACTTTTTCTCCACTTTTTTCTCCACTTTTTCTCCTCTTAATCTCCACTTTTTCTCCACTTTTTCTCCACTTTTTCTCCACTTTTTCTCCACTTTTTCTCCACTTTTTCTCCACTTTTTCTCCACTTTTTCTCCACTTTTTCTCCACTTTTTCTCCACTTTTTCTCCACTTTTTCTCCACTTTTTCTCCACTTTTTTCTCCACTTTTTCTCCACTTTTTTCTCCACTTTTTCTCCACTTTTTCTCCTCTTATGTTCCACTTATTCTCCACTTTTTCTCCACTTTTTCTCTACTTTTTCTATGGTCGGTCTACCCATTAGCTCTGCCATGCATAGTGTAGCTCTACACATACTGCACATGTTACTTTATGATTGACATCTCTTTCGTACCAGAGCTGTCTAAGCCTACTCTGACCCCATATTTGTCATTACTATATTGTCCTTGTACTGTATTATGACATTTGTATCATGTGTTTCATTTCTTGCTGTGTTGCAATTTTTTTGCTGCATCCCAATTGTACCTCTACATTGTTCGAGTTTATGTTATTGTTCTCTCACTCTTATGTGATACTGATTATTGTCATTTTTCATGATTACATGCAGATAAGTCCAATCTGACGAAGGCTCAGGCCGAAACGTCATTTGTAACTTGTTTTGGACAAAAACATATATGCTTATGAAAAAAAATTTTCTTAATACGGACCAATAAAGAGTGATTTTGCATTACTATCCGTTGTGACTTACTGACTTAGTCTGGGAGATATAGAGTGCCGAGGTTACTCACTAATTTTATCTATTATTACCTCTGAGCACCTATATACCAGTGAGCAGAGCTTCCTCCACAGTAGTTCTCCTGATTAGGCATGCCCTTACCTCATGAGCAGGGCATTGCAGCTTTGGTAGCAACCATTACGACATGGACTCTGCTGCTGTGGACCCGGGGAGAGTGAGTGCAGATTCATTGCACCCACACTCCTCACATGAAGGGTCCGCACTCCTAGAAAATGGGGGATACGTTCCCTGAGTGTCTCCCCCCCATATTCTAGACGGTCCAGAGTCGTCGTGGGACCCCTTTATTTTTTTTCTTACAATAAATTGGTGAAAGAGGAAATGTTTTGGGGACTGTTTTTTCAAATAAATTTCTTTTGTCGATTTTTTTGTTTTTGTTAGTACTGACAGTTTATGATGTTGGGTATCTAATAGACGCCATGACATCACAAACTGCTGGGCTTGATCTCAGGTGACTTTACAGCTAGTATCAACCCGATTTATTACCCCGTTTGCCACTGCACCAGGGCACGGGATGAGCTGGGGTGAAGCGCCAGGATTGGCGCATCTAGTGGATGCGCCACGTCTGGGGTGCCTGCGGCCTGCTATTTTTAGGCTGTGAAGGCCCAATAACTATGGACCTTCCCACCCTGAGAATACCAGACCACAGCTGTCCGCTCTACCTTGGCTGGTGATCCAATTTGGGGGGTCCCCTACTTTTATTGTGTAATTATTAATATTTATAAAATAATTATAAAAAAGAGCCTGAGGGGACCTCCACATTGGATCCCCAACCACGGTAAAGCTGCCAGCTGTGGTTTTCAGGCTACAGCCGTCTGCTTTACCCTAGCTGGCTATCAAAAATGGGGGGACCCAACGTAATTTTTTTTTTTTAACTATTTTTTAAATAGAAAAAATTAATGGGCTTCCCTGTATTTTGATTGCCAACCAAGGTAACGGCAGGCAGATGGGGGTGGCAACCCATAGCTGTCTGCTTTATCTGCGCTGAGAATCAAAAATACCGCGGAGCGCTACGTCATTTTTTTAAAGATTTATTTTTACAGCACTGTGATGTCCAGCAATCAAAATACAGGGAAGCCCATTTTATTTTTAGTTATTTAAATAAATAATTAAAAAAAATATATGTTAGCTCCCACTGCATTTTTTGTATTGCTAGCTAAGGGTAATCCAAGCAGCTACTGGCTGCTAACCCCCACTGCTTGGTGTTACCTTCACTGGCAATGGAAAATCCAGGGAAGCATTTTTTTTTTTTTTTTGCCAAAAAGCTACAAAAAAAGGACGTGAGCTTCGCCATATTTTTGTATGCTAGCCAGGTATAGCAGGCAGGTGCTGTAAGAGTTGGATACAGCGCCAGAAGATGGCGCTTCTATGAAAATGCCATTTTCTGAGGTGGCTGCAGACTGCAATTCGCAGCAGTGGGGCCCAGAAAGCTCAGGCCAACCTGTGCTGCGGATTCCAATCCCAGCTGCCTAGTTGTACCTGGCTGGACACAAAAATGGGGCAAAGCCTACGTCATTTGTTTTCTAATTATTTCATGAAATTCATGAAATAATAAAAAAAGGGCTTCCCTTTATTTTTGGTTCCCAGCCGGGTACAAATAGGCAACTGGGGGTTGGGGGCAGCCGTACCTGCCTGCTGTACCTGGCTAGCATACAAAAATATGGCGAAGCCACATAATTTTTTCAGGGGGCAAAAAACTTCTGCATACAGTCCTGGATGGAGTATGCTGAGCCTTGTAGTTCTGCAGCTGCTGTCTGTCCGTATGGAGAAGAGCAGACAGCAGCTGCAGAACTACAAGGCTCAGCATACTCCATCCAGGACTGTATGCAGAAGTTTTTTGCCCACCAAAAAAATGACGTGGGCTTCGCCATATTTTTGTATGCTAGCCAGGTACAGCTGGCAGCCACGGGCTGCCTCCAACCCCCAGTTGCCTATTTGTACCCGGCTGGGAACCAAAAATATAGGGAAGCCCGTTTTTTTTAATTATTTCACTTATTTCATGAAATAATTAAAAAACAAATGACGTGGGCTTCGCCCTATTTTTGTGTCCAGCCGGGTACAACTAGGCAGCTGGGGATTGGAATCCGCAGCACAGGTTAGCCCGAGGTTTGTGGGCGCCTCTGCTGCGGATTTCAGTCCGCAGCCGTCCCAGAAAATGGCGCTCTCATAGAAGCGCCATCATCTGGCGCTGTATCCAACTCTTCCAACAGCCCTGGAGCCAGGTGGCTTGTTGGGTAATCATGAGTTAATACTGGCTTTGTTTTACCAGCCAGTATTAAGCCAGAGATTCTTAATGTCAGGCACGTTTGACCCGGCCATTAAGAATCTCCAATAAAGGGTTAAAAAAAGACACCACACAGAGAAAAAATACTTTAATAGAAATAAATACACAGACACATTAGAGACTCCATCTTTATTACCCCCTGTCAGCCCTCCACGATCCTGCTCTTCTGTCTTCTTTCTTTCTAGTGTAGTAGTAGTGACGATTGTAGTGAGGGGCATCACTTGGGGCTGGGGAACCTCCATCCTAACTACAATCATCACTACAATCGGGAAGCAGCGTGCAGCCTTCACTCCGTGAGTGATCACTGCTGGCTGCTAGCGGTAACGCTGACAGACGCGTTACCATAGCAACGGTGCTCCCGGAGCCGCGGTTAGCGGTGACGTCACCGCTAACTGCGTTGCTATGGCAACGGTGATCTCCGTTAATGACCGGCTGTGTCAGCCGGTCCCTAACGGAACGGGGAGTCGACCGTGTGCTAGAGCATGTCGCCGGTACACGGCGATACACATATGTGCACCGTGTACCGGAGAGATGCACTCGCAGGTCCTACATGACGTGTCAGTTATGTGACCAGTCTGTAGCCAATGAGATAATAGCCACGTGACTGGTCACATGGCTATTTTGACGTCACGATAGGTCCTGCTTCTCTGCTGGCAGTGCAGGTCACCGGGAGGATTCAGCGATCATCGGATGGAATAGCGGCAGGAGACAGAGTGCAGAAGGGATCGCGAGGACCGGTAAGTGTTATGGCAATGTTTATTAACTGTTTGTGTACATTTATAATGCATTTTTATGTGTTTGTGATTGCCTCCCATTATAGCCTATACGTTCGAGTTCGGTTCGTCGAACGTTCGACGAACCGAACTCGAACGGGAGCCCCGTTCGGCGAACCGGCCTCGAGCCGAACCGGGACCGGTTCGCTCATCTCTAGTCATAATGTGTTACCAATAGTTCTCTTGGTGACAGTGGTCCCAGCTGCCTTGAGATCACTAACAAGTTCCCCCCATGTAGCTTTAGGCTGATGTCTCACCTTCCTCATGATCCTGGATACCCCACAAGGTGAAATTTTGCATGGAGCCCCAAATCGATGTCGATTGACACTCATTTTGTATTTCTTCCATTTTCTTAGTATTGTGGCCTTCTCACCCAGCATCTTACTTATGGTTTTGCAGCCCATTCCATCCTGTGCAGGTCTATGATCTTGTCCCTGACATCCTTAGAAAGCTCTTTGGTCTTGCCCATGTTGTAGAGGTTAGAGTCTGACTGATTAATTGAGTCTGTGGACAGGAGTCTTTTATATAGGTGACAATTTAAGTCAACTGTCTTTAATGCAGGTAACGAGTTGATAAGGAGCGTCTAAGGCTATGTGCACACGTTGCATGTTATCATAGTTTTGAGTTCTGCACCGCGTTCTGCACCGCAGCGTAAAAGCATGCGTCTTGAGTCCCCAGCACAATCTATGAAGATTGTGCAAATTCCATCCGCACGTTGCGTTTTAGAACGTAGCGTTTCGGCTGCTGCCAAGACGCTGCATTCTAAAAAGCAACATGTCACTTCCTTTGTGCGTTTTGGTTGCATTTTCCACCCACTCTCTCTCTCTCTCTCTGTCTGTCAATGTCGGTCTCTCTCTCTGTCTGTCTGTCGGTTTCTCTGTCTCCCTGTTGGTCGGTCTCTCTCTCTGTCGGCCTATCCCTCTCCCCCCTTTCTCTCATACTCACCGATCACTGACCGATCACCGGTGCGGCGCTGCACGGCTTTCACACTGCGGTGGCTTCTCCAGCTTTTGAAAATGCCGGCCGCTCATTATTTCATCTCGTATTCACTGCTTCCCCCACCCACCGGAGCCTATGATTGGTTTCATTCAGATGCGCCCCCATGCTAAGTGACAGCTGTTTCACTGCAGCCAATCAAAGCCGCCGGTGGGCAGGTCTATGTAGTGCAGTAAAATAAATAAATAAATCATTTAAAAAAACGGCATGCAATTTTGATGCCAGCTAAGATAAAGCCACACGGCTGAAGGCTGGCATTCTCAGGATGGGGAGCACCACATTATGGGGAGCCCCCAGCCTAAAAATATCACCCAGCAGCCGCCCGGGATTGCCGCATCGATTAGATGCGACAGTCCCGGGACTCTACCCGGCTCATCCAGAATTGCCCTGGTGCGGTGATAATCTGGGTAATAAGGAGTTAATGACAGCCCATAGCTGTCACTAAGTCCTACGTTAATCATTGCAGGCATCTATGAGACACCCCCAATGATTAACCTGTAAGTGAAAGTAAAACACATACACCCAAAAAAATCCTTTATTTGAAATAAAAGACAAAAAAACACCCTCTTTCACCACTTTATTAAAATACCCAAACACCCCTCCAGGTCCGGCGTAATCTTCCCGAGGTCCCACGACGCATCCAGCTCTGCTATATGAAGCTGACAGGAGTGGCTATAGAATACTGCCGCTCCTGTCAACTCCACGCAGAAACTGAAGTGAGTCGCACTGTCAGCGGAGATGTCACTCAGGTTTCCCGCGGCCACTGCTGGCCACGGGTAACCTGAGTGACGGCACTGCTGATCGCATGGCTCACTTCAGTCACTCAGGAGATTTGCGGTCACTGGTGAGTCCTTCACCTGTGATCGCACATCAAACTGCGGCAAACGCACAGAGCCGCGCGATCACAATGAAGTCGAGTGAGCTCTGTCTCGCAGCCAGCCATGCTCTTTTTGACAGGGCGGTAACACTCGGCTCTGCTGCAAGTCTATGGGGATGCAGCAGAGCCGAATGGGACCGCACTGTCAAAAATGTGGTTTCTGGATGCTTTTCCCACTCTGTCTATGGCAGAGCAAGCATCCAGAATGCATGAATTCTGCATTAATTCTGCTGTAACAATGCATCTCGGAATGCAGCTTTTCGGCTGCGTTCTGAGACGCACATGCAGTGACTTACATGCCGCGGAATAGAACGCAACGTGCGCACATGGCCTAAGAGGTCTGTAGGAGTCTGAACTCTTAATGGTTGATAGGGGATCAAATATTTATTTCTCTCTGCAAAATGCAAATAAATTAATTTAATTTATACAATATGATTTTCTGGATTTTATTTTTGATATTCTATCCCTCACTGCTAAAACTAACCTACCCTTAAAATTATAGACTGTTCATGTCTTTGTCAGTGGGCAAATGTACAAAATCAGGAAGGGATCAAATACTTATTTCCCCCACTGTAAAATTCTGACTCACTTGAATTTTGATGTAGTAAATTACAAATTAAAATATCTGTGAACATTTTGAAAAACTTGCTTGAGCCATATACAAAGTAGACATGCTAAACAACTTACAAAAACTAGAGTTTGTTTACATAGAATGTGTGGAGAGAAGTATGAGTTTGAACAAGTTGAAGCTAAGTGTATGTACATTCCCACACAGATTGCTAACCTGTGCACTGTGTCAACCAGAGCAATACTGTCAAAGTTCCCTAACAACTTTTATCCAACTGTTAAGGTCCAGTCACACTAAGCAACTTACCAGCGATCCCAACAACGATAGGGATCGCTGGTAAGTTGCTAGGAGGTTGCTGGTGAGATGTCACACTGCGACGCTCCAGCGATCCCACCAGCAACCTGACCTGGCAGGGATCGCTGGAGCGTCGCTACACGAGTTGCTGGTGAGCTCACCAGCAACCAGTGACCAGCCCCCAGCGCCGTGTGGAAGATGCTGCGCTTGGTAACTAAGGTAAATATCGGGTAACCAACCCGATATTTACCTTGGTTACCAGCGCACGGAACTACACGTGCAGAGAGCAGGGAGCAGCGCACACTGAGCGCTGGCTCCCTGCTCTCCTAGTTACAGCACACATCGGGTTAATTACCCGATGTGTGCTGCAGCTACATGTGCACAGAGCAGGGAGCAGCGCACAATGCTTAGCGCTGGCTCCCTGCTCTCCTAGCTACAGCACACATCGGGTTAATTAACCCGATGTGTCCTGCAGCTACATGTGCACAGAGCAGGAGCCGGCACTGACAGTGAGAGCGGCGGAGGCTGGTAACAAAGGTAAATATCGGGTAACCAAGGACAGGGCTTCTTGGTTACCCGATGTTTACTGTGGTTACCAGCCTCCGCAGAAGCCGGCTCCTGCTGCCTGCACATTTAGTTGTTGCTGTCTCGCTGTCACACACAGCGATCTGTGCTTCACAGCAGGAGAGCAACAACTAAAAAATGGCCCAGGACATTCAGCAACAACCAACGACCTCACAGCAGGGGCCAGGTTGTTGCTGGATGTCACACACAGCAACATCGCTAGCAACGTCACAAAAGTTGTTCGTTAGTAGCGATGTTGCTAGCGATGTTGCTTAGTGTGACGGGGCCTTTAAGCGATAACATACTTTAGTTATCACAAGTGGTTCAGTGGTTAGCATTTTTTGCAGCGCTAGGATCAAATCCCATCAAGGACAACATTTGCAAGGAGTTTGTATGTTCTCCCCATGTTTGCGTGGGTTTCTTTCTGGTTCCGCACACACTCCAAAGACTTTAGTTATCACAAGTGGTTCAGTGGTTGGCATTATTTGCATGGCTGGGGTCCTGGGATCAAATTCCACTAAGGACAACATTTGCAAAGGAGTTTGTATGTTCTTCCCATGTTTGTGTGGGTTTCCATAGGGTTCCTCACACACTTCAAAGACATACTGATATGGAACTTAGATTGAGAGGGGCACTAATATTGATGTCAGTAAAACATGGTAAAAGGTAATGGAGCGAAATGAATGATTAAAATACTGTGCCATTCTCCGTGCATCTGAGCTGGGCACAAATGATCAACAATGAATAAAGTTGCAAATAGGAAATTGTAAATTGAAGAATTTCTAAATGTACATCTGTAAAATCTAGAAAAAGGATTTTGGAGACTGTTTTTAGATTGAGTTCATAGTGTCAAGTATATTGTAACATGTAAAGAATATAAATAACATTGCATCTGTCATATGCATCCAATGACATGCATATATTCCTTTTAAGTTGCATACTTTCATTCTGAACATTTATTTGGTGTGTTTTTGAACATTGTTGTCTTATACTCTCTCTATAGTCTACTTTAGCATGGGCAAGAGCTTCTGCAATGTGTCTGAACTTCAACTGCATGCTGATTATTCTGCCAATATGTCGTAATGTTGTGTCCTTGCTCAGAGGATCTTCTGCAGTAAGTAAAATATAACCATAGCGAGATTGAATTTGCTTTTTTACTTAGCACACTACACAGTAATGACCAAATGATTCCACGTTTTCATCTAGTGTTCAAGGGGAGATCTGAGAAGGCTGCTTGACAAAAACATCACATTTCATAGGTTTGTTGGCTATATGATCACACTTCATGCAGGTAAGGTTTTTGCAATAACCAAGAAAAAAAAATATTATTTTAATTACATACTGCATTATATGAAATATAATATATGTTGTGTAATGCACCATGCTCACTTTTCTAGTTCTTGACAGTTAATATAATATAATCTGCAATGCTCCTGCCAACCCCAACAATATTCCGACATACCACAATATTAGTTAGAAAGATCTATAAGGATCATTGGGATCTCTTAGAATATTATTCATGATCTATATAATTTCTCTGCTAATAGAAGCTGTGAAAGTAGAGTGAATAGAAGGTCTAATGAATTTACACTGGTGGGTTGGCCGGTTTTCTCACTATTAGTGATGGGTGGACTCGGACTATAAATTCTGGATCTGCATGGTTTCAAACTAAGCAAAGTGCCAGACCCGGGCCTGGGATTCTGGGTGTTGATCCGGCAACTCGGGAAATAAAAAAAAAAATAAAGGAAAAATAAAGAAAATAAGAATGAAGCAAGTGCTTAATAATAACTGAAGCTCCATAGCGGTTATACACTGCTCCAGCACTCGCCCATTCAGTTCTGGACCACTTATTAGTCTCATGCATATGCACTGCTTTTCCCGCCGACTGGCGTCTGTGATCGGTTCCAGTCAAATGCTCTCCTAACCTGTGTGACAGCGTTTGCCTTCAACTAATCACAAGTGCTGTCTGCCGGTCTATATTGTACCGTAAAAATAAATAAATAAAATATTTGGCGTAGGGTCCCCCCATATTATGATACTACCACAGATAATAACGATCATTCCTACAGCAGCGCAGAAATAGTTCCACCTTTATTCAGTTCCTGATCTATACCAGCACGGATAAAGCATACGGCTGTAGGCTACAGCCCCCAGCCATTCACTTATCTTGGCTGTGTATTAAAATAAGAGGAAACACATGCGACTTTTTTTAAAAAAATATTTAAACAAATTATTTAAAAAAAACCAGTGTGCAGTCCCCTCAATTTTGATACCCAGCCATGATAAAGTACGACAGCTGGGTGCTGTTATTCTCAGGCTGGGGAGACCCATGCTTATTGGGCCGCCCCATCAGCCTCAAAATAGCAGACTGCATCCAGCTTGCAGCCAGTAATGTGGAGTCTATGAGATAAAGGATTTTTTTGGTGTTTGTGTTTATTTACCTTCACTAACAGATTAGTAATAGGGGGTCTCATAGATGCCTCCCATTACTAATCTAGGGTTTAGTGGAAGCTGTGAGCTGCAATTAACCCCTTATTACCCCTATTGCCACTGCACCAGGCAGTCCGAAAGAGCCAGGTTAAGTGCTGGGATTGTCGCAGGCTGCTATTTTTAGGCTAGGGGCCCAATAATCATGGGTCTACTTTCCCCTAGAGCTGGCAGCTGACACTGTTGGCTTGTCAACATGGCTGCTCAGCTAAGGTGAACACTGTGGAGTTTTTGGACCCCCTGCCTCCCTAGCTTGAGATACAGACAACTTTCAGATTGCTTCTTTCATTGACTTTCCATTGAAAATATAAAAAAATAGTTTTTTAATATTAGATCCATGTTTTTTTTCATGTTAGGGAGAGAGGGTGTAGAGTTAAATTCAATAAACAACAAAGAAATTTACCATTTTGCATTCCTGTTGTACTAGCCTAATTTAGCAACTGTACACACCACAGCAATATTCCCAGTTGTTGCTGTTTCTTCCTGTCTTGTATTCTTATCAAACAATATAGCATTCTTGGTTTTTATTGGGGGCGGAGGAGAAATTGTGTTTAAAATGTGAAAAAAAAAATTATACACACAGCTTCTTTTTGGCATTCCTGTTTTACTACTCCATTTTACCAACTGTATGCTCCACAACAGTACTACAATGGTGCAGGCTAGTGCTATATCTTCCTGTTTGTGAGTGTGCCTACTAACCAACATATCATTCTTGGTTGTGGCTATCTGTCAAAATAGCATTAAAATATACAAAAGAAATTATTCACACATTTTACTTTAAGGGGTACTTTGCACACTACGACATCGCAGGTGCGATGTCGGTGGGGTCAAATTGAAAGTGACGCCCTTCCGGCATCGCAGGCGACATCGTAGTGTGTAAAGCCTAGATGATACGATTAATGAGCGCAAAAGTGTCGTAATCGTATCATCGGTGTAGCGTCGGCGTAATCCATAATTACGCTGACGCGATGGTCCGATGTTGTTCCTCGCTCCAGCAGCAGCACACATCGCTGTGTGTGAAGCTGCAGGAGCGAGGAACATCTCCTACTGGAGTCACCGCGGCTCCCGTAGGATATGCGGAAGGGAGAAGGTGGGCGGGATGTTTATATCCCGCTCATCTCTGCCCCTCCGCTCCTATTGGTCGCCTGCCGTGTGACGTCACAGTGACGCCGTTCGACCCGCTCCCTTAACAAGGAGGCGGGTTGTTGGCCAGAGAGACGTCCCAGGACAGGTGAGTCAATGTGAAGCTGCCGTAGCGATAATGTTCGCTACGGCAGCTATCACAAGGATATCGCAGCTGAGACGGGGGCGAGGACTATCGCGCTCGGCATCGCAGCATCGACTTGCGATGTCGCAGCGTGCAAAGTACCCCTTAGTCCATTCTAGCAATCATACAACCCACAACATTCCTTAGAATTGCTGCTGCATCTTCTGTTACGTACATATATTTACCAACCAATGAAGCATTCTTGGCTATTGTATTTCATGTAAAGAATGTACAATAGTATTTAAATATGAAGAAAAAAGTAATACACCTATTTTAACCTTTGAATACTTGTTTTACTAGTATAGTTTGTCAACTATTCTCCGTATAACTATACTGTGGACTGCTGGAAGCCATGTACCTCCCCGGCATTCATGTTACACTCTCCTTTTTGGCCAGTGGAATTTAATTTGCTTTACAAACAAGCTAAAGACAAATAACACTGCATTTACATTTGCAGGTCTATTTTGGCACACTTGTTTAAGTTTGGCAATTTGAGACACATACACACTACACCAATGTCATGGATTGTTGTTGTTGCAGCTGCCTTTTTGGATATCACATTTTTGGTTGCTTCCATATTTTTTCCGATTTGGATGTATGGTTAAACCTTATTGTTAGCTTTGCAAAATGCATAATTAACAGAAAAGCCATACTGGCAACATATATGGTAGTGTGAGAGGAAAAAATGCAAACACAATGGCAAAAAATGTTTGAGCCACAATCAGGTAAAAGTAGTAAACACAGGTCACAGTTGCACTTGTTTGCCTCTGGTTAGTGTATTAGGCTATGTGCCCACGATCAGGACTCACTGGCTCCTGAATACAGCAAGTCCTGAGCTGCAGGGCTGCTTGTCTCCTCCGCAGGAGAATGCAGGACATCGGAACTGTTTGTACCCACTATCAGGATTCAGTGCGCTGCAGTTTCCTATCTGGGTTCTCCCTACGGAGGACGCATGTGATTCCGCAGAACACAATTCACATGCTGCAGTCTGGAAAGACCCACTGCAGGTCAGTGTTTGCTGATTTCTAGAAATCCATCCACTGTGCTTGTACTGTACAACACAGCATTTTGGACACAGCTGAAACACGCTGCATCCAAAATGCAGCAAACACTGATCGGGGGCACGCACCATTAGTGGGGTGGAAGTGGAGGGTGTAATGAAATATTTGACACATCACTCATCTCCATTGCAGCAGTCAGTTTGAGTCAGTTCCATACAGTACACCTCTTCTGCCACACAAAAATCCCAATCTTTTACACACCAGACCTTCATTTCTGCCAATAACACTTGTATTCGCCAGCCCCTTAGTTGACTAAATAAGCCCAGAGGGCAAGGACATTTTTAACAAAACAGCTTTTACCAGTTGAGTTATTGGATAAGAGGAAATATGTGACCAGTCGGGGCAAATCTAGAAGTATGAATCAAGCCAATAGTCGCCATTTCTCTGTACCAAAAGTGTCCATCAAAATGTTAAAAAATATGAAAGAAATACTTATTCTCACTTTGCTGATCTCCTCTTTCGCCCCACTCCTCACTGTCACCTTTTAAGTCTTTGCCTTTCCAATCGCCCCTTCTCACACTTAAATCTCCTGGCAAGTACTGCATCTTCATCGTCATCTTGCTATGAATATAAACACTCTCACACATGAGTAACGGAAAAGGAACAACTACAGGAAGAGCATGTGCACGCACCCAAATGATCCCTGAGTAGAGCAAAATAGAGGAAAAGCGATCAAATGTCCATGTCATGTATCAACATATCAAAATTTATTCAAATATAACAAACAAGACTAAGGCGGGTTTTGCACATTACGACATAGCAAGCCGATGCTGCGATGTCGAGTGTGATAGTCCCCACCCCCGTCACAGTTACGATATCTTGTGATAGCTGGCGTAGCGAACATTATCGCTACGCCAGCTTCACATGCACTCACCTGCCCTGCGACCGTTGCTCTGGCCGGCGACCCGCCTCCTTCCTAAGGGGGCGGGTCGTGCGGCGTCATAGCGACGTCACACGGCAGGTGGCCAATAGTGGCGGAGGGGCGGAGATGAGCAGGATGTAAACATCCCGCCCACCTCCTTCCTTCTCATTGCAGCCGGGAGGCAGGTAGGAGATGTTCCTCGCTCCTGCGGCTTCACACGCAGCGATGTGTGCTGCTGCAGGAACGAGGAACTACATCGTACCTGTCTCTGCACCGGCATTATGGAAATGTCGGAGAATACACCGATGATACGATAACGACGCTTTTGCGCTCATTAATCGTATCATCTAGGATTTACACACTACGATGTCGAAAGTGACGCCGGATGTGTGTCACTTTCAATTTGACCCCACCGACATCGCACGTGCGATGTTGCAACGTGCAAAGCCGCCCTAAGTGAATAGATAAAACTATGCAGAAAGAGAGGATCCAGACAGCATTTCCAACTATTCAAGTACAAACAGTAAAGGAAATTCACTACCACATAATGTCCAATAACCAGGATATTGATGTAAGTGATCTAGCACAAGAGGAGAAAAACCCTTAGGTGGCACCATCCATATTGAGGCAATGATTAACCTGCCACTTATGCCATGCTACACATCTCACATACATATGTATATAACCTCAACAAATAGAAAGGTAAAATACAGATACATGATACAAAATACATAATATATCTATAGATAGAGGCACGTGTGGTATATCCAATGGGAATGGTATCCACGCCCAGCACGCGTTTCAGCTGTGCGCCTTCATCAGGGGGCATTAACCAATGCAGGAAGAGGAAGTTTAAAATAGGGCCCTAACCAATTGGATCATGACAGGACCTTTGGCGATGCATGCGGTGCCATGTTTCAATGCGATGCTCGCCGGCCACAGTGTCATGAGTCAGGTGACGTCAGATCACAGTCAGGAGATCCAGCGACAACCTGAACATAAAGATACAGAGTGCTGATGAGGACCTAGAGGACAACAGCACACGTGTGAGATCGCTAGAAACCCACATATATGGATACATAAGAGGATGCACTAGATTACATATAACTTGCAAGATATTCAGAAAAACCAGAAATTTATATACACTATCTAAAAAGACACATATGCATGTTTTTCTCACTATCTGATATGAAATCAGAATAAACTTTTCCCGTTTTAGGCTAACCAAATTATTTATATTTGCAAATGTAAGAATATTGAGAGAATGTTTTAAGTCATTTTTATTACGTTTTGTAAAATCAAAAGTTTACATACATTTCATTAATATTTGGTGCCATTGCCCTTGGGTCAAATATTTTAGATATCTTTCCACAAGCTTCTCACAATAGTTGGTAGGAATTTTAGCCCATTCCTCCTGACAGAACTGGTGTAACTGAGCCATATTTGTAGGTCACCTTACTTGTACCTGCCTTTTCAGAATTGCCCATAAATTTTCAATAAGATTAAGATCAGGGCTCTATGATGGCCACTCCAAAACATTGACTTTGTTATTCTTAAATCACTTTGTAACCAGTTGTAAGGTTTTGGGGTTTTCCATGGAACATGTTGTGACATCTTGCCCTCGTCCAAGATGGAGTCTGGTGCCTCATCTTGCCCTTGAACTTCCTGTCAGCCCTGCTTATAAGTCACGGTCTGTGATTTATTTCTTGCCTGAGTATTTTGTGCCAGCTTGCTTCTGGACTTCCTGCTGCTGCTTGTTAGCTCTGTGCTCTGCTTCATTTCTGCTCAGCTGCCTCAAGTCTACCATGCATTACCCTGATCCTGGCTGTAGTTCCCTCCCTTCAAAACTTCTAGGAGAAGAGCTCTATTATTTCTGAACTTTCTTGGTTTGTAAAATCTTAGATTCTCTGTTTAGTGATCAGGGTACTAAATCCAGGGCTCAATCAGTGCGGGCTGTGTGTTGGACTTGTCCAGGACTTTGTCAGCCCTAAGGAGTACACTGAAACCATCTGTTTGCTGCACATTTCCCTGCATATTACTGTATTTCTGGAGATTCACATATTAGTGCTGATCGCACTCTTGCTATTATTTCTGCACATTCACATATTAGTGCTGGTTGCACTTGCAGTTAATTTTTTCATTTGCTTTCTGTTCATCTCTGTTTCATAAACTGTTTATTTGCCAATAAAGAGTATTTACCTAACCCTAGTCTCAGTTTTATTATATTCCACACTATCAGATTCCAGAGTATCTACATAATTCTTACACCAGTTTGGAAGTATGCTTCGGGTCATTGTCCATTTGGAAGACCAATTTCCACCCAAGCTTTAAGTTCCTGGCTGATGTCTTGAGATGTTGTTTCAGTACTACCACATAATCTTCTTTCCTTATGAGGCCATCTATTTTGTGAAATGCACCAGTCTCCCCTGCAGGAAAACAACTCCACAACATGATGCTGCCACCCCTGTGTTTCACAGTTGGGATGGTATTCTTAGGCTTCAAAGCATCTCTCTTTTTCCTCCAAACATAACGATGGTCATTATGGCCAAACAGTTCAATTTTAGTTTTGTCACACCACCAGACATGTCTCCAAAATGTAAGGTCATTGTTCCTGTGTGCATTTGCAAACAATCTGACTTTTTTCTGTTTTTATTGGAGTAATGGCTTCTTCCTGGCAGAGTAGCCTTGCAGCCCATATTGATATAGTACTCGTTTCCCTGCTGATAATGACACAATCTTACCAGCTTCCGCCAGCATCTTCACAAGGTCTTTTGCTTTTGTTTTTGGGTTAATATGCACATGTCTGACCAAAGTACGTTCATCTCTGGTACACAGAACCAGTCTACTTCCTGAGCAGTATGATAGCTCGACATTCCCATCTTGTTTGTACTTACATATAATTGTTTGTACACATGAACGAGGCACCTTCAGGTATCTCCAAATTGCACCCAAGGATAAACCAGACTTGTGGAAGTCCACAATTCTCTTCCTGAGATGTTGGCTGATTTCTTTTGACTCTTCGTGATGTTACAGAAAGAAGCAGTGTGTTTCAGGTGTGCATTAAAACAGATCCACAGGTGTGTCTCTAATTAACTCAGATGTTGCCAATAAACCTATAAGAAGCTTCCAAAGATTTGACATCATATGAGCTGTCCCATATTATTTAAAGGCATAGTACTCTTAAGCGGGCTTTACACGCTACGATATTTCTAACAATTGCTAGCAGCGATATCATACGAAAAAGCACCCGTCCCCTTCGTGCATGCGATATCATGTGATCGCTGCCGCAGCGAACATTATCGGTACAGCAGCGTCACACGCACTTACCTGGTCGACGTCGTCGCTGTGACTGCCAAACAATCCGTCCCTCAAGGGGGAGGTGCGTTCGGCGTCACAGCGACGTCACCGCTACGTCACTAAGCGGCCGGCCAATCAATGCAGAGGAGCGTAGATGAGCGGGACGAACATCCCGCCCACCTCCTTCCTTCCTCATTGCCGGTGGATGCAGGTAAGGTGAGGTTCCTCGCTCCTGCGGTGTCACACACAGCGATGTGTGCTGCCGCAGGAACGACGAACAACATCTATAAACAACCATTAACAATTTTTTGTTTTATGACGACCTCTCCATGGTGAACGATTTTTACCACTTTGGAGGATGTTTAAGGTCGCTGGTAAGTGTTATACGCTGCGATACCGTTAATGACGCCGGATGTGCGTCACTAACGACGTGACCCCGTCGATAAAACATTAACGATATCGTAGCGTGTAAAGCCCTGTTTAGGGTTTGTAAACTTTTGACTTTGCAGAAAGTAATAAAAATGCCTTAAAACATTCCCCCTCTCATTATTCTGGCATTTGACAAATATAAATAATTTTGGTAATCCTAATTGACCTAAAATGGGAAAGGTTTAATACATCTTTCTTAATCCACACTACTGATACATAGAAGACAAACTACTATAAATAATATAGAATAAATAACAATATCCTCTCCTTACTTTACAATAATGTGATACTATATGCAATATATACTGTACATCTAAGACCACGTTTTGCCAGTAAAGATACAGTTTGAAGAAGGTACATATGGTGCTCAATGCAACTCGTGCATAAAGGTAAACAGCATCTCCACAAAAATGGGTCCTAGACATGGTTGGACAAGTGAAAGCCTATATATAAACATAAAAAGACATACATATAAATACCACAAAGATCAATATAAAATCCACAGTTAAAACCCCAAGACGAAACCAATATTACAAATTTGTAAATCAATACCGCTTTACAGAAAAAAGACAAAACTCATGTCTTCATTGAGACCAGATGGATACAAAGTGTTAAGTGTATTTATCCACCTGGTCTCAAGGTGGGCAAGACCAAATGATCTCTGTACAGACTAAAAAGACCCTAGGCACAGAAATAAAAACACCATCTTGGACCTGACTCTCTAAAAGGCAGTCAAGGAGTTTCTCATACTTCCTGAAGGACCACAGGGAAGGCCACAACACACTGTCTGAGTAAGAAAACTAACACATGTTCACATAATGTGAAAGGTATAGGTGATGGGAAGGAAGACAACTGACTCACAGCAATACAACTGGTGTTTACCCAATAGTAAATTTCTAAGCTTAAGGGCAGGGACTAGTAGAAACAAGTCCACCTAGAGGTATAGCCAGCAAGAAAGTTCAGTGAAAGGTGAACATATGTAACGCAACCCAAAATGTGATAGGGCACACCAGAACAGGAAAATGAGAAATCGTTGAAGAGAAGCGAACCAAGAAGTGAGAACAAAGACAATAGTCCAGCAGAATCAGGAACCAACCATGCAACAACAGGTCACCAGACTGAATCCCCCAACTGAGTTGTGACACATCTACTGCTTGTTGTACTTACAGTCTTTATACTCCTCAGGTTTTGTGGACCCACAGAAACACTGGCTGGGCTTACTCTGAAGGGGCATAACTAAGTGACTACCTAGTTTTCACTAGAGCCTCTGGGTGTGAGGATAACCTGAGCCACAGGTAGTTGCCAGGTACCATTCACAGGGCAGCCCTTGGGCCTGCAGCAACTGGCCAATGGGTAAAGGCAGGCGCGCAAAGTACAGAGGCCACAAGCAGAGATGTAGTGAAGAAAATCAAAGTTGGGACAGGCAGCACTGGTTCAGGAAACTTAGCTGGGATCAGGAGAAGAGAGATCAGAGTAAATGGGAGGCAAGCATGGTCGATATCAGGAGAGTGAAACAAAGATGCTTTTAGATAGAGCACAAAAGGAACTGACAGATACCTTTACTCAGGCAAATGTGGGGTGGGAGGAGCTGTCTAATATAGCACCAGTAGACTGGGATGGGCTAGGGAAGCAAGGCTCTGCAGCACATAGTGAATACAAATTACTGCAGAGTCTGGTCATGTCATCCTAAAGCCGGAGGAAACTTACCAGCAACATGCGGATGCAGCAGAGCTGGGAGAGTTGCATGAGACTACTCAGAGAAGATCAGGCTTAGAGAGGAGCAGTACAGCGACTGTTGTGAATAGGACAACACCAACAAACTGCACAAGTGACAGTCATGATAGTAAATGAACCAAGGTACTAATGAGCAAACTTATAGGAAGGCACCTTCAGGAGAATGTTATGGGAAGGCAACTAGACCTTATCCCCAGGTTGGTAAAAAAAAGAATAATAACTGGCATTGTTGAACAAAATCAATGAATAAAAGCAATGAAATGTTCAGGAAACATTTTAAATCAATTTTATCGGGTAAGGTGTCACATTGCTTAATCAAGCATATTCATGAGCAGCACTTGGCAAATCCAGAGGTGTTAACCTTTGCTGGCCTGGAAAGAGCATCTCTTCTGTCACAGGGAGGAGTGTTATGATTAATGGACCGAGAAGGATCAGAAAAAGGACAAAAACTCGGAAACCCCAAACTAACCAGAGTGGCTGGAACCTCAACGGATTGCAGACCTAATACTGACACACAACTAGAAGTAGCCGTGGGTCGTTCCTACGATGACCTGGTCGCCTCAACACAGACAGAGAGAGAAATATTAGAAAAGCTAATCTGCCTCGGAGCAGTCCCCAAAGATATAGATCGCCCCCCACATGTAAAGACTACGGTGACATAGGAAAACACAATACTTAGCTAGAGAAGAGATTCAGCAAAGATAAGGCCCAAACTATCTGCATAGGAAAGGATGGGAAAGAGCACTGACTGCAGCCGAAAAAAACCCTAGTAAATAACAGTACACCTGAGATGGAAAAATACTGAACCTACACAGGCTCTCCCCCACTATATCAGTACTCTGGTGTTACTGGGATCCAAGAAAAACACTGATAAAGAGGAGGGACTGAATTTATTCTTTGTAGGTGGGAAAACTTACAAAATCGGCAGTGTATCAAGTACTTATTTTCCACACTGTATATGGTTAATGAGGTTTGGCATAAAAGGTCTGTCTGTGCTGTTAAGTATGAAAAAGACTTTTGGTTACCACCAATAACAATCTGTTTACCCGCAGCCATATATATTGAGGTTACTTGGATATTACTATGTATGTATTTATATTAAAGAGCTTGAAATGGGTTCAGTAGAGTTCTATGAGACCTCAAAGTGTTATACATGTCTTTGGAGGGCAGTTAGAGGTTTTGCAGTGTTGTGAATCAATGGCAAATCAATATTTCAGAAAACTGTGTAGAACTCGGGGAATTAAAATTGCAAAAGATTTTATTATCTCTAATGAATACCAATTTATATTTCAGGTTGTCTGGTATATACTAAATAGGTGAGGCAAAATGTATTAGGTACACATTGAAGTTACATATTGAGGATTATGCGTTAATGCTGAAATAAAGAACTGAGTGAAAAATATCAATTCATAAAATACATCTTTCGCTAAGGAGCTCGAAAGGAGCCTTATTTTACCCTGGTAAAAGTAACCACTGCAGCTTTTCAAGCATTGTTTCATATAATCGGCTTCTTCTGAATTTAAAATATACAAAGCCTACTTTATTAGCATCAGCCATTATCTTGCTGCGTCAATAACAGGTTTTTCTAATAGAGGTGAGCAACCTTGAAAGAAGTGCATTTAGATCTGTGTTTACATGCCAACCTTTAATTTCTCATCGGTTCTCACACTACTTCAAATGCAAACTTTAATTGCTAAAATTGGAAAGGATGTAATTAGAGCCCGTTGGAGGCAGAGCATGTTCAAAGAGGAATACACTACAATGTTATCTGTAATCAAGAGCACAATTGAAAATCCACTCAAGGGATCTGTGCTTATGCTGGCTTTTCGTCTTCACACATGCCTGTGTTTAATGAATACAGCTTTGCTGTCAGCATCCCATTACTAAAGCATCCGTGCAGACATACATCAACATTTTTCATTTTCACACTTGCCTGGGTTAATTAATATAAGTTCCCTTCAGATACATCCTTCCTATAATGTGATGTTTGTGGTCCTAAATCTTGTATATGAAAGTCATTAAGAGAGAATGTTCTGTCAGTCAGGCTCCACATAACTGTTCTCACACTTGTTTCCACACCTGAAGAAGGTACCTTTAATATTAGGATGAAAATAATTAAAACATTACTCATTTTAAGTGCATTTTTTAAATATAAAATCAGTTATGTTTATAATTTTATCTCTACAGTGACATTTCATGATCTCATAAATTGTGTTTTTATTTTTCTGAAATAAAGCAAATCACCAACAGTGGTTGCAATCAGAAACCAGTTAGAGTTGAGCGAGTACCAAACTATTAGTACTCGCTATCCTCCTAACGTGTACTGTCAAATACTCGCGTATTCATCCTGAATAGCGTGTGCAATGCAAGTCAATGGGGAATACTCTAATGCTGTACTATTCATGTGAGTAGCGAATAGTGCGGAATTTGAGTTACTTGTTAAATTGCGAGTATTCCCCATTGACTTGCATTGCACACGCTATTCGGAGCAAATACGCAAGTATTAGAAAGTACACATTATGAGTATAGCGAGTACAAATTGTTAGGTACTTGCTCAACTCTAAAACCAGTTTCTATGTCTGCGGACTCACAAACGTCTTTGTAACATCAGACAGTAGCATGAATGTTAGCTCTCAATTCACAGGCTTAGTTATAAAAGTTTTAAATATGAGCTGACAATAGCACCAGACAAAGCTTTTCTCCAAATTCCCAAATATTATATTTCATTTATATAGGGAATATACATCTGGTAGAGTATGCATATAGGTATTGATTTGTAGATGGGGTTTTTTTTACATGTGTTAAGGTAGCCATACACATTGAAGGGAGTTGGGGAGTATACAGAGGTTTCAGGCAGTATTTTACTGTTTCCATTAAAAACACATGGAAATTTGACGAAATTTGCTTTTTGGGCCCAAATTTAATTTGTGCCTATTCTGTCACACAAACACTCTTCAAATCCTGAAGGCTCCATGGGCTCCATCAATGAACTCTTAGCTTTAGTTCTAAATTTCTATTGTATTCAGGTCAGGTAATTAGCTGGGCCATTATAGCAGCTTGATTATCTTTCTCTGAAACCAATTAATCCCTTCACGATCGGCCGATTTTTCACTTTCCGTTTTGTTTTTTCGCCATTCTTTTTCTGAGAGACGTAACTTTTTTATTTTTCAGTCAATGTGGTCATGTGAGGGCTCATTTTTTGCGGAACGAGCTGTACTTTTAAATTAAACCATCAGTTTTACTATATAGTGTACTAGAAAACGGCAAAAAAAATCCAAATGCAGAAAAATTGATAGCACTATGGTTTTAGAGATATTTTATTCACTGTGTTCACTATATGGTAAAAACTGATGTGTGGGTGTGATGCCTCAGGTCAGTGCGAGTTCGTAGACACCAAACATGTATAGGCTTACTTTTATATAAGGGGTTAAAAAAAAATCGGAAGTTTGTCCAAAAAAAGTGGCGCACGTTTTACGCCATATTCCGTGACCCGTAGCGTTCTCATTTATCGGGATCTATGATTTTTTTAACCCTTTAATTATCAATGGGGCGAATGGGGGGTGATTTGAACTTTTAGGTTTTTTTGTTTTTTTTAATTTTTTAAAACTTTTTTTCACTTTTTTTTTTTATTTTACTAGTCCCCCTAGGGGGCTATTGTGATCAGCATTCCGATCGCTCTGCAGTGTCTGCTGATCACAGCTACAAGGCTGTAAACAGCAGATACGCTCTCTTTCTCTTTTGCTGTGCCGCTGGCACAGCGAAAGTGAAAGCAAGTCAGGTGTAGTACACGAGTCATCACATGACCCTGTGCTACCATGACAACTATCGGAAGTCATGTGATCGCGTCACGTGACTTCCGGTAGCGGGCGGTAAGTAAATGTTTACCGCGATCGCGCTTATAATGGCGCTGTCACATATTGACAGCGCCATATAAGGGGTTAAACGGCACGAGCAGATAACGATTCTGCTCGTGCCTAGCAGGCACACATCTCAGCTGTGAAAATCAGCTGAGATGTGTGCCGATCGCAGCATGATGCTGCCGGCAGACCGCGGGCAGTAACATTATGACCGCAAGGACGTAATTTTACGGCCCGCGGTCATTAAGGGGTTAAGAGTTTCATTGGCTGTGTGTTTGGGATCATTGCCTTGCTAAAATGTCCACCCTCATTTCATCTATCTCATTCTGGTAGATGGCAGAATATTTTTATCAAGAAAGTCTCAGTATATGTGTACTTTCATCCTTTACTTCAATTATATGAAGCTTGCCAGTGCCTTATGCTGAAAAACAGCCCCACACCATAATGTTCCCACCTCCTTCAATGTTGGTATGGTGCCTCCAAACATGGTGTGCATTATGGCATTCAAAGAGTTTTTTCTGACTAGTCTATATTCTCCCAGTATTTCGCAGGCATGTCTAAATGTTGTTGAGCAAACTTTAAAAGTGCTTGAACATGTTTTTTGTTCAGCAATGGAATCTTGCCTAGTAAGCGTGCATATAAGCCATGGCAGTTGAGTGCATTACTTATTGGTTTCTTAGAAACAATTGTACGAGCTTATTCCAGGTTTATCTATAGCCCTCCATAGGTAGTGCTTGGCTCGTGGACAACTTTTCTTATTTATAGTTTTATACTTTCATAGTTTTAACGATTTCGATTACAGTCCTCTCATATGACTATTCAAATTAGTGACGATACCGCACCATCTCAATATTATATTCAATACCAAAAGGATAAGGCAAAAAGTGCACTGTTTCTAAAAAATATATTTTTTATTAATTATTATTAAAACAACTAATCACATCAGTATTTTACAATTGGAAAAACAAGGGTTCCAGAATGGTTCTCAGGAGCTCAGGTATACAGTATATGAATAGGAATAATAATCTCTTTCATAAGCAGCACATACAATAATAATACTATTTCAATTTCATTAACAATTAATAAAGTCTTTACACATATAAGTTCAATAATCATATGTCATTAACTCTAGAAAAACAACAACTGATAGTTTGAATATATCTACTGTTATTAAGGTGGATTAATATTACTGATTAAATTGTTAAAGAAAAATTAATTAACAATTGAGCAAATAGCTGCCCAAAAAAAATTAGTTGAAAAAAAATCAGTAGGAGTGTTATTAATATTGCAACCAGTTCCCTATATATGGATGTAAGACAATTATGTATTATGTGTAATGGTATTGTAATATCCTGTAAAAAATATATATAAAGCTTTTATGTATAAAAAAAATCTTTAGGAGTATAATATTGCTGGATATACCAACTAATTCACTATACTGAGTGCCGGCAAAGGAATTTAGACCAAACAAATATCTGGTTGAAACCCTATTCAGTGAGAACAGGTGCACAAGAGCAGTGGTTTATTTTTTTACAAGCTTTTTATAGAGAACAGGAATGGGTTAATCTTTTAGTAAAATTCCTATGTATGCCATTTGCTATATTACAAAATATGCAAAAAGTCTGTGACGTATATCTATTTTGGAACTCCCTCCGCAGCGCCTCCTATTTGTCGACTTCATCTCTGGCAATGTCTCTGGCACGTAACATCTTCAGCCTTGAATTTGGACTTGCATAGATAGCCAGTCTTTCTTATCACATCTGCATTCCGTTGCTTTGTATCAGTCTGGTTGCTTTCTATCAGTCTGCAGCTGGTGACCTTGGTACGCATACTTTTCCTGATATGTAGCAGTAATCCGTAAATAAACTGAAATATATATCAGATATCAGCTGCAGGCTAAGGGTACCTTCACATTTTAGCGATGCAGCAGCGATCCGACCAGCGATCTGACCTGGTCAGGATCGCTGCTGCATCGCTACATGGTCGCTGGTGAGCTGTCAAACAGGCAGATCTCACCAGTGACCAGCCCCCAGCCAGCAGCGACGTGCAAGCGACGCTGCGCTTGCACGGAGCCGGCGTCTAGAAGCTGCGGACACTGGTAACTAAGGTAAACATCGGGTATGGTTACCCGATGTTTACATTAGTTACCAGCACACACCGCTTAGCTTTGCTCTCCTAGCTACAGTACACATCGGGTTAATTAACCCGATGTGTAATGCAGCTACATGTGCAGAGAGCAGGGAGCCGCGCACACTGCTTAGCGCTGGCTCCTTGCTCTCCTAGCTACAGTACACATCGGGTAAATTAACCCAATGTGTAATGCAGCTACATGTGCAGAGAGCAGGGAGCCGCGCACACTGCTTAGCGCTGGCTCCTTGCTCTCCTAGCTACAGTACACATCGGGTAAATTAACCCAATGTGTAATGCAGCTACATGTGCAGAGAGCCGGAGCCGGCAGCACAGGCAGCGTGAGAGCTGCGGAGGCTGGTAACTAAGGTAAATATCGGGTAACCACCTTGGTTACCCGATGTTTATCTTGGTTACAGCTTACCGCAGCTGCCAGATGCCGGCTCCTGCTCCCCTGCTCGCTTCATTTGTCGCTCTCTCGCTGTCACACACAGCGATCTGTGTGTCACAGCGGGAGAGCGCCTTTGAAGAAAACGAACCAGGGCTGTGTGTAACGAGCAGCGATCTCGCAGCAGGGGCCAGATCGCTGCTCAGTGTCACACACAGTGAGATCGCTAATGAGGTCACTGCTGCGTCACAAAAAACGTGACTCAGCAGAGATCTCGTCAGCGAGCTCGCTGTGTGTGAAGCACCCCTAAAACTCCATATTGCTCCTCATATACAAAAGAAAACTTGGTTATAGAAAGGAATATAGTGGTTATATATAAATAAAATCTAAAGAAACATTATAATTAAAAATATATATTTATTCTACTCTCACAGAAGAAAAGCATATAGAAAAATATTTTGTATTCTCACAGTCCCCCCTAAAATACATTTCTATGTGATTCCCTAAGTCTATCCCTGTTAATTCCCTGCACTGTCATTATTTTCCTATGGTATCAATATAAACATGGCGGTCTAAACTTCCCTTGATCTCTACTTCTCTTCTATTTCTATGTATATCCATAGATTGTGAGGCTCCTCCTCTCTCAGAGACTATGTGAACTGGCACAAGAATATTAGCCAGAGTACACTGTCCTAGCCCTGGAGTCCCCCCAAACAGAATCTCATAGGGAGTTAGTCCTGTAGGTTGGCGTGGGGTGTTTCTGACTGAGTACAGGGCTATGGGCAATCTCTCAGGCCAGGGTAGGGACAGTTCCTGACTGGCTTTTAGGATTTTATTATTCAGGGTCCCATTGATTTTTTTAACTTTGCCACTTTTCTGGGGTTAGTAGCGTGTATGAAGACCTAAGTTTGCTCCCACTAGGGACCAGAGCCCTCTGGTCACATCTTTTGTAAAGGCATCTCCTTGATCACTCTCCATAACTTCTGGGATTCCAAAGCGGCAGACTACTTCTGTAAGCAATTTCTTGATAGTTGTTTTGGCTGTCATATTGGAGATGGGGTAGGCCTCGGGCCCTGCTGAGAACATATCTGTTATCACCAGTACATATTAATTTTTCCCAGCCTTGAGTAACTGCATATGATGAATTTGGATCCTTTGGAATGGGTGTAGTGGTTTGGCCAGATATTTAGCCGGAGTCTTCACTGATCCTCCTGCATTACACATCTGACAGACCTGACAGTCCTGTACAAGTTGGTTGATGATTGAAGATATCCCTGGTGCCAGATAGATTTGGCTTCTTCCTCAGTGGGTGATCCCGTGAGCCCACTGTGATATGTTACAGGTTCCTTGGTAGGCAGACTTTCTTCCCTTTTCTCCAAATTCTATCTGTGTCTTGCTCTGCACCTTTCTCTTTCCATTGAGTTTTTTCTTCAGTTAAAGCCTTGTCTTGGAAGATCTTTTGGAAGATCTTGAATTGGTGTATTCCTCAGACATCTTCTTGTTTGTTCAGTTCATCTTTCTTTTGCTGTTTTGTCTTGACATAGACTCCTGCTTCCTCTTGAGTGTCACAAATGGCTGCTTGTTTGGCTGCTTGTTCTGCTAGTTGATTCCCTTTAGCTTCTTCTGAGTTTAGTTTCCAGTGTGATTTAGTTTTCATGACTGCCACAGCCGTTGGTAGTTTAAGGGTATGTGCGCACGTTGCTTTTTACCTGCTTTTTTGCTGCTTTTTCTTCTGCGCTGTTTAATGCCAAAATGGATGTGTTCTTCTATTCAAGCAAAGTCTATGGGAATTTGGGTTTCTTGTTCACACTATGTTGTTCAAAATGCTGCCTTTTTGTGGCAGAACTTTGGTCAAAAACTCAACTTTGGCAGTGCAAAACCCAAATGGCAAAAACAATTGACATGTTGCTTCTTTGAAAAGCTGAGTTTTTGACCAAAGTTCTGCCACAAAAAGGCAGCATTTTGAACAACATAGTGTGAACAAGAAACCCAAATTCCCATAGACTTTGCTTGAATAGAAGAACACATCCATTTTGGCATTACACAGCGCAGAAGAAAAAGCAGCAAAAAAGCAGGTAAAAAGCAGGTAAAAAGCAACGTGCGCACATACCCTAAGAGCTCTAATCAATGCTTCAACAGCTTCAGAGTTCTTTATGGGTGTGCTACTGGCTATTTTGTAGCCTCATAATGCCCACAGAGATGTGTATCTGGAGTCTGTATAGATATCTGGAGTCCGTGTAGCTATTGGGCGTTTTTCGTTTCGCCAGTTCGCAGGCTTTAGGGAGAGAGGGAGAGCCGTCAGTTTGGCTTCTTGTGCTGACTAGTGTGGAGGCAATGATTCCGCAATAATGATATTCAGAGGCGCCACAACAAAGTAACTTTTGTGAAACAGTCCTGTCTCATTCGCGTAGCGTTAGCCGTCCGTAAAGAAAGTCAGATCAGCATCTGACAATGGTGTCTGTTGCTGTGGGCAGGTGGGAGCACTCAGATCGTATAAGTTCAAAGCAATTATGTTCCTGGGTGTCTTGGTCTTGTTGGATATACCAACTAATTTACTATCAATTAGTTATGCTTATATTAATACACTAATATACCATAACCAAAATATATATAGTAAAATGTTATTTATTGTAGCCCATAGCATTAAATTAGCCTCAAGTTCCTTGAAGAAGAAGGTGGAAATGCGTGTTGGGCGTTATCATCATAGTTCTCTGTAGTTCTGGCTTCAGCTTCCTTCCACTAATTTCGGTAGGCACCTTTTTAATTAACCCTTCACTCTCTTGAGGCTAATTTAACCCCTTCACGACCGGCCGATTTTTCGCTTTCTGTTTTTTTTTCGCCATTCTTCTTCCGAGACGTAACTTTTTTCTTTTTCAGTCAATGTGGTCATGTGGGGGCTCATTTTTTGCGGAACAAACTGTACTTTTAAATGAAACCATAAGTTTTACCATATAGTGTACTGGAAAACGGCAAATTATAAATGCGTAAAAATTGCAAAAAAAGTGCAATAGTGCTATTGTTATTGAGATATTTAATTCACTGTATTCACTATATGGTAAAACTGATGTGTGGGTGTGATTCCTGAGGTCAGTGCAAGTTCGTAGACACTAAATATTTATAGGTTTACTTTAATCTAAGGGGTTAAAACAAAATCAGAAGTTTGTCCGAAAAAAGTGTTGCACGTTTAGCGCCATTTTCCGCGACCCGTAGCATTCTAATTTTTCGGGATCTATGACTCAGTGATTGCTTATTTTTTGTGTCTCAAGCTGCCATTTTCAACGGTACCATTTTTGCGCAGATGCTACGTTTTGATCACCTGTTATTGCATTTAGTGAATTTAGCGCAAAATTTGTGGCGACCAAAAAAACATAATTTTGGCGTTTGGATTTTTTTGCTGCTTACTAATCAGATTAATTAATTTTATATTTTGATAGATCGGGCATTTCTGAATGTGACGGTACCAAATATGTGTATATTTTTTTAACCCTTTAATTGTCAATGGGGTCGAAAGGGGAGTGATTTAAACTTTTATTTTTTTTTATTTTTTTAATTTTTAAAACTTTTTTTTAACTTTTTTTTTTTAATTTTTACTAGTTCCCATAGGGGGCTACATGGATCAGCAATCTGATCACTCTGCCATATCTGCTGATCACAGCTGAACAGCTGCAAACAGCATATATGCTCATTTTCTGCCTTACCCAACTCTGGGCCGGGTGAAACCTAAACTAAGCAATGTGAGCTACAGGAGTCATCACATGACCCTGTGCTACCATGACAACCACCGGAAGTCACGTGATCACGTCACGTGACTTACGGTATCGGCTGGTGAGCAAATGTTTACCGCCGATGCCGTTATAATGGCGCTGTCACATATTGACAGCGCCATTTAAGGGGTTAAATGGCACGAGCAGAAAACGATTCTGCTCGTGCCTGACAGGCACACATCTCAGCTGTAAAAATCAGCTGAGATATGCGCCGATCGCTGCATGCTGCCAGCAGCAGACCGCGGGCAGTAACACTATGACCGCTAGGAAGTAATATTACTGCCTGCGGTTGTTAAGGGGTTTGCTATGGGCTACAATAAATAACATTTTTACTATATATATTTTGGTTATGGTATATTAGTGTATTAATATAAGCATAACTAGTTGATGGTGAATTAGTTGGTATATCCAAAGACATACAGATAGGGACTCTAGATTGTGAGCCCCAATGGGGACAGTATTGCCAATGTATGTAAAGCGCTGTGGAATTAATAGCGCTATATAAATGAATAAAATTATTATTATTATTATTATTATTATTATATCCAGCAATATTATACTCCTATAGATTTTTTATACATAAAATCTTTATATATATTTTTTACAGGATATTACAATACCATTACACATAATATATAATTGCCTTACATCCATGTATAGGGAGCTGGTTGCAATATTATTAACACTCCTACTGATTTTTTTCAACTAATTTTTTTGGGCAGCTATTTGCTCAATTGTTACCGTATTTTTCCGCTTTATAAGACGCACTTTTTTTCCCCCAAAATTGTGGGGAAAATAGGGGTGCGTCTTACAAAGTGACTGTAACTTACCGGGCAGTAATGCGGCGGTGGAGTGAGTCACAGGAGGCTGGTGCGGCCGCCATGGATCCCCGGCAATCGGCTGCGGAGGCGGCCGCCATGGATCCCGCGGCAATCGGTTGCGGTGGCGGCAGCCATGGATCCCCCGGCAATCGGCTGCGGTGGCAGCCACCATGGATCCCCCGGCAATCGGCTGCGGTGGCGGCCGCCATTGATCCCCCGGCAATCGGCTGCGGTGGCGGCAGCCATGGATCGCCCGGCAATCGGCTGCAGTGGCGGCCGCCATGGATCCCCCGGCAATCGGCTGCGGTGAAATCTTTATCTGCGCCTGCGCTGCCTCCAACGCGACTTCCAGAAAATGGCTGCGGAGGTGACGCAGGCGCAGATGGAGATCTCGAAGAAGCGAGATCTCCATCTGCGCATGCGCTGCCTTCCGTAGCCATTTTCCTGAAGTCCATCGCGTCGGAGGCTACGCAGGCGCAGATAGAGATCG
Source organism: Anomaloglossus baeobatrachus (assembly GCF_048569485.1). Taxonomy (NCBI): domain Eukaryota; kingdom Metazoa; phylum Chordata; class Amphibia; order Anura; family Aromobatidae; genus Anomaloglossus; species Anomaloglossus baeobatrachus. The sequence continues at coordinate 194,986,445 of NC_134355.1, read as the reverse complement.
CGGCTCTCAAAGATCGCGATCTGCGCATGCGCGGGCTCCATTTTAGATCTCCGCAGCAGCCGGAGACTATCATAAGAAAGAGGAGAGAGAGAAGAACGATTCTCTCTCTCCTCGCTGGGGCTGGATACTGATTGGTGGAGACAACTTCTGCAGAGCTGCCTCCACCAATCAGTGATCTGAGCCTGACAAATGTTATCAGTTGAACGAAGGGTCCTAATAGGTGAGCAAAAAACACTGAAGGGGAACACAACCCCCATCATCAGCCTTCAGAATATACTGTATCAATCGGTGTATTCAGAAGGATGATGGGGGCTGTAGTCCTTTAGTGTAAACACTCCAGGGAGGGACTAATGTAGTGGCCAAAGTGTTAATGTGACTACCACCCCCCTCATCTTTCAGAATACAGCCATGTATGGTATACAGTACATGGGTGTATTCCTAAGGATGAGGGGGGTGGTAGTCCCAGATCCCCATAAAAGTGCATCATGCAGGTCCCCCATAGCCGTGTCATCCACGGATCCCACATAACAGTGCATCATCCACAGGTCACCCATAATAGTGCGTCATCCACAGGTCCCCCATAATAGTGCGTCATCCACAGGTCCCCATAATAGTGCGTCATCCACAGGTCCCCCATAATAGTGCGTCATCCACAGGTCCCCCATAGCAGTGCGTCATCCACAGGTCCCCCATAGCAGTGCGTTATCCACAGATCCCCCACAGCAGTGTCATCCACAGGTCCCCAATAATAGTGCATCATCCTCAGGTCCCCCATAACAGTGCGTCATCCACAGGTCCCCCATAGCAATGCATCATCCACATTTCCCCCATAATAGTGCGTCATCCACAGGTCCCCCATAGCAGTGTGTCATCCACAGGTCCCCCATAGCAGTGCGTTATCCACAGATCCCCCACAGCAGTGTCATCCACAGATCCCCCCATAACAGACCCTCCTGTTGAGTCTAAATTGTTAAAATATTGTTTTTTTTTAATTTTATTAAAATGTTTTAGCACACTATTTGGCTCAATTCTTTTTTTTTTTTAATTTTCCTCCTCTAAAACCTAGGTGCGTCTTATAATCAGGTGCGTCTTATAATCAGGTGCGTCTTATAAAGCGAAAAATACGGTAATTAATTTTTTTGTAACTATTTAATCAGTTTAACCCACATTAATAACAGTAGATATTCAAACTGTCAATTGGGTTATTTCTACAGTTAATGACATCTGATTATTGACCTTATATATGTAAGAACTTTATTATGAATTGTTAATGAAATTGAAATAGTATTATTATTGTATGTGCTGCATATGGAAGAGATGATTATTCGTATTCATATATACCTGAGCTCCTGAAAACCATTCTGGATGTCTTGTTTTTACAATTGTAAATGATTGATGTGATTAGTTGTTTAATAATAATTAATAAAAATAATGTTTTAGAAATAATGTACTTTTTACCTTATCCTTTGGGTTTTGAATATAATATTTCATAGTTTTAAGGTTGAAGGTAGACCTAGGTCCATCGAGTTTCATCCTTAAAGCCTGCTTTACATGTTACGATTTTGCATACGATATCGTATGCGATCGTAACCACCCCCATCGTATGTGCGGCACGTTCAATTTGTTGAATGTGCCGCACAAACGATTAACCCCCGTCTCACGTACTTACCCGTCCATACGACCTCGATGTGGGTGGCGAACGTCCACTTCCTGGAGTGGGAGGGACGTTCGGCGTCACATCAACGTCACGCGGCATCCGGCCAATAGAAGCGGAGGGGCGGAGATGAGCGGGACGTAAACATCCCGCCCCACCTCCTTCCTTCCGCATTGCAGGACGCAGTTAAGATCTGTTCATTGTTCCCGGGGTGTCACACACTGCGATCTGTGCTACTCTGGGTACGATGAACAATCTGCCGTTCAATTTTTAGGAATTGAACGACGTGCATGCGATGAACGTTTTACTGTTCAATCCCAATCGCACGTACCTGTCACACACTGCAATGTACCTTTTGATGCCGGATGTGCGTCACTTACGACGTGACCCCGCCGACACATCGTAAGATATATTGTAGCATGTAAAGCGGGCTTTAGCCTAACATGTTGATCAATAGGAAGGCAAAAACCCCATGGGGCAGACACTACGCTCCATATTAGGGGGAAAACTCCTTCCCAATTCCACATATGGCAATCAGACTAGTTCCCTGGATCAACGCCCCATCACAGAATCTAGAGCACATAACTGGTAATATGATATTTTTCAAGAAAGGCATCCAGGCTCGTCTTGAATTTTACTGGTGAATTAACGATTACATCATCACGTGGCAGAGAGTTCAATAGTCTCACTGCTCTTACAGTAAATAATCTGCTTCTGTGCTTATGATTAAACCTTCTAGATGTAGAAGATGTCCCCTTGTCTCCATTGCAGGTCTTGGTATAAAAAGTGCATTAGAAAGGTCTCTGTACCGTCCTTCTCTGTATATATTTGGATATTGTAATAGATCACTCCAAATATTTTTTTTTTCTCCAAACTGAATAAACCCAAATTTAAAACCTGTCTTGTTAATGAAGTCCACTCATTGCCTCAATAACCTTGTTTTTTTTTCTCTGCACCCGCTCTAATTCAGCTGTTCTCTCCTAATATACTAGAGACCAAAATTTTACACAGTAATGTGGTCACACTAATGACTTGTATGGAGGAAAAACTATGTTCTTCTCATGAGCATCTGTCCCTCTATTATTTTATTAGCATTGGCAGCGGTTGCCTGACACTTTTCAGTAAAGTTGAGTTTGCCATCCACCCATACACCCAAGTCTCTTTCAATTAGTGTTTTACCCAGTGTTTTACAATTAAATACATAATACATTTTATTTCCTTTATTTGACCTTACATTTATCCAAATTAAACTTGAGTTGCCATTTCTCAGCTCAAGCCTCCAACTTACATAAATCCTTTAGTTAAAAGTTAAAAAAAGTTTTAAAAATAAAAAAATATATCTCATCACCCCCCATTCGCCAGATTGAAAATTAAAGTGTTAAAAAAATAAAAAAATATTCACATATTTGGTATTGCAGCGTTCAGAAATGCCCGATCTATCAAAATTTAAAATCAATGAATCTAATTGGTAAACGGTGTAACAGCCAAAAAATTCCAAACGCGAAAATAAAGATTTTGGTCGCTGCAAATTTAACGCAAAATGCGATAACAGGCAATCAAAACAGCGCTTCTGCGCAAAAATGGTACCGTTAAAAACGTCAGTTGAAGGCACAAAAAATAAGCTATCACTAAGCCATAGATCCCAAAAAATGAGAACGCTACGGATCACGAAAATGTCACAAAAAGTGCACCTTTTTTTAGGACAAACTTCTGAATTTTTTTTAACCCCTTAGATAAAAGTAAACATATACATGTTTGGCATCTACAAACTTGTACTAACCTGAGGCATCACACCAACACATCTGTTTTACCATATAGTGAACACTGTGAATAAACTATCCCAAAAACAATCATGCAATTTTTTTGCACTTGGAATTTTTTTCCCATTTCCCAGTACACTATATGGTAAAACATTTGGTTTCATTTAAAATGCACATGCCTGATCAAAGCATATTCATCCCTGGTACACAGAACCCGTATCCTTCCTGAGTGATATGATGGCTGGATATTCTCATCTTGTTTGTACTTGCATATAATTGTTTGTACAGATGAACAAGGCACCTTCAGGTATTTGGAAATTGCACCCAAGGATGAACCAGACTTGGTCAATTCCACAGTTCTCTTCCTGAGATCTTGACTGATTTCCATTGTGGAATTGCACTTTTTTGGCAATTTTACCACATTTAGATTTATTTTGTGTGTTCCAGAACACTGCGTGGCAGAATGAATGGTGTCAATCAAAAGTACAACTCATCCCACAAAAAAAGCCTTCAAACAACTGTATTGAGGAAAAAGTAAAAACATTATGGCTGTAGAAAGGAAGGAAAGAAAAATGAAAAATATAAAATCACTAAGGGGTGAAAGCGTTAAAATGTTCGTTGCGCCACCTCAATTTACAAAAATGTATGTGAATTTAATATTTACGTATATTAAAAACGGCAGCGCTCAAGCACTAAATATGGGAATTATGTGGAGCTGCAGTAGGTCAAGGGAGGGTTGCGTGCAAAACACCCTCTGGATACAAACTAAAGAATAGATAATGAAGACCACTGCGCTACCCACATGTGCATATAATGGGAGAAACTTAAAAGTGAGTCAAGAGGCTCCTAGTGACTTTAAAAAATATGATGATCTGTATATATACACAGTATATGCAAAAAGGTCAGATAAATTAAAAGTCAGATTAGATAATAATATAAGCAGCAATATTCAAAATCAGCAAAATAATTAAATACCTGAAATGATGACTCTGTAGATGCCTTGTTAACAGGTATGGTGGTTTAATCAGTATACCAGTATGGCAGCTGATAAGAGTTTTAAGAAATAAAGTTCAATAAGTTGAAGAATAAATAATGAAAAAATATAGTTGTTCAATTATAAAGGATACATCAATGCAAATGTCCAGTTCAGGACTTGATGGAGTTAAATGGTCGTTGTGATCAGAATGTATACTACTAGTAATGACTTGTTTGAAAAATGAATGATAATAGGTTGTACAACCAATTTGCTTGATCCCTATAGGGCTGCTGTGCACCTGAGAAAAAGATGGGCAGTGAGCCCCATAGGGGTGAATAGGCCCCATGACAATCGGGAGGGTTAGGGTAGGAAAGAGTTAAGTTTTAGGTTAGAGGTGTACATGGGGGCTGCCTGATTGGCGGGAGAGTCGGCAAAAGGGATTGGGTGAGGGACAAGATATGGGAGGGGTGTTGTGCTGGGTATAAAGGGGGCTGCGCAGAGGTCACTGCCCCTTTTGACCTACAGACAGCGTGTCCCGCCCACTCGCCCTGCAATAATGTGCATAAAAAAAAAAAAAAGTTATTTTCTTTTGAGTTTGTTGTCACAGCGGGGTGATAGGTCCGTTCAGAGAGGTTTGGTGTACCGGCAATAGGTTTGTTGGTATGAAGCCACTCAGGGGGAGTGGCTTCGATTTGGATGGGAACTTGTGGGCGGAGGTCCTGCAGGTTCTGGGGAGGGGTAATTAACGATGGAATGTTAATTACCCCTCACCTCGGGTCGGTTGGTCACGGCCGAGGTGGTCCCCTGGGCCGGTTGGAGGTTACGGCCGGGGAATAGGAATGATGGTTGCCCTCTCGGATGGACCTATCAGGTGACATTTTGTGGAGAATATGTATATATGTACAGGTTCAGGTGTTAATGGAGTGGCATGTTGAGCCACGAGTTTGGTACATATATACTGCTTAATAAAGCTGTGGCCATTCGGCAATAAAGTCGTAGTCTGTGTCGTTATTTTAAGTATAGTGGTAAGGGGAAGTTTGTCATTGGAGACCCGCTTCTCCCTATAGATACGTCAAGATAGAGTGAGATTAGAAAGAGCCCAAAGGGTTAATGCACAAACAGATGAATGCTGAGATGTATATAAACAGGATGAAAATGAAAGTGAAACCGCTTGTTGTGTATCTTGATAATAGCACAAAGTGTATTTCACATTGTATTAGCCTCTTTTAATTGAGGCTGGAATAGATTCACAGTATTAGTATTAGAATTCAATATGCATCTTATAAACAATGTCCAGGATGCACAAACAGATCATAACGTGGCTTTACTGCAGGCACCCTAGTGCAGGTGAGAATGGATGGAAGTAAAAGAAAGCCATGGACCCCATAGGGGGGAGGGGCGACATGACCAGAGGGAAGGGAGGGAGTGAGGGGTTAATAAAGTGAATTAAAGGGCATTATGGGCCCTTATAGGGGATTGGTGGAATAGCGTCACTGTAGGGTGGGGAGGGGGCTAGTATATAAACTATAGGGGAGGGGTCTTACCTTCCTTGTGACTCCGGACAGTAAAGGATTCGGACCTCCAGGAACGGGACAGGACGATCCGATCAGCGATGGCGGTGCACGGGGCCCAGGCAGTGCAGTCCCACTTCAGGGCTGCCTGGGTTTCCCCGTCGGCACCTGCCCCTTGTCTCCCCCTCGGCCGCGGGCGGCGTTCCAGGACCCCCCCCCCCCCATCATCATCAGGTATTCTCCGGCCGCAGGGGGGGCAAGGAGGCCCAGTGAGAGCCCCCCTCGGGACCCTCCGCGGCGGGGCGGGCAGCGGCCGCTTCCAGCGTCTGCCCCGGCCGCAGGGAGGAATCTCCGGCGAGGCCGCGGCGGCCGCAAAGGGGGCGTGGCCAGCCCGGGGCCTTCTCCTGATGTCGGGCCTCGGGCTGGAGTGAGGGGCCCAGCGGCGTCTCCCGGCCGGGAGCGAGCCCGGCGACGATCTGAGGCCAGCGGCGGCCTGGACGGAGGCGGGCCCGGCCTGGGGCCTACTTCCGGTCCCAGGCCTCGGGCTCAAATTACAAGGCCAGCGGCAGCCCGGGACCGGGGGGCGTGCCCAGCGGTGATCGGAGGTTTGAGAGGGGGCGTGCCCAGCCCGGGGGGCCTGCTCCTGGTGACGGGCACCCTGCGGAGTGACACGGCCCTGCGGCAGCTTCCAAATGGGAGCGGGCCCTGCAATTGAATGAGGCCAGCAGTACCCCCCCGTGGGTGGCGGGGGGGGCTGGGCGCAGGCAGCCAGCGGGGGGACCGGTGTGTGCAGGTGGCACCCGGATACCCGTGAGGCTGCGGGGAGCAAGGGGGGACGGCAGGAGCCCTGCGGTTCCCGCCAGGTCCCTCAGGTCATCAGTACTGCGCCCGGCAGCAGCGGTCTCCCCCTCCCGGGGAGGACCCGGCGGGATGCCACGGTTGGGGCCCCTGGAGGGCTGGAGGCGACGGTGGGGAGCCCCCTGAGCTCAGGGAGAGGCTCCTCCAAGAAGAGGATTCGGTCAGCGGCGGCCCGGGGGACAGGATGGTCTCGCGGGCTGTCGCCGCACAGGAAGAGACGGATGCCCACCGCCAGTGCCCACGCGGCGGCCCAGGAGGGCGGCCGTGGTGAAGGGGATGCATCGGCTGCGTCCCCTGGAGCTGGAATGGTGGAGGACGACTACAGCGAGGAAGAAGAGGGAGCCCTCGGGTCGGGGGGACGAATCTGACGAGCAGATGGCGGAGGACGTCGCGGTTCCAATTTCCATTTCTGCGCCACAGTCGGGTGAGCTAGCCGTGGATTCGGCATTGCTTGCGGCGCGGGGTGCTAGTTTTGGGGAGGTGGCTGCGGGCACGGCAGCGCCAAGGGGGGTCAGCATTGCTTAGTCAGTTGCTGGGCTTGTTGCAGGGTTTAACGCGCGCGCCGGCGGCAGCAGCGGCCTGGACGGGTCGACGGTGGAGGGCGCAGCGTCGGTCAGCAGCGAGGCGGCGCCGGTAGGGACGGGTGCGGTTGGTGGAGTAGTGGAGCCCGCGGGTTAAACAGCGGTAGAACAGGAAAATGGGGATGAGGTGGTGCGTTTGGCGGATAGGGCTAAGTTTACGTGTGCTTTGAGTGACCGTTAGGGGCTCACCTCCAGAGGGAGGTGAGGGACAAGATTGGGAAGGGGGAGTATGTGAAGATAATTTCCCTGCTACCCCTGTAAAAAAAAAAAAAAAAATTTAATCTGGACAAGGTGAAGCCGAACGACTCCCAAGAAGGAAGGGGAAGAGGAAGAAAAACGCCGTTATATGCTCATTCCTCGCCCCCCTTTTTTTTTCCGATTGGGCGTTTGCAATTTGGCAAGTGTCATAGGGGAAAAGGAGCCGGAGCACTGCTCGGCTCTGTTTGACTGTCGGGATGCAATGGGGGAGGCGTATCGCACGGACAGGGGCTTGCCTTGGCTGCGGTATGATGTGCAGTTTAGGCGGCGGAAGGCGTTGCGGCCCGGCATGCGGTGGGACCGTGAGGACATTTCCTTAGGGATGCGTTGAATGGCGGCCCCGAAACCCCCCCCCCCCCCCCCCTTTTTTCATGGCGGCGCCGGGGGGAACGGGAGCCAGGCCCTCGGGTACCCAGAAAAAGGGATTGTGCTGGCAAGTTGGCGACGGCCGGTGCAAATTTGGGGCAGCATGCAGGTTCGAGCATGAGTGCTCCGGCTGAGGGGGGACGGGTTTTGGTAAAAGGGAGGACGCCGGTGAAAATAGGGGCGATGGCGCCATCTTTTAAATAGGTATCCGGGCGGGGCAGCGGCGTCAATTTTGCGGTTTGGTTTTTATACGGTTTTCAGATTCCGTCGGCGGTCGAGGCATGGCCTCCGGTTTGTCGTACTTTACGGTCGGCAAGGGACCACCCTATGGTTGTGGGTGGGAAGTTGGGGACAGAGGTTGAGTTGGGCAGGATGGGGGGGTCCATTTGAGAGCCCGCCGTGCAGTAATCTGGTGGTGTCCCGGTTGGGGGTGGTGCAAAAGACGGAGCCGGAAATTTCGGCTCATCCAGCATCTTTCATTTCCGGGGGGGTCGTCAGTGAATGATGGCATCGCGCTAGAATTGTCGGCAGTGTACTACGTCTCGTTTGACAAAGCGCTGGACTTGGTGCGGGCGGCGGGATGCGGTGCATTGATGGCAAAGGTGGATGTAGAATCGGCGTTTTCGTTTGCTGCCGTGCATCCGGAGAGCCAGCACCTTCTGGGTTGCTGGTGGGGTGATGAGTTTATGTTGATCATTGTTTGCCTATGGGCTGTTTCAATTTCTGGTTTGTATTTTGAGGCGTTTAGTTCCTTTGCTGAGTGGGTGGTGCGGGACGTGTCTGGGTTGTCCTCCATTATCCTCTATCTAGATGACTTTCTTGGTGTCGGTCCGGCGGGATCCATGGTTTGCGCTGGCTCGTTGTTCGCCTTACAGAGAGGGGCGGATAGCTTTGGGTTCCCTTTAGCACAGGATAAGTCGGAGGGGCCGGCGACGGTTCTGCGGTAATTTTTTGTTTCTTTGGGGACTGAGATTGACTCTTTGGCTATGGAATGCAGGCTGCCGGAGGGGAAGATGGTGGCCTTGTGGTGAGTGGTAGCAGAAATGCTGGCAGCACGGAAAGGGCGGCTGAAGGTGGTGCAGTCTTTGCTCGGGAAGTTTGAACTTTGCGTGCAGGATTATGCCAATGGGGCGGGTGTTCGCCAAGATTTTGGCGGCAGATAGGGTAGGCGTACGGTCCCCGGCGCATTTTGTGCGGGTCACGCGGGAGATCAAGGAGGATTTTCTGGTTTGGGATGTTTTTCTTGCAATGTTTTAACGGCCGAGCCTTGTGGTTGAAGAAGGTGGTGCCCAATGGTGTGCTAGAACTGTACAGGGACGCGGCCGGGTCGGCAGGTTTCGTCACCACTTTTTCAGGGACATTGGTACGTTGGGAGGTGGCCTGAGGAATGGCGGCTGGTTGGTCTGGTTAGGAATCTGGCCTTGCTGTGGTTATTTTCGATCGTGGTGACGGTGGAATTGTGGGGGGTCGCAATTTTCGGGATGTAAGTGTGCGATCACTGCGATAATCAGGCGGTGGTGCATGCGATTAACAGCTTGTCAGCAGAGTCCGGACCAGTAGTGGCTTATCTGCGGCATTTGGTGCTCAAGTGTTTACTGTGGAACGTTCCTGTGGTTGCGAAACACGTGGTGGGGGTTGATAACGGGGTGGCGGACGCTTTATCTCATTTTCAGTCCACAGGCTGTGGGAGTTCATGCCGGGGGGCAGACGAGATCGGAGCAGTGTCCAGAGGACTTGTGGAGCCTGGTGAGGCATTGATTGCGGGTTTCATTAGGAATTCGGTGAGTGGCAGGAGATGCTGGGAGTTATGTTTGGTGACGGGCGAGCAAATTACTTGTTGGCGCTACTGGCACTAGTGAGCGAGGATTTCAGGGCTGGGAAGTCAACATCAGCAGTGATACTTAGGGTGGCGGCTGTGGCCTTTTTTGGTTGAAGGTCAGGGGTGAGTGGGGCGTGTCGCGGAATTTTGGGTGCGGCAGGCCTTGAAGGGTTTTTTCGAAAAAAGGGCGAAGGAGCGGGACACTAGGTGGCCCATTTCTTTGGTTTTGTTACGGCAATTGGTGGACGGTTTGCGGGAAATTTGTGTCTCAGTTTATGAGAGGGTGCTTTTGAAACGGCTTTTGTGTTAGCCTTTTGGGGCGTTGGGGAGCCCTTCCAGGTTTAGGGGGGGTGGTCTAATGTCCGAGGTTGTGGCATTGGTGGGACGGAGAGTAGAGTGTCAGCTTAGGCGGTCCAAAAACAGACCTGATGGGTCGAGGCAGGTTGGTTGTGATGGATGCGTTGTGCCCGGGGCAGTTGGTGAGGAAGTTTTGCGGCTTGGGGGCGGTCCTCCGGGCCTGCTGTTATGGCACGTGGATGGGTCTTGGTTTGTCTCGTTACCAGTTTGTGGCCGTACTGAGGAGTTGTTTGCGCTGTGCGGGGGAATGCTCAGGAGATTATGGGCCTCATTCCTTCAGGATCGGGGCGGCTGCGGAGGCTTCGCGTTGTGGCCTGGGTGATGACATGGTGGGACGAATCGGTTGGTGGGAGTCTTATCGTTTTTCGGGGTTATGTGCGCCCACAGTTGTTGTCCCAGTGAGGGCTTTATGGAGTAGTTGGTTGTGACTTTGTCGGGGTTTCATGCTAAAAAATTGGTGTTGGTGGGGTTTGTTTTGGTAAAGTTTTTGTGGTTGTAGGAATCTGCCTGATATGGATTCTGGGGCTCTCCTTCGTGTTCTGGGGGGCCCGTCGGGCCGATGCTCGCCTGCATGGTCGGCAGTTGGGTGGACAGATCGCTTGCGTTGGTCAAGTGGTTCGGTGTGCGGGGCATGGAATGGAGCAGGGTCGTGACGGAGTTTGAATACTATTGCAGGGTGGATAGACCTCCGAACGTGTTGGTTTTTGCACGTGGGGGGGGGAAATGACTTGGGAGTGCGGGCATCACGTGATTTGATCTGGGACATCAAGATGGATCTATTGCGTTTATGGACCAGGTATCTGGGTTTGATAGTGGTATGGTCGGATTGTGGCCACATTGGTGTGGAGGGGGGCACGGTCAGTTGAGAAGCTGAATCGCGCCCGGGCTCATGTGAACAGGGTGGTTGCGCGTTTGGTGCGGAGAAACGGCGGTATTGTAGTGTGACGTGCGGATCTGGAGTCGCCAAAGTGGCAGTTTCGAAGGGGTGATGGGGTTCACCTTACTGAGATTGGTTCTGATCTATGGGCCTTGGGTTTGCGTGATGGTGGAGCAAGCCTTGGGTGTGTGGCGGGTCCAGGCCACGTAAGGTGTCACGTGTCCTGTCCTGTGGCGGGGGTAGGTCTGGTCCAGAGGCGGTTGTAAGGGATTGGTGGTTGGACTGAGAGGCACTGTCTTGGTATGGTGTCTCCGGGTTCCGGTAAATTGCAAGCACGGGGTTCTGCAAGGTTTGGGGGGTATTAATCCACGGGGTGATTAATACCTCATCTCTGGGTCGGAGTGTTGCGGCCAGGGATATTGGTGGAGGAAGTGGTTTCTGGACCGGGCCTACATGGGGTTACATGTACAGTTATTATTTATGTGTTACCTATTATTTGTTTGGGGTCGCCCGTTGGACGGCGCCCCCTTTGTGTTAGTATGTTAATAATAGGTAATAAAGGCTGCTGTGGCCAATTTGTTTAACCAAGTCGCATGCAGTCGGTGTGTTATTTATTAGGTTAAGTGGGTATACTAACCATCACGACCGGAGAATCCTTCCTCAGTGGTCAAGAAAGCCATGGACCCCATAGGGGGGAGGGGCGACATGACCAGAGGGAAGGGAGGGAGTGAGGGGTTAATAAAGTGAATTAAAGGGCATTATGGGCCCTTATAGGGGATTGGTGGAATAGGGTCACTGTAGGGTGGGGAGGGGGCTAGTATATAAACTATAGGGGAGGGGTCTTACCTTCCTTGTGACTCCGGACAGTAAAGGATTCCCGCCCACCCGCCCTTGTGTTTTGTGAGTTCGTTTTGGCTATGTTTGTTTAAAAAAAAAAAAAAAAAAAATAAAAAAGAAGGAAACAAAATGAGAAAATGGAATGATGCGGTTTTTTGAAAAAAAAAAAAAAAAAGAGGGGAATACAGGTTAAGAGTCGTATGTTCTGTCGCAGCAGCGGGGGTAGGTCTGGTCCAGAGGCGGTTGTAAGGGATTGGTGGTTGGACTGAGAGGCACTGTCTTGGTATGGTGTCTCCGGGTTCCGGTAAATTGCAGGCACGGGGTTCTGCAAGGTTTGGGGGGTATTAATCCACGGGGTGATTAATACCTCATCTCTGGGTCGGAGTGTTGCGGCCAGGGATATTGGTGGAGGAAGTGGTTTCTGGACCGGGCCTACATGGGGTTACATGTACAGTTATTATTTATGTGTTACCTATTATTTGTTTGGGGTCGCCCGTTGGACGGCGCCCCCTTTGTGTTAGTATGTTAATAATAGGTAATAAAGGCTGCTGTGGCCAATTTGTTTAACCAAGTCGCATGCAGTCGGTGTGTTATTTATTAGGTTAAGTGGGTATACTAACCATCACGACCGGAGAATCCTTCCTCAGTGGTCATGCAAACTCACCGTTACTTGTGGCTGCAATGACAGTGGTCTGTATATTTGCTGTAGTGGAGGGGCGGGTGGTCGCTTCGTTACAATGGATACCCCCCTCTGTTTGAGGAGCTAGGCTGCTGGGGATGGATGTGCGCTGGCTGTGTCCGGGCACACCGGCCGGATGTAATCCCAGACACTCACCTAGCGCGCGATCAACTAACCGAGTGACGTCACACGCACGTTGAAAGCAATGAGCTACGGAGGCTCACTGGGGAAAAAAGACTTTCCAACGCGTTTCGGAGAGAAACGTACCTCCTTCCTCAGGGAATGAACGCAGCCTGTTCCAAAGGATATTTATATATAGTAGACGGATTGCAGCTGGTGTAGGACACTTAGTGCTGTGCCCTAGTTATTGCTCCTATGGCCATTTGAGATTAATGTATATATTGGGCTCAAAATGAGATACATCCTGCAGCAAAAATTATAGTTATATGTAAATAATGAGATCATGAATCAGAACAAGTGAAAAGATGAAGTGTACACATATAGAGATATAATTGCAAAATATATGTATAAGAAGGTATATGTGAAAATAGGAGGGGGGGGGGAAGAAGAAAGGAGATATAAAAAAACTTAAAACTATTATCAGCTGCCATACTGGTATACTGATTAAACCACCATACTTGTTAACAAGGCATCTACAGAGTCACCATTTCAGGTATTTAATTATTTTGCTGATTTTGAATATTGCTGCTTATATTATTATCTAATCTGACTTTTAATTTATCTGACCTTTTTGCATATACTGTGTATATATACAGATCATCATATTTTGGTTAAAGTCACTAGGAGCCTCTTGACTCACTTTTAAGTTTCTCCCATTATATGCACATGTGGGTAGCGCAGTGGTCTTCATTATCTATTCTTGAATTTAATATTTATAGTTTTGTCTAATAAGAGTGAATAATAGAAAAAAAGGTTTATGTGTGCAGTCTTGCCAAAATATACCTAATTTTTCAAAAATAAAAATAATTGTTTGCACTTACAAAGACAAAAATAAGAAATGTCATCTAAAACTCCTGTCTGCCTTGATTTCACCTCCACATTATTATTATTATTATTATTATTTATTACTAGAAGGTGGCCCGATTCTACGCATCGGGTATTCTAGAATTTACGTATTGTGTAGTTCATGTATGATTTTTGTTATATATATATATATAGATGTTGTTGTGTGTAGTTACCAAGTGTTTGTGTAGGGCGCTGTACATGTTCTGGGTGTTGTCTGGGTGTGGCAGGGGGTGAGAGCGGTGTTGTATGTGTGTTGCGTGTGTTGCGTTGTTTGTGGAGCGCTGTGTGTCTGTAGCGTTGTGTGTGTGTGTGTTGCGCGGTTTGTGTGTCTGTGGTGTGTTTTGGGGGGAGGTATGTTTTGTGCAATGTGTGTGTTGTGCGGTATGTGCGTATATTTGTGTGTGCCGCGGTGTTTGTGTGTTGGGTGTTGTGTGTGTGCAGCGTTGTCTGTGTGTGTGGGTGTCTGTGTAGGGCAGTTGTTTGTGGTTCCCAGTGTGTGTGTTTGGTGTGTTGTGCAGTGCGCGCGCGTGTGTGTGTGTGTGTTGGGGGGAGGTGTGCACTTCCCATCGTGCTCCATCCCCCATGCAGCGCACTCCCCATCGTGCTCTATCCCCCATGCAGCGCACTCCCCATCGTGCTCCATCCCCTATGCTGCGCACTCCCCATCGTGCTCCATCTCCCATGCTGCGCACTCCCAAACGTGCTCCATCCGCCATGCTGCGCACTCCCAAACGTGCTCCATCCGCCATGCTGCGCACTCCCAAACGTGCTCCATCCGCCATGCTGCGCACTCCCAAACGTGCTCCATCCGCCATACTCCGCACTCCCCATCGTGCTCCATCCCCCATGCAGTGCACTCCCCATCGTGCTCCATCCGCCATGCTGCGCACTCCCAAACGTGCTCCATCCGCCATGCTGCGCACTCCCAAACGTGCTCCATCCGCCATGCTGCGCACTCCCAAACGTGCTCCATCCGCCATGCTGCGCACTCCCAAACGTGGTCCATCCGCCATACTCCGCACTCCCAAACGTGCTCCATCCGCTATACTCCGCACTCCCAAACGTGCTCCATCTGCCATGCTGCGCACTCCCAAACGTGCTCCTGATCATGCTCCATCCCCCATGCTGCACCAGCATCAGCCTCTCTACCCGCAGCATCAGCCTCTCTGCCCGCAGCATCAGCCTCTCTCCTCCCATCATCAGCCTCTCTACCCGCAGCATCAGCCTCTCTGTCCCCAGCATCAGCCTCTCTGTCCCCAGCATCAGCCTCTCTGTCCCCAGAATCAGCCTCTCTGTCCCCAGCATCAGCCTCTCTGTCCCCAGCATCAGCCTCTCTCATCCCAGCATCAGCCTCTCTCCTCCCAGCATCAGCCTCTCTCCTCCCAGCATCAGCCTTTTCTGTCCCCAGCATCAGCCTCTCTCCTCCCAGCATCAGCCTCTCTCCTCCCAGCATCAGCCTCTCTCCTCCCAGCATCAGCCTCTCTCCTCCCAGCATCAGCCTTTTCTGTCCCCAGCATCAGCCTCTCTCCTCCCAGCCTACCCCAGCCTCAGCCTACCCCAGCCTCAGCCTCCCCCAGCATCAGCCTCCCCCAGCATCAGCCTCTCTCCTCCCAGCATCAGCCTCTCTCTTCCCAGCATCAGCCTCTCTCCTCCCAGCCTACCCCAGCCTCAGCCTCCCCCAGCATCAGCCTCTCTCCTCCCAGCATCAGCCTCTCTCCTCCCAGCATCAGCCTCTCTCCTCCCAGCATCAGCCTCTCTCCTCCCAGCCTACCCCAGCCTCAGCCTCCCCCAGCATCAGCCTCTCTCCTCCCAGCATCAGCCTCTCTCCTCCCAGCCTCAGCCTCTCCCAGCATCAGCCTCTCTCCTCCCAGCATCAGCCTTTTCGGTCCCCAGCATCAGCCTCTCTCCTCCCAGCCTACCCCAGCCTCAGCCTCCCCCAGCATCAGCCTCTCTTCTCTCATCCTCCTCATCCCAGCCTTCCCCAGGATCAGCCTCTCTCCTCCCAGCCTCCTCCAGCATGCCGTGCTCCTCTGCCGACACTCACAGATCCGATCGCATACACTCACTCACACACACACACACACACACACCCGATCGCATACACTCACACACACCCGATCGCATACACTCACGCACACACACATTGACGATATTGCACATACGCGCTCACACTCACAACATTCGGAGATACCACATGCTTCTGGCCATGTGATCCTCCGGCAGGTCCTGGAAGCTCACAGCACAGTATCGCCGCCGAGAAGCAAGCGATATCCCAGGATGTTGTGAGTGTGTGGATGCAATGTGATGTGTGTGTGAGGTGTGTGTGAGAGTGAGTGTGATCTGATGTGTGTGTGTATGTGTGTGTGTGTGCTGTTATGTGTGTGCGTGTGTGTATTTTCCGCCGCTGCAGGACCTTGATGCGCTGGTAACTATGCTACCATGGATACCAGCGTATCTCATCCCCCGCTCGCACGGGAGCCCACACCAGCATACGCCGGCCAGCCCCAGCAATGCGAGGGTATGTGTCGGCTGGTTTGGTGGCGTACACTGATGTGGGCTCCCGGGGGTACAGTACTCACCTTGGAATCGTGGCTCCGTGACCGTGTCGGTTCGGGGAATGCGTGGGGGGGGCAGGGCCAAAGCTAGCGTGCATTGCGTGAGGGGGGCGGGGCGTGGCCGAGTTGCCAATGCCTGCAGGGTGCCGGGGCGAGAGGCCAATCTGTGGGGGGGGGGCGGAGCCTGGGCGAGCGGCCGGCCAATCCGTGTGGGGGCGCAGCCTGGGCGAGCGGCCAATCCGTGCGGGGGGCGGGGCCATGGAGAGCCCAGCGGCCAATCAGCTTTGTGTCACCGTAAGGACACAATTTTGGAGCAAGACAGACAGACAGACAGAATAAGGCAATTATATATATAGATTATAGTGCCATCTATTCCATGGAGCTTTACATGTGAAAGGGGTATACATAATAGGGGCAAGTACAATAATCGTAAACAATACAAAGCAGAGATTGGTACAGGAGCAGAGAGGTCCCTGCCCGCAAGGGCTCACAGTCTACAAGGGATAGGTGAGGATACAGTAGGTGAGGGTATTGCTGGTTGTCTGGCGCTATATCAGACTGAGGGTTACAGAAGGTAGTAGGCTTGTCGGAAGACGTGGGTCTTCAGGCTCCTTTTGAAGCTTGTCAAGGTAGGCGAGAGTCTGATATGTTGTGACAGAGCATTCCAGAGTATGGGTGACGAATGAGAGAAATCTTGGATGCGATGGTGGGAAGAGGAGATGAGAGGGGAGTAGAGAAGGAGATCTTGTGAAGATCAAAGGTTACATACAGGTAAGTACCGGGAGACTAGGTCACAGCTGTAGGAAGGAGAAAGGTTGTGGATGGCTCTGTATGTCATGGTTAGTTTTTTGAACTGCAGTCGTTGGGCAATGGGAAGCCAGTGAAGGGATTGGCAGAGAGGATAGGTCAGGGAGTAGAGGGGTGACAGGTGGATTAGCCGGGCAGCATAGTTTAGAATAGATTGTTGGGGTGCGAGACTGTTAGAAGGGAGGCTACAGAGCAGGAGATTGCAATAATCCAGGCGGGAGATAAAAAGGGCATGTACTAGGGTTTTTGAAACTTCTTGGGAAAGGAGTGTACGAATCCGGGAAATATTTTTGAGTTGGAGGGGGCAGGAGGTGAAAAGGGCTTGAAAGAGAGATCAGAGTCTAGAGTTACTCCCAGACAGTGAGCACGTGGCACTGGGGAAAGTGAGCAGCCATTGACATTGATGGATATGTCAGGTGGGGGGTTGAGTAAGGAGTAAGAAAGACAATGAATTCTGTTTTGTCCATATTCAGTTTTAGAAATTGAGCAGAGAAAAAGGATGAAATAGCAGACAGACATTGTGGGATCCTGGTTAGTAGGGAGGTGATATCAGGTCCAGAGAGGTAGATCTGTGTATCATCAGTAGAGTTGAGCGCGGTTCGAGGTTCGCCAGTTCGCGGTTTGAGTGATTTTGGGGGGTGTTCTAGATCGAACTAGAACTCGAGCTTTTTGCTAAAAGCTCGACAGTTCGAGTTACGTTCGAGAACGGTTCTATAAGCAAAAGCAGGGCTTTTTACAGCTAAAGTGAGCAGGGAGCCATCGCTGGCAGCCTGCCAGAAGCTGGTAACCAGATAAACATCAGGTATCCAAGCAAAGCGCTTTGGTTAGTAACCCGATATTTACCCTGGTTATGCGTGCAGGGAGCCGACACTTCCCCCGCTAGGCTCCGCCCCCTCCTGCACTCAGCATGTACACAGACACACACTCACACACACACTCACGCACACACACTCACACTCACCTGTCCCCAGCCATGCAGTCCCCGGCACTGACGTCCTCAGCGCCACATGGCCCCGCTAGGCTCCACCCACTTCGCACTCCGCCACCTGCACACATGGCCCCGCTAGGCTCCGCCCACCTCGCACCCGCACACATAGCCCTGCTAGGCTCCGCCCACCTCACACTGCACACATTACCCCGCTTGGCTCCGCCCACCTCACACCCGCACACATTACCCCGCTAGGCTCCGCCCACCTTGCACCGCACACATAGCCCCGCTAGGCTCCGCCCACCTCGCACCGCACACATTACCCCGCTAGGCTCCGCCCACTTCGCACATGCACACATTACCTTGCTAGGCTCTGCCCACCTCGCACCCGCACACATTACCCTGCTAGGCTCCGCCCACCTCGCCGCACCGCACACATTACCCTGCTAGGCTCCGCCCACCATGCATTCTGCACACATTACCCCGCTAGCCTCCGCCCACCTTGCACTCCGCACACATGGCCTCGGTAGGCTCCGCCCACCTCACACCCGCATACATAGCCCCGCTAGGCTCCGCCCACCTCACACCCGCACACATTACCCCACTAGCCTCCGCCCACCTCACACTCCGCACACATGGCCCCGCTCAGCTTACCTGCAGTGATGAAGTCCTGCCCTCCCGACCTCAGCGCTGACATTGTCCTCCATGGCTGCCGTTTCACATCTGTCACTGCGGCCTGAGACTGTCACTAGCGGTGACGTCACGGGCTGCTCGCGATACTTGGCTGTGAATGTGACTGAAGTCAGTGTGCAGTATCAGCAGTGCAGGAGATCAGCGCAGGTAATGTACCTCGCTGACAGCAGCACTTGTCATGCCCTGCAGTGACCTGGGCTGACCTTCTGATATTAGCTCAGGTCACTGCATTGCTCTCCCAGCCAATGGGGAACATTCTGTTCTTCATTGACTGGGACAGTGTGGATCGTCATGGGAACCCCTTGGATTACAGCAAACCTGGATTTGTCTTTCTTTCTAATAAATTGGTGAAAGAGGCAATGTGTTGGGCAGTGTTTTTTCAAATAAAAATGTGTTTATCGTCTATTTTTTTTTTTATTACTGACTGGGTTAGTGATGTCGGGTATCTGATAGACGCCTGACCTCACCAACCCCAGGGCTTGATGCCAGGTGAAATTACACATCTGGTAATAACCCCATATATTACCCCGTTTGCCACCGCACCAGGGCACGGGATGAGTTGGGGCGAAGCACCAGGATTGGAGCATCTAATGGATGCGCCACTTCTGGGGCGGCTGCGGCCTGCTATTTTTAGGCTGGGGAGTGTCCAATAACAGTGGACCTCCCTAGTCTGAGAATATCAGACCCCAGCTGTCTGCTTTACCTTGGCTGGTGGTCCAATTTTGGGGGGACCCCTACGTGGTTTTTTTTTATTATTTATTTAATTTAAAATAACAGCGTGGGGTGCCCTCAGTTTTGGATTACCAGCCAAGGTGAAGCTGCCAGCTGTGGTCTGCAGGCTGCAGCCGTCTGCTTTACCCTAGCTGGCTACAAAAATAGGGGGAACCCCACGTCAATTTTTTTTAAAAATTTATTTATTTATTTTGGTTAATACAAGGCGAAGCACCCCTTAGTGCCACATGAAAGGCACCAAAGGGTGCAAAATTACAAAATGCAGGAGAGTGGGACATTATGTGTCTTTCTGCCATTATAATAACCGAAAAGACTGATATGAAGTGTACAAGCACAAGAAAATCACCAGAGTGCTCTACGCTGTGAAAAGCAGTAGAAAATGGCACTGGAGTGAACATGTTATGGGCCCAGCACTGCTGCAGCAGGATATGACATGAGGCTGTGCTAGGTATATAAGACTGGCCTTGCCATGTGGGCGGGGCCTGATCAACGTGTCTTGTAAGCCTTGTCTTGAAAGCTAGGTGCTCAGTCCCCCTTGTGCCATGTCCTGTGATCATAGTATTGCCTGACATTCCTACCCGGCACCTGTGCCTGATTCCTGCACTGTCTCCAGGAACTCTGAAGCCCCAGTGACTGTTCTACCCGTCCCCTGTAGGACGCAGTCCCTGCCATGCTGGTGCTCCGGCTACCGTGCACTCAGCCCTCCGGTGGGGTGCACGGCCCAGTGGATCCACCACACGGACCTAACAATACGGAACGGAAACGGATGCCACACGGATGCACCCGTGAAAAAAACAGACCGTTTTTTGCGGACCGCAAAAACGGATTGGTTGTGTGAATGTAGCCTTAATCTGATCTGCCATTTATAAACAGCAGGCAGAAATAAGTGAATAGCGCCCCCCAGCGTCAGAAAATCTCCGGTGTTTTAGGGGTAGTTGAGACCCTGGAGATCATGATTCAGGCCGGTTTGTCCGGTCCCCACTCACGTGATCACCGGTATACACCGTATACCGGTGATCACGTTACAGTAAATGACAGCGCCGGTAAAAAATTATTTATCTTCCATCTGGCATGAACAAACATGTCACATGGGAGATAAATCTCCTCCCCGGTCCCCCGGTGTCGCCAAAGTGCCCCCCCTGATCCCCTCCCGGAAAATCCAAGATGGCCGCGTGCACAGCAGCGCGCCGGCCGCATTCACCCTACTCCTCTGATTTCTGTCGCATGTGCCATGACACATGTGACAGAGAACTCCTCCCCAGGCCCTGCCAGGTCACCCCCTATAACCCCACCAGTGTTCCCCGGTGTCCCACGATACCTGTGCAGCGTTGATCCCCCGCGGCCCCCTCCTTCATAATAGACGCTTCCGCATGCACAGAGCGGCTGTCAGCTCAAGTTCCTGTGTTCAGACACAGTGAGTGGTGGTAACCATGCATCTGTAAGCTACTGCAATGCCCTGCTCATGTGGTAAGGAACATAGTTGATCAGGAGAGCTTTACTACATTTCCAAATGGAGGGATTTGCTTGTATAGTTGCCCTGCTGAACGACTACTGTCTAAATAGCGAGCTCTGTTGTTTAGTATTCATTCAGCTGGATAACTGGACTTAAAGGGGTATTCCATCTCCAAGATCCTATCCCCAATATATAGTAGGTGGAATAGCAATAATATCAGCAAATACCAATATTTGGAAATGTAGAATAGTTCTCCTGATTAGGCATGCCTTTACCTCATGAGCAGGGCATTGCAGCTTTGGTAGCAACAGTTACGACATGGACTCTGCTGCTGTGGACCCGGGGAGAGTGGGTGCAGATTCATTGCACCCACACTCCTGACATGGAGGGTCTTCACTCCTAGAAAATGGGGGATACGTTCCCTGAGCGTTTATTACCCCGTTTGCCACTGCACCAGGGCACGGGATGAGCTGGGGTGATGCGCCAGGATTAGCGCATCTAGTGGATGCGTCAACTCTGGGGCGCCTGCGGCCTGCTATTTTTAGGCTGTGAAGGGCCAATATCTATGGACCTTCCCACCCTGAGAATACCAGACCCCAGCTGTCCGCTTTACCTTGGCTGGTGATCCAATTTGGGGGGACCCTACTTTTTTTTGTAATTATTATTATTTATAAAATAATTATTAAAAAGAGCCTGGGGTGACCCCCACATTGGATCCCCAACCACGGTAAAGCTGCCAGCTGTGGTTTTCAGCCTACAGCCTTCTGCTTTACCCTAGCTGGCTATCAAAAATGGGGAGACCCCACGTCATTTTTTTTTAAACTATTTTTTTAAAAAAAAAAATGTATTGGGCTTCCCTGTATTTTGATTGCCAACCAAGGTAACGCCAGGCAGATGGGGGTGGTAACCCGTAGCTGTCTGCTTTATCTGCGCTGAGAATAAAAAATATCGCGGAGTGCTATGTCATTTTTTTTAATGATTTATTTTTACAGCACTGTGATGTCAGGCAATCAAAATACATGGGAAGCCCTGTTTTTTTTAGTTATTTAAATAAATAATTAAAAAAAATATATATGGGCTCCCGCTGCATTTTTTGTATTGCTAGCTGAGGGTAATCCGAGCAGCTACTGGCTGCTTGGTGTTACCTTCACTGGCAATGGAAAATCCAGGGAAGCATTTTTTTTTTGCCAAAAAATGAAAAAAAAATGACGTGGGCTTCACCATATTTTTGTATGCTAGCCAGGTACAGCAGGCAGGTACGGCTGCCCCCAACCCCCAGCTGCCTATTTGTACCCGGCTGTGAACTAAAAGTATAGGGAAGCCCTTTTTTTAATTATTTCATGAATTTCATGAAATAATTAAAAAAAAAACGACGTGGGCTTTGCCCCATTTTTGTGTCCAGCCGGGTACAACTAGGCAGCTGGGGATTGGATCCACAGCACAGGTTAGCCCGAGGTTTCTGGGCCCCTCTGCTGCGAATTGCAGTCCGCAGCCGCCCCAGAAAATGGCGCTCTCATAGAATCGCCATCTTCTGGCGCTGTATCCAACTCTTCCAGCAGCCCTGAAGCTGGGTGGCTTGCTGGGTAATAATGAGTTAATACTAGCTATGTTTTACTAGCTAGTATTAAGCCAGAGATTCTTAATGTCAGGCACGTTTGACCCAGCCATTAAGAATCTCCAATAAAGGGTTAAAAAAAAACACCACACAGAGAAAAAATACTTTAATAGAAATAAATACACAGACACACTTAGAGACTCCATCTTTATTACCCCCTGTCACCCCTCCACGATCCATGCTCTTCTGTCTTCTTTCTCCTTCAACACATGCAGCTCTGTCTTCTCCATCAGACAGCAGTGCATGGGAGAAAGGACGCTGTGCTCTATGCAGAAATCACTCTGTGAGAGTGACCACAGGCTCCCGGCTCTAAGCGGTGGCACGGGTTGCCATAGCAACGGTGTTCCGATCACAAGATTCCATTGCCGCTGCGTGCTGGTAGCGGGACGTCCCTGTCACCGCTACCAAGCATGTTGCTATGGCAACGGTTATCTCCGTTATTGACTGGCTGTGTGACCGGTCAGGAGCCAGCTTCTGCGGACGCTGGTAACTATGGTAAACATCAGGTAACCAAGAAGCCCTTTCCTTGGTTACCCGATGTTTACCTTCGTTACCAGCGTCCGTCACTGTCACGCTGTCATTGCCAGCTCCCTGCTCCATGCACACATAGCCAGACTAAACATCGGGTAAAATTAACCCTATGTGTACTCTGGCTAGGAGTTCAGGGAGCCAGCGCTATGCGGTGTGCGCTGGCAACCAAGGTAAATATCGGGTTGGTTACCCGATATTAACCTTAGTTACCAAGCGCAGCATCGCTTCGACGCGGCTCTGCTGGCTGGGGGCTGGTCACTGGTTGCTGGTGAGATCTGCCTGACAGCTCACCAGCAACCCATGTAGCGACGCTCCAGCGATCCCTGCCAGGTCAGGTTGCTGGTGGGATCGCTGGAGCGTCGCTTAGTGTGATGGTACCCTAAGGGAACGGGGAAGCAGAGCGGGGAGTCAACCGTGTGCTAGAGCATGTCGCCGGTACACGGCGATACACAAACGTGCACCATGTAACAGAGATATGCAATGACAGGTCCTAGCATGACGTGTCATAGTCATGTGACCAGTCTGTAGCCAATGAGATAATAGACACGTGACTGGTGACATGGCTATTTTGACGTCACGATAGGTCCTGCATCACTGCTGGCAGTGCTGGTTACCGGGAAGATTCAGCGATCATCGGATGGAATAGCGGCAGGAGACAGAGTGCAGGACGGATCACGGGGATAGGTAACTGTTATGGCAATGTTTATTAACTGTATGTGTACATTTATAATGTGTTTTTATGTGTTTGTGATTGCCTCCCATTGTTTCCTATGCGGTTCGAGTGGTTCGCCGAACCGAACTCGAACCAGACCTCGGTTCGGCGAACCGAACTCAAGCCGAACCGCTGCCGGTTCGCTCATCTCTAATCATCAGCGTAGAGATGATACTGAAAGCTGTAGGACTCTATGAGCTGTCCCAGGACAAAGGTGTAGATGGAGAACAGCAGGGGACCTAGAACTGAACCTTGGGGGACACCGATAGATAGGGAGCAAGATGAGGAAGTGGTGTGAGAGTGGGAGACGCGGAAAGTTCAGTCGGTTAAGTATGAGGAGATCCAAGATAGCACCAATTCTGTGATACCCAGACACAAGAGAATCTGTAGTAGAAGGGAATGGTCTACTGTGTCAAAGGCAGACAACAGATCCAGGAGGAGGAGGACAGAGTAGTGTCGCTTGGCTTTGGCGGTTAGTAGGTTATTAGTGACTTTGGTTAGGGCAGTTTCAGGGGAATGATGAGGTCGGAAGCCAGATTGTAACCGGTCAAAGAGGGAGCAGGAAGAGAGGTATGAGGACAGTTCAAGATGGATATGCTGTTCGAGTAGTTTTGAGGCATAGGTGAGAAGTGATATAGGGTGATAGTTTGACACAGAGGAAGGGTCAAGGGAGGGATTTTTGAGGAGGAGTATAATGGAGGCATATTTAAAGCATGAAGGGAATACACCAGTTGTTAGTGATAGGTTGAAGAGATGGGTTAGGGTCTGGATGAAGACTGTGGTGAGATTGAGGATGAGGTGAGATGGGAGTGGATCAAGCGGGCAAGTTGTGAGATGTGATCTTGAGAGTAGAGTGGAAAGATGATCTTCTGTTATTGTGGAGAAGCTGGATTTGGAGGAAGAAGGCTGAGTATTTGTGAGAAGGGGCTGTGGTGATTATGGGTCAAAACTTGCGCTGATTTTGTCAATCTTCTGCTTGAAGAAAGAAGCAAAGTCTTCAGCTGATACTGTTGTGCAATTTCCCCATATTGGAATCATGTCATGGACAAAAAAAATTGATCTGACTATTTAGGATATGTGCACATGACAACTTTTTCAGTTATTCTACTTGAAATCTGCTTGAAAAAAGCATCACAAAAGAGCCCCCAAAATTAACATAATGCACAGTGATGTCAAAACAATATTGCAGTACATATGTTCAGAAATCTCGAAATGGTTAATGGAAATGATCTGTCCAATTCTTCTAGCCCTTACTTGCTATACTGTCCCCTAGTGACGAGCGAGCACTTAATTGCTCAAGTGCTTGTTACTCAAATCGAGCAGATTAGACACTCGACAGGCTCAATTTGATGAACAAGTACAATGGAAGTCAATGGGGAACTGGAGGATTTTTCCAGGAGGGCTGGGTGAAAAATCACTGAACAGAATGAAAACAGCACTCAAATGTATTGGGAACAGCATGGGGAAGACACCTGGATGCATCTACAACTCCCAGGCCTCTTTTGGAAACTAAATAAGTGATTAAAAAAAGAGCTGAGGTCCCCCTAATTGTTGATAATCAGCCTGGGTTAAAGCAGACAGCTGCGGGCTGCAGCCCACAGCTGTCTATTTTACCTTGGCTGATTATCAAAAATAAAGAGGACTCCACGCCATCTTTTAAAATTATTTACTTGTAAATAAATAATTAAAAAATGACATTTGGTCCCACCTATTTTTTTATACCAACCAAGGTAAAGCAGACAGCTCTGGGCTGGTATTTTCAGGCTGGGAAGATACATAGTTATTTGGCCCTTTCCAGCCTAAAAATAGAAGCTTGCAGCCACCTCAGAATTGGTGTATCCATGTAATGCATCATTACATAAAAGTAAAATAAAAGTGATTTGATGTCTCTTGGTTCTTCACTGTCCTGAGGAAGGGAGCGGTGCTCCTGAAACGCGTAGACCTATGCCAATAAAGATACGTTAATCTTACGGTTCCAGAAGTGATCTTTGGCGCGGCATTATCACCTATCTCTATTATTCTCTGTTATCTGCTTTTAGAGGACAGTATGCTGAGCATTGTGCCCCATGTTCTCATATAATACGTGAAGACTCGATGTGGCCGGCCAATCACTTTAATCCCAGTAACTGACATAGCTACGGCATTACTGTGCATGGCAGGCAATCCCTGCATGTTGATTGGCATTTCAACAGCCACAAAGCATGCGGGGTGAGGACTTTAGCTTTTATTTTAATATCCGCAATAATTGATCAATTAACGAGTGTGCCCGACTATCCTAATGCTTGATCAAGTAATGAACATGCTTGCTCGTCATCACTACTGTCCCTTTTTCATGACCTTTGATTATATAGATATAGTAGAGAAAAATTATGAAAATAGTTTCTCACTCTGGAAATCTAGCACAAGTGCACTACCTTGAGGTTATGTGTGCCCGTTGCGTTTTTTTCCGCGGAAACGCTACGTTTTGAACTGCAGCGTTATTGCATGCGTTCAGCTTCCCCAGCAAAGTCTATGAGAAAGCTGAAAAATCAATGCACACGCTGCGTTTGTAAACGCAGCATTTTGGATGCCCAAAATCGCTGCGGAAAAAAAAAAGCAGCATGTCACTTCTTTTGTGCGCTGTAGCTGCGTTCTCCACCCATTGAAATCAATGATGTGGGCTAAAACACAACCAAAATGCACTTGGACTGCATTTTTGTTGCGTACCGCATGCTTTTTTGACAAGCAAAATGCAGGTCTTTTCAGTCTCTGTCAATGTCGGTCAATTTCTGTCTGTTGATGTCAGTGAATCTCCCTCTGTCTGTCGGTCGGTCTCTTTCTCTGTCAGTTAGTCGCTCTGTCTGTCTCTCTCTGTCGGTCAGTCTCTCTCTCTGTCTGTCCCTTTCTCTGTCCGTCGGTCAGTCTCCCCCCCTCTCTCATACTCACCGATCCCCGATCACCGGCGCGGCACTGCACGGCTGTCACACTGCTCCGGCGGCTTTTCCTCTTTTGAAAATGCCGGCCCCTCATTATTCAATCTGTTATTCCCTGCTTTCCCCGCCCACCGGCGCCTATGATTGGTTGCAGTCAGACACGCCCCCACGCTGAGTGACAGCTGTCTCACTGCAGCCAATCACAGCCGCAGGTGGGCGGGTCTATATCGTGCAGTAAAATAAATAAATAGTTAAAAAAAACAACGTGCGGTGCCACCCCAATTTTGATACTAGCCAGGGTAAAGCCACACGGCTGAAGGCTGGTATTCTCAGGATGGGGAGCGCCACGTTATGGGGAGCCCCACAGCCTAAAAATATCAGCCAGGAGCCGCACGAAATTGCTGCATCCATTAGATGCGACAGTCCCGGGACTTTACCCGGCTCACCCCGAATTTCCCTGGTGCAGTGGCAATCGGGGTAATAAGGGGTTAATCATGCCAGGTGTCTCCCAGAGATACCTTCCATGATTAACCTGTAAGTTAAAGAAAATAAACACACACATCCAAAAAATCCTTTATTTGGAATAAAAGACAAAAAACCCACCCTCTTTCACCACTTTATTAAAATCCTTAAATACAACTCCAGGTCCGACGTAATCCACAGAGGTCCCACGACGCATCCAGCTCTGCTACATGAAGCTGACAAGAGCGGCAGTAGAACACTGCCGCTCACTATTAGCTCCACGTAGCAACTGAAGGGAGCTGCGTAATCAGCGATGAAGTACAGGTGAGTTGCGGTCTCAGGTGGAGAACTCCAGCTGGCCGCGGGTAACCTGAGTGATGGCAGCGCTAATCGCGCTGCTCAGTTCAGTCACTCAGGGGATTAGTGGTCACCGGTGAGTCTTACACAGGTGACGGCTAATGAGGACGCCACACACAGACAGAGCCTCGGTATGACAATGAAGTCGGGTGAAGTTCATCCGAGTTCCTTCTCTTCGCGCGACTCTGTGTGTACTGTCAGCCGGCATGCAGAGCTGAATTGCCGGGGGAACGCTTTGTCAACAATGCATCCAAAACGCATGCAAAATGCATGGAAAAAGCAACCAAAATGCATGCGTTGCATTTTTTTTACAAACGCAGTGTCCAGTCTACCAGAGGGTGCATTCTTTTCTGCACTGCAGAGAACGCAACATGCGCAGATAGCCTGGAGGTAGTACCTTCTGCATGGGTATTGAACATTTGCTGCCCTATTACCCCACAGTGTTCGAATGATTAGTGGTACTCCCAGCTAGAGTTGAGCGTGGTTCGTGGTTCTCCAGTTCGCGGTTCGAGTGATTTTAGGGGCTGTTCTAGATCGAACTAGAACTTGAGCTTTTTGCTAAAGCTCGATAGTTCTAGTTACGTTCGAGAACGGTTCTAGCAGCAAAAAGCCAAGCTAATTACTAGCTGGCTTTCCGCTGTAATAGTGTAAGTCACTCTGTGACTCCCACTATTATGAAATTTCAGCGTATAGTGTGCGGGAACAGCGCATTCAGATCACTGCTGCTGGGATAATGGCGATCATTTTTTTTTTCCTTGTCTTCCTTCCCTAAGCGCACGCGTGTTGTGGGGCGGGCCAGCATGTCAGCCAATCCCAGACACACACACAGCTAAGTGGACTTTTAGCCAGAGAAGCAACGGCATGTGTGATAGGATGTCCATGTCACATGTCCCTGCATTATAAAAACGGGTATCTGCCCGTCCGGACGCCATTATCTCTTCTGCGTCTGGGTGTCAGTCACCGCTGGCGTAGCTCCTGTCTCCGATACTGCTGTGTACGCTCTACACACAGCGCTATACAGAATAGGGATAGAAGTTTCTATTAGCCCTTGTACGGGCTAATAACAGCAGACTCAGAGCCATAGGTGACAGTCAGGTCCGTGGAAACAGATTTTAACAGCTAGAGAAGATAACAGCATCTGTGTAGCTAAGGTCAGGGACTTACTTGCTGCATTTCCCCATTAGGAGGGATAGAAAGTGAGGCTTCCTTTCCTGTACACTGACCCACAACCCTGCCACTGTACCCTTCTGCCCTTTGCACACTCAAGCTCATTGTTACTAAGCCATTATACTTGCAAACACTGAGTAAACTTAGTGGCATCCTAAAAGTGGCTGTTGGACTTCCATTAGTGTCCCACTAGTGCAAAGCTATTTGCAGCACCACTGCATTGCACACTCAAATTCATTGTTACTAAGCCATTATACTAGCAAAAACAGAGTAAACTTAGTGGCATCCTAAAAGTGGCTGTTGGACTTCCATTAGTGTCCCACTGGTGCAAAGCTATTTTCAGAACCTTTGCATTGCACACTCAAGCTCATTGTTACTAAGCCATTATACGAGCAAACACTGAGTAAACTTAGTGGCATCCTAAATTTGGCTGTTGGACTTCCATTATTGTCCCACTGGTGCAAAGCTATTTGCAGCACCTCTGCATTGCACACTCAAACTCATTGTTACTAAGCCATTATACTAGCAAACACAGAGTAAACTTAGTGGCATCCTAAAAGTGGCTGTTGGACTTCCATTAGTGTCCCACTGGTGGAAAGCTATTTGCAGCACCACTGCATTGCACACTCAAACTCATTGTTACTAAGCCATTATACTAGCAAACACTGCTGCCAGTTTAAGGGCCGTAGTTGCATTGTCAGGGATAGTTATTGTTGTTTATTCTGCTGTTAATAAAGACAGATCACCGCTGCAATCTACACCACCTCTCAATTTTTACTAATACATTTTAAGTGCACAATCTTGTCGCAATCAAAATGAGTGGCAAAATGACAGATGCTGGTGGAAAGGGGAAGAGGTGTGTTGGAAAAGGAAAAAAAGGGTTTGTCTGTGGGGAAGGTGGTAAAGCTCCATTAACATCTGCTGAAGATAGACCATCTTCCAGCAAAAGTAAGATGTCCACTACTTACCGTGGACAATCCGATGTGCTCCCTTTTAACGGACACGAACATTTGGAATAAAGGTAGATGATGGCCAAAAAAAGAAAATGCTTGAATGGATCTCAAGTGGTCCAACAAGTGCCCTCTCTGCCACCTCAACTACCGCATCCAAAAAACACCAGTCCTCTGAGTTGTCATCCCAATCACACTTGCTTTCTCTCAGCTCTGAAGTCTCCATCCGCCCTGCACAGTATGGTGGAACTGAGATGGCTGAGTCTGCAGAGCTTTTCAGTCACACTATAGCCTGGGAATCAGAGGTGTGCTCCCAAGCTACAGTGAGTACAGACCAGGAAATGTTCTGCAGTGATGCCCAGAACCTTTGTGACTCTGATTCAGGCCGTGAGGACCAAGTTTCTGAGCATAATGTTGACCCCTATTCACAAACTGTAACACCTGTTGTTATAGATAATGAGGAACATACTGATGACGATGAGACGCAGATACCAGATTGGGATGACAACTTAAATATTCGGTCAGGGCAAGAAGAGGCTCGGTCTGAGGGTGAGGGGAGTGCAAACACAACAATTGATGAGGAAGTTCTAGATCCTACCTACTGTCAACCCTTAGTCAGGCACTCGAGGAGATCAACAGAGGCGGTGGAGGAGGATGCTAC
Source organism: Anomaloglossus baeobatrachus (assembly GCF_048569485.1). Taxonomy (NCBI): domain Eukaryota; kingdom Metazoa; phylum Chordata; class Amphibia; order Anura; family Aromobatidae; genus Anomaloglossus; species Anomaloglossus baeobatrachus. The sequence goes on along the minus strand of NC_134355.1, from coordinate 194,956,351 downwards.
TGACGACGAAGTTACCTTGCGCCTTCCTGGACAGAGGAGTAGTACTTGTAGCACGTCTACAACTGCATCCTCAGCCACCACTCTGCCTCTGAGCACTAGTTGGGGGGGCTCAGCAGGTCGCATGCCCTCTAAGCCTTGCCTAGCCTGGACCTTTTTTGACATAGAAAAAGATCGCCCAAATCATGTGATATGTCAAATTTGTCATGGTTCTGTTAGTAGAGGGCAAAACCTCAGGAGTTTGACAACTTCTTCCATGAATCGTCACATGAATAAATATCATATGTCCCAGTGGGAAGCTCACCGTGCTGCAATGCGGTCTAGCGGAGCGAACCATCCACCGCCTGCCCCTTCAAGTGCATCCGCGCGCTGTTCATCTTCCAGGACTGTGGGGACAGCTGTCACACCTGGTTTTCCACGCACAACTTCCACCACTGTAACCGCAACAGGCAGTTTGCTTGGTAGGTCGTCATTTGGTTTGTTAGGGGAAACAAGTGCGTGTGTACAGCTCTCTCAGACATCAATAGCATCAACGTTGGATGAAGGCAACATCATGTCTATGCCTGCACTTTCCTCACAAACCTGCATTTTTTCAGGGACACCCTACTCGCCACCGTCTACACACAGCAGCCAGATCTCTGTCCCTTAAGCCCGCTTTACACGCTTCAATATATCTCACAATCCGTCGTTGTGGTCAAGTTGTAAGTGACGCACATCCGGCATCGTTTGTGAGCTATCTGCGTGTGACATCTACTTGCGATCAGGATTGAACGCAAAACCGTTGATCGCAAACACATCGTATCATTCTCTAGAATTGAGCGTTTTGTTGCATGAACCTAGTCAATTGTAACGTGTGACATCCCTCATACGATTTTGCTGTCTGATGCTATGTGCGCAGGTGTGCGCTCTGCACCGCACCTTAAAAAAGGTCCGCTTCAGAGCGCAGCTGAAAAGCTGCGTTCTGAAGCGCCTCACAATGTCTGTCATTCACTAATCTCTGTCAGTCGGTCACTATCTCTGTCCCTCACTCTCTGTCCATGTCAGTCTATCCCCCTCTCTCATATACTCACCGATCCCCGATCTCCGGCGCTGCACGGCGTTCACACTGCTCCGGCGGCTTTTACTGTTTTGAAAAAGCCGGCCGCCCATTAAACAATCTCGTATTCCCTGCTTTCCCCGCCCACAGGCGCCTATGATTGGTTACAGTGAGACACGCCCCCACGCTGAGTGACAGGTGTCACACTGCACCCAATCACAGCAGCCGGTGGGCGTGTCTATACTGTGCAGTGAAATAAATAATTAAATAATTAAAAAAAAACGGCGTGCGGTCCCCCCCAATTTTAATACCAGCCAGATAAAGCCATACGGCTGAAGGCTGGTATTCTCAGGATGGGGAGCTCCACGTTATGGGGAGCCCCCCAGCCTAACAATATCAGCCAACAGCCGCCCAGAATTGCCGCATACATTATATGCGGCAGTTCTGGGACTGTACCCGGCTCTTCCCGATTTACCCTGGTGCGTTGGCAAATCGGGGTAATAAGGAGTTATTGGCAGCCCATAGCTGCCAATAAGTCCTAGATTAATCATGTCAGGCGTCTATGAGACACCTTCCATGATTAATCTGTAAATTACAGTAAATAAACACACACACCCGAAAAAAATCCTTTATTATAAATAAAAAACACAAACATATACCCTGGTTCACCACTTTAATCAGCCCCAAAAAGCCCTCCATGTCCGGCGTAATCCAGGATGCTCCAGCGTCGCTTCCAGCGCTGCTGCATGGAGGTGACCGGAGCTGCAGAAGACACCGCCGCTCCGGTCACCTCCACGCAGGTAATGAAGACAGCCGCGCGATCAGCTGCTGTCACTGAGGTTACCCGCTGTCACTGGATCCAGCGGAGGCCGCGGGTAACCTCAGTGACAGCTCAGCTGATCGCGCTACTCACCTCAGTTGCTGCGTGGAGGTGATAGGAGCGGCGGTGAGTAGCGCGATCAGCTGAGCTGTCACTGAGGTTACCCGCGGCCACCGCTGGATCCAGTGACAGCGGGTAACCTCAGTGACAGCAGCTGATCGCGCGGCTGTGTTCATTAGCTGTGTGGAGGTGACCGGAGCGGCGGTGTCTGCTGCAGCTCCGGTCACCTCCATGCAGCAGCGCTGGAAGCGACGCTGGAGCATCCTGGATTACGCCGGACATGGAGGGCTTTTTGGGGCTGATTAAAGTGGTGAACCAGGGTATATATTTGTGTTTTTTATTTATAATAAAGGATTTTTTCGGGTGTGTGTGTTTATTTACTGTAATTTACAGATTAATCATGGAAGGTGTCTCATAGACGCCTGACATGATTAATCTAGGACTTATTGGCAGCTATGGGCTGCCAATAACTCCTTATTACCCCGATTTGCCAACGCACCAGGGCAAATCGGGAAGAGCCGGGTACAGTCCCAGAACTGTCGCATATAATGTATGCGGCAATTCTGGGCGGCTGTTGGCTGATATTGTTAGGCTGGGGGGCTCCCCATAACGTGGAGCTCCCCATCCTGAGAATACCAGCCTTCAGCCGTATGGCTTTATCTGGCTGGTTTTAAAATTGGGGGGGACCGCACGCCGTTTTTTTTAATTATTTAATTATTTATTTCACTACACAGTATAGACACGCCCACCGGCTGCTGTGATTGGGTGCAGTGTGACACCTGTCACTCAGAGTGGGGGCGTGTCTCACTGTAACCAATCATAGGCGCCGGTGGGCGGGGAAAGCAGGGAATACGAGATTGTTTAATGGACGGCCGGCTTTTTCAAAACAGTAAAAGCCGCCGGAGCAGTGTGAACGCCGTGCAGCGCCGGGGATCGGGGATTGGTGAGTATGAGAGAGGGCTGCTAACTTCAGTAATTTAGGAGATTAGCGGTCACCGGTGAGCCCTTCACTGGTGACCGCTAATCAGGGCGCGACACAGACAGAGCCGCAGCATGACAATGAAGTCGGGTGAAGTTCACCCGAGTTCATTCTGACAGTGCGGCTCTGTCTGTGTCTGCTGTCATCTGCCATTCAGCTCTGCTACATGGCTGTCTGTGTCTGCTGTCAGCGGCCATGTAGCAGAGCTGAATGGCAGATGACATAGTAAAAACTCATCCCTACACGTTACACACGCTTGGCAAGTCAATAAATAAAAAAAAAAAAAAGGTGCCCAATGCATACGTCACAGAACACATGATCTAAAGGATCGCACACAAAATTGACCAATTTAACATAGACTACTAACGCTCGTGTGACAGCAAATGAACGACCTACGTGCAATCTCATAAGATCCCGTATGCAACCTGGGCGTGTCACATCGCAAATGCGATTGTACAACTAATTGCAACGTGTAAAGTGGGCTTTAGATGTGGACAAATAAAAGGCCATTTCCTGCGACCCATGACAAAGCTAAGAGGTTGACTTTATCCCTCTGTAAGCTCTTGGCTACCGAAATGCTGCCTTTCCGCCTGGTGGACACACAGGATTTTAGAGACCTTATGTCTGTCGCTGTGCCCCTGTACCAGATGCCCAGTCGCCACTACTTCTCTAAGAAAGGTGTGCCTGCGCTACACCAGCATGTCGCACACAAAATCACCGCTTCCTTGAGAAACTCTGTGTGTGAACGGGTGCATTTCACCACCGATACTTGGACCAGTAAACATGGACAGGGACATTACATGTCGCTGACTGGGCACTGGGTAACTATGGTGATAGATGGTGACGGGGCTGCTGCACATGTATTGCCGCCCCCACAACTTTTGTGTCAATCCTCTGTCCAAGTTCCGCCACTGCTTCTGCCTCCTCCACCTCGTCTGGGTCCTCCACCTCCGCCCCAAGCCTGCCTGGTCAGGCCACCAGCGTTCTAACTGCGCAGAAGGAATCACGCACCCCTCATTACTATGCTGGCAGCAGAGCGCAACGGCATCAGGCGGTCTTTAGCTTGAAATGTCTTGGAAATAAGAGTCACACAGCAGCTGAGTTGTGGGCAGCTCTGGAGACAGAGTTTAATAAATGGTTGTCTCCACTCAACCTGCAGCCTGGTAAGGCCGTGTGCGACAATGCTGCAAACCTGGGTGCGGCCCTTCGCCTGGGCAAGGTGACACACGTGCCTTGTATGGCTCACGTTTTGAACCTTGTTGTCCAGCAATTTTTAACACACTATCCCGGCCTAGATGGCCTTCTGAACAGGGCACGAAAACTGTCTGCTCTCTTCCGCCGTTCAACCACCGCTGCTGAGCGACTTGCATCGCTCCAGAAGTCTTTCGGCCTGCCGGTTCATCGCCTGAAATGCGATGTGCCGACACGCTGGAATTCGACTCTCCACATGTTTCAGCGACTGTGGCAGCACCGTCGAGCCCTGGTGCAATACGTCATGACGTATAGCCTGGGCCAACGAGATGCAGAGGTGGGGCAGATCACCCTGATGGAGTGGTCTCAGATCAAGGACCTATGCACCCTTCTGCACAGCTTCGACATGGCGACGAATATGTTTAGCGCTGACAATGCCAATATCAGCATGACAATTCCAGCCATTTACATGCTGGAGCACACACTAAACACTATTCGGAGTCAGGGGGTGGGACAACAGGGAGGGGTGGAACTACAGGAACTAGAGGATTCATATGCGCAAGACACAACAACATCACCAAGGTCCAGACGTTCATCATCACCAACGCGGCAGGCATGGGACCATGGGGGACAGGGATCAACAAGGGCACATAGTAGCAGGCGAAATGTTGAGGAAGGTGCAGGAGAACTTGAAGAAATGGAGGACGAACTGTCCATGGACATGGAAGACTCAGCGGATGAGGGAGACCTTGGTCAAATTTCTGTTGAAAGAGGTTGGGGGGAGATGTCAGAGGAAGAAAGAACGGTTAGCACCTCTATGCCACAAACACAGCGTGGACTTGGTCCGCATGGCTGCGCAAGACACATGAGCGCCTTCTTGCTGCACTACCTCCAACATGACCCTCGTATTGTCAAAATTAGAAGTGATGATGAGTACTGGCTTGCCACACTATTAGATCCCCGGTACAAGTCCAAATTTTGTGACATAATTCCAGCCATAGAAAGGGACGCACGTATGCAGGAGTAACAGCAGAAGCTGTTACTCGATCTTAGCTCGGCTTTTCCACCAAACAACCGTGGTGCAGGGACTGAATCTCCCAGTTCTAACTTGACAAACATGGGACGGTCTCGTCATCTTCAACAGTCTACTCGTACCAGTAGCACCGTATCTGGTGCTAGTAACAGCAATTTTATTGAATCTTTTCATAATTTTTTTAGACCATCCTTTGCAAGGCCACCAGAGACAACAAGTCTGACACATAGTCAACGGCTGAAGAGGATGATACAGGAGTATCTCCAAATGAACATCGATGCCATGACTTTGCAAATGAAGCCTTGCTCATTTTGGGCTTCAAATCTTGAAAAATGGCCAGAGCTCTCCACTTACGCCTTGGAGATTTTGTCGTGTCCAGTGGCCAGCATTGTCTCTGAACGTGTCTTCAGTGCTGCTGGGTGTGTGCTGACAGATAAGCGCATGCGTCTGTCCAGTGACAATGTGGACAGACTAACGTTCATCAAAATGAAGAAGTCATGGATCCACAAGGAATTTACTACCCCTGTGTCATCCTGGGGAGAGAAAATGCTTGTGGATTTTGAATGTGCTTGATGCAAATCTAGCTGTGTATTGTACAACTGGGGCACAAGTGCTGCCACTGAAGGGGTGGGTGTCTGTGTGTGGCCCAATTTTTGGAAAAAAGGGAGACTCCGCTTGGAGTAACCCTTGCTTGCAGTATTTCTAAAAATGATCCAAGATGAACAGATCTGGGATCAGCAAAGACTTAGCTATCTACCCCTGTGTCATCCTGGGGACAGTTAAGGATGGCGTATTTTTGAATGTGCTTGATGCAAATCTAGCTGTGAAGTGTACAACTGGGGCACAAGTGCTGCCACTGAAGGGGTGGGTGTGTGTGTGGCCCAATTTTTGGAAAAAAGGGAGACTCCGCTTGGAGTAATCCTCGCTTGCTGTGTTTTTTAAAAGGAGCCAAGATGAACAGAGCTGGGATCAGGAAAGACTTAGCTACCTACCCCGTGCCATCCTGGGGACGGTTAAAGGATGGCGTATTTTTGAATGTGCTTGATACAAATCTACCTGTGAAGTGTACAACTGGGGCACAAGTGCTGCCACTGAAGGGGTGGGTGTGTGTGGGGCCCAATTTTTGGAAAAAAGGGAGACTCCGCTTGGAGTAACCCTTGCTTACATTGTTTTTAAAAATGATCCAAGATGAACAGAGCTGGGATCAGGAAAGACTTAGCTACCTACCCCGGTGTTATCCTGGGGATGGTTAAGGATGGCGTATTTTTGAATGTGCTTGATGCAAATCTACCTGTGAAGTGTACAACTGGGGTACAAGTGCTGCCACTGAAGGGGTGGGTGTGTGTGTGGCCCAATTTTTTTAAAAAAGGGAGACTCCGCTTGGAGTAACCTTGCGGTGTTTTACATGATTTTAGAAGGGCATGCCATGCCTATATCTGTGTCTCCTCCTCTTTTTCCTTGTCTAGCTCTTTTGTTTTTGCATGAGTATATGTCCTTGTCACTTTCCCATGTGTTTGTGTTGTGTTGTGAGTTGTTTGTCCCCTTTTGGACACCTTTGAGGGTGTTTTCTAGGTGTTTTTATGTGTTTGTCATTGCCTCCCATTGTTTCCTATGCTGTTCGAGTGGTTTGCCGAATCGGTTCGCCGAACCGATCTCGAACGAGACGTCCGTTCGGCGAACCGAACTCGAGCCGAACTGCGACCAGTTCGCTCATCTCTACTCCCAGCATAAGGACAACCTGTGCTTAGTTTTTCACTAGTGGCCTAAACTGATGATATTGTGTTGTCAGAGCCAGCTGTAATGTGGCTTACCCAAGTAATGATATTGGATGAAACAGAATTTCATTTATTTTTGGAGATTCATGCAGCAACGAGGAATTGCCATAATTGTATTACTGTATCTCCTTCTCAAAAAAAAACAAGTTCCTTTGGATCGGTTTTTATTCATATCCTCTGAAGTAAAATCTTAATTTTATGAGAAGCAAGTGAAAGACATTCTGCTGAAAAGCCAAAAAGAAGATGTGACCATAGAAGTTTGGAAGGGCCACAACTTTCAACTATTGCAGACAGCTGTTCTACCACTTTCTCAATGCTAGTATTTTTTTCAGTTCTGTATGTAAAGGAGAATACTCATTACTGCATGTCCAATAACTAAATGTTGTCTGGAAAATCCAATGCATATCTGTTTATTAATTTTGACATTTTTCTGTTGCAGCCATACACATAATTGCCCATTTTATTAATATAGAACGCTACCACAAGAGCCAGTCAGAAGAGGCTGGTGAACTATGTAATATATTAGGAAACATTGGCAACCAGTCAAATAAAGACTACTTAAATCCAATTAGAAGCTATAATAAGGTAAATGTAATAACTTGAATATAACTTGAAGTATAATACTTGTTAAAGAAGGAAATGGATACAATGGTACACTGTTTATTCCCAGTGCAAGGTCTGAGAGATGATGCATGTCAAAGAATTTCTATGCTGAGATAATGAGACGATGGTGTAGAGTCACCTTACTGCAATACAACGGTCCTAAACATACTGCCAGAGCAACAATTAAATGGTTAAGATCAAAGCATATCCATGTGTGTGAATGGCCCAGTCAGAGGCCAGACCTTAATTCCATTAAGAATCTGTGACAAGACTTGAAAATTGTTGCTCAGAGACGCCTCCATCCAATCTCACTGAGCTCCTTGAGAAGAATGGGCAAGTATTTCAACTTCTAGATTTGCAAAGCTGAAATAGACATTGACTCAGAGGGCTGTATACAAATGCACATGAACATTTTTCAAATTTATATTTTTAAATACGTCACAAATACTTATTAACCCCTTCACGACCTATGACTTACTGATACGTCCTAGATCATGTCCCTCCCTTTGATCCAGTCTCGAAAGCTGAGCCCGCATCTGTCCCTTCACATGTTGGCTGATCTCATCAGCTGATGTGTGCCTCTAAGGGTATGTGCGCACATCGCAGTTTTGTTTCTGCAGCAAAAAATGCACTCTCTGGCAGAAAAATGCATAAAAAAAAGTATATGTTTTTGCCGCGTTTTTACCGCATTTCTGTGCATTTTTTACGTATTTTTGTTAATGGGTTTTTTTAAAGGAGAAACAAAATAGGATAGGATAATTGATAGATAGAAAGAATAGATTGAAAAAACATATAAAATAGATAAAAAGAACATATAGAATAGATAAAAAGAAAGAACATATAGAATAGATAATTAGAATGAACAGATAGAATAGATAGAAAGAAAGAAATAACAGAATAGCTCCATAAAGGGATAGCTAACTTGGCCAGCTGATTTTTTAATTATTTTTTGGTAAAAAAAAATGACGTCCCCCCCCCCCCCATTTTTCATATCCAGCACATGAACCGCAGCAGCTGCACACTGAAACCCTTAGCTGTCTGCTGTACCTTGGCTGCTTATGAAAAATAAAGGGGATCCCACGTTTTGGGTTTTTTTTTAATTTGATTTATTTATTTAAAAAAATTACATGGGGTCCTCATCATGTTTCTAAAACCATCCAAGGTGCAGCACACAACTGGGGGCTAATATTATTAGGGTGGGCAGGGCCATGGTTATTTGGCCCTTTCCAGCCTAAAAATAACAGCCAGCAGCTGCCTCAGAAGTGGCGCATCCATAAGATTTGCCAATTCTGGCACTGGACCCAGCTCTTCCCGTTTCCCTGATGTGGTGGCAATGGGGTAATAAGGAGGTAATAGCAGTCCATAGCTGCCACTAAAGGTGGTGTCACATATAGCGACGATGACAACGACGTCTGTTATGATCCGGAACCATGGAAGACCACCACAAATCATTGGCAAAAGGTGACAAGAGCATTGGCAACTAATCTGGCCACCATCCCCTTACTAACCAACACAACTAGAAGTAGCTGAGGGGTGAACTAACATCCTGTGCACCGCGAACCCAGCCGGAGAACTAGCTATCCTAAAGGTAGGAAAGATGAATAACTCTCTGCCTCAGAAAATAGACAAGAATAGCTAGCCCCCCACATTCAAAGACTGCGGTGATATAGGAAAAACACAATACACAGACAGATGACAGGATTAGCAAACGTGAGGCCCCCACTGACTAAAATAGGAAAGGACAGGAAAGGGACTGATGGTGGCCAGAGAAAAACCCTGCAAAATACCAACTTCCTGATAGTACAAAAAGGCCCTCAGATCGCACGATCTGAACTCCGTCCTATACCAGGTGCCCTTGTCATACCAATGAACAGAAAACAAGAATTATAACAAAGTCAACAAGCCACAAACACATGGATCCAAAGGAGCTATACTCCACACAGAACTGCAGGGAGTTCCTCAACAATCCACTGAGGGGGAAAATCCCTGCAAGCAAATAAACTGAAACCAACCACAGCAAATGACAAACCCAGATAAACAAAAGAACCAGACAATAAATAAAGAGCAAGCACTTATCTGGGGAAAATGTGGTGTAGAGCAGGATTAAGCAGGCTAGAGATACAAAGAACAACTGACATCCGGCAACAGCCTGCAATCAGATCAGGATTTAAATAAGCAGAGAGTTAGCAAAGGAAACACCCACTGCACAACACACCTGGTCCAAGTCCAAACCATTCCTGGTCACCAGAGGGAGCCTCCCAGCAGCCAAAACATAACTAACATTCACAACAGTACCCCCCGCTTGAGGAGGGGTCACCGAACCCTCACCCACGCCACCGGGTCGCTCGGGATGAGCATGATGGAAGGCGTGAACCAACCTGTCCGCATGAATGTCAGAAGCCACAACCCAAGAGTTATACTCCTGCCCATAACCCTTCCATTTCACAAGGTACTGAAGCTGACGCCTACTGCGACGGGAATCCAGAATTTTTTCAACCTCATACTCCAGATCCCCTTGTACCAAAACAGGGTCAGGAGGCACTGCTGCAGGAACTGCTGGCTCCACATGTATCTTCAACAAGGACTTATGGAAGACATTGTGAATCTTAAATGACGCAGGCAGAGTCAAACGGAAAGATACAGGGTTAATAATCTCCGAAATCTTATAAGGTCCAATAAATCTGGGCTTAAATTTAGGAGACGGAACTCTCATAGGAATATTTTTAGAGGACAACCACACCATGTCCCCTACTTTAAACCGGGGACCAACAGTCCAACGCCGGTTGGCAAACTTTTGGGCAGTTTCTTGGGACTGAAATAATTTATCCACTACCTGCCCCCAAATCTGCTGCATTCTGTTGACCACCGAATCCACCCCCGGACAGTCAGACGTCTCAACCTGCCCTGAGAGGAACCTAGGGCGATACCCAAAATTGCAGAAAAAGGGGGACACCAACGTGGTAGAGCTAGCTCTATTGTTAAGGGCAAATTCAGCCAAAGGCAAAAACGAAACCCAGTCATCCTGATCCGCAGAAACAAAACACCGTAAATAGGTCTCCAGGGTCTGGTTAGCCCTTTCAGTCTGACCGTTGGTCTGAGGATGAAACGCCGAGGAGAAAGACAGCTGAACACCCAATTTGGAGCAAAACATCCTCCAAAACCTGGATACAAACTGCACCCCTCTGTCAGAAACAATGTTTTCGGGAATACCATGCAACCGAACAACATGTTGGAAAAACAAAGGCACCAACTCTGATGAAGACGGCAACTTAGATAGGGGAACCAAGTGGACCATCTTGGACAATCTGTCACAGATCACCCAAATCACAGTCATTTTCTGAGAGACGGGAAGCTCTGAAATAAAATCCATAGAGATGTGCGTCCAAGGTTTCTTAGGTACAGGCAAAGGCAATAATAGCCCACTAGAACGTGAACAACAGGGCTTGGACCTAGAACAAACTCCACACGACTGCACAAAACAACGGACATCTCGGGACAGGGAAGGCCACCAAAAAGAGCGTCTCACAAGATCCCGAGAACCAAAAATGCCAGGATGACCCGCCAAAACAGAGCAATGAACCTCAGAGACAACTCGGTCTCTCCATTGGTCTGGGACAAACAGTTTCCCTGTAGGACATCTCTCAGGTTTATCCCCCTGAAATTCCGCCAATGCCAACCGCAGATCAGGCGAAATAGCCGAGAAAAGTACACCATCATTCAGGATAGTAGATGGTTCGACAACCTCCAAAGAGTTAGCGCAGAAACTTCTGGAAAGGGCATCGGCCTTAACATTCTTGGTGCCCGGCAAAAAAGAGACCACAAAATTAAACCGGGTAAAAAACAAAGCCCACCTGGCCTGCCGAGGATTCAACCTCTTGGCCGATTCCAGATAGATGAGATTCTTGTGGTCCGTAAGCACCACAACTTGATGCCTAGCCCCCTCCAACCAATGCCTCCACTCTTCAAATGCCCACTTCATAGCCAATAATTCCCGGTTCCCCACATTATAATTCCGTTCAGAAGGAGCAAACTTCCGAGAGAAAAAGGCACAGGGCTTAAGTTTACCTGAAGTAGCGTCTCGTTGAGACAGAACAGCACCTGCTCCGATCTCTGAGGCATCGATCTCAACTTGAAATGGGCGAGACACATCAGGTTGCTGCAGAACTGGGGCAGAAGTGAATTGCCTTTTAAGCTCCTGGAAGGCCACAATAGCCTCAGGGGTCCAATGCTCAGCATCAGCTCCCTTCTTTGTCAAATCTGTCAGAGGTTTGACAATGGCAGAAAAATTGGCTATAAATTTACGGTAAAAATTAGCAAACCCCAAAAACCGCTGCAGGGATTTTAGAGAAGTCAGTTGCACCCAGTCGTAAATAGCCTGAACCTTAACCGGGTCCATTTCGATAGCGGAGGGAGACAGGATGAAGCCCAAAAAGGAAATCCTTTGCACCCCAAAAAGGCACTTTGACCCCTTAACGTACAGTGCATTATCCTTAAGTATCTGAAAAACATCCCGTACTTGCCCAACATGAGAGTCCCAATCATCAGAAAAAATCAAGATGTCATCCAAATACACAATCAAAAATTTTCCAATAATATCCCGAAAAATATCATTCATGAAGGCCTGGAAGACGGAGGGTGCATTAGTGAGCCCAAAAGGCATCACTAGGTACTCAAAATGCCCCTCAGGAGTATTAAAAGCCATCTTCCATTCATCACCCTCCTTAATACGGATGAGATTATATGCACCCTTGAGATCCAGTTTCGTAAACCATTTGGCACTCTTCACTCTAGAGAACAGATCAGACATCAGAGGCAAAGGGTACTGATATTTAACCGTAATTTTATTAAGAAGACTGTAATCAATACAAGGCCTCAACGAACCATCTTTCTTAGCAACAAAGAAGAAGCCGGCACCCAAAGGAGAAGATGAGGGCCGAATGTGCCCCTTCTCCAATGATTCCCTGATGTATGGCCGCATGGCATCATGTTCGGGCACAGACAAGTTAAAAATCCGCCCCTTGGGAAATTTACAACCAGGCACCAACTCAATGGCATAGTCACAGTCCCGGTGTGGGGGCAGAGAATCAGATTCCTGGTCATTAAATACATCACGGAAATCAGACAAGAAGGCCGGAACATCAACTGCCTGAGCAGACGTGGATGACACGGAAAGGTCCTGATGCACACCTTGACAACCCCAACTAGCTACCGACAAGAATCCCCAGTCAAGAACCGGATTATGGGTCTGCAACCACGGAAATCCCAGTACCAAGGTATCCTGTAGATTATGCAATACTAAAAATGTACAAGTTTCCTGATGCGCTGGTGCAACTCTCATAGGCACCTGGGTCCAAAATTGGGGTTTATGTTCTGCCAAAGGGGTAGCATCAATGCCCCTTAAAGGAATAGGAGTTTGCAAAGGAACCATGGGGAAACCACAATGCCTAGCAAACCCAAAATCCATCAAATTGAGCGCTGCCCCTGAGTCCACAAAGGCAAATGCAGAAAAGGAAGACAATGAGCAAATCAATGTGACAGACAAAAGAAACTTTGGTTGCAAAGAATCCACAGTAACAGAAGTAGCCAATCTCCTTTCACGGTTAGGGTAGACAGAGATGTTATGAGAAGCGTCTCCACAATAGAAGCACAGTCTACTCTTCCATCTGAACCCCTGCCGACTAGTATTAGAAAGGACCCTATCACACTCCATAGGCTCCAAAGGCTGTTCCACAGGCACAAAACCAGCAGGTATCTTCCTGCGCTCACGTAAACGCCTATCAATCTGAATGGCCAAGGTCATAGAGGCATCAAGAACAGAAGGGACGGGAAATCCTACCATTACATCCTTCACAGCATCCGCTATACCCTTACGAAAAAGAGCCGCAAGCGCATCATCATTCCATTTGGTAAGGACCGCCCACTTTCGAAATTTCTGACAAAACGTTTCTGCAGAATCCAAACCCTGAGTTAAGGACAACAAGACCTTTTCTGCTTGGTCCACAATATTGGGTTCGTCATATAATAATCCCAAGGCCTGAAAAAAGGAGTCCACATCATTGAGAATCGGATCATCAGACGCTAAAGAGAAGGCCCAGTCCTGAGGGCCACTACGCAGCAAGGAGATGACAATCTTAACCCGCTGTACGGGATTCCCTGAGGACTTAGGGAGCAGGTCAAAAAATAATTTACAATTATTTTTGAAGCTCAAAAATCTCGCCCTATCTCCCGAAAAAAATTCAGGAACAGGAATCTTAGGCTCTGCAAGGGGAGTCTGTGCAAGATAAGACTCTATATGACGAACCTTAGCATCAAGATGAGCAACACGCTCACCCAATTCATCCATGCTAGAAAAAAGAAATCTTCCACAGAACCCAAAGAAGAAGAGGAAAAACACCAAAAAAAAAAAAATGTTTTCTCAGCAGCTTTTTTTTTTTCCTTCTTAAGAGTACCCTTTAAATTTGTTGGCCGGATGTACTGTTATGATCCGGAACCATGGAAGACCACCACAAATCATTGGCAAAAGGTGACAAGAGCATTGGCAACTAATCTGGCCGCCATCCCCTTACTAACCAACACAACTAGAAGTAGCCGAGGGGTGAACTAACATCCTGTGCACCGCGAACCCAGCCGGAGAACTAGCTATCCTAAAGGTAGGAAAGATGAATAACTCTCTGCCTCAGAAAATAGACAAGAATAGCTAGCCCCCCACATTCAAAGACTGCGGGGATATAGGAAAAACACAATACACAGATAGATGACAGGATTAGCAAACGTGAGGCCCCCACTGACTAAAATAGGAAAGGACAGGAAAGGGACTGATGGTGGCCAGAGAAAAACCCTGCACAATACCAACTTCCTGATAGTACAAAAAGGCCCTCAGATCGCACGATCTGAACTCCATCCTATACCAGGTGCCCTTGTCATACCAATGAACAGAAAACAAGAATTATAACAAAGTCAACAAGCCACAAACACATGGACCCAAAGGAGCTATACTCCACACAGAACTGCAGGGAGTTCCTCAACAATCCACTGAGGGGGAAAATCCCTGCAAGCAAATAAACTGAAACCAACCACAGCAAATGACAAACCCTGATAAACAAAAAAACGAGACAATAAATAAAGAGCAAGCACTTATCTGGGGAAGATGTGGTGTAGAGCAGGATTAAGCAGGCTAGAGATACAAAGAACAACTGACATCCGGCAACAGCCTGCAATCAGACCAGGATTTAAATAAGCAGAGCGTTAGCAAAGGAAACACCCACTGCACAACACACCTGGTCCAAGTCCAAACCATTCCTGGCCACCAGAGGGAGCCTCCCAGCAGCCAAAACATAACTAACATTCACAACAGACGTCGCTGCTAAGTCACCATTTTCTGTGACGTAGCAGCGACGTCTCGTTGCTGTCTATGTGTGTGAGATCCAGCAGCGACCTGGCCCCTGCTGTGAGGTCGCCGGTCTTTGCTGAATGTCCTGCTTTATTTTTTTGACGTTGCTCTTCCGCTGTGAAGCACACATCGCTGCTTCACAGAGAGCGACGAACTGAAGTGAGAAGGGAGCCGGCGTCAGCTTGCGGTAAGCTGTAACCACGGTAAACATTGGGTAACCAAGAAGCCCTTTCCTTGGTTACCCGATATTTACCTTAGTTACTAGTGTCCGCCGCTCTCACGCTGCCAGTGCCGGCTCCCTGATCCCTGCATACATAGCTGGAGTACACATCGGGTAATTAACCCGATGTGTACTCTGGCTAGGAGTGCAGGGAGCCAGCGCTAAGCGGTGTGCTCTCATGCTGCCAGTGCCGGCTCCCTGCTCCCTGCACACATAGCTGGAGTACACATTGGGTAATTAACCCGATGTGTACTCTGGCTAGGAGTGCAGGGAACAGGGAGCCGGCACTGGCAGCGTAAGAGCGGCGGACGCTAGTAACTAAGGTAAATATCGGGTAACCAAGAGAAGTGCTTTCCTTGGTTACCCGATATTTACCTTAGTTACGCTTCCACGTGTCGCTGCTGGGTGGGGGCTGGTCGCTGGTGAGATCTGCCTGTTTGACAGCTCCCCAGCGACCATGTAACGACGCAGCAGTGATCCTGATAAGGTCAGATCGCTGGTCGTGATCGCTGCTCCGTCGCTATGTGTGACACCACCTTAAGTCCTAGATTAGTGATGATAGGGGTCTATGAGACACACCCTCATCACTAATCTGTAAATGAAAGTAAATAAACACAAACACCCCAAAAATCCTTTATTTGAAATAAAAGACAAAAAAGCACCCTCTTTCACCACTTTATTAACCCCCGAAACACCATTGCAAATCCGATGTAATCCACACGAGGTCCCACGACACCTCCAGCACTGCTATATGTAATGCTCACAGCGCGCGGCCATAGAACATGTTGGCCGGCTGTGAGCTCCACACTGCAACTGAAGTGAGCTGCGCATTAGCGGTGACATCACTCAAGTGATTTCCGGCCACAGCTCGAGTCCTGCACCTGTGACAGCAAATCACCAGAGTGACTGAAGTGAGCCGCGCAATCAGCACGACATCACTCAGGTTAGTTGCAGCCACAGGGTGTTAGAATGAACTCGGGTGAACCTGTGACGTCACTGCCGTGACACCCGTGGTAGTGTGGGGTGCACAGCTGTGACGTCAGGGGTTCACCCGAGTTCATTCTGACACCCTGTGGCTGCAACTAAGGCCAGAGTCACACTTAATAGGGACTATCATGAGTTTCACATCGCATTGCCTGTCACAGCCACACACTCTCTTGACAGGAGCGAGTCGTCTGCATGTATTTCTATGCAGCCGTGTCCGGACAGTGTCAAGGTGTGCCAGGTGATGCGATGCGAGACTCGTGAAAGTCCCCTGCAAGTGTTATTCCGGCTTTAGTTGCAGCTACAGGGTGTCAGAATGAACTCAAGTGTATCCCTGATGTCACTGCTGCGCTCCCTGCGCTACCGCGGGTGTTGTGACAGTGATGCACGGGTTCACTCAAGTTTATTTTGACACCCTGTGGCTGCGACTAACCTAAGTGATGTTGTGCTGATCGTGCGGCTCACTTCAGTCACTCTGGTGATTTTGCTGTCACAGCTGGAGTCCTCCACCTGTGACTGCAAATCAGGCTGTGACTGAAGTAAGCCGCAGGTGGAGGACTCACCTGAGTGAGTCACCTCACAGCGGGCAGTCATACTCAATGGCCACTCACTGTGATTGTCACATGTAGCAGTGGTGGAAGCATCGTGGGACCTCATGTGGTTTACGTTGCATCTGGGGAGGTTTATGGGGGGTTAATAAAGTGGTGAAAGAGTGTGCTTTTTTGTCTTTTATTTCAAATAAACAATTTTGGGGTGTTTGTTTTAATTTACTTTCACTTACAGATTAATGATGGGGCTGTCTCATAGATGCCTGCCATCTGTAATCTAGGACTTTGTAGCAGCTATGGGTAGCAGCTATGGGTTTCTATTAACTCCTTATTACCCCGATTGCCACTGAACCAGGGTAATCGGGAAGAGCCAGTAAAGTGTCGGGACTGTCACATCTAACAGATGCGGCAATTCCGGGTGGCTGCAGGTTGATATTTTTAGGCAGGAGGGCAGCTTAATAACCATAAGCCTCCGCAGTCGGGGAATACCAGTACCCAGTTGTGGGGCTTTATCTTGGCTGGGTATCAAAATTGAGGGGACTGCACGTCAATTTTTTTTATTATTTATTTATTTTACTGTATAATATAGACCCGCCCACCGGCGTCTGTGATTGGTTGCAGTCAGACAGCTTCCACTCAGTGTGGGGGCACAATCACAGTCGCTGGTGGTCGGGAGAAGCAGTGAATATGTATGAGCCTAATGAGCTGCTGGCTCGAGAAGAACAAAGCTGCCGAAAGAGTAGTGTGATAGCCGCCCTTGTGATGGGTGAGTATGAAGCGCTTGCTTCTACCCCTTTGCGGCGGATTCTGGTACCCTTGTACCTTATATGGGGACCATCATCTGGCCAGATACCATGGATCAATCCCCCACAGACCCCGAGTCAGCGGGGGATTTATTTACCAGTCCTCCCTAACGCAAGGACAAAATGCATGAAAACATTGGTAAAACACAATGAAACGCTAAGAATTAGCTACCTGCATTTTTCCATATGTTTTTCAGGACTTTATTGAAGTCAATGGGTATAAAACACAGGAATAAGTGACATGCTGCTTATTATTTCTGCACCCAAAACTGCAGGCAAAAAAGAAGCAATGTGCACACAGCCTGAATTCTCATAGACTTTGCTGGGGAAGGATTTCTTGCAGTTTAGGACAACAAACTGCACCCAAAAATGTGGAAAGAATGCCTCAAATGTTGCAAAAAACGCAGCGTGTGCACAAGGCTTAAGAGCAGCAGGCAGATTGGAGATCCACCAGCTGCTGATAACTAGTTGGATCCCACTCTCAATCTCAGACAGTGGAATTTAATACATGCCAGTGGTGAGTGTGCCATTCCCCACTTACATTGGTGGCACCGTGACGTGATCGCGAGGCGTTGCTGGGTGGTCATGACAGCTAGGGGTCAGCTGATGACTCCTGTCTTTGTCTTGATGAACTGCTTGTCAACACTGGCTGCGAGCTGGCATTCATAGGAGATCATTTCTGCTGTACAGAGATCAGTGAATTAACTCTGCTCTGTACAGCACAAGCAATTGTAAGATTGCCGCTTCAAGTCCTCTAAGAGGACAAGTAACAAAAATAAAAAGTAGAGAAAAACATTTTTAAAAATATGAAAAATAAGAAAACACAAAAGTTTAAATCACCCACCTTTTGCTCCATTAAAAATAAAATAATACAAAAAATTAATAAAATGCACATTTTTGGTATTGTCGTATTCAGAAATGTCTGATCAATTCAAATATAAAATAAATTATTCTGATCGGTAATGCTGTAAATAAATAAAAGATTGAAAACTTTAGAATTACATTTGTTTTAAATAAAATGCAATAAAGGCCCTGTCCCACACAGAGATAAATCTGCGGCAGATCTGTGGTTGCAGTGAAATTGTGGACAATCAGTGGCAGGTTTGTGGCTGTGTACAAATGGAACAATATGTCCATGATTTCACTGCAACCACAGATCTGCCAAAGATCTGCCAAAGATCTGTCAAAGATCTGCCAAAGATTTATCTCTGTGTGTGACGGGGCCTTTAGAGGCGATGAAAATATCACATCTGTTCAAAGATTGAATCAGTAACAACGTCCACTCAGGGTGCAAAAAATAAACCCCTCACACAGGCCTAGATCACAAAAAATGAGAATTTTGCAGGTCTCGTAAAATGGCAACAAAAGCGCCTTTATTTTTAACAAATTTCTGAATTTTTTCATCAATTCAATTTAAAAAATGTTTTAGTTGTTTGGTATTCACAAACTCGAACTAATCTGGGGAATAATATTACCAGGTCAGTTTTAGCATATAGTGAACATGGTAAAATGAAAATCAAAAAAACTATTGTGGAATTATACTTTTTTTTGAAATTTCACCGTACTTTGAATTTTTTTTTTCAATTTTCCAGTACTCTATATAGTAAAATTGATGGTTTCTTTCAACAATACATCTTGTCCCACAAAAACAAGCCCTCATTAGGCTATGCTGACAAAAAATAAAAAAGTTCTGGCCCTTGGAAAAAAGGAAGTTAAAAATGAAAAACGTAAATTCGCCGGGTGCTGAAGAGTCTACTGTATCACATAAAATCCCAAATAGGACATTTAAGTTTGTGGGTGTAACATAAAAAAATGTGAAAAAGTTATTGGGGTATTAATACTTTTCCAAGGCAATTTATATGATATATAGTTACAGCTGTGCTCAAAAGTTTACATACCCCGGCATATTTTTTGCTTTCTTGGCCATTTTTCAGAGAATATGAATGATAACATAAAATCTTTTTTTCCACTGAAGCCATTTATTGTGAAACTGATGTGTTTTCTCTTTTTAAATCATAATGACAACCAAAAACATCCAAATGATTCTGATCAAAAGTTCACATACCCCAGTTCTTATTACCGTGTATTGCCCCCTCTAACATCAATCACAGCTTGAAGTCTTTTGTGGTAGTTGTGGATGAGGCCCTTTATTTTCTCAGATGGTAAAGCTGCCCATTCCTCTTGGCAAAAAGCCTCCAGTTCCTCTAAATTCCTGGGCTTTCTTGCATGAACTGCGCACTTGAGTTCTCCTCAGAGGGGCTCAATGATATTGAGGTCAGGAGACTGAGATGGCCACTCCAGAACTTTCATTTTGTTCTGCTGTAGCCAGTAACAAGTCAACTTGGCCTTGTGTTTTGGATTGTTGTCATGTTGGAATGTCCAAATACGTATCATGTGCAGCTTCCAGGCTGATGAATGCAAATTTGCCTCCAGTATTTGCTGATAACGTTCTGCATTCATTTTCCTTCAACTTTGACCAACTTTCCTGTGCTTTGGAGCTCACACATACCCACATCATCAGCGATCCACCTCCGTTCTTTACAGTAGGAATGGTGTTCGTTTCACCATAGGCCTTGTTGACACCTCTCCAGATGTAATGTTTATGGTTGTGGCCAAAAAGTTTGATTTTTGTCTCATCATTCCAAAGTACCTTGTTCCAGATGTTTGGAGGCTTGTCTCTGTGCCATTTGACGTATTGTAGGCGAGATACTTTGTGACATTTGCACAATAATGGCTTTTTTCTGGCGACTCGACCAAGCAACCCATTTGTATTGAAGTGCCTCCTTATTGTGCATCTTGAAACAGGCACACTGCTAGTTTTCAGTGAGTCCTGTATTTCAGCCAATGTTATTTGTGGGTTTTTCTTTGTATCCTGAACAATTTTCCTGGCAGTTGTGGATGAAATTTTTGTTGGTCTACCTAATCGTGGTTTGGTTTTTACAGAACCCCTGATTTTCTACTTGTTAAATTTGTTAATCATAGTTTGAACACTGCTGACTGGCATTATCAATACCATAGATATCTTTTTGTATCCCTTTCCTGTTTTATACAGTTCAACTATCTTTCCCCATAGATCCATTGACAATTCTTTTGCTTTCCCCATGACTCACAATCCAGAAATGTCAGTGGCTGGATGAAAGATGCAAGAGTCTGTCTGGATCCCAGAAACTCACTCAGATTTTATGCACACTCTGATAACAAGCAAACAGGTCACAGGTGAGGAGGATACCTTTATTAGCCCTTCAAATCCATTTGCGTCAACTTCTGAGCATGTTATCAAGCCAAAATCCCCAGGGTATGTGAACTTTTGAATAGGGTCATTTGGATGCTTTTGGTTGTCATTTTGATTTAAAAAGAGAAAACACAGTAGTTTGACAATAAATGGCTTCGCATAACCACTAACCATGAGTGGAAAAAAGGATTTTGTGTTATCATTCATATTCTCTGAAAAAAGGCCAAGAAATCAAAACATCTGCTGGGGTATGTACAATTTTGCACACAACTGAATATATGATAAATATATATTTATATATACAATGAGGGAAATCATTATTTGATCCCTTGCTGATTTTGTAAGTTTGCCCATTGACAAAGACGTGAACAGTCTATAATTTTAAGAGTAGGTTAATTTTAACATTGAGAGATAGCATATCCAAAATAAAATCCAGAAACTCACATTATGTAAATTATATAAATTTATTTCACTTTTGCAGACAAAAATAAGTGGCACACAAGCCTTAATATTTAGTGGCAAAACTCTTGTTGGCAAGCACAGCAGTCAGACATTTTTTGTAGTTGATGATGAGGTTTGCGCACATGTCAGAAGGTATTTTGGACCATTCCTCTTTGCAGATCATCTTTAAATCATTAAGATTTTGAGGCCGTCACTTGGCAACTCGGAGCTCCAGCTCCCTCCTTAATATTTCTTTGGAATTAAGGTCTGGAGACTGGCTAGGACACTCCTTGACCTTAATGTGCGTCATTTTGAAACACTCCTTTGTTGCTTTTGCTTTGTTTTGCTATGTTTTGGGTCATTGTTGTGCTTGAAGACCCAGCCAGGACCCATTTTTAATGTCCTGGTGGAGGGAAGAAGGTTATCATTCAGGATTTTACGGCCCATGGCTCCATTCCTTGTCCCATTGATGCGGTTAAGTAGTTCTGTGCTGTTAGGAGAGAAAATCCCCCAAAACATAATGTTTCCACCTCTATGCTTGACAGTGGGGATAGTGTTCTTTGGGTTGTAGGCAGCATTTTTGTTCCTGTAAACATAGTGAGTTGGGTTAAGACCAAAAAGCTCAATTTTTATCTTATCTGACCACAGCACCATCTCCCAATCACTCTAAGAATCATCCAGGTGTTCATTTGCAAGCTTCAGATGCGCATGCACATGTGCCTTATTGAACAGTGGGCACTGCAGGTTTTTAATCCATTACGGTGTAATGTGTTACCAATAGTTTTCTTGGTGACAGTGGTCCCTGCTGCCTTGAGATCATTAACAAGTTCCCCCCGTGCAGTTTTTGGCTTCTTCATAATCCTGGATACCCCTCGAGGTGAGATTTTGCATGGTACCCCAGATCTATCACGGTCTATCCTCTGTGGCAGAGTTTTGTGACAGGCTCTAGATCTAAATCTCACTTTACCTTGTGGTACTCTGCTGATTAAATGGATTCCCTTCCCTTTAGGGAGGAGAGGGTTAGTGTCAGTTTACTTTCCAGCAGCTCCTGATTCCTGGTCAGGTGTTTCGTTTGGGACCACATCCAGGTTCTATAAATACCATCTACTTCCACCAGAGGGTGCCAGTTATTTTCATTCATTTGGAACCTTTGCCAGGAGGAGAAAGGAGATCCCCTGACCTGAGCCTTTTCACTACTGGCTGATTCTGTTGGCTTGCAGTCGGTAGACGAGTTTTTTTGCTACCCTGGCCTTTGTCTGTGGTGATCCCGACAGCATCTCCCTTGCGGAATTCCATTTCCACAGTCCCCAGGAGGAGGCCTCACTAGTATGGCTGGATCAACCGGTACAGGTGGGAGGGGTTTCCTTTCGTGCTAAGTCACCTATGGGATGAGGGCATGCTTTTTCTGTGGTCGCAAGGGTCATTACGTTGGGGCTTATCCATCTGTCTCCAATAGGACATCATCTGCCTTTAAACCACATTTCCCTGGTCATATAGAGGAAGGTGACCAGAGCGTGTATATTTCCTCCATTATGCCCTCTTTGCCAGCCCAGAATTTTCTGGCATTTAGAGAGGATTCCTTTACCTCTCCTCAGGTATTACCTGACTGTAAAGTTACTAAAATCCCAGACTATTTGAAGGAGGATGATCAGGGCATATATATCTCCTCCATTACACCTGTCTCTTCTTCCGGGATCTCTAAGCCTCATGTGGACAGAGGCAGGGTAAATCATCCCTCTCCTCAGGTTTATCTTAGGCCTCGGTGTCCTCCCCGTAATGGTGGTCAGAGGGGGGTGGCCCATGATACCTAAGAGAATGGCTTTGCAGTCTGGATGGTGCCTGTTTCCAAACGTATGCATTGTAATAAATGTAGAGGTCCAGTCCTGGTTGTGAATCAGCTCATAAAGGTGTCCACTAGTAACATCTAGTAGAGTGCGTCCAAGGTTTGGAGCTCTAGAAGGTTGGGTCCATATCATGTTGCAGACATTATCAGCCATACGACTGTGCGGCTGGAGCTACCCCCGGGGCTTATCGGCCATAGTGTTGTCCTCAGGTTGGCGCTTGGAAGATGTGTGGCGTCTCTGCAGCCCATATTAATTTCTGGTAAGGGTCTGTTCACACGGGAGGTGAACAGCAGTTGGTATGGATTCCATCGTGAAAGTCCAGAGACCTCTCTTTTAAGGGGATAATGTCACAGTCTTTCATCTGTTGCAGAGTTTTGACAGGTTATGGGTCAGAATCTTACGTTATCTTGTGGGACTCTGCTGAATAAATGAATTCCCTTTCCTTTGGGGACGAGAGGGTTAATGTAAGTTTACGTTCCAGCAGCTCCTGACTAGAGATGAGCGAACCGGTCGCGGTTCGGCTCGAGGTCGGTTCGCCGAACGGGGGTTCCGTTCGAGTTCGGTTCGTCGAACGTTCGACGAACCGAACTCGAACCAATAGGCTATAATGGGAGGCAATCACAAACACATAAAAATGCATTATAAATGTACACAAACAGTTAATAAACATTGCCATAACACTTACCGGTCCTCGCGATCCCTTCTGCACTCTGTCTCCTGCCGCTATTCCATCCGATGATCGCTGAATCCTCCCGGTGACGGCACTGCCAGCAGAGATGCAGGACCTATCGTGACGTCAAAATAGCCATGTAGCCATGTGACCAGTCACGTGGCTA
Source organism: Anomaloglossus baeobatrachus (assembly GCF_048569485.1). Classification (NCBI taxonomy): domain Eukaryota; kingdom Metazoa; phylum Chordata; class Amphibia; order Anura; family Aromobatidae; genus Anomaloglossus; species Anomaloglossus baeobatrachus. Next base: position 194,932,559 of record NC_134355.1, on the reverse strand, counting down.
TTATCTCATTGGCTACAGACTGGTCACATGACTATGACGCGTCATGTAGGACCTGCGAGTGCATCTCTCCGGTACACGGTGCACATATGTGTATCACCGTGTACCGGCGACATGCTCTAGCACACGGTCGACTCCCCGTTCCGTTAGGGACCGGCTGACACAGCCGGTCATTAACGGAGATCACCGTTGCCATAGCAACGCAGTTAGCGTTGACGTCACCGCTAACCGCGGCTCCGAGAGCACGGTTGCTATGGTAACGCGTCTGTCAGCGTTACCGCTGTTACCGCTGACAGCCAGCACTGATCACTCACGGAGTGAAGGCTGCATGCTGCTTCCCGATTGTAGTGAGGATTGTAGTGAGGATGAGGTTCCCCAGCCCCAAGTGATGGGCTGGTGAACCTCATCCTCACTATAATCGTCACTACTACTACACTAGTGAGGATTGTAGTGAAGATGAGGTTCCCCAGCCCCAAGTGATGAGCTGGTGAACCTCATCCTCACTACAATCGTCACTACTACTACACTAGAAAGAAAGCAGACAGAAGAGCAGGATCGTGGAGGGCTGACAGGGGGTAATAAAGATGGAGTCTCTAATGTGTCTGTGTATTTATTTCTATTAAAGTATTTTTTCTCTGTGTGGTGTTTTTTTTTAACCCTTTATTGGAGATTCTTAATGGCCAGGTCAAACGTGCCTGACATTAAGAATCTCTGGCTTAATACTGGCTAGTAAAACAAAGCCAGTATTAACTCTTGATTACCCAACAAGCCACCCGGCTCCAGGGCTGTTGGAAGAGTTGGATACAGCGCCAGATGATGGCGCTTCTATGAGAGCGCCATTTTCTGGGACGGCTGCGGACTGAAATCCGCAGCAGAGGCGCCCAGAAACCTCGGGCTAACCTGTGCTGCGGATTCCAATCCCCAGCTGCCTAGTTGTACCCGGCTGGACACAAAAATGGGGCGAAGCCCACGTCATTTGTTTTTTAATTATTTCATGAAATAAGTGAAATAATTAAAAAAAAACGGGCTTCCCTATATTTTTGGTTCCCAGCCGGGTACAAATAGGCAACTGGGGGTTGGAGGCAGCCCGTGGCTGCCTGCTGTACCTGGCTAGCATACAAAAATATGGCGAAGCCCACGTCATTTTTTTGGTGGGCAAAAAAATTCTGCATACAGTCCTGGATGGAGTATGCTGAGCCTTGTAGTTCTGCAGCTGCTGTCTGCTCTTCTCCATACAGACAGACAGCAGCTGCAGAACTACAAGGCTCAGCATACTCCATCCAGGACTGTATGCAGAAGTTTTTTGCCCCCTGAAAAAATTATGTGGGCTTCGCCATATTTTTGTATGCTAGCCAGGTACAGCAGGCAGATACGGCTGCTCCCAACCCCCAGTTGCCTATTTGTACCCGGCTGGGAACCAAAAATAAAGGGAAGCCCTTTTTTTATTATTTAATGAATTTCATGAAATAATTAGAAAACAAATGACGTAGGCTTCGCCCCATTTTTGTGTCCAGCCAGGTACAACTAGGCAGCTGGGGATTGGAATCCGCAGCACAGGTTGGCCTGAGCTTTCTGGGCCCCACTGCTGCGAATTGCAGTCTGCAGCCGCCTCAGAAAATGGCATTTTCATAGAAGCGCCATCTTCTGGCGCTGTATCCAACTCTTCCAGCACCTGCCTGCTATACCTGGCTAGCATACAAAAATATGGCGAAGCTCACGTCCTTTTTTTGTAGTTTTTTGGCAAAAAAAATAAAAAATGCTTCCCTGGATTTTCCATTGCCAGTGAAGGTAACACCAAGCAGTGGGGGTTAGCAGCCAGTAGCTGCTTGGATTACCCTTAGCTAGCAATACAAAAAATGCAGCGGGAGCCCATATATATTTTTTTTAATTATTTATTTAAATAACTAAAAATAAAATGGGCTTCCCTGTATTTTGATTGCTGGACATCACAGTGCTGTAAAAATAAATCTTTAAAAAAATGACGTAGCGCTCCGCGGTATTTTTGATTCTCAGCGCAGATAAAGCAGACAGCTATGGGTTGCCACCCCCATCTGCCTGCCGTTACCTTGGTTGGCAATCAAAATACAGGGAAGCCCATTAATTTTTTCTATTTAAAAAATAGTTAAAAAAAAAATGACGTTATGTCCCCCCATTTTTGATAGCCAGCTAGGGTAAAGCAGACGGCTGTAGCCTGAAAACCACAGCTGGCAGCTTTACCGTGGTTGGGGATCCAATGTGGAGGTCCCCTCAGGCTCTTTTTTATAATTATTTTATAAATATTAATAATTACACAATAAAAGTAGGGTCCCCCCCAAATTGGATCACCAGCCAAGGTAAAGCGGACAGCTGTGGTCTGGTATTCTCAGGGTGGGAAGGTCCATAGTTATTGGGCCTTCACAGCCTAAAAATAGCAGGCCGCAGGCACCCCAGACGTGGCGCATCCACTAGATGCGCCAATCCTGGCGCTTCACCCCAGCTCATCCCGTGCCCTGGTGCAGTGGCAAACGGGGTAATAAATCGGGTTGATACTAGCTGTAAAGTAACCTGAGATCAAGCCCAGCAGTTTGTGATGTCATGGCGTCTATTAGATACCCAACATCATAACTGTCAGTACTAACAAAAAAAAAAATTGACAAAAGAAATTTATTTGAAAAAACAGTCCCCAAAACATTTCCTCTTTCACCAATTTATTGTAAGAAAAAAAATAAAGGGGTCCCACGACGACTCTGGACCGTCTAGAATATGGGGGGGAGACACTCAGGGAACGTATCCCCCATTTTCTAGGAGTGCGGACCCTTCATGTGAGGAGTGTGGGTGCAATGAATCTGCACTCACTCTTCTCGGGTCCACAGCAGCAGAGTCCATGTCGTAATGGTTGCTACCAAAGCTGCAATGCCCTGCTCATGAGGTAAGGGCATGCCTAATCAGGAGAACTACTGTAGAGGAAGCTCTGCTCACTGGTATATAGGTGCTCAGAGGTAATAATAGATAAAATTAGTGAGTAACCTCGGCACTCTAAATCTCCCAGACTAAGTCAGTAAGTCACAACGGATAGTAATGCAAAATCACTATTGGTCCGTATTAAGAAAATTTTTTTTTTCATAAGCATATATGTTTTTGTCCAAAACAAGTTACAAATGACGTTTCGGTCTGAGCCTTCGTCAGATTGGACTTATCTGCAGGTAATCATGAAAAATGACAATAATCAGTATCACATAAGAGTGAGAGAACAATAACATAAACTCGAACAATGTAGAGGTACAATTGGGATGCAGCAAAAAAATTGCAACACAGCAAGAAATGAAACACATGATACAAATGTCATAATACAGTACAAGGACAATATAGTAATGACAAATATGGGGTCAGAGTAGGCTTAGACAGCTCTGGTACGAAAGAGATGTCAATCATAAAGTAACATGTGCAGTAGGTGTAGAGCTACACTATGCATGGCAGAGCTAATGGGTAGACCGACCATAGAAAAAGAACGGAGAAAAAGTGGAGAAAAAGTGGAGAAAAAGTGGAGAAAAAGTGGAGAAAAAGTGGAGAAAAAGTGGAGAAAAAGTGGAGAAAAAGTGGAGAAAAAATGGAGAAAAAAATGTAGAAAAAGTGGAGAAAAAATGTAGAAAAAGTGGAGAAAAAATGGAGAAAAAGTGGAGAAAAAGTGGAGCACCCTTTGGTGCCTTTCATGTGGCACTAAGGGGTGCTTAGCTTTGTATTTAGCCAAAAAAATGAAAAAAAAAAATGACGTTGGGTTCCCCCTAGTTTTGTAGCCAGCTAGGGTAAAGCAGACGGCTGCAGCCTGCAGACCACAGCTGGCAACCTCACCTTGGCTGGTAATCCAAAACTGAGGGCACCCCACGCTGTTATTTTAAATTAAATAAATAATTAAAAAAAAAACACGTAGGGTTCCCCCAAAATTGGATCACCAGCCAAGGTAAAGCAGACAGCTGGGCCTGATATTCTCAGACTAGGGAGGTCCATGGTTATTGGACTCTCCCCAGCCTAAAAATAGCAGGACGCAGCCGCCCCAGAAGTGGCGCATCCATTAGATGCGCCAATCCTGGTGCTTCGCCCCAGCTCATCCCGCGCCCTGGTGCGGTGGCAAACGGGGTAATATATGGGGTTAATACCAGATGTGTAATGTCACCTGGCATCAAGCCCTGGGGTTGGTGAGGTCAGGCGTCTATCAGATACCCGACATCACCAACCCAGTCAGTAATAAAAAAAAATAGACGACAAACAGATTTTTATTTGAAAAAACACTCCCCAAAACATTCCCTCTTTAACCAATTTACTAGAATGAAAAACAAATCCAGGTCTGGTGTAATCCAAGGGGTTGCCATGACGATCCACACTGTCCCAGTCAATGAAGAGCAGGATGTTCCCCATTGGCTGGGAGAGCAGTGCAGTGACTTGAGCTAACATCAATGGGTCAGCCCAGGTCACTGCAGGGCATGACAAGTGCTGCTGTCAGCGAGGTACATTACCTGCGCTGATCTCCAGCACACTGACAGCCCCTGTCACTGAGTTCAATGACCGGCGCCTTCACACCAAGTATCGCGAGAGGCCCGTGACGTCACCGCTAGTCAGTCTCGGGTCGGAAGCGAGAGAAGGTGATGTGACAAGCGGCGGCCATGGAGGACAGTGACAGCGCTGAGGTCGGGATGGCGGGACTTCATCACCGCAGGTAAGCTGAGTGGGACCGTGTGTGTGTGTGTGTGTGTGTGTGTGTGTGTGTGTGTACGTGTGTACATGCCGCGGGCAGGAGGGGGCGGAGCGAGCTGAGCGGGGAAGTGTGGGCTTCCTGCACGTAACTAGGATAAACATCGGGTTACTAACCAAAGTGCTTTGGTTGGATACCCGATGTTTATCTTGGTTACCAGCTTCTGGCAGGCTGCCAGCGATGGCTCCTGCACACTGTAGCTGTAAAAAGCCCTGCTTTTTGCTGCTAGAACCGTTCTCGAACGTATCTAGAACTATCGAGCTTTTGCAAAAAGCTCGAGTTCTAGTTCGATCTCGAACAGCCCCCAAAATCACTCGAGCCTAGAACTGGAGAACCTCGAACCTCGAACCGCGCTCAACTCTACTCCTGACTCCTGGTCAGGTGTTTCCATTTAGGATTATGCTCAGGTTCTATATATACGCTCTACTTCCACCCGAGGGTGCTGGTTATTTTCATTCTTTGGAATCTTGGCCAGGAGGAGAAAGGAGCTGAATTAACTTTCTCTCAGAGCCTCGATTTGTGGGCTGCAGCATCGGTGTTGCTGCAGCATTTCTAGGTGTGCTGATTGTATGATATGGATGTTACACAGTCTGTTTTCTTTCCGCCCCTTTTATGTTGTTTCCCCATGTACACTTTCAGTGGTCCTTTGTGTGTGCTTGCCATGTGTACCAGTTGATGTTTTCAACCTATTTCCTTTTTGTTTTTATTTGTTGGTGGAGTTGTTGACTTCTGTTCTTGTCCCTTCCCCCTGGGTGGTGGGTTGTGGAGAGGGGGTCTTACCATCAGGACAAAAACAGGATATAGGACCTAGGTTGAGGGCCCAAACCTCCCTACCTTCAAGGGTACCTCCAGGTGTTAGTGTCAGCGCATGGGCCCCAGCCTTAGGGCCAGTATAAGTTTCCTTGTGTTCCCTTGTCACCCATGACAAGATCAATATCGATTGACACATGTTGTATTTCTTACTATTGAACCAACAGTTGTCTCCTTACCCAGCATCTTACTTTTGGTTTTGTAGCCCATTCCAGCCTTGTGTAGGTTTATGATCTTGTCCCTGTCATTTTTAGAAAGCTCTTTGGTCTTGCCCATGTTGTAGAGGTTAGAGTCTAACTAATTAATTGAGTCTGTGGACATGAGTATTTTATACAGGTGACAATTTAAGACAGTTGTCTTTAATGCAGGTAACAAGTAGATTAGGGGCGTCTAAGTGGTCTGTAGGAGCCACAACTCTTAATGGTTGATAGGTGATCAAATACTTATTTCTCTCTGCAAAATGCAAATAAATGTATATAATTTATACAATGTGATTTTCTGGATTTTATTTTGGATATTCTATCTCTTATTGTTAAAATTAACCTACCCTTAAAATTATAGACTGTTCATGTCTTTGTCAGTGGGCAAACTTACAAAATCAGCAAGAGATCAAATAATTATTTCCTTCACTGTATAACTGTCTTTGACAGATGTGTTAGTCCATGGATTACTTTGGTCATCATTAAGAAGAGAGTTCATGGCAGACAAAGCTTAGGCTATGTGCGCATGGTGTGTTTTTGCACGTTTTTTGGGTGCGTTTTTGGTCTAAGGCCGGAGTCACACTTGCGAGTGCCTCGCTTGTATCTCGCGCAAGTCTCTAATTGAATCACCCGGCACAGCCACACACTCTCCAGACAGGAGCATCTCAGCTGCATAGAGATACATGCAACCGATCCGCTCCTGTCTGGAGAGTGTGCGGCCATGCCTGGTGATTCAATGAGAGACTCGTGCGAGTTACACGTGAGGCACTCGCAAGTGTGACTCCGGCCTAAAAACTGCATGACTTTGCTTCCCCAGCAAAGTCTATGAGTTTTTATTTCTGCTGTCTGCGCAGTGCAGTTTTGTTTTAGGTACGTTTTTGTGATGACCACAAAGATGCAACATGTCAATTATTTCTATGTTTTTGCCAGCATTTTTCACAGATGCAATGCATTGGAAAAACGCAGCAACAAAAACGCAGCAAAATGCCGCCAAAAACGCACAAAAACGCTGCATCTTTGTGGTCACAAAAAAAATGTAGCATGCGCACATAGCCTTATTGCCTTTATTATAAAGGCCTTCCTCAGTCAGCTGGGCTCCCTGCATTTTTTCCTTTTGAAATACTTTTTTTCTGTAGGAATATAAGAACATCAGGAGTTGCAGGTGTCATTGAGGTCCTGGTCTGCAATGATTCTAGACTCCTGACTAAGCCTCTTTGCAGCTTCCATTGTTGGCTGCATCTGTGCAAGCATTTCCTCTTGTTTCATCAGTGTCAGCTCATATATGAGCTTTATCTTCACTATGCCAGGCTTATGTGATAACAGGGGAGCCTTCATACGAGCTGGTATGCTCTCTGCAATCTTTATAGGTTTTACATGTGACATTAGAAAAGCCATTGCTGGATTTCGGCTCAGTGCGCGTGATCCCGGAGTTTGGATCATGCGCACTACTTCATCTTGAAGCCAGGGCGCGTACACCCGGCTTCATATTGCGCATGACCCAAACTCTGGGGTCATGAGCACTGAGCCGAAATCCAGCAATGGCGGCGGAGAGGTGAGTGAGATCATCCTGTGATGCTGTGTATTCATTAGCATGATAGCATGCATACTTTTTCTAAAGATCTCTTTATCTATGCTATTGTATACAGGGACCATTAGGCAGGGATTAGCAATATACACCCAGAACTGCTCCTGGCTCTGAGTGCATATTGCACCTGACAGGTTCCCTTTAACGCAGCAGCCAATACTTAAATCTATGAAGAGTGGTGTAAATAGTTGAGTGCACAAGCGGACCCTCCGGTGGTTCAGCACAAAGGTTCACAAACTTATTTTACCTCTAACCCGCCATTTTCCTCTCACCAAAGGAGTCACTTCAATGATTTGACTGAATGAGTGCTGTGTGAGCGCTTTGCTTGAGACCACCAAGTTTTGTTCTTACAAGTTTCCAGTTGAACTACCTACTTTTTCGCTAAACTTTAAGTCCGAGCACACACGCCCCACCAAGTTTTCCCAGCAGGGTCTGAGCTCAGGACTTATGTTTCAAATGGTCTAGCAGATCTCTGAGCTGGAATATAGCACTTGTCATATGTGAAGTTGATCAAATATCTAATAGCAACAAAGTCATTATCTCTGGCAAACGGATGTCTTCAGGGGGGTTCACTCAGAATTCGGCTGTAGTTGGTCCTGAAAATACTTTGTCACGGAAAAGCTGATATTCCTGGAATGAAATAGTCAAAAGGCTAGTGGTTAGACAGTCTCTGTTACTTCAGGATGTGGAGTTCTTAAGATTAGAACGGAGCTCGCTTTCGAATGTACTCTTACTTTCAATTGTCCCATCCCTGAGAACTAACTACACAACCTGATCTACCAAAGAATACCAAAGAATATTGTTGCCAAAGCCAACAGAGACTCCTGGTGGCCAGAAGCTGACACTGCCGGAGTAACTTCCACCACCTCACAATGACATAATTTTCTTTTTTTTTAATGGCCTTCAGCTTGAGGCCTCCTATACATATCCATGTCTCCGGTACATGTGACGTCCGTTTTCATATCTACCGGAGACACGAGTACACATAGACCCATTAAAATGAATGGGTTTCATCACACATGCATGTTTTGCCATGAACCGTGTGTCCATGTGGAGCATATGTGTGTCTGTGTGCGCCACACATTGACATATCCATTTTTTCTCCGGCAGCACGGGTATCACACGGACCACCCAGATGTGATCCGTGTGACATCAGTGGGACATGTACCAGAGAAAACACATGTGACTGTGAAATAAAATGAATTTATATACTCACCCTCTCCAGTACTGCTGTCTCTGCTGCTGCTGTCACTTGCTTCCGACCCCCGGTCACTATGCTCATCGCATATGCACAACACAGAGGACCAGAAGCAGCAGCAGCGGGGAGTTAGCAGGGCCGAAGACCGTAGATCAGCACCATGGACAGCAACGCCAGGGACAGGTGAGCAGAAAGTTCCTGTTCTCCGTATGTTATCATGGATAGCAAACAGAGAACACACGCGTGCCAAAATCATGCACACGGAGGGCAATACGCACTTTTTATACATCCATACAAAACGTGCGTGGTTTTCACGGACGTGTGAAAGAGACCTGAGGTTGAGCTGTTGCCCATGGCGACTTGATGGATAAACACTTTGTAGGAAGATCGACCTTGTAAAAGCCTAGATAGGTCCACCAGGGTCTTCACTGCCATTATATTGATAGTATCAAGCCATCGGGTTGCTGCTGTTTCTCTTTGCCTTGTTCCTTCTATTTTTCCGACCATGATGTCCTTTCCAGAGATTGCTATCGTCGTATGATATGTCCAAAATCGGCAAATCATAGCTTCGTGATCTTTGCTTTGAGTGACATGACTGGCTTGATTTGTTCCAAAATGTATTTGTTTGTTCTTTTTTCCATGAATTGTATTGATAATATCCTTCTCTAGCAACACGTTTCAAACGCATTAATTCTTCTTCTGTCTTGTTTCTTTATCGTCTAAGTTTCATATCCATACGTTATTACAGAAAATACCAGAATATGTACAAATTGTGTTTTCGTCACCAGGAAAATGTTTCTTGATTTCAAGACCTTGTCCAGTGACTTAATTGTTGCTTTGCTCATATTTGCCTATTGACTTAGGGTGTTGTTGCTGCATTTTGAATAACAGTTGATCCAAATAGGTTAAAGTCCTTTACAACTTATAATTTGCTGACGTCCATCTCAAATGTGTCCCGGTCGTACCTGTCAGTAGTCAATATCTTTGTCTTCTTTGTATTGAGTCCCATGTTTGAACTTTCTTTCTTGACACGCTGTAATAAATAATTTATTCCATTAATGCTTGTTGCAATCAATGTTGTATTGTCTGTGTATTTAAGATTGTTGATGATTCATCAGCAACTTTGATTCCTTCTTCTATTTTGGCAAGTCCAGCCTTTTTGAAAATAACTTATGCATATAAATTGAAGAGAAATGGTGACAGGATGCAGCCTTGTCTGATATCTCAAAGTACTTTGAACCATGCTGTGTCATCATTTTCTGTGTGAACTGTTGCTTCTTGGTTGATGTAAAGGTTCCTGGTGAGGAAGATCAGATGGTTTGTCACACGAAGTTTCTGGTGATCAACACAGTCAAAGGCTTTTCTGTAGTCAATGAAGCAAAAAATAGAGTTTCTTGTTATATTCTTCTGCCTTTTCCATTATTCATCTAATGTTAGCAATTACATCTCCTCCTTGGCAGCAAAGCCAGATTTAGGTCTTCGTAGGCCCTAGGCACACCAACTTAAATACAAAATGTATGGAAAGTTTCCTTACTCCTTTGGAAACAGTAATTGCAAATTAATTTACGGCCTAAAATCCACTGTTTTCCCCTCACCCAAGACAGCACCACGTGAGAGAGGGATCCGCCCAGCAAGGACAGGAAACCATTCTGAATAAAAGGGCGGTACTTCTCCCCTTCGTCAGTTGGTTTCCTGTCCTGGATGGGAGACCCCTGTTCTGAAAACCGGCGGTATAGAAGAGGAAAAGAACAGAATATTCGCCTACTTACCCAGCCCCGTCCGGGGTCTGGAAGAGCAGGGTGAGTCCTGTAGCACCGTTCTTCGGGGCTGGAAGCGCCGTCCACCTGCCCGGGGGGTCCTGGTGTCCATGCGGGAGCGGGCGGCAGGAACCGCTCGGGGGCTCCCAGTCCGCCGCTCCTTTCCCCACGCTCTGCGCTCCATGCGGCCTGGAACTTCCGGGTGCGCGCACACACGATGGGCATGCTGGGAGATGGAGGCAGGCCTTCCGATGACGTCACCGGATGAAGATGGCGGCGCCCATGCGACGCTGCGGTGCATGCGGCCTGCCGTTCCGGTATACGGGCACTCCTGGCCGTGCACTGTGGAGAGCGTGGGGAGCAGAGAGGAGCCTCACCTGGGACCGGAAGGCGGTGGATAAGGGGACTGCGACTCTCCTGGCGCTGTCAGAGGCAGGTACCTGGGCTCTGCAATGGACATGGATGAGCAGCAGCGCTCTCCTGTGCGTCGTCAGCAGGGCAGGAAAACGGATGACCGGAGCGCCACTGGTCGGACGGGCTGTGGCAGCCATGACAGCAGATCCTCCCATGACTCTGCAGCTCCTGTGAGACCTGTGGATGTTCCGAAACAGCCTTCAAAACCGGTACCCTTCATTCCTATGGTGGTGAGTGGATCTTCGTGAATGTCCTCATACTCATGGCTCCCTTGGGGTTTTTTCTCCCCTGCTTTTGTCTTCCCTTCTTAGGCCCCTAAAAAATCCATGTCCAAAAAGAAGCATAAGGAATGCCCCCTTTGCAGGGAACCCCTCTCAGAGGAGTGGCACAAGAAGTTGTGTCAGGGGTGTATCCTTCGCACAATTGCGGAGGAATCCCCGGGACTCTCAGCGGACGTCCGTTCGGCTATCCGCTCGGAGGTACAGGATTCCATGAAGGCTTTCTTAAAAAAGAAAAAATCGAAACCTGTAGACTCTGCCCCTTCCTCCTACTCCTCCTCCGGTACGGCCTCAGACTCAGACTCCTCGTCCTCAGGTGGTGATATGGGAGGCAGACCTTGCTTCTTCATTGACGATATTGGGTCCCTGGTCAAATCGTCAAATCAGTCAGGGCTTCTATGGGGTTAACGGAGGAGAAATCCTCTAGATCCCTGGAGGATGTGATGTTTGGAGGTCTGGAAGATAGGAAGAAGCGTACCTTTCCGGTCAACAACAAAATTGAGGCACTTATTCAGAAGGAGTGGAAGCGTCCGGACAAAGCAGGCTCTCTCCCCTCCTCCTCCAAACGGAAATATCCCTTTGATGAGGACAAGGCTACCGTATGGGACAAGGCACCCCGGATCGATGCTGCCGTTGCGAAGTCTTCTCGGCGGGGCGGCATTCCCCTGGAGGACTCGGGTACATTGAAAGATCCCCTGGACAAAAAAGCAGATGTCATTCTTAAGCACCTATGGGAGACTTCTGCGGGGAGCTTGAGGCCGGCCATAGCAAATACCTGTACAGCCCGTTCTCTCATGATCTGGCTCCAACAGGTTGAGGATCAGTTGCGGGATAACACCTCCCGTGACAAGATCCTGTCAAAATTTCCGCTTCTCCAGGGGGCTGCGGCCTTTTTGGCAGATTCCTCAGCGGATGTTATTAGGCTGGGTGCTCGTTCTGCGGGATTGTCTAATCAGGCCAGACGGGCATTGTGGCTGAAGGGCTGTCCAGGAGATCTGCAATCCAAACAGAAATTGTGCGCGGTGCCCTGTGACGGTCACCTGCTTTTTGGGAAACAGCTGGAGGATGTGCTGGACAAAGCGTCAGAGGGCAAAAAGTCCTTCCCGAGATTCCACTCTGGTTCCTCCCATCCCTTTCGGAGGCAGAGATTCTCCAAAGGCAGGCCCCCGGATAATCGGCGGTGGGAGCGCAGACCAAAGCGGGACTCCGGTTTTATGTTCGGGGGCGCCCCAGCCCCTCCAAGAAGTCTGCCCAGTGACGCCAGGCTGCCGGTCGGAGGACGCCTTTCTCACTTTCTGGAGCAGTGGGAAAGCATTTCCTCCAACGCCTACGTTCGTTCCATTATCAGAGACGGTCTCCAGTTCCAATTTCTGCTTCAGCCACCACAGCGTTTCGTCATCACTCCTCTTCGGGGGTCACAGTCGGAGCAACATGCTCTGGAATCGGAAATCTGGATGTTGCTTGGGAAGGCAGTCCTGTGCGAGGTGCCCGTGGCGGAAAGGGGGAAGGGGTTCTATTCCCCCTCTTTCTCATAGGAAAGCCAGACGGTTCCTTCCGTACGATAATAAACCTCAGACGTCTCAACCAGTTTTTTCAGTATTTCCCGTTCAAGATGGAGTCTGTTCAGTCAGCCATAAAGCTGCTGTTCCACAACTGTTATATGGCAGTGATAGACTTGAAGAACGCCTATTACCATGTCCCTATCCATCCTCATTCTCAGCAGTTCCTGCGAGTGGCGGTTTCCATCAACAACTTGGTCAGTCATTTTCAGTTCCGAGCCCTCCCCTTCGGGCTCTCTGTCGCCCCCAGGATTTTTACGAAAATAGTGGCGGAGATGACGGCTCATCTACGGATACGGAATATTCTGGTGGTTCCTTACCTGGACGAGTTCCTGGTAATTGGGAACTCCGAGCAGCAATGTGCGGCTTATCTCCAATACATTCAACAGTCTCTACAAGACCTGGGTTGAATGGTGAATTACGAGAAGTCCCAGATGGACCCGGTCACGATTCAAGCATTTCTAGGTCTCACTCTCAACTCAGTGTGTCAGCAGTGCCTTTTGCCAGCAGAAAAAATTCGGAGGGTTTCAGCCTTGGCCCGGCGGGCGATCCGCCATCCCAGGATGTCTCTGAGGCAGGCTATGTCCTTGCTGGATACTCTGACATCTTGCTTCCCGGCGGTCCCGTGGAGTCGGGTTCACTCCAGGGCTCTCCAGTGGCAGGTTCTGTATGCCCAGAAAACATTAAACGATTGTTTAGAAGGGGTCGTCACCCTGTCCTGGGCGGTCAGAAGCTCTCTCCTCTGGTGGACGTCCGTGGACAATCTGTCTGTGGGTGTTCCCTGGCTACCTCGGGACCGGAGGGTGGTAACTACCGATGCCAGCCAGTCCGGCTGGGGAGCTCACCTTCTCGAGCACATTTCTCAGGGATGGTGGTCGCCGCGGGAGGCGGCGCAACCCTCGAATCTCCGGGAGCTGTGGGCGGTGGAGCGTGCGCTACACGACTTTCTCCCTCACCTTCGCGGGCGGCATGTTCTGGTCATGTCCGACAACCAGTCCACAGTCTCATATGTCAACCACCAAGGGGGCACGAGATCCCCATCCCTCATGCAGGTGTCCTACAGACTGTTTCTCTGGGCAGAGCAGCATCTTCTCTCCCTCTCGGCTCTCCACATCAAAGGAAGTCTCAATGTCACGGCGGATTACCTCAGCCACCATCACCTGCGGCAAGGGGAATGGTCCTTGAATCCTCGGGTCTTTCGACATATAGTGACTCTCTGGGGCTTGCCGCAGATAGACCTTTTTGCCACCAGACTGAACAGGCAGGTAGTACAGTTCTGTTCGCTAAGCCCCTCGGACAAGCCCTTCGCAGTAGACGCGCTACAGGTTCCATGGACCTTCGGGCTAGCTTATGCGTTTCCTCCGATTATCATGCTGCCGACCGTTCTGCAGAAAATCAGGGAGGACTGGGCGAGGGTACTTCTTATCGCCCCCTTCTGGCCCAAGTGACCATGGTTTTCTCTCCTAAAGGCAATGTCTGTCACGGATCCCTGGGTTCTGCCGGAAGTTCCGGACCTGTTAGTACCGGGACCAGTATTCCACGCACAAGCGAAAGGGTTCCATTTAACGGCTTGGAATTTGAAAGGTCGTTGTTGAGGAGCAAAGGTTTTTCCCCTGACCTTATTTCTACTTTATTGAAAAGCCGCAAACCCGTTACCACCAAAATATATGGGAGAGTGTGGCAAAAATTTCTGCAGTTCTCTGAGGGTCCCTTGGGTCCGGAGGCTCCTGTTGAGTGCATTTTAGATTTCCTTCAGAAGGGGTTTGATCTGGGGTTAGCGGTGAACACTCTCAAGGTTCAGGTCTCTGCCTTGGGGGCCCTGTACAATTGTAACCTGGCGGCCAACAAGTGGATTAAACGATTTATTATGGCTAGTGGTAGGTCTAGGCCTGTGGTCATTCCAAAGGTTCCGCCCTGGGACCTGAACTTAGTCTTGGATGCCCTCACGGGACCCCCCTTTGAACCTTTGACTAAGCTTTCCCTGAAATTGCTTACCCTGAAAACCGTATTGCTGGTCGCATTAACCTCGGCATGGCGGATCGGTGATTTGCAGGCCCTGTCAGTAGTGCAGCCTTACACTCAGGTCCTTGAAGATAGAGTCATCTTGCAGCCGGACCCAGCGTATCTCCCGAAGGTCGCTTCTCATTTTCATAGAACGCAAGAAATAGTCCTGCCCTCGTTCTGTAGCCATCCCACTAATGAGGGGGAACGTAGATTTCACACCCTGGATGTCCGCAGGGCCCTCCTACACTATCTTTCGGTCACTCAGGCAGTGAGGAAGACACAGTCGTTATTTATCTCCTTTCAGGGTAGTACCAAGGGTCAGGGGGTGTCCAAGAGTACTATCGCTAGGTGGATTAGGGAGGCCATTACTTTAGCCTACTCCTCCAGTGGAGCGCCTGTTCCGGAGAACCTCCGGGCCCATTCCACCAGAGCGGTGTCTACCTCCTGGGCTGAGCATGCACAGGTATCTCTTGAACAAATTTGTAGGGCCGCTACCTGGTCCTCACAATCTACTTTTTTCCGACACTATCGGTTGGACCTATCCTCCTCGGCTGCTCTTTCGTTTGGTAGAAGGGTGCTTGAGGCGGTGGTCCCTCCCTAATTGGGTTTCTCTGGAAATCTCTCACGTGGTGCTGTCATGGGTGAGGGGAAAACACTACGGTTACTTACCGGTAGCCGGTTTTTCCAGAACCCATGACAGCACCCTTATATTCCCTCCCTTTCTCATCCTTGGTGTGCACTTTTTCGGTGTGCTTGTGAGTGTTTAGTGGTGGTGGGGTAAGTTCTAACGATTGTTGGAAGTCCTCTCTTTCTCGGTAATCAACTGATGAAGGGGAGAAGTACCGCCCTTTTATTCAGAATGGTTTCCTGTCCTTGCTGGGCGGATCCCTCTCTCACGTGGTGCTGTCATGGGTTCTGGAAAAACCGGCTACCGGTAAGTAACCGTAGTGTTTTTAACAAACAGATAATTTACTGTTTGTAATTTCTCGTAAGTAATTTTAACTTTTTGTCTTAATTTAGTGGGAACAATTGCTGCATGAAGCTACTTGGCTGCTGTTAACTTTTTCGCCATGTTACAAGCACTAAATTCTTTTTTGTAGTTTCACCACAAAGATGGTCTAGACTTCAAACATTTGAAAATACAACTTCAGTGAAAAAGTTATCAGACTCAAGGTGGTCTTCACAATATGAGGATGTTAAAACATTGAAAAGAAAATTCAATGATATCCACGTAGTATTAGTTCATATTGCTGACAGTGAAGGACAAAAACCAGCAGTTGTTCACAAACTCAATACTTTATTAACACTTTTGAATAGATTTCATATGGTTTTAATGGCCATCATTTGGGAAGATATCTTAAAGAACATCAACTTGGTAAGCAAAGCAGTTCAAGAACCTGGGATAGTTACTGTATACACAATCGCTAACTTATGTGACGGACTTTTGCAATACTTGGCTAATATTCGAAGTGAAGAAAAATTCAACGAGCTTGAAAAGTCTGCAAAAGAGCTGCTTCCAAATGCAGATTATAAACAAAGCTTAGACAGAAAATGCAAAATAAATATCTTGTTTGAAGGAGAAACAGAAAAGGAAATAACTGTAAGAGACACTTTTCGAATCCAAGCATTTTATACCATCGTTCACGTACTAATGACAGAGATGAGGAAAAGGCGTTTGGCATACAGTGAATTATGTGATACATTCAGTTTCCTCACAGACAAGAACTTGTAAAGAGATGAAATTAACCCTTTAAGGACGAAGCCAGTTTTGCATTTAATGACTCGGCCATTTTTTGCAATTCTGACTAGTGTCACTTTCACAGGTTATAACTAATTTGTTCATGGGGTGATTCGAGTCCTCATCAGCTTTGGCGTCACCAAAATACAGTGAAAAAATCCAATTATATCGGAGATATATTGATGACCAAATAATAATCTGGTCTGGCATTGAGGAGGAGGCTTATGAGTTTATTGCAGATTTAAATAATAATACCTGGGGTATTTCCCTTGACTCTACCCTAATATATCTGGACCTTGAAATTAGCCATAGAAACACTGCAATTACAACTAGAACCCACTTTAAGAAGGTCGATACCAATGACTATTTTGATTTTGAAAGTGCCCATTATTCTAAGTGGAAAACCAATATTCCCTTTAGTCAATTTCTCAGAATTAGAAAAAGTTGTACAACAATACAAGATTATGTTACCCAACTGAAGGTCTCGAAAAATAGATTTGAAGAAAAAAGTACCCTCAAAGTTTGATAGAGGCAGCATATAAAGAAAACTATAGGAGAACTCAGGAATAATGTTTAAAAATTAATAAAACAAAAATTAATGAAATAAAAACAATCTAGGAGGGAAATGCAGATAAGGCTAAGTCATGGAAGTTTAATTTTATAACCACCTTCAACAAAAGTAACAAATTGATATGTAATATACTAAAAAAATATTGGTATATTTTAAAAAAAGACCCAATTCTCAATAAGCTACTCCCAAGGGAACCAGGATTACCTTTAGGAAGGGATACACGATCAAGAACATAGTTGCCCCTAGTAAATTGAAAGAAATCCCTAAAAAGACAAACATTCCATGAGAGAAAATTTGGACCAGGGTGTGTAGATGTGGTTCTAAGAAATGCTGTTGTTGCAATAAAATTGACAGGGGGCCAAAAATATAACATCACATGCAACTGGGTAACTGATCAGCATAAAACAAAAATTAACATGTAGCAGAAATTTTGTTATGTCACTTGTGATTGTGGACTACAGTATGTAGGCCGTACAGTTGAATCACTGCGTTCTCGAATGAATGACCATCGTCACAATTGCAAAAATGGCTTTTTTCAACACAATTTATCGAGATATTCTACTGAAACATAATCAGTCCTTTAATATAACTGTCACTCCGACAGAGGTACCTGAAAAGACTAAAAATCGTAGACCGGTATTAAATCGGAAAGAATCATATTGGATCTATCATTTGCAGACTCTTTATCCCACTGGATTAAAAGATGTAATAGAAAATGTGTAATAAAAAGAAAAAAAAAAAGTTGTGTCTCATTCTCCCACTTTATCAGTCACAAGATTTTTTAAAGAGGATGTTTTTATGAAATTTTTATAGAATTTTTGAAGAATTTTTAAACATTCTTTCAATATCCATATAACATCCATATAACATTTATAAAGGTAATTTTATAGTTATCTACAAAGAGAATCTAAATCAACTTCATTTTCTCTCAACTTTTTTTTTAACATTTTTAATCATTTATAAGATCTTCTAAGTAGGATGTTTTTAAAGAACTTTTTCATAGATTTTTTAAAATCCATACAACTCTTTTTATATATATTACATATATTTTAACAAAAATACCTATTCTTCATGTAATAATAAAAATATTTTTCACAAGGAAGGGAGAAAAAGAAAAAAAAGAAAAAAACTTTCATAGGTTGATCTAATATTTTTTTTTCTACATTTATATATCTCATTGGAATAAATAATTTTCTACAATTTAATTTAAAACTATTGCTTCCTCATTCTCTGTTGTCAGCCTAAATACAGGGTGTGTTTATCAATTATCCTAGACTTTCACCACACCCTTCAGTTAATTTGTTCAAAAAAGAACCTTTCTATTTAAGGGGATAGCATATTACTTTTTATGTTATTGCTTATATTATTACTTGAAGAGGGCTTGCTAGCCGAAACACGTTGTTTGTGGATTATGTGGACATTAATAAATAATTCTTAAAAAAGATCACCCCGCTCTGGCCTCCTACAGAAGCGCAATCACAGACAGCCTGGATTTTTTTATGGTTCTGATTTTTGGTGCCTATGTGAATCCAAGGGAGGATTCTCTCATAGTGTGCAGGGATTGCTGCAAGCCAAGAGAGGCTAGTTGTCGTGGCTCAATACAGCTACTTTAAAGGCAAATTACACCTTCAAAAAGGTGAGCATTTAATTAATTTATATCCAAGTCTTTTTACCATTTACTGCCCTTAGGTCAGCGTTGCACTTGTCTTCCCTTTTGTACCAGTCGCACCCCGGGGCAGCAGAACTGCTTGGATCCGGGTGGTCTGTGGCTCGAGGGGTCCCGGACCCGGGGGCATCGTAGAACAGTTTTTAAATGAAAAGGGAAAAAATAATAAAAATAGTCTGACTACGCCACTCGTGGTGCGCGGCCAGGGATAGTAGGGCCACCACTGCCAGTATTTCCTGGGGGTGATGGATGGGGCAGCATGGATGGTGGAGCCCTCCGCGAGCAGGACTTTTCCCAGGGGTAGGTAAGGGTTAACGTGGAGGTGCAGGGCAATAAATCAGTCCAGACAGGGGAGTGCAGTTTGGTTGCTTTTACTTACAGCTGGGTTTGCACCCTGGAGACGTGCTGGATCACAGGTGCGCACGAGTTCACTATAGCTGTGCCAGCCAACCTGGTGTCACTCTCCCACCAATGCACTCTGGTGTGTTTGTCGGTCCTCCCTGGCGTGGAGCTCCTGGAGGTCCGTCTTGTGTCTGAGTTCTGCCGCAGGCAGGTTGGACTATTTAAGGGAATATGTCCTGGTCCTCCCATTGCTGCTGATGCCTTGGACGTTAGTGGTGGCAGATGAGTCCTGGAAACCCACCAGCCTGGCAGAGTTAACAGATGACTTGAAGTCCCGGTCAGTTCTGGGATCTGCACTCCGTGCGTGCAAAGTACTGGGAGCCCTGGATGTCCACCCCACAGGATCCCTCTGTCCTTGGAGCTTGCTCTCTCGCTCTCCTGCTACTTTCTCCCCTGAGTGGCTGTTGTTTCCTCTCAGGTCCTTGCGGTGTCTTTCTACTCCTCTTTCCCTGTTTCTCAAGATTTGTCTGTTTTGACACCTTTCTTACGACTGCTCACTTTCACCTACTTCACTTCACTTCCTCCTCACTCTCTTCCTCCAACTTCACTCACTTTTTCTAAACTGACTTCCGCTGTCTACCCACACCTCCCAGGCCACTCTGTCATGATTTAGTGACCAAGGACGATCAGAAAAAGGACAAAGACTCAGAAACCCAAAAAATAACTAGAGTGGCTGGAACCTTAACGGATTGCAGACCTAATACTGACCTAATACTGACACACAATTAGAAGCAGCCGTGGGGCGTGACAACGATGACCTGGTGGCCTCGACACAGCCGCAGAACAAAATATTCTTACAAAGAGAAATATTAGAAAAGCTAATCTGCCTCGGAGCAGTCCCCAAAAATATAGATAGCCCCCCACATGTAAAGACTACGGTAATATAGGAAAACACAATACATAGCTAGAGAATAGATTTAGCAAAGATGAGGTCCAAACTATCTGCATAGGAAAGGATAGGAAAGAGCACTGACTGCAGCCGTAAAAACCCTAGTAAATACCAGCACGCCTGATGTGGAAAAATACTGAGCCTACACAGGCTCTCCCCCACTATATCAGTACTCTGGTGTTACTGTGATCCTAGAAAAACACTGATATAGAGGAGGGACTGAATTTAGTACCAAGCATGACAAACCACAAAACATAGCAGAACATGGAGAAAGGTACACAGATACTCCCAGCAGGGAATGATCCAACTCCACCAAGAACTCCACACAGGAAAAATAACAAGAAAGTGCAAACCATAAGCAGCGGAACAAAGACCAACTTATCTGAGAGGAGTTCTGGTTGACACAGAGAAAATTACTGGATTCAGAATGTCCTTAGCACACAGAAGATACATTGAGCACCGGCAAGGAACAGGAGGAAACTACTCAGTCCAATCCGAATGGCCTGATTGCCAATCCTCCTCAGCTTTCTGTTTCCCATTCAGCAAGCCAACTGCACTACCAGCACTGACCACAAGAGGGAGCCCCAAACTGGAATCTAATTCGAATGTATTCACAACACCACCCACTCCTCCCACAGGTCTGATCTCCCCTTCGCCAGTTGGCTGCCTGTTAGCTCACAGTGCCCAGCCCTCTCATCTGCTTTTACGGAAGTCTCCTGCTCTGGGTTTGCAGTGTATGTGTCCTGGTGTGCTGGCGTGTGTATTGACTGGCACAGTTATGCAGGACCCGAGCTGTTGCTATGGTGCTACCTTGTTTTGTGACACCTGGTTACCGCAAGGGCATCACATTCCCCCTTGGTTAAATCCAGCACATCCACGGGCTGCAATTCAAACAGGTCATACTGCAGTTTTTACATGCATAACATTTAACAGGTTAACATTTTAAACATTTTAAAACATTTCTTCCCTTGCGGGAGGCACATTTCCTTAAACGTTGCAACCTAGTTTCACCTTCCTTACCATCCGCCACCCAGAGTCTCTTGCACCACTGCTAAGTGGTTTCCCACCCAAAGTCCCTGGTGTCCTTTTATTCTTGGATAAGCAAAACAATGGTAAAGTCCTGGGAGAGCGTCACCGGTTCCTGTGGTGATTGGGTCCTGCCTGCTCCACCACGGACCCTTCCTGCGCCTGCCACTCTCCTGGAAACAGTCCTGTACAGCAGGCTGCAGGTTTAACCAGGTTTAGCACCCAATAGTGCAACTATTTACAGCTCCACAGTTTTTGGCTATGCTAGTCCAATAGCCTGAGTCCAAGTTTTGAAAACCAAAAGCAAAAATAAAAAATGTAAATTAAGTCCTTACAGGAAAGTCTCTGCAGGGTCAACACATTTGACAAAATACATTAGATAACTATTTACATCTTATTCTATCACATATTTACTCTTTATACCCATACACCAAGTCTAGTTGGGGGTCTACCGATGTTGCTGCGACTCGATCTACGCAATATGGGTGTCCCACTAGTGTTTGTGTTCTGAATGCGTCTATGTGCATTGGGTAGGCTAGGCAATAGTCTACTGGTTCTGGGTATTACCACAGGATTGGCAGATACTCCACTCAGAGATTCTGTAGAGTCTGGAACATTCTCTTCTGCATCTTCTTGTGCTTCTGCATGCTGTGGAAATGTAAGCACTGGTACCACTATTGCTCTGTGATACTGAGGCCAATCTGCTGGAAGGTCACCTAATACCGTGTGGATCACTTCCTTCTGTTCAACTTGTACAGATGGACATGGAGTCTTCTCTGTGAACTTCCATTGTTCTGGACACTTCTTAAGATGGTCTCTGGAAACTGTTGTTGTAGTTTTTCCTTCATCCTTACTAATGACGCAAGTCTTTCTGTTGTCAAAGTTTGAAGGTTGTACTTTATAAGGTTCTGCTTCCCATTGGTCATCTAGGTTATGAGTTCTTTTTTTTCTCTTCAAAACAACTTGTCCATGGGGTAAAGACATTGCAGGAGCATTCTTATTGTATTCCTTTTCTTGATTTTCTCTGCTCTGGTTCAAACTTCTTTCCACACACTCTTGGATGCATCTGTATTGTCCTCGACGTGCAGAATCCCAATCAGCATTTTGTGCAGCGGTATTTGAAGGTTCAATTCCCATTTTCCAGGTCAATTGGCAATTTTCCTGGTCTTGCCCTCATGAGAAAGGCTGGTGTGCAATTGGTAGAGCTCACAGGGATGTTATTGTAGATATCCACTAGATCAGGCAGTTTCTCAGGCCAGAAAGCCCTTTTTTCTAGTGGTAAGGTCTTCAGCAATTAAATGACAACCTGATTCATTCTCTCGCACATACCATTTGTCTGAGGATAATATGGGGTGGTTTGTATCTTCTTACAACCTTATAGGTGACAGAACTCCTGGAAGATTTCTGCTTCAAAAGCCGTTCCTTGATCTGTCAATACTATAATAATAATAATATATAATTTAATATTTATTAATTTATATAGCGCTGTTAATTTCACAGCACTTTACATACAATGGAAACACTGTCCCCATTGGGGCTCACAATCTAGGTTCCCTTGTGAGTATGTTTTTGGAGTGTGGGAGGAAACCAGAGTACCCGGAGGAAACCCACGCAAACACGGGGAGAACATACAAACTCCTTGCAGATGTTGTCCTTGGTGGGATTTGAACCCAGGACCCCAGCGCTGCAAGACTGCAGTGCTAAACACTGAGACACCATACCTGTTCAGGGTAGCCATGAGGTCTGTAAAAGTATGTTTGGAATGTTTTTGCAGCTGTTTGTGCAGTCAGGTCTTTCACTGGTACCACAACAAGGAACCTGGAGTAATGGTCTACCATAGTTAGAGCATAAGTGTAAACCACTTCGGCTTGGTGTCAATTTGACATGATCTAAGGCCACCAGTTCCAAGGGTTGCTTTGTAATGATGGGCTGCAATGGTGCTTTCTGGCTACCTCGGTCTTTTCTCCTCAAGCTGCAGGGCCCACAATTTCTACACCAATCTTCTATGGTTCTCCTCATTCCAACCGAATAAAACATGCCACGAAGGAGTACTTCAAGTTTCTTCCACCCGAAGTGTCCGGTTCTGTTATGGTATGCTTCCAACACCATTGGGACATCTCTCTTCGGCACTACTATCTGGTACACCAATTCCTGGGTTTTTGGGTTGATGAAACACCTACACAGCTTTTCCTGATGAAAAAACAGCCGACCTCTCTCTTTCCACCATTGTTGTGCTTCTTGAGGTGCATCTGCCTCCGTATGAGCATTTGGTTGGGTTATCAGTTCCTTGACCATGGCAACAGCTGGATCACTGTCCTGAGTCTCCTTCCATTGATGAAGTGGTAAGGGATTCAAGACTCTTTCTGCATCTCTGCAGTGAGTTTGCTGACACTGTGATGGTTTCAGGTGATGAAAGGCGGGAAACTCAATTTCTTCCAGCTCCTCTTCATTTCTCCCATCATCTGGCAGGTGTAGAATTCTGGACAAGGTGTCTGTGTTGCCATTCTTGCGCCCTGCTTGGTACTTAACCCCTTAGTGATGAAGCTAATTTTCACCTTAATGACCAGACCAAATTTTGCAATTCTGACTAGTGTCACTTCATGAGGTTATAACTCTGGAACGCTTCAACGGATCCCAGTGATTCTGAGATTGTTTTTTCGTTACATATTGGACTTCATGTTAGTACCAAATTTTGGACAATATTTTTTTAGTTTATTTATGAAAAATTGAATTTTGGCACAAATTTTAAAAATTTAGCAATTTTCAAATTAGGAATTTGTATACCGTTAAACCACAGAGTTCTGTGACACAAAATAGTTAATAAATAACATTTCCCACATGTCTAATTTACATCAGCAAAATTTTGGAACCAATTTTTTTTTGTTAGGAAGTTAGAAGAGTTCAAAGTTTACAGACTAAAAACTCCTTAATATAAAAAATATCAATTTTATTAACAAAAGCATTTAAAAACACTTCCACATTATATAGAAAATATTAATTGGTGCCAGACAAAGATTCCAACATATATCCCCCTTATTATTCTAGTCCTATGTGTTACCCCAATTAAGGAGCAAGAACAAATGTCAGTAAGGCGCAGTATACAAGTATATCCCTAAACAGTCCAATAGTCAAGGGTCCTACAGTCAAGATCCCTAAAAGCAGCACTTTTTTTACCCTAAATTAGTCGGTTCTGCACTGAGATATAATTCTGTATATACTGCCACTTCCTATATTAGTGAGGAGGCTGTCAACCTTCTACCCCTAATCGACCCGACGCGTTTCCCCTTCAAATAGAAGGTTCTTCAGGGGTCATCAAAAAGTAGTATAGAGAAATACAATTAATTTATACATTATCCTCCAATCATACAGTGAATACAGACATAGTTTTTGTAATCTCCCCAAACAGAGTACATCAAACAAATGATCTTCAGATTGTACAAATGACTATTATAGTCTCCTCTGGTGCTGTCGTATCTTTAGTCTCCAAGAATTGCCAGGTAACACAGAGTTCCACAAAATATTGGCGTGGATATTACCGAACAGAGAATTCCCGTTATAGAAATATTTGTCATCTCATTCGGGACAAGGCTGTATTTTCAAGGTGAATGATGATGTCACCTATTAAAAACATGCCCATTCATAATTCCCCTTCAGCAAGTTTTTTCCTTTTCAGTGTCCGTGTAGATAAATGGACTAGAGTCCCCTCAGGTTGCAATTGGCATGTCCTGGTCCAAATAAGTTTAAAACTATATACCAGCATGTAGTTGGGGCTCCCTGTGTTGTTCAGAGCGTGCCCAGCCTCTGCAATGTGGATTTTGCAGAGGCTGGGCACGCTCTGAACAACACAGGGAGCCCCAACTACATGCTGGTATATAGTTTTAAACTTATTTGGACCAGGACATGCCAATTGCAACCTGAGGGGACTCTAGTCCATTTATCTACACGGACACTGAAAAGGAAAAAACTTGCTGAAGGGGAATTATGAATGGGCATGTTTTTAATAGGTGACATCATCATTCACCTTGAAAATACAGCCTTGTCCCGAATGAGATGACAAAAATTTGAAAAATATTTTTATAACGGGAATTCTCTGTTCGGTAATATCCACGCCAATATTTTGTGGAACTCTGTGTTACCTGGCAATTCTTGGAGACTAAAGATACGACAGCACCAGAGGAGACTATAATAGTCATTTGTACAATCTGAAGATCATTTGTTTGATGTACTCTGTTTGGGGAGATTACAAAAACTATGTCTGTATTCACTGTATGATTGGAGGATAATGTATAAATTAATTGTATTTCTCTATACTACTTTTTGATGACCCCTGAAGAACCTTCTATTTGAAGGGGAAACGCGTCGGGTCGATTAGGGGTAGAAGGTTGACAGCCTCCTCACTAATATAGGAAGTGGCAGTATATACAGAATTATATCTCAGTGCAGAACCGACTAATTTAGGGTAAAAAAAGTGCTGCTTTTAGGGATCTTGACTGTAGGACCCTTGACTATTGGACTGTTTAGGGATATACTTGTATACTGCGCCTTACTGACATTTGTTCTTGCTCCTTAATTGGGGTAACACATAGGACTAGAATAATAAGGGGGATATATGTTGGAATCTTTGTATGGCACCAATTAATATTTTCTATATAATGTGGAAGTGTTTTTAAATGCTTTTGTTAATAAAATTGATATTTTTTATATTAAGGAGTTTTTAGTCTGTGAACCAGTTTTGAGCTCTCCTTGTATTACATTTTTCGTGAGAAAAAAAGAGTTCAAAGTTTATCAGCAATTTTTCATTTTTACATCAAAATTTACAAAACCATTTTTTTAGGGAGCACATCACATTTGAAGTGACTTTGAGAGGCCTAGGTGACAGAAAACACCCCAAAGTGACACCATTCTAAATAAAAACTGCACCCCCCAAAGTACTCAAAACCACATCCAAGAAGTTTATTAACCCTTCAGATGCTTCGCAGGAACTAAAGCAATGTGGAATGAAAAAAAGCAAAAAATACAATTTTACCTAAAAATATTGCTCTAACCCAAATTTATTCATTTTTAGAAGAAATAACACAACAAAATGGACCCCAAAACTTGTTACTTACTTTCTTATGAACGCACTGATACCCCACATGTGGTAAGAAACCTCTGTTTGGACAAATGGGAGGACCCGGAACAGAAGGAGCAATATTTGAATTTTGGAAAGCAAATTTGGCTGAAATAGATTGCGGGCACCATGTTGCATTTACCGGTCCGCTAAGGTACCTAAATAGCAGAAACCCCCAACAAGTGATGCCATTTTGGAAACTGGACCTCTCAACACTTCTATCTAGGGGTATAGTGAGCATTTTGGACCCACAGGTACTTCACAGATAACGTTACATTGTCATATTGAAAATTTTCATTTTTTTTCTCAAAAATGTTGCTTTAGCATCAATTTTCTCACTTTTTCAAGAGGTAATTCCAAAAATTGGACCCCAATGTTTGTTATCCATTTTTCTATGAGCGTGGTGATACCTCACATGTGGTCAGAAACCTTTGTTTGGACAAATGGGAGGGCTTGGAACGGAAGGAGCAATATTTGAATTTTGGAAAGGAAATTTGGCTGAAAAAGATTGCGGACACTATGTTGCATTTGTAGGGCCCCTAAGGTACATAAACAGCATAAACCCCCCACAAGTGACCCCATTTTGGAAACTAGGCCCCTCAAGGAATTTATCTAGATGTTTAGTGAGTACCCTGAACCCCCAGGTGCTTTACAGAATTTTATAACGTTGAGCCATGAAAATAAAAAAATAAAATTTTACCACAAAATTGTTTCTTCAACCAGGTACCTTTTTGTCTCACAAGAGTAACAGTAAAATAATCGTCATAAAATTTATTGTGCAATTTCTCCTGAGTTTGGCGATACCTTATATGTGGTGGAAATCAACTGTTTGGGCACATGGTAGGGCTCAGAAGGGAAGGAGTGCCATTTGACTGCAAAATTGGCTGTAATCAAAAGCGGACACCATGTTGCATTTGGAGAGCCCCTGAGGTGTCTATACAGTATAGCTCCCCAACATGTGGCCACATTTTGGAAAATAGACCTCTCAAGGAATTTATCTAGATATTTGGTAAATACCCTGAACCCCTAGGTGCTTCACAGAATTTTATAATGTTAAGCCGTGAAAATATTTTTTTTTTTTTACCACAAAGTTGTTACTTCAACCAAGTAGCTTTTTTTTTTTTACAAAGGTAACAGGAAAAAATGCACCATAAAATGTATTGTGCAATTTCTCCTGTGTTTTCTGATAGATCATATGTGGTGGAAATCAACTGTTTGGGTGCACGGCAAGGCTTGGAAGGAAAGGAGCACCATTTGACTGCAAAATTGGCAGGAATTATTAGCGAACGCCATGTTGCGTTTGGGGACCCCCTGAGGTGCCTAAACAGTGGAGCTCCCCACAAGTGACCTCATTCTAGAAACTAGACCCCTCAAGGATTTTATCTAGGGGTATAGTGTGCATTTGAACCCACAGATACTTCATAGAATTTCATAACCTTAGCTAGTCATATTGAACATTTTAATTTTTTTTAGAAAAGTGTTGCTTTAGCACCAAATTCCTCCCTTTTTCAAGAGGAAATACCAAAAAATAGAGCACAGTTTGTTATCCAATTTCTTATGAGCGCAGTGATACCCCATATGTGGCGATAAAAGCGCTGTTTGGACAAACAGTAGGGCTCGGAACGGAAGGAGCATGATTTGAATTTTGTAAAAGTTGAAACAAATTGTGGGCACCATGTCGCATTTGCTGGGCCCCTAGCTTACCTATACAGCAGAAACCCCCACAAGTGACCCCATTTTGGAAACTAGACCCTTCAAGCACTTTATTCAGGGGTATAGTGAGAATTTTGAATCTACAGGTACTTCACAAAAATGTTGCTGTTGCGCCAAATTTCTCACTTTTAGGCTATGTGCCCACAATCTGGCGACACTGTGTCTAGGATGCAGTGCCAGCCCTCCAGCAGAGATGTGAGTGTTGTCCACGTGAGAACGCAGCTACCTATGTATATACTCCGGGTTCAGACCGCTGCAGACTTTATTCTCCCTCTGAAGAACACTTTATTTTCCGCAGCATAAATTGACATGCTGCTGCTCAGGAAGCCGCACCGCAGGTCAGTTTAGGCTGCAGTGAAAAGAAGTGACGTGGGCAGGAGATTTCTAAAAATCCTTCCTCTGTGCTTGTACTGCACAACGCAGCATTATGGATGTAGTGAAAACACTCTGCATCCAAAATGATGCAAATCCTAATTGTGGGCACACAGCCTAAAAAGCTAGGATGGATGGATGGATAGATGTCTAACACATATATAATGTCCTATCCCCTGCATATTCCAAGCTGGTGCCCGTTAGTAACTTTCGTTGTGTTTAGCCGTGTATTACTATTTAGCCCAAATATAAATAAATAATTAAAAAAACCGACGTGGGGTCCCCACCATTTTTGATAGCCAGCTGGGGTAAAGCAGACGGTTGCAGCCTATAGACCACAGCTGGCAGCTTCACCTTGGCTGGTGATCCAATTTGGAGGTCACCCTAAGCTGCTTTTTTATAATTAATTATAAATAATTAAAAAAAAAAAAGTTCAGTGTTCGAACTTTTATGAAAAAATTGAATTCGAGTGCTTCACTTATGACCTTCACTTGGTTGAGCATCACTGTGCTCAGGTATGCTTGGTCTCAGCACAGTGCGATCCACTTGCAGTGATTAAATGGCTAGCACTGGGAGTAAGAACAGCATGATCGGATATAGTGTGCACCCCCAAAAAGGGAAAAACACCACCCACTCGCCCCTAGAAGTGATCTGGTTATGGCTGGCTGCATGTGAGCGAAAACCCGAACTGCCCAATTAGTGACTTCATTGGGGTTCAGGTCAAGTTCGGGGCCAAAACCCAACTTGATTTAAAGTCCGTCTGACCCCGCTGAACCGAACATCAACATGTCCGCTCACCTCTAGTGCCAACACTTTTGACCATGACTGTATATATACATATACACACATACATTATATGCACACAATGTACACTTGAATATTCAGATATAAATAAACTAAATTAGCATCATTTTGTTATGTGTATTGCAAAAAAAAAAATCAATAATGACAATTATCATGCCAACTTAATGCTAACAAAAAAAGTTCACCTGCAGTGTACATATACTACAAACCAAGTACTGATAAACAGTGCTCGACACCAACCAAATACCAACATATAGTGCCCATATAATACCAACACATACTTAATACTTATATTCAGTGCCTACATGATGCTAACAAAATAATACCAATGAACATTGCCCAAATATTACAAACCAACTAATACCGATGTACAGTGTCCATATAGTACCAATAAAACAAATACCAGCATATAATGCCCAAATAATACTTATATACGGTCCCAAATAATACTACTTTGCAGTGCCAAAGTATTACTAATCAAAACTGTATACAGTGATCAAATGCCAACCATAAAATACCAATATACAATACCCAAATAATACCGACATACATGGTCAAAGTAATTCAGTGGACGTAGTAATAAAATATGTGAAAAAAAAATGTTCTTAGCCATCCGATGGTTCAGGCTTAAGCAGTGGATACCAATACAAAAAGCAAAGCAAAATCATGGAGTCATCACTACTGTCACGGCCGGGCGGTCGGGCAGACCCAGGAGGTGGATCCACTGGACCGAACTCTCTGAGATGGTGGTAGGGAGTCCGGCAGCTGAAGCACTGATGGGCAGTAGAACAGTCCGTGCAAGTGAAGGCAGCGGAGGAGTCCCAGGGACCACGGAGTCACAGAAGGTGGTCTTGGTGACGTAGCTCAGGTTCGGAGGCCGAGGTGATATCAGGCGGGGTCCGGAACCTCTGGAGCAAGATGACGGGTCACCGCAGGGATCCGGGATGGTACGGACTGTCAGATGGCAGACGGACAGCGTGCGGGGATCAGGACACGGCAGACTGGATGGCGAGGCAGGTACGGCTCTACAAAGACAGATAGGTGAGTACAGGCACATAAACACCAAGAGACCTGACTCCTAGCTCAGGGAACACGAAGATCAGGCCCCGCCCCCTTGGACAATGACCCCCTATATACCCTGTACCTGTGCAACCTCATTTCCTGTTAATGGACGCTGGCCCTTTAAGAAAGGGTCAGTGACCGCGCGCGCGCCCTAATGCGCATGCGCGCCGCCCGGGTGCCAGAAGCCAGGGAAGGAGGCTGCGAGGAGGACGCAGGGGAGCCGGCCAGGTCCAGGGAAGCTGTCGGGCGCCGGGATCGGGGGCCCGGAGCCCTGGGACGGACGGAATCTGGTGACTGGGGAGCGGAGAGCGTGGCAGGTGAGCCGGGGAACGGGGGTGAGGACCCGGGGAGCGTGACAGTACCCCCCCCCCCCACGCCCCCCTCCCCGCAACCGGGACATGAAGGCACGGATAAGAGGAGTGCCCACGTTCTCCCTGGGCTCCCAAGACCTATCCTCAGGACCATACCCTTCCCAGTCCACCAGGAAGAACTGACGACCTCGTACGGTCTTCATGGCCACGATATCCCTTACCGCATAGATGTCATCATCGGCAATAGGAGGAGGGGCCGGACTGGCAGCAGCGGAGAAGGGACCAAGGACAACCGGCTTGAGCAGAGAGACGTGGAAGGAGTTGGGTATCCTCATCGTGGCCGGGAGCTGTAGCTTGTAGGATACCTCATTGATCTTGCTGAGGACCTTAAACGGCCCGATGTAGCGAGGACCCAGCTTGTAGGAAGGTATCTTCAATCGGATGTACTGGGAAGCAAGCCAGACCAGGTCACCAGGAGAGAAACACGGAGGATCCAGACGTCTCTTGTCAGCGTGTTTCTTCATCCGCTGGGAAGCGCGCCCAAGGGACGCTTTGACAGAGTCCCAAATGGTAGCAAAGTCACGAACTGCAGTATCAGCAGCCGGGACATCCGATGAAGGGGATATAGGCAATGGGACGGCGGGCTGGAGTCCGTAAACAACATGGAAGGGAGATTCGGAGGATGACTCACTGACGTGGTGGTTATGGGAGAATTCAGCCCAAGGCAGAAGCGAGGACCAGTCGTCGTGATGGGCGTAGACATAGTGACGTAGGTATGAGGTCACGATTTGATTGACCCTCTCCACTTGGCCGTTAGACTGAGGATGGTAAGAAGAAGAAAAGTCCAGAGTCACTCCCAGATGTTTGCATAGAGCCCTCCAGAAGCGGGAGGTGAACTGAGTTCCTCTGTCGGACACTATGTGGGATGGAAAGCCATGCAAGCGGAAGATGTGATGTATGTAGGCTTCCGCGAGTTCCTGAGCAGAGGGCAGTCCGGCCATAGGAACGAAGTGGGCCATTTTGGAGAATCGATCAACCACGACCCATATGACTGTGTGCCCGGAGGATAATGGCAAGTCCGTAATAAAGTCCATTGCTATGTGTTGCCACGGGACTGAGGGTATCGGTAAAGGCAGAAGACGGCCATGGGGCAAGTGTTTGGGCGTCTTGTTCCTGGCACAGGAGGAGCAGGCAGAGACAAAAGCAGCGACGTCCGTGCGAAGGGATGGCCACCAGTAATGGCGTACAATCGCACCCCATGTTCTCTTCTGACCAGCATGCCCGGCTGTTTTTGAGGCATGACCCCAGTGTAACACTTTTTGCCTGTCGGTATCGGAGACATAGGTCTTCCCGGGCGGTATCTGGGCTAGGGTGACAGGGGCCACCGGAATGATGTTGCTAGGACAGATGATGGGTTGGGTAGTCTCTTCCTCCTGCTCCATGGGCATGAAAGACCTGGACAAGGCATCAGCGCGTACATTCTTGTCCGCGGGTCGGAAGTGAAGCTGAAAGTCGAACCTGGCAAAGAATAAGGACCACCTGGCTTGCCGTGGGTTCAGTCGCTGAGCGGACCGCAGGTATTCTAGGTTCTTGTGGTCCGTGTAGATGATCACGGGATACACTGCACCTTCCAGGAGGTAGCGCCATTCCTCCAGTGCCAGTTTGACTGCCAAGAGCTCTCGGTCCCCGATGGTATAGTTGCGTTCAGGCGCTGAGAAGCCCTTGGAGAAGAATCCGCAAGTCACCATCTTCCCGGAGGAGGACTTCTGCATGAGCACTGCTCCGGCTCCTGAGGAGGAGGCATCCACCTCCAAGGTGAACTGGCGGTTCAACTCCGGACGGTGAAGTACAGGCGAGGAAGCAAAAGCCCGCTTCAAAGAGCCAAACGCGGCGTCGGCCGCAGGCGACCAGTCCTTTGGATTTGCCTCTTTCTTAGTCAAAGCGGAAAGTGGAGCAGTCAGAGCAGAGAAGTGAGGGACGAATTGGCGGTAGTAGTTGGCGAATCCCAGGAAGCGTTGGATTGCCTTCAGTCCAGAAGGGGGAGGCCAGTTGAGAATGGCGGAGACCTTCTTGGGATCCATCTGCAGTCCAGTCTCAGAGATGATGTACCCCAGAAAGGGGAGAGAAGACTGCTCAAAGACACACTTCTCATACTTTGCGTACAGACGGTTCTCTCTTAGTCGTCGTAGAACCAGCTGTACGTGCTCTCTGTGGGTTGGGAGGTCCGGAGAGAAGACAAGGATGTCATCTAGATATACTACCACACAGGTGTAGAGGAGGTCTCGGAACACGTCGTTCACCAGTTCTTGGAAGACGGCAGGAGCGTTACACAGGCCGAAGGGCATCACGCAGTACTCATAATGTCCATCGCGCGTATTAAACGCGGTCTTCCATTCGTCACCAGAGCGGATGCGCACCAGATTGTAAGCACCCCGAAGATCCAGCTTGGTGAACAGACGAGCTCCTCTAAGCCGGTCAAACAATTCGGGGATGAGCGGCAGAGGGTACTTGTTCTTAACAGTGATCTGATTCAGACCCCGGTAGTCGATGCAGGGACGTAAATCGCCCTCTTTTTTCTTGACAAAGAAGAAACCTGCTCCAGCAGGAGAGGAGGATCTCCGAATGAATCCCCTAGCCAGGCTCTCTGAGATGTAAGTCGACATAGCCCTTGTTTCGGCTGGAGATAAAGGATATATCCGTCCTCGTGGTGGCGTTGTTCCAGGGAGCAGGTCGATGGCACAATCGTAGGGGCGATGTGGCGGCAGTACCTCGGATTCTTTTTTATCAAAGACATCAGCAAAGGACCAATAAGCCGAGGGCAGCCCCGGTAGGTTCTCAGGAACCGGAGGTCGTCGGATGGGTTGTGTGGATTTTAGGCATCTCTCATGACACGAAGCACCCCAGCGGGTGATTTCGCCAGTGCCCCAGCTGACTGATGGTTCGTGAGTCCGTAACCATGGAAGGCCCAGCAGGATCTGATGGGACATGTGCGGAAGGACGTAGAAGGCGATGTTCTCGGTGTGAAGAGCACCGATGCGCAGTTCAACCGGCCTGGTGGTCCAGGAGATGGTGTCAGAAAGGGGTCTCCCATCCACAGAGGCAATCACCAGGGGCTTGTTGAGTGGGATAACAGGCACCTGGTATTTGTCCACGGTGGCTTGCTGGATGAAATTGCCTGCTGCCCCGGAATCAAGATAGGCCTCAGCCGTGAACCGCGCCTCTCCCGTTGTCACTTGCACGGTCCATGTGACCGGATCAGAGAGAGTCCCAGCACCTAGGGTGGCCTCTCCTACCAACCCTAGGCTTTGGAGTTTCCCGGCCTTTCCGGACAGGAACGGAGGAGGTGTGTGCCCTCACCGCAGTAAAAGCAGAGACCCTTGGCAAGCCGCTCTGCTCTACGTTGTGCAGACTGACGCACTCGGTCAATCTGCATGGGCTCGTGGACGGGACTCCCAGCTGTTGATGACTGAGGTACGGAGGGCTTCTGAGGATGAGATGAATGCCGTAACGGGCGTCTCTCACGAGATAGCTCTTTGGAGCGCTCCTGAAAACGTATGTCCACACGAGTTGCTAGGGCAATCAGGGCATCTAGGGTGGAGGGCACGTCCCGACCCGCCAACTCATCCTTGATGCGACTCGAGAGTCCCTCCCAGAAGGCGGCTGTTAGGGCCTCATTATTCCACCCGAGTTCTGAAGCCACAGTGCGAAAACGGATGGCGTATTGGCCCACCGTCAGTGTTCCTTGACGTAGGCGGAGGAGTGATGAAGCAGAGGCAGAAGCGCGTCCCGGCTCGTCAAAGGTGCTGCGGAATGCCTGCAGGAACTGTTGAAGATCCTTGGTCATGGGGTCCTCCTTCTCCCACAAGGGGTTCATCCACGCCAGCGCCTCGCCCTCTAGGTGGGACATTATAAAGGCGACCTTGGCTTGGTCGGAGGCGAACAGATGTGGCAGCTGCGTGAAATGAAGGGAACATTGATTTATGAAGCCCCTGCAGGTCTTGGGATCTCCAGCATAACGAGGAGGTGACGCCAAACGGAGTCGGGAAGCATCTGACGAGGTTGCCACTGGTGCGGGGGCCATGGCTTGCCTGGCGGGGGACCTGGGTGCCGCAGGCGTCATTGATGCTTGTAATGTGTACAGGCGGGTGTCCACGGAGGTCATGAATTGCAGCATGCGGGTCTGGACTTCACGCTGGCGTTGGAGTTCCTCTTGCAGGGCCATTAGTGCTGCAGCGGGATCCATGGCCTGATCTTACTGTCACGGCCGGGCGGTCGGGCAGACCCAGGAGGTGGATCCACTGGACCGAACTCTCTGAGATGGTGGTAGGGAGTCCGGCAGCTGAAGCACTGATGGGCAGTAGAACAGTCCGTGCAAGTGAAGGCAGCGGAGGAGTCCCAGGGACCACGGAGTCACAGAAGGTGGTCTTGGTGACGTAGCTCAGGTTCGGAGGCCGAGGTGATATCAGGCGGGGTCCGGAACCTCTGGAGCAAGATGACGGGTCACCGCAGGGATCCGGGATGGTACGGACTGTCAGATGGCAGACGGACAGCGTGCGGGGATCAGGACACGGCAGACTGGATGGCGAGGCAGGTACGGCTCTACAAAGACAGATAGGTGAGTACAGGCACATAAACACCAAGAGACCTGACTCCTAGCTCAGGGAACACGAAGATCAGGCCCCGCCCCCTTGGACAATGACCCCCTATATACCCTGTACCTGTGCAACCTCATTTCCTGTTAATGGACGCTGGCCCTTTAAGAAAGGGTCAGTGACCGCGCGCGCGCCCTAATGCGCATGCGCGCCGCCCGGGTGCCAGAAGCCAGGGAAGGAGGCTGCGAGGAGGACGCAGGGGAGCCGGCCAGGTCCAGGGAAGCTGTCGGGCGCCGGGATCGGGGGCCCGGAGCCCTGGGACGGACGGAATCTGGTGACTGGGGAGCGGAGAGCGTGGCAGGTGAGCCGGGGAACGGGGGTGAGGACCCGGGGAGCGTGACAACTACAAATATATCCAGTACCGATTCCACACACTACAGGTGAGGTGGATCCACTAAACGCATGTGCTTCAACAGATCCTTCACCACTTCCCTCATTCCAGCACAGCTGTACAGACATAAATGTACAAAATGTATAACTGTACATGCTGGAGGTGATGATTTCACACAACACATTCAGAGGAGTTTATAGTATACTAGAAGGTGGCCCGATTCTACGCATCGGGTATTCTAGAATTTACGTATTGTGTAGTTCATGTATGATTTTTATTATATATATATATATAGATGTTGTTGTGTGTAGTTACCAAGTGTTTGTGTAGGGCGCTGTACATGTTCTGGGTGTTGTCTGGGTGTGGCGGGGGGTGAGAGCGGTGTTGTATGTGTGTTGCGTGTGTTGCGTTGTTTGTGGAGCGCTGTGTGTCTGTAGCGTTGTGTGTGTGTGTTGCGCGGTTTGTGTGGGTGTGGTGTGTTTTGGGGGGAGGTATGTTTTGTGCAATGTGTGGGTTATGCGGTATGTGCGTATGTATGCCGCGGTGTTTGTGTGTTGGGTGTTGTGTGTGTGCGGCGTTGTCTGTGTGTGTGGGTGTCTGTGTATGGCGGTGTTTGTGGTTCCCAGTGTGTGTGTGGTGTGTTGTGTGTGTGTGTTGGGGGAGGTGTGCACCTCCCATCGTGCTCCATCCCCCATGCTGCGCACCCCCCATCGTGCTCCATCCCCTATGCTGCGCATTCCCCATCGTGCTCCATCCCCCATGCTGCGCACTCCCCATCGTGCTCCATCCTCCATGCTGCGGACTCCCCATCGTGCTCCATCCCCCATGCTGCGCACTCCCCATCCTGCTACATCCCCCATGCTGCGCACCCCATCGTGCTCCATCCCCCATGCTGTAATAGTTCTCCTATTATACTCAGAGAGGAGTATAATAGGAGGACTATAATAGGAGGAGTAGTCCTGGGGGGAGAGGAGTATAATGCCGGCTCCCTGCACATGTGTACCGGGAGCCGGTGTACGCTGGTAACTATAATACACATCGGGTAACTAAGGGACCTTAGTTACCCGATGTGTATAATGGTTACCAGCGTTCACCAGCTCCGTCAAGATCCCAGCATCGCAAGGTTATGTGTGGCGCTGCTGGGATCGTGACGGAGCCGGTGTACACTGGTAACTATGATACACATCGGGTAACTAAGGGACCTTAGTTACCCGATGTGTATAATGGTTACCAGCCTTCACCGGCTCCGTCAAGATCCCAGCATCGCAAGGTTATGTCTGGCGCTGCTGGGATCGTGAAGGAGCCGGTGTACACTGGTAACTATGATACACATCGGGTAACTAAGGGACCTTAGTTACCCGATGTGTATAATGGTTACCAGCGTTCACCAGCTCCGTCAAGATCCCAGCATCGCAAGGTTATGTCTGGCGCTGCTGGGATCGTGAAGGAGCCGGTGTACACTGGTAACTATGATACACATCGGGTAACTAAGGGACCTTAGTTACCCGATGTGTATAATGGTTACCAGCGTTCACCGGCTCCGTCACGATCCCAGCAGCGCAAGGTTATGTCTGGCGATGCGTACGGAGGGCCGGGGCGAGTGGCCAATCCATGCGGAGGGCGGGGCCAGGCCGAGGCGAGCGACCAATCCGTGGGGGGCGGAGCCGAGGCGAGGCGAGCGGCCAATCCGTGCGGGGGGGCGGGGCCGAGGCGAGGCGAGCGGCCAATCCGTGCGGGGGGGCGGGGCCATGGCGAGCCCAGCAGCCAATCAGCTTTGTGTCACCGTAAGGACACAATTTTGGAGCAAGACAGACAGACAGACAGACAGAATAAGGCAATTATATATATAGATTACCACAAGGTGGGGTGATTTCATGTACGGAAAAAATAAACTATGTGAGGAAAGGAAGTCAATTTTTTTAGGATATAAAAAATGGGCTTTCTGCCTTTTAGTGCTTGTGTCCTGGGAAGCTGAGTAAAAAAATCAATAGGGTGGGGACACCCAAATGCAATTTTGTATCAGGAACAATTCAGGCTAATGCCTGCCCTCTGTGTCTAAAAGTACTTTTTAGCATGTTCTGCTGTCAAAAGTCATGTGGGACAACTTCAGATATTTTTACCATAACTGTCAATGCATTTTCATTGTGACTTTTGACTGTACTGTACTATACCAGTATTTCATTAAAATACCATTAATCTGTTCTTTGACAAAGATTTGATTGCAATTTAAGTGATAAACCAAAGTTGGTCTAACGTTAATCTTCTGAACATTTATGTTTGTAGAAGTTTACTGCACACTCCAGATACCTTTGCAGGGCAAATAAAATATTTTACTAATATAATAAGTAAAACTGTTCAGGAGTCAACAGGAATATATACAGTTGAAACCAGAAGTTTCCGTACACTATCTAAAAAGACACATATGCATGTTTTTCTCACTGTCTGACATGAAATCAGAATAAATGTTTCCTATTTTAGATCAATTTGGAACCAAAATTATTTATATTTGCCAAATGCCAGAATGAGAGAATATTTTAAGGCATGTTTATTATTTTCTGCTAAGTCAAAACTTTATAAACATTTCATTAGTATTTGGTACCATTGCTCTTAAGCTGTATGACTTGGGTCAAACATTTTGGATATCCTTCCACAAGCTTTTCACAATAGTTGGTATGAATTTGGGTCCATTCCTACTGACAGAACTGGTGTAACTGGGCCATGTTTGTAGGTTGCCTTGCTCAGACCTGCCTTTTCAGCAGTTGGGATGGTGTTTTTAGGCTTTAATGCTTCTCCCTTTCTCCTCCAAATGTAACGATGTTCATTATTTCGTCACACCGCAGAACATCATCATGAACACGCAGAAAATTAAGATCTTTGTTCCTGTGTGCATTTGCAAACATTAATCTGGCTTTGTATGCTTCTTTTGGAGTAATGGCTTCTTCCTGGCAGAGTGGCCTTTCAGCCCATGTTGATATAGTACTCATTCATTGTGGATTATGACACAATCTTACCAGCTTCTGCCAGCATCTTCACAAGGTCTTTTGCTTTTGTTCTTGGGTTGATATGAATATGTCTGACCAAAGCACGTTCATCTCTATTGAACAGAACCTGTCTCATTTCTGAGCTATGTGATGGCTGGACATGCCCATCTTGTTTTTACGTCCATATAATTGTTTATTCAGATGAAGGAGGTACCTTCAAGTATCTGTAAATTGCACCCAAGCATGAACCAGACTTTTACAAGTCCACAATTCTCTTCCTGAGATCTTGGTTGATTTATTTTGACTTTCCCATGATGCTACACAAAGAAGCAGTGTGTTTCATGTGTGCATTAAAATACATCCACAGGTATGTCTCTAATTAACTCAGATGTTGACAATAAACCTTTCATAAGCTTCCAAAGACATGACATCATCATATGGGCTGTTCCATAGAATTCTTAAGGGTGCTTTACACGCTGCGACATCGCTAGCGATCTCGTTAGCGATGTAACATGTCAGATCGCACATACGATTTACCAAGATCGCACATGTGACCGGTGCTACAAAAATGACCTATGTGCGATCTCGGCAAATCTTATCTGTGATCTGGCGTGTCACATCGCTAACGAGATCGCTAGCGATATCGCAGTGTGTAAAGCACCCTTTAATGTATGTAAACTTTTGGCTTTGCAAAAAGCAATAAAAATGCCTTAAAATATTCTTTCTTGCTCATTATTCTGGCTTTTGGCAAATAAACATAATTTTGGTAATCCTAATTGACCTAATAGAAACTAAAACAGGAAAGGTTTATTCTGATTTCATGTAAGATAGTGAGAAAAACATGCATATGTGTCTTTTTAAATAGTGTATGTAAACTTCTGGTTTCAGCTGTATCAATAATGACAAAGTGACTTTTCAATCATTTCTAAGATTAAAACTCCAAAGGGTGACCCACTGAATAAAGTTCCATGAAGGGTTGAAATGTCACTATTTTGTAGGAGGTGGTCAAGCCTTGCAATGTAAAGTAGATGGTTATGTAGAATTCCATGTGTTATGCTTATTTCTAAATGTGTGTGTTGATATGTTGTGCTGCTAGCTAGGATCAGGTACCAGATACAGTAGATCAGGACTGTTACCATGGGCGCCACCTAGTGGTTGAGCTGAGGTATTGGCAGGGTGGAAGAGATAGAGTCAAAGGAGTAGTGACAGGTGTGGAAAAGAAGTTGGTTGAGAGATCTCAAGTGGAGCCAGTCAAGAATAGAGTTCAATTGTAAGAAGATATGACCTCAGTGCTAGGGCCAGTCAGGGAGCCCTGAGGTATCCTGGAGAGGTCTGGAGCCTATGGCTCAACATGGCGCGCTTTGAGAGTTGTCGGACCAAAAAGCCACCAGGGGTCAGAATTGGACAAAGGTGAATGGAGTAAGGGTGAAAGACACACAGACCCCGGAGCTTGAGGACAAGATCCAAGATAGCAGAGGGGGACAGGTTGAGAGGTGCTACCCAACAGTGAGAGGAACGAAGTAAAAGGTAGGCCATGTTAGTCATAACTTTGGGAAGAATGATGTGAACATTCTGGTTAGCTAAGGGAGCACTGGTGTCGCTTGTTTTACTGACTGTCTACGACGAGGACCTCCAGGGGGGTGACGAACACTGGCCTGAAGAAATCAGTAAGTGTTGTGCACCCCACCCAATGTCCCCCGAGCACCCACAGTCTGCTTAGCAAAGGAGTACGGCCTGGAGCCAGCACTTTCCTTCAATACCACCATTGATAGAAACTCATGTTGACTTCTCAACACTTTTTTATTTTATACTAATAAAGGACAATTTTCTTTTTGCAGTGATAGTTGGAGTGTGTATTGAACTTCTGGATTAATTCAAGTGTTACCCTTGTCAGGTAACACCTCCTCCTTTACAAGCTTGTATACATTTCAATCCTTCTATACCTTCATATCTATAGATATAAAACATTATTTTTTAAGAATATCTGATATTTTGGTTGATGAGAAATTCTTACTTGTATCATTATAAATGTTATGTTTTTGCTTGTTTCATAGAATGCATGGCCTAATAAAGTAAAATGTATTTATATTGGACATGAGGCAATTATGGGAATGTAATCAACATACAGTGTATCATGGCCTTTTTCATGTTATATGTTTTTGTTTTCCTAGAATATTATAAAGGAAGTGTTCACCTCTGTAGCTGGCATCACTGGCTTTGTCATCACAATGGCTCTAGTGCTAATTGTAACATCATCTACAGAACTCATAAGAAGATCATTCTATGAAGTCTTCTTTTATACCCATAACCTCTTTATAATTTTCTTCATTGGACTTGTTATACATGGTGTAGGGTAAGCACAGAACGTCTATTCTGACATTTTCCAAATGTATAAATTAGTTTATAATGTTGTGTAAATGTAAGAGTCTTAAGAAGATATGCTGGAAGAGGTTTATCAAAGCTAGTTCTGTGAAAGAATGGACCAACCAGTTCCCAAAGCAACCTATCAGATTCTACTTTGAAATATTAAAGACCCTTCGAAAAAGAAATTCAGCAACTTTGTTGCTAATTGTTACTATGACAATTTTTGCATAAATTATAGTCGGTCTCACCCAGTATATTTGGTAATAAAAATATACATAGGCCAAAAGGCTTCTCACAGTAGCTCAAGTATCATGGGGTCTTGTGTTGTCATGTTAAAAACATTTCCTTGGACACTTTGGAGAAATGGCCATGCCACTTGTTCCACGATCAAATCAATGCATTGCCAAGCTGTTATGAAAAAAAGCGGTGTTTTGCAATGGTTTTACCATCCCAGACCATAATCTTAGTCATTGGACTGGTGTGACATTCCCTCAGAAAGGCCTCTTCATGGATTTGGTCTACAGATCAATGACATACTAATATTGCACGCAAGACAAATGCAGGACTCATCATCACTGAAGAACTTCATTCCAGCCTCCATTGCAGCCTTAGGGTGGCTTTGCACACTACGACATCGCAGGTGCGATGTCGGTGGGGTCAAATCGA
Source organism: Anomaloglossus baeobatrachus (assembly GCF_048569485.1). Classification (NCBI taxonomy): domain Eukaryota; kingdom Metazoa; phylum Chordata; class Amphibia; order Anura; family Aromobatidae; genus Anomaloglossus; species Anomaloglossus baeobatrachus. Next base: position 194,891,373 of record NC_134355.1, on the reverse strand, counting down.
AAGTGACGCACATCCGGCGTCCCTTGCGATGTCATAGTGTGTAAATCCTAGATGATACGATAAAAAAGCGCAAAAGCGTCGTTATCGTATCATCGTTGCAGGCTCCGACTTTTCCATAATTTTGCTGCAGTGATGGTACGATGCTGTTCCTCGTTCCTGCGGCAGCACACATCGCTGTGTGTTACGCCGCAGGAGCGAGGAACTTCACCTTACCTGCCGCCGGCGGCTCTACGGAAGGAAGGAGGTGGGCGGGATGTTTACATCCTGCTCATCTCCGCCCCTCCGCCGCTATTGGCCGCCTGTCGTGTGACATCGCTATGACATCGCACGACCCGCCCCCTTAGGAAGGAGGCGGTTTGCCGGCCAGAGCGACGGTCGCAGAACAGGTGAGTGCATGTGAAGCTGGCGTAGCGATAATTTTCGCTACGCCAGCTATCACACAATATCGTACCTGCGACGGGGGAGGGGACTATCGCGTGCGACATCGCAGCATCGGCTTGCGATGTCGCAACGTGCAAAGCCCGCCTTACTCTGCCTCATGATAGCTTTTGAGTTAAATACTTCACGTGAGGTTTGGTGAACGGGTTATCAAGATAGACAGGGAAGGGACAGCCACCATGGAATGGGGGCACCAATGAATTAGAGTGCTTAAAGCCCCATTGTTAGGTAGGATTCAGTAGAGGGACAAGTACTACTCTCATTCCCTCCTTGAGCTGGTCACTAATTGAACCATCTAAACACTATAACACTGCCCTTTAGTCCCTATAATCCCTGTATACTATTTTTTTATCCGGTGTGCACTATCCACACAAACACTGTGTATGTGTGTTTTGTTCGTCGGTTTTGATTTAGAATTATTGACAAATAAAATATTGATTTTAGAGGATTTAATGCTGATTTAGTTACATAGGAACCTCTTGTATACATCTTTTTGGTCTGTCTACTTTGAGGGAAACCAATCAGTGACATGGCTGTGATGGGGCTGAATGTGGATGGTTTCTGCAATAGTCTACATGTGAACAGTTAATAAACAAATCCAAACTTTGCCGATTTTCGAGAAAAGTGCTCAGGCTTCCAAACACAAACCCGAATGGATAAGGTCCATGCCAAATTTGAGATTGGCAAACTTTTTTTAAAGAAGTTTGCTCATCTCTTTATACAACACAAGGGAGATGCTGTGGCAGGTGTATATGGAACATATAGCAGAATCTGTGACAGCTGTATGTACAATACATAGCAGATGCTGGTGCCAGTGTATATAAACTAAATAACTGATGCTGTGGCAGGTGTATATACAGTACACCACATAGGAGACGCTGTCGCCCATGTATATATACCAGCCTCAGCATTGTCCAGCCCATTTTTGCAGTTTTATGTAAAATTATGTCCTATTTGCATTTTTTTTTAGTTTTTTGTGTTGTTCCTATACACAAAGAAGGAAATAAACATGCATATAACAAACCATGTATAATTGCAATAATTTTCTGAGAAAAATAGTTCATTTTCTGGAACAATTTAAAATATACCACACTTTTGTACATGACTATACTGTATATACCCAATAGCAAACGCTGTGGTAGTTGAGATGCTGCCTGCCCTCTCACATAGGCATCACCACAGCAGCATGGGTGTACAACAACTACCATGAATAATTAAAGGAAGTGAGGTCAGAATTAGAGATGAGCGAACCGGTCGTGGTTCAGCTCGAGTTCGGTTCGTCGAACGGAGGTCCCGTTCGAGTTCAGTTCGTCGAACATTCGACGAACCGAACTCGAACCGCATAGGAAACAATGGCAGGCATTCAAAAACACATAAAAACACCTAGAAAACACCCTCAAAGGTGTCCAAAAGGTGACAAACAACTCACAACACAACACAAACACATGGGAAAGTGACAAGGACATATACTCATGCGAAAACAAAAGAGCTGGACAAGGAAAAAGAAGAGGGTACACAGATATATGAGTATATGCAAGGAAACGTCGATGCCATTATTGTGCAACTTGAGCCCTGCTCATTTTAGGCTTCCAATCTGAATAAATTGCCTGAGCTTGCCACGTACGCCTTGGGGATCTTGTCGTGTCCTGCAGCCAGCGTTCTCTCGGAACCTGTCTTCAGTGCTGCTGGGGGTCTGCTGGCAGATAAGCACACGCGTCTGTCCACTGACAATGTGGACATGGCTTTCAGAGGACTTTTCTTCCCCTGGGTCAGCCAGGGGAGGCGAAAGGCACGCGTATTTTTGAGAGTGCTTCATGCAAAGCATCTTTTTCTTTTTCAAAAGGGGGTCAACTGATGCCAGTCAAGTGGGGTGTGTGTGGCCCAATTAGTGGCAACGAGGGATACTGTGGTTGGAGTCCCCTCGCTTTTGAAAAAAGAAGCAAGATGAACAAGTCATGGCTCTCAGAGGACTTTTCTTCCCCTGGGTCAGCCAGGGGAGGTGAAAGGCACGCGTATTTTTGAGAGTGCTTCATGCCAAGCATCTTTTTCTTTTGTAAATAGGGGTCAACTGATGCCAGTCAAGTGGGGTGTGTGTGGCCCAATTAGTGGAAACGAGGGAGACTGTGGTTGGAGTCCCCTCACTTTTGAAAAAAGAACCAAGATGAAGAAGTCATGGCTCTCAGAGGACTTTTCTTCCCCTGGGTCATCCAGGGGAGGTGAGAGGCACGCGTATTTTTGAGAGTGCTTCATGCCAAGCATGTTTTTCTTTTTCAAAAGGGGGGTCAACTGATGCCAGTCAAGTGGGGTGTGTGTGGCCCAATTAGTGGAAACGAGGGAGACTGTGGTTGGAGTCTCCTCGCTTTTGAAAAAAGAACCAAGATGAACAAGTCATGGCTCTCAGAGGACTTTTCTTCCCCTGGGTCAGCCAGGGGAGGCGAAAGGCACGCGTATTTTTGAGAGTGCTTCATGCCAAGCATCTTTTTCTTTTTCAAAAGGGGGGTCAACTGATGCCAGTCAAGTGGGGTGTGTGTGGCCCAATTAGTGGAAACGAGGGAGAATGTGGTTGGAGTCCCCTCGCTTTTGAAAAAAGAACCAAGATGAACAAGTCATGGCTCTCAGAGGACTTTTCTTCCCCTGGGTCAGCAAGGGGAGGCGAAAGGCACGCGTATTTTTGAGAGTGCTTCATGCCAAGCATCTTTTTCTTTTTCAAAAGGGGGGTCAACTGATGCCAGTCATGTGGGGTGTGTGTGGCCCAATTAGTGGAAACGAGGGAGACTGTGGTTGGAGTCCCCTCAACTTTGAAAAAAGAACCAAGATGAACAAGTCATGGCTCTCAGAGGACTTTTCTTCCCCTGGGTCATCCAGGGGAGGTGAAAGGCACGCGTATTTTTGAGAGTGCTTCATGCCAAGCATCTTTTTCAAAAGGGGGGTCAACTGATGCCAGTCAAGTGTGGGTGTGTGTGGCCCAATTAGTGGAAATGAGGGAGACTGTGGTTGGAGTCCCCTCGCTTTTGAAAAAAGAACCAAGATGAAGAAGTCATGGCTCTCAGAGGACTTTTCTTCCCCTGGGTCAGCCAGTGGAGGCGAAAGGCACGCGTATTTTTGAGAGTGCTTCATGCCAAGCATCTTTTTCTTTTTCAAAAGGGGGGTCAACTGATGCCAGTCAAGTGGGGTGTGTGTGGCCCAATTAGTGGAAACGAGGGAGACTGTGGTTGGAGTCCCCTCGCTTTTGAAAAAAGAACCAAGATGAACAAGTCATGGCTCTCAGAGGAATTTTCTTCCCCTGGGTCAGCCAGGGGAGGCGAAAGGCACGCGTATTTTTGAGAGTGCTTCATGCCAAGCATCTTTTTCTTTTTCAAAAGGGGGGTCAACTGATGCCAGTCAAGTGGGGTGTGTGTGGCCCAATTAGTGGAAACAAGGGAGACTGTGGTTGGAGTCCCCTCGCTTTTGAAAAAAGAACCAAGATGAACAAGTCATGGCTCTCAGAGGACTTTTCTTCCCCTGGGTCAGCAAGGGGAGGCGAAAGGCACGCGTATTTTTGAGAGTGCTTCATGCCAAGCATCTTTTTCTTTTTCAAAAGGGGGGTCAACTGATGCCAGTCAAGTGGGGTGTGTGTGGCCCAATAAGTGGAAACGAGGGAGACTGTGGTTGGAGTCCCCTCGACTTTGAAAAAAGAACCAAGATGAAGAAGTCATGGCTCTCAGAGGACTTTTCTTCCCCTGGGTCATCCAGGGGAGGTGAAAGGCACGCGTATTTTTGAGAGTGCTTCATGCCAAGCATCTTTTTCAAAAGGGGGGTCAACTGATGCCAGTCAAGTGGGGTGTGTGTGGCCCAATTAGTGGAAATGAGGGAGACTGTGGTTGGAGTCCCCTCGCTTTTGAAAAAAGAACCAAGATGAAGAAGTCATGGCTCTCAGAGGACTTTTCTTCCCCTGGGTCAGCCAGTGGAGGCGAAAGGCACGCGTATTTTTGAGAGTGCTTCATGCCAAGCATCTTTTTCTTTTTCAAAAGGGGGGTCAACTGATGCCAGTCAAGTTGGGTGTGTGTGGCCCAATTAGTGGAAACGAGGGAGACTGTGGTTGGAGTCCCCTCGCTTTTGAAAAAAGAACCAAGATGAACAAGTCATGGCTCTCAGAGGAATTTTCTTCCCCTGGGTCAGCCAGGGGAGGCGAAAGGCACGCGTATTTTTGAGAGTGCTTCATGCCAAGCATCTTTTTCTTTTTCAAAAGGGGGGGTCAACTGATGCCAGTCAAGTGGGGTGTGTGTGGCCCAATTAGTGGAAACGAGGGAGACTGTGGTTGGAGTCCCCTCGCTTTTGAAAAAAGAACCAAGATGAACAAGTCATGGCTCTCTGAGGACTTTTCTTCCCCTGGGTCAGTCAGGGGAGGTGAAAGGCACGCGTATTTTTGAGAGTGCTTCATGCCAAGCATCTTTTTCTTTTTCAAAAGGGGGGTCAACTGATGCCAGTCAAGTGGGGTGTGTGTGGCACAATTAGTGGAAACAAGGGAGACTGTGGTTGGAGTCCCCTCGCTTTTGAAAAAAGAACCAAGATGAACAAGTCATGGCTCTCAGAGGACTTTTCTTCCCCTGGGTCAGCCAGGGGAGGCGAAAGGCACGCGTATTTTTGAGAGTGCTTCATGCCAAGCATCTTTTTCTTTTTCAAAAGGGGGGTCAACTGATGCCAGTCAAGTGGGGTGTGTGTGGCTCAATTAGTGGAAACGAGGGAGACTGTGGTTGGAGTCCCCTCGCTTTTGAAAAAAGAACCAAGATGAACAAGTCATGGCTCTCAGAGGACTTTTCTTCCCCTGGGTCATCCAGGGGAGGTGAAAGGCACGCGTATTTTTGAGAGTGCTTCATGCCAAGCATCTTATTCAAAAGGGGGGTCAACTGATGCCAGTCAAGTGGGGTGTGTGTGGCCCAATTAGTGGAAACGAGGGAGACTGTGGTTGGAGTCCCCTCGCTTTTGAAAAAAGAACCAAGATGAAGAAGTCATGGCTCTCAGAGGACTTTTCTTCCACTGGGTCAGCCAGTGGAGGCGAAAGGCACGCGTATTTTTGAGAGTGCTTCATGCCAAGCATCTTTTTCTTTTTCAAAAGGGGGGTCAACTGATGCCAGTCAAGTGGGGTGTGTGTGGCCCAATTAGTGGAAATGAGGGAGACTGTGGTTGGAGTCCCCTCGCTTTTGAAAAAAGAACCAAGATGAACAAGTCATGGCTCTCAGAAGACTTTTCTTCCCCTGGGTCAGCCAGGGGAGGCGAAAGGCACGCGTATTTTTGAGAGTGCTTCATGCCAAGCATCTTTTTCTTTTTCAAAAGGGGGGTCAACTGATGCCAGTCAAGTGGGGTGTGTGTGGCCCAGTTAGTGGAAACGAGGGAGACTGTGGTTGGAGTCCCCTCGCTTTTGACAAAAGAACCAAGATGAACAAGTCATGGCTCTCAGAAGACTTTTCTTCCCCTGGGTCAGCCAGGGGAGGCGAAAGGCACGCGTATTTTTGAGAGTGCTTCATGCCAAGCATCTTTTTCTTTTTTAAAAGGGGGGTCAACTGATGCCAGTCAAGTGGGGTGTGTGTGGCCCAATTAGTGGAAATGAGAGAGACTGTGGTTGGAGTCCCCTCGCTTTTGAAAAAAGAACCAAGATGAACAAGTCATGGCTCTCAGAGGACTTTTCTTCCCCTGGGTCAGCCAGGGGAGGCGAAAGGCACGCGTATTTTTGAGAGTGCTTCATGCCAAGCATCTTTTTCTTTTTCAAAAGGGGGGTCAACTGATAACAGTCAAGTGGGGTGTGTGTGGCCCAATTAGTGGAAACGAGGGAGACTGTGGTTGGAGTCCCCTCGCTTTTGAAAAAAGAACCAAGATGAACAAGTCATGGCTCTCAGAGGACTTTTCTTCCCCTGGGTCATCCAGGGGAGGTGAAAGGCACGCGTATTTTTGAGAGTGCTTCATGCCAAGCATCTTTTTCTTTTTCAAAAGGGGGGTCAACTGATGTCAGTCAAGTAGGGTGTGTGTGGCCCAGTTAGTGGAAACGAGGGAGACTGTGGTTGGAGTCCCCTCGGTTTTGAAAAAAGAACCAAGATGAACAAGTCATGGCTCTCAGAGGACTTTTCTTCCCCTGGGTCAGCCAGGGGAGGTGAAAGGCACGCGTATTTTTGAGAGTGCTTCATGCCAAGCATCTTTTTCAAAAGGGGGTCAACTGATGCCAGTCAAGTGGGGTGTGTGTAGCCCAATTAGTGGAAACGATGGAGACTGTTGTTGGAGTCCCCTTACTGTGTTTTACATGATTTTCGAAGGGCATGTGTGTCGCCCTGGGCAAGCCAGGGGACACAGGTCACAACACCACCACACCCCACACTCCAGGTAGGCACATCTGCTAACCTACAAATCCTTGTTGCCTTCCTCCAAGAGTCTGTTGATGCACACCAGGGGGTGGGCCAGGCGGTTGGCTCCACCCACCAAGGAGCTCACAACTCTGGAGGCAGGAAGTTACCAGGCAGATAGCCCCGGGCAGGGGAAGAGTGCAGTCTAGCTGAGGGCTAGAGTAAACAAACAACAAGAAGTGAAAGTAAGAGAAGTGAAAAAGGAGGAAAGCAAGAAGTGGTGACAGAGCAAAGAGGGAGCAAGCCTGAGAGCCCAGCTTGGTGTAGGGCTAGAACAGCAAGGTCAGCGACGGCGGTGACTGTCCGGAGGGGGACCGTTTGGAGGTTCCTGGAAGGACCCCGTTGGCTGTGTGCCCGGTGGTCTGGAGCAGTGTTCCGAAGGACAGTCAGCACCAGGGCAGGGGCCTCTCGGACCCCGGCAAGGCTAGGAGTCGCCCAATTTGCCGAATCCGTCAGTGAAGGGGACGTAGATTCCCCCAACAACCAAGTCCCGATTGAAGGCAACAGTCCAACCTGTACAACAGAGGCACCGCCACCGCCAGGGCACCAGTCTCTGAGGGCCAGCGCCTGCGGGCAAAGTGTAGTGCTCCTCCGGCCCAGCTTGAAGCCGGGGAGCGGGTTACCGGTGGGGACCCATCGCAACCATCCGTACATACAGGTGCAAGGAAGAGGGACATCACCGTCACCTACCGGGGAAGCAAAGCAGCCGTCTGTGGGACCGTCCTACCAGCCGTTTGGTTTACCGTACAAACTGTGTCCAAGTCTCAGGCTGAGTGAGTACCATAGTGCCGCAAGGCACAGCCCTGCCCCCGCGTCCCTGCGCCCACCAGGCCCTGCACCTCACAAGCCATCACCGGGCCCCGGGATCACCAACCCCTACCCACGGAGGGGCAACACAACACCTGGCTGCTCCCCCATCACCATCCCCGGGATCCCCGCATTGAACAGCGGTGGTGCTACACATCACCACAACCGTGGGTGGCGTCACGGACATTATTCCAACACCCCAAACAACCCCCCTTTCACTCACGGGCGAGGAGTGTCGCTCGAGAAACCCCGGGATCCGGCCCACCGCTCGAGCCACCACTGAGCAGCTGCCGGACCCGAGCAGAAGGGGTGAGCGCGGTGTGCTGACACCCTCCTCCCCGCCCGCGACAACTTGGCGTCACGAACAGGATCTTACCGCTCTGCCGTCTGGTAGAGGTGCGCCTTGTTACCGCCGGAGGTATCCGGCAGAAAAATTTCAGAAGCCGCCATCTTTGGCGCGAAAAGTTCCCGCTCGAGCGTCTTCTCGAGCAGTAGAGGCGCGAAGGCCAAAACCCCGCCCCGAGAGAGGAGGGGCCGAAAAGAGCTAAGGGGGACGCGATGGCGGCCGGCCGCATGTAGCTGCGGCTATAAAAGCAGGGACGCCAGGACTCTGCAAACATCCCGTTCCTGGAAACAAACGAACCAGCCGTCATGTGGATGCCGTCCCGCGACACCATGCCCCCCGCGCCTGGAACCGCGGCGTGGGTGGAGATCCGGACCGCGCAGCTCTACCAACGGCTGCAGGTGAAGATGCAGCTCCTCATGGAGGAGTGGGAGGCCGACATGGCGGACGTTGTAGCCACCGTGCGGAGACACGAGGAGGAAGCGGAGAAAGGGAGGGTGAGTGACCCACGTCCCGACGCCCTTGAGGGGCCGGTCATCGCGGCTGTGGGGCCCGGTCCAAGCCCTCTCCCTTCGCTCCCTCCCTCGCCACCCGTCCCGGAGGCCGTGACCCCGCCACTAGGCCTGCTACCACCGCAACCGGTAGCAGTACCCAGCGTCCCCGCCCAAGCGGGCCAACCTGTAGCCGGAGCCCGCAGCAAGTCCGCAGTGTTGCCGTGGAAGACTCCGAAGACCGAACCGGAGGCATCCCCTGAGAAACTCCCCGAGCCGGAGCCGATGACCCGCTCCGGGCCGAAGGCCCAGCAGCGGAAAGCCCCTAGGCCCATCCCCCACACCTCGGCTGAGGTAGCGCCGGGTTGTTGCTGCAGGGCAGCGCCCAAGGCCATGACACCGCGGGATACGCCACCCACCTTCCTGACAGTGGGTAACGTTCTGGATGTCCCGCGGGGCCCGACCCGTGCGCCGGCGCTGGCAGCAGCGCCGTACTGGGATAGGGAGCCGGTACCGCTGGGCCTGGAGATCGCCGAGAGGGAGAGGAGGAAGGCCGAGCTGGTGGCCAGAGCGATCCGGGAGAAAGAAAATCTCCGGCAAGCGACCTTCCGTGACCGGGGACCGCTGTACGAGGGACAGGTGAGGCGGTTTGATGTCCGCCGGGGCTACGGGTTCATCTATGAGCCGAGCCTGGAGGCCGAGGTGTTTGTAGCCCGGCGGGACGTGCATGCTCACCTGCCCGAAGAACATCCCGGCCGTAACCTGATGCCGGGAGATATTGTGCAGTATACCCGGCACTTTGGGGAGCGAGGATGGTTTGCGCTGGACGCTAAACTCAGGAGGGGCCCGGAGGCCCGAGCGAGCGCAGACCTCTACCCCTTGCCGGCAACCCCAGCGCTTGAAAGACCGGAGTAGGGCAATGGAGGCCCGCAGCACCGTCCCCGTTGGGACCACCTGCTTGTTTGAAGAAGTTTGAAAGTTTGCCAAAGTTGAAAGATGATGAAAGATGATTATCCGAGTTTTCACCTGATTCACCGTGTGATTTGCAACCGGCAGGAGCCGGCACCGTTGTCCCCGTGGGGACCGTTTAAAGTTTAAAAATGCATGGGGACTAGCCATGGACAAGCCCGTGAACTCTGCAGGGCAACCACAAACGTTAGTGGCTTGTAAATATGTTGGGTACCGTTACCGTTTCCGCAATGCTGCCTCCGGAGAGGCAGGTTGGAGGGAGGGCCCTGAGCAGAGCAGGCCAGGGCCCAGCCACCAAAGGAACCGGTGGCTACCCTCTGGAGGGAAGGACAGATCCCGCTCGGGTACCGTGTGCTGGACTGTGGGTCAAGGGGTGCTGCCTGGGTTTTAGGGGCAGCATCAGGGCCAGGTTACTTGGGTGGGAGAGAGCGGAAACCGTAACCGTATACCGTTGAAACGTTAAAAGTAAAATGTGCCTCCCGTCTTGGGAAGAAGTTATTGAAATGTATATATGTTTAACCCTGTTATCCCCTTTTTACAGAAAAATAAAACCGGTGTAGGACGGCAGCCCGCGGACGGTCTGCGTTTTGCTAAGGGGGAATGTGTCGCCCTGGGCAAGCCAGGGGACACAGGTCACAACACCACCACACCCCACACTCCAGGTAGGCACATCTGCTAACCTACAAATCCTTGTTGCCTTCCTCCAAGAGTCTGTTGATGCACACCAGGGGGTGGGCCAGGCGGTTGGCTCCACCCACCAAGGAGCTCACAACTCTGGAGGCAGGAAGTTACCAGGCAGATAGCCCCGGGCAGGGGAAGAGTGCAGTCTAGCTGAGGGCTAGAGTAAACAAACAACAAGAAGTGAAAGTAAGAGAAGTGAAAAAGGAGGAAAGCAAGAAGTGGTGACAGAGCAAAGAGGGAGCAAGCCTGAGAGCCCAGCTTGGTGTAGGGCTAGAACAGCAAGGTCAGCGACGGCGGTGACTGTCCGGAGGGGGACCGTTTGGAGGTTCCTGGAAGGACCCCGTTGGCTGTGTGCCCGGTGGTCTGGAGCAGTGTTCCGAAGGACAGTCAGCACCAGGGCAGGGGCCTCTCGGACCCCGGCAAGGCTAGGAGTCGCCCAATTTGCCGAATCCGTCAGTGAAGGGGACGTAGATTCCCCCAACAACCAAGTCCCGATTGAAGGCAACAGTCCAACCTGTACAACAGAGGCACCGCCACCGCCAGGGCACCAGTCTCTGAGGGCCAGCGCCTGCGGGCAAAGTGTAGTGCTCCTCCGGCCCAGCTTGAAGCCGGGGAGCGGGTTACCGGTGGGGACCCATCGCAACCATCCGTACATACAGGTGCAAGGAAGAGGGACATCACCGTCACCTACCGGGGAAGCAAAGCAGCCGTCTGTGGGACCGTCCTACCAGCCGTTTGGTTTACCGTACAAACTGTGTCCAAGTCTCAGGCTGAGTGAGTACCATAGTGCCGCAAGGCACAGCCCTGCCCCCGCGTCCCTGCGCCCACCAGGCCCTGCACCTCACAAGCCATCACCGGGCCCCGGGATCACCAACCCCTACCCACGGAGGGGCAACACAACACCTGGCTGCTCCCCCATCACCATCCCCGGGATCCCCGCATTGAGCAGCGGTGGTGCTACACATCACCACAACCGTGGGTGGCGTCACGGACATTATTCCAACACCCCAAACAACCCCCCTTTCACTCACGGGCGAGGAGTGTCGCTCGAGAAACCCCGGGATCCGGCCCACCGCTCGAGCCACCACTGAGCAGCTGCCGGACCCGAGCAGAAGGGGTGAGCGCGGTGTGCTGACACCCTCCTCCCCGCCCGCGACACATGACATGCCTAAGAGGTTGAGTTTCATCATCTGCAACTTGTTGGCAACAGAAAGGCTGCCTTTACACCCTTTTGAGACCGAGGATTTTCGAGACCTTATGCCCATTGCAGTGCCCCAAGAGCCGATGGCCAGTCGTCACTCCTTCTCCAAGAAAGGCATGCCCGTGCTACCACAGCAGGTCGCACACAACCTCACCGATTCCTTGAGAAACTCTGTGTGTGACAGGGTGCATTTCACCACATATACTTGGACCAGTAAGCATGGACAGGGGAGTTACATGTTGCTGACTGGGCACTGGGTAACTATGGTGAGAGATGGAGAAGGGTTTGCTGTACAAGTCTTGCCATCCCCACGACTTGTGTGTCAATCCTTCCTCTGTATGTACAAGTTCCTCCACTGCTTCTGCCTCCTCAACCTCGTGTGGGTCCTCCACCTCGGCCCAAACCCTGTGTGGTCAGTCCACCCTTCCTTGTAACTGCGCCCAAGGAATCCCACACACCTCCTTACTATGCTGGCAGCAGAGCTCAAGGCCATCAGGCGGTCAAATGTTTAGTTTGAAATGTAGGGGAAATGTGAGACACCGCTGAGGAATTGTGGATGGTTTGCTCTGGAGAGTGAGACCGAGTTTCATTAATGGTTTTCTCCACTCAACCAGCAGTCAGGGAAGGTCGGGTGCGACAATGATGCAAACCAGTCTGCGACCCTTATTCAGGGCAATGTGACACACGTGCCTTCTATGGCTCACGTGTTGAACCTAGTTGTCCAGCAATTTTTAAAACACTATCCCGGCCTACATGGCCTTCTGCAGAGGGCACGGTGTAACGCCTGCCTGGATCGACACACTCAGATGGGCTGTAAAGGATAGGCTAGAGGCAAGCCACTCACCAAGCTGGACACACAGAACCCTGAAACCCTTTAACCCCTATACAGTGATTTGGAATTACACAGGGCCCAAGTTGATCAATACCTGTGGAAGGCTGCAGTTCCAGAGAATAGTAGTCATGCAGGGTCAAAAACATTAATTGAGGAAGAGGAACAGAATGGGATGGCCAGGACTTAATCAGAAAACAAGCAGAGGTGAAATGCGGATCGGCCAACGAGGTACATAAACAGCAAGCAGGAAAAGTAGTCAGGTAACAATCACACAAACTCATAAAACTGAACTGTGGGTAACAGAAACAAGAGGTTTATAGCTTTGTCTGGCAGTGGTCTGCAGACAGGAGGGGCCTAAAAAAGGGTGTGGTGTCTTCCCATTGGTTGTAGCTGAATGATGGTACTTCATCTGTGAGATACCCACCACCTACATTCAGCCTGTGGTTTTGTATCTGTCAAGGTAACACAACCCAGTGGGTGACCATAACCTGCGTCCACCTGCGCCGCAGGCATCGACTCCTTTCCCATCATCAGCACTATGCACGAAAGGAACACGTTGTCACCTGGCGACCGGAGTACAAATTGATTGAGTGGACTACGTTGGTGACTTAACAGCCGTGTGCGGCAATGATGCAAACCTGTCTGCGGCCCTTCGTCAGGGCAATGTGACACACGTGCCTTGTATGGCTCACGTGTTGTATCTGATTCTCCAGCAATTTTTAAAATAACATCCCGGCCTACATGGCCTTGTGCAGCGGGCATGCTGCTATGAGCTCACTTTCATCCTTCGCACCCAGCAGCTCAACAACTTTCATCGCTCCAGAAGTCTTAGGGTCTGACGGTTAAACGCCGGAAATGCGATGTTCCGACACGCAGGAATTGGAATCTGCACATGTTGCAGCATGTGTGGCAGCACCGCAGAGCCCTGCTGAAATACGGTATGACGTATACCCTGGGCTAACTTGATCCAGAGGTGTTGCAGATCACGCTGCTGGAGTGGTGTCAGATCAAGGACCTATGCACCCTTCTACACAGTTTACAAATGTCGACGAAGATGTTTAGCACTGGCGATGCCATTCTCAGCGTGACAATTCTGGTCATCTACAAGATGGAGCACACTGTAAGCATTATTCGGAGTCAGGTGTTGGTCCAAGAGGAAGGTGAGGAAGTACAGGAGGAGTCATATGCAGAAGGGATAATAAGATCTACAAGGTCCATACGGTGAGCGGCACCTAGGCGGCAGTCATGGTGGGGGATAGGGATTAACAAGGGCACATAGTATCAGCAAAAATTGTTGAGGAAGGTGCAGGATCCCATGAAGAAATGGAGGACGAACTTGTGATGGGCATGGAAGACTCAGCAGATGAGTGAGAGCTTACTCACATTTCGGTTGTGCGAGGTTGGGGGGAGAGGGCAGAGGAAGGAGGCACGATTCTCACGTCTCTGCCACCAACACACCAAGGACTTGGTCCTCCTGGATGCACAAGACACATGAGCGCCTTCTTGCTGCACAACCTACAACATGACCCTTGGATTGTACGAATTCGAAGTAATGCTAACTACTGGGTTGCCACACTGATAGATCCCCGGTACAAGACAAAATTTGGCGAAATAATTCCTGCCATAGAAAGGGACGCACGTATACAGGAGTATCTGCAGAAGCTGTTACGCAATCTTAGATCTGTTTTTCCACTAAACACCTGTGCTGCACAGAGTGAATCTCAACGCTTTGTCATGGATAGGAGGAAATGGTCTTTTACTTGTCCACATCTGAGGGACCGAGGGCTGGCTGCTGTGCTGAGATGGCATTGAGTACGGTGTCCCTGCAGAGTTGCACTTTTGGTCATATACCAAATGAGTTGAAAAAGGACAAATGCTGGTGGAAAGGGGAACAGGTGTGTTGGAAAGGGGAAAAAAGTTTTTGTCCGTGGGTTTGTTGGTTAAGCAAAAGTAACATTTGATGAAGAAACACCATCTGTTACGGTGGGACTGGCAGATTTGGATAAGGTGGTATATACTATGTTAACGCTATATAACGAAAATTAATAAGAAAAGAAAGAGAAAGGTATATATCCCCATCAGCAGTCAATGTCCACTGTGCTCCCAGATGGAAAAGGAGAGGTTGGCAACTGGAAGATTAGGTGGAGGATACAGATCTGTGTGGCTATGAAACTAATAGTTGCCTGAACCGAGTTAGACGCCACTCGGATCTTGAGACTGGGAGCCCTGTTAGCGTCACAGGGTCCACACGCCCACCCAGCCCAGGAACTCCCTGTTAACATCACAGGGGCCATTCAGTACGCTGACCGTGTGCATTGGGGCCACACCTGTGGACAGCAGGCGCATCAGCAGCAGCAGGCCTGTTAATGCCACTGGGCTGCACAAGCAGGACTTGTAGGACAGGAGCTGGTATTAACCGTTCTGCGTTACCAACTGTGGTGGCGGCCTGCATCGATGCCCTATCCCTGCCTACCTCTGGCCTAAAGCCGCAATGGGTTCAACACATGGAGGTGTGCTCTTTCGGAGCATAATAGAAGACTGCGCACCTCCTTGTTGGCTCCAGCCCGTTTTATAACCTGGGTCCGCCCAAAACCAGGATGGACCACAATGCACCTCCTGGAGACAAAAGCAGAGTGACACGTCATGAGTGGCATAACTAGCGTCCTATTTGGAACCGCAACTTCAATAATGACCTCATGGCTGCCACGACACAAACACCTCACCAGTCATCGTCTGACCATCAATAATGAGGTGACAAGTCATAGGGTCGGGCCTCTGCAAGCCATTTGGGAGTGGCCTGGCCACATCGTCAGGACACCTGATGCTCTGTGGTCTATATGGGCACCCCACATCAGGGGCAGGGCCAAATAGTTCATTACCGGACCTAGTCAATGATGCAGTAAGTGCCTGAGCATGGTCAGTTGCATGAAATACAGTCTCTGAAAAAAGACTATCAGCTTTAGCATGGTGTCTAGGCACAAAACAGGACTTAGACCCGGCACAGAATGCAAGTACCTGTGCAAAGAGGCTTTTCGCACTAAGTGTGGGAGCATGCGCTGTATCCCGAAATTAAGACTTAGCCTCAGGAATGGCACAGTCAGGCTGAGCATACTCACTAGGCGAAACACTGTAGTTAGGCTGCAGCTGGGGTAAATCGGCACACGCATGCGCACAAGCTGCCTCTCCACACTTACACGTGGAGGAGAAATTGCTCTTCAGGTGTGGACTTGGAGATGCTGTCTATGAACAGAAGGAAAAGCTAAAGGAAGCCTCACTTTCTATCCCTCCGAATTATCAAATGCAGCAATGAATTCCCTGAGTTTGCTATAACATTAGCGTAGCAAAATGTGCATGAGAGTGTCATGCACAGGTGCTAGAAATAGCTTGGCACCAGTGGGACAATAATGAAATACAATAGCCAGTTCTATGATGTCACTAAATGGCAGTATTTTTTGCTATCATTATAGCTTATTAAAAACAGAGCAGGAGGGTGTCCTGCACAGGTGCTAGAAATAGCTTGGCACCAGTGGGACAATAATGAAATACAACAGCCAGTTCTATGATGCCACTAAATGGCAGTATTTTTTGCCATCATTATAGCTTATTAAAAACAGAGCAGGAGGGTGTCATGCAGAGGTGCTGCACATAGATTTGCACCAGTGCAGCACTAATGGAGTACAACAGCCACTTCTTGTATGTCACTAAGTTTTCTCAATTTTTGGTATTATAATGTCTTAGTAAAAATGAGTTTGAGTGTGCAATGCAGGCAGAGGTGCTGCAAATATCTTTGCACTAGTGGGACAATACAGAAGTCAAACAGCCACGTTTAGGATGCCACTAAGTTCACTCAGTGTTTGCTAGTATAATGGCTTAGTAACAATGAGTTTGAGTGTGCAATGCAGGCAGACGTGCTGCAAATATCTTTGCACTAGTGGGACAATACAGAAGTCCAACAGCCACTTTTGGGATGCCACTAAGTTCACTCAGTGTTTGCTAGTATAATGGCTTAGTAACAATGAGTTTGAGTGTGCAATGCAGGCAGAGGTGCTGCAAATATCTTTGCACTAGTGGGACAATACAGAAGTCCAACAGCCACTTTTGGGATGCCACTAAGTTCACTCAGTGTTTGCTAGTATAATGGCTTAGTAACAATGAGTTTGAGTGTGCAATGCAGGCAGAGGTGCTGCAAATATCTTTGCACTAGTGGGACAATACAGAAGTTCAACAGCCACGTTTAGGATGCCACTAAGTTCACTCAGTGTTTGCTAGTATAATGGCTTAGTAACAATGAGTTTGAGTGTGCAATGCAGGGAGACGTGCTGCAAATATCTTTGCACTAGTGGGACAATACAGAAGTCCAACAGCCACTTTTGGGATGCCACTAAGTTCACTCAGTGTTTGCTAGTATAATGGCTTAGTAACAATGAGTTTGAGTGTGCAATGCAGGCAGACGTGCTGCAAATATTTTTGCACTAGTGGGACAATACAGAAGTCCAACAACCACGTTTAGGATGCCACTAAGTTCACTCAGTGTTTTCTAGTATAGTGGCTTAGTAACAATGAGTTTGAGTGTGCAATGCAGGCAGACGTGCTGCAAATATCTTTGCACTAGTGGGACAATACAGAAGTCCAACAGCCACATTTAGGATGCCACTAAGTTCACTCAGTGTTTGCTAGTATAATGGCTTAGTAACAATGAGTTTGAGTGTGCAATGCAGGCAGAGGTGATGAAAATAACTTTGCACTAGTGGGACAATACAGAAGTCCAACAGCCACGTTTAGGATGCCACTAAGTTCACTCAGTGTTTGCTAGTATAATGGCTTAGTAACAATGAGTTTGAGTGTGCAATGCAGGCAGAGGTGCTGCAAATATCTTTGCACTAGTGGGACAATACAGAAGTCCAACAGCCACTTTTAGGATGCCACTATGTTCACTCAGTGTTTGCTAGTATAATGGCTTAGTAACAATGAGTTTGAGTGTGCAATGCAGGCAGACGTGCTGCAAATCTCTTTGCACTAGTGGGACAATACAGAAGTCCAACAGCCACATTTAGGATGCTACTAAGTTCACTCAGTGTTTGCTAGTATAATGGCTTAGTAACAATGAGTTTGAGTGTGCAATGCAGGCAGACGTGCTGCAAATATCTTTGCACTAGTGGGACAATACAGAAGTTCAACAGCCACGTTTAGGATGCCACTAAGTTCACTCAGTGTTTGCTAGTATAATGGCTTAGTAACAATGAGTTTGAGTGTGCAATGCAGGGAGACGTGCTGGAAATATCTTTGCACTAGTGGGACAATACAGAAGTCCAACAGCCACTTTTGGGATGCCACTAAGTTCACTCAGTGTTTGCTAGTATAATGGCTTAGTAACAATGAGTTTGAGTGTGCAATGCAGGCAGAGGTGCTGCAAATATCTTTGCACTAGTGGGACAATACCGAAGTCCAACAGCCACGTTTAGGATGCCACTAAGTTCACTCAGTGTTTGCTAGTATAATGGCTTAGTAACAATGAGTTTGAGTGAGCAATGCAGGCAGACGTGCTGCAAATATCTTTGCACTAGTGGGACAATACAGAAGTCCAACAGCCACGTTTAGGATGCCACTAAGTTCACTCAGTGTTTGCTAGTATAATGGCTTAGTAACAATGAGTTTGAGTGTGCAATGCAGGCAGACGTGCTGCAAATCTCTTTGCACTAGTGGGACAATATAGAAGTCCAACAGCCACATTTAGGATGCTACTAAGTTCACTCAGTGTTTGCTAGTATAATGGCTTAGTAACAATGAGTTTGAGTGTGCAATGCAGGCAGACGTGCTGCAAATATCTTTGCACTAGTGGGACAATACAGAAGTTCAACAGCCACGTTTAGGATGCCACTAAGTTCACTCAGTGTTTGCTAGTATAATGGCTTAGTAACAATGAGTTTGAGTGTGCAATGCAGGGAGACGTGCTGCAAATATCTTTGCACTAGTGGGACAATACAGAAGTCCAACAGCCACTTTTGGGATGCCACTAAGTTCACTCAGTGTTTGCTAGTATAATGGCTTAGTAACAATGAGTTTGAGTGTGCAATGCAGGCAGAGGTGCTGCAAATATCTTTGCACTAGTGGGACAATACCGAAGTCCAACAGCCACGTTTAGGATGCCACTAAGTTCACTCAGTGTTTGCTAGTATAATGGCTTAGTAACAATGAGTTTGAGTGTGCAATGCAGGCAGACGTGCTGCAAATATCTTTGCACTAGTGGGACAATACCGAAGTCCAACAGCCACGTTTAGGATGCCACTAAGTTCACTCAGTGTTTGCTAGTATAATGGCTTAGTAACAATGAGTTTGAGTGTGCAATGCAGGCAGACGTGCTGCAAATATCTTTGCACTAGTGGGACAATACAGAAGTTCAACAGCCACGTTTAGGATGCCACTAAGTTTACTCAGTGTTTGCTAGTATAATGGCTTAGTAACAATGAGTTTGAGTGTGCAATGCAGGCAGACGTGCTGCAAATATTTTTGCACTAGTGGGACAATACAGAAGTCCAACAACCACGTTTAGGATGCCACTAAGTTCACTCAGTGTTTTCTAGTATAGTGGCTTAGTAACAATGAGTTTGAGTGTGCAATGCAGGCAGACGTGCTGCAAATATCTTTGCACTAGTGGGACAATACAGAAGTCCAACAGCCACATTTAGGATGCCACTAAGTTCACTCAGTGTTTGCTAGTATAATGGCTTAGTAACAATGAGTTTGAGTGTGCAATGCAGGCAGAGGTGATGAAAATATCTTTGCACTAGTGGGACAATACAGAAGTCCAACAGCCACGTTTAGGATGCCACTAAGTTCACTCAGTGTTTGCTAGTATAATGGCTTAGTAACAATGAGTTTGAGTGTGCAATGCAGGCAGAGGTGCTGCAAATATCTTTGCACTAGTGGGACAATACAGAAGTCCAACAGCCACTTTTAGGATGCCACTATGTTCACTCAGTGTTTGCTAGTATAATGGCTTAGTAACAATGAGTTTGAGTGTGCAATGCAGGCAGACGTGCTGCAAATATCTTTGCACTAGTGGGACAATACAGAAGTCCAACAGCCACGTTTAGGATGCCACTAAGTTCACTCAGTGTTTGCTAGTATAATGGCTTAGTAACAATGAGTTTGAGTGTGCAATGCAGGCAGACGTGCTGCAAATCTCTTTGCACTAGTGGGACAATACAGAAGTCCAACAGCCACATTTAGGATGCTACTAAGTTCACTCAGTGTTTGCTAGTATAATGGCTTAGTAACAATGAGTTTGAGTGTGCAATGCAGGCAGACGTGCTGCAAATATCTTTGCACTAGTGGGACAATACAGAAGTTCAACAGCCACGTTTAGGATGCCACTAAGTTCACTCAGTGTTTGCTAGTATAATGGCTTAGTAACAATGAGTTTGAGTGTGCAATGCAGGGAGACGTGCTGGAAATATCTTTGCACTAGTGGGACAATACAGAAGTCCAACAGCCACTTTTGGGATGCCACTAAGTTCACTCAGTGTTTGCTAGTATAATGGCTTAGTAACAATGAGTTTGAGTGTGCAATGCAGGCAGAGGTGCTGCAAATATCTTTGCACTAGTGGGACAATACCGAAGTCCAACAGCCACGTTTAGGATGCCACTAAGTTCACTCAGTGTTTGCTAGTATAATGGCTTAGTAACAATGAGTTTGAGTGAGCAATGCAGGCAGACGTGCTGCAAATATCTTTGCACTAGTGGGACAATACAGAAGTCCAACAGCCACGTTTAGGATGCCACTAAGTTCACTCAGTGTTTGCTAGTATAATGGCTTAGTAACAATGAGTTTGAGTGTGCAATGCAGGCAGACGTGCTGCAAATCTCTTTGCACTAGTGGGACAATATAGAAGTCCAACAGCCACATTTAGGATGCTACTAAGTTCACTCAGTGTTTGCTAGTATAATGGCTTAGTAACAATGAGTTTGAGTGTGCAATGCAGGCAGACGTGCTGCAAATATCATTGCACTAGTGGGACAATACAGAAGTTCAACAGCCACGTTTAGGATGCCACTAAGTTCACTCAGTGTTTGCTAGTATAATGGCTTAGTAACAATGAGTTTGAGTGTGCAATGCAGGGAGACGTGCTGCAAATATCTTTGCACTAGTGGGACAATACAGAAGTCCAACAGCCACTTTTGGGATGCCACTAAGTTCACTCAGTGTTTGCTAGTATAATGGCTTAGTAACAATGAGTTTGAGTGTGCAATGCAGGCAGAGGTGCTGCAAATATCTTTGCACTAGTGGGACAATACCGAAGTCCAACAGCCACGTTTAGGATGCCACTAAGTTCACTCAGTGTTTGCTAGTATAATGGCTTAGTAACAATGAGTTTGAGTGTGCAATGCAGGCAGACGTGCTGCAAATATCTTTGCACTAGTGGGACAATACAGAAGTCCAACAGCCACGTTTAGGATGCCACTAAGTTCACTCAGTGTTTGCTAGTATAATGGCTTAGTAACAATGAGTTTGAGTGTGCAATGCAGGCAGAGGTGCTGCAAATATCTTTGCACTAGTGGGACAATACCGAAGTCCAACAGCCACGTTTAGGATGCCACTAAGTTCACTCAGTGTTTGCTAGTATAATGGCTTAGTAACAATGAGTTTGAGTGTGCAATGCAGGCAGACGTGCTGCAAATATCTTTGCACTAGTGGGACAATACAGAAGTTCAACAGCCACGTTTAGGATGCCACTAAGTTCACTCAGTGTTTGCTAGTATAATGGCTTAGTAACAATGAGTTTGAGTGTGCAATGCAGGGAGACGTGCTGCAAATATCTTTGCACTAGTGGGACAATACAGAAGTCCAACAGCCACTTTTGGGATGCCACTAAGTTCACTCAGTGTTTGCTAGTATAATGGCTTAGTAACAATGAGTTTGAGTGTGCAATGCAGGCAGACGTGCTGCAAATATTTTTGCACTAGTGGGACAATACAGAAGTCCAACAACCACGTTTAGGATGCCACTAAGTTCACTCAGTGTTTGCTAGTATAATGGCTTAGTAACAATGAGTTTGAGTGAGCAATGCAGGCAGACGTGCTGCAAATATCTTTGCACTAGTGGGACAATACAGAAGTCCAACAGCCACGTTTAGGATGCCACTAAGTTCACTCAGTGTTTGCTAGTATAATGGCTTAGTAACAATGAGTTTGAGTGTGCAATGCAGGCAGACGTGCTGCAAATCTCTTTGCACTAGTGGGACAATATAGAAGTCCAACAGCCACATTTAGGATGCTACTAAGTTCACTCAGTGTTTGCTAGTATAATGGCTTAGTAACAATGAGTTTGAGTGTGCAATGCAGGCAGACGTGCTGCAAATATCTTTGCACTAGTGGGACAATACAGAAGTTCAACAGCCACGTTTAGGATGCCACTAAGTTCACTCAGTGTTTGCTAGTATAATGGCTTAGTAACAATGAGTTTGAGTGTGCAATGCAGGGAGACGTGCTGCAAATATCTTTGCACTAGTGGGACAATACAGAAGTCCAACAGCCACTTTTGGGATGCCACTAAGTTCACTCAGTGTTTGCTAGTATAATGGCTTAGTAACAATGAGTTTGAGTGTGCAATGCAGGCAGAGGTGCTGCAAATATCTTTGCACTAGTGGGACAATACCGAAGTCCAACAGCCACGTTTAGGATGCCACTAAGTTCACTCAGTGTTTGCTAGTATAATGGCTTAGTAACAATGAGTTTGAGTGTGCAATGCAGGCAGACGTGCTGCAAATATCTTTGCACTAGTGGGACAATACCGAAGTCCAACAGCCACGTTTAGGATGCCACTAAGTTCACTCAGTGTTTGCTAGTATAATGGCTTAGTAACAATGAGTTTGAGTGTGCAATGCAGGCAGACGTGCTGCAAATATCTTTGCACTAGTGGGACAATACAGAAGTTCAACAGCCACGTTTAGGATGCCACTAAGTTTACTCAGTGTTTGCTAGTATAATGGCTTAGTAACAATGAGTTTGAGTGTGCAATGCAGGGAGACGTGCTGCAAATATCTTTGCACTAGTGGGACAATACAGAAGTCCAACAGCCACTTTTGGGATGCCACTAAGTTCACTCAGTGTTTGCTAGTATAATGGCTTAGTAACAATGAGTTTGAGTGTGCAATGCAGGCAGACGTGCTGCAAATATTTTTGCACTAGTGGGACAATACAGAAGTCCAACAACCACGTTTAGGATGCCACTAAGTTCACTCAGTGTTTTCTAGTATAGTGGCTTAGTAACAATGAGTTTGAGTGTGCAATGCAGGCAGACGTGCTGCAAATATCTTTGCACTAGTGGGACAATACAGAAGTCCAACAGCCACATTTAGGATGCCACTAAGTTCACTCAGTGTTTGCTAGTATAATGGCTTAGTAACAATGAGTTTGAGTGTGCAATGCAGGCAGAGGTGATGAAAATATCTTTGCACTAGTGGGACAATACAGAAGTCCAACAGCCACGTTTAGGATGCCACTAAGTTCACTCAGTGTTTGCTAGTATAATGGCTTAGTAACAATGAGTTTGAGTGTGCAATGCAGGCAGAGGTGCTGCAAATATCTTTGCACTAGTGGGACAATACAGAAGTCCAACAGCCACTTTTAGGATGCCACTATGTTCACTCAGTGTTTGCTAGTATAATGGCTTAGTAACAATGAGTTTGAGTGTGCAATGCAGGCAGACGTGCTGCAAATATCTTTGCACTAGTGGGACAATACAGAAGTCCAACAGCCACGTTTAGGATGCCACTAAGTTCACTCAGTGTTTGCTAGTATAATGGCTTAGTAACAATGAGTTTGAGTGTGCAATGCAGGCAGACGTGCTGCAAATCTCTTTGCACTAGTGGGACAATACAGAAGTCCAACAGCCACATTTAGGATGCTACTAAGTTCACTCAGTGTTTGCTAGTATAATGGCTTAGTAACAATGAGTTTGAGTGTGCAATGCAGGCAGACGTGCTGCAAATATCTTTGCACTAGTGGGACAATACAGAAGTTCAACAGCCACGTTTAGGATGCCACTAAGTTCACTCAGTGTTTGCTAGTATAATGGCTTAGTAACAATGAGTTTGAGTGTGCAATGCAGGGAGACGTGCTGGAAATATCTTTGCACTAGTGGGACAATACAGAAGTCCAACAGCCACTTTTGGGATGCCACTAAGTTCACTCAGTGTTTGCTAGTATAATGGCTTAGTAACAATGAGTTTGAGTGTGCAATGCAGGCAGAGGTGCTGCAAATATCTTTGCACTAGTGGGACAATACCGAAGTCCAACAGCCACGTTTAGGATGCCACTAAGTTCACTCAGTGTTTGCTAGTATAATGGCTTAGTAACAATGAGTTTGAGTGAGCAATGCAGGCAGACGTGCTGCAAATATCTTTGCACTAGTGGGACAATACAGAAGTCCAACAGCCACGTTTAGGATGCCACTAAGTTCACTCAGTGTTTGCTAGTATAATGGCTTAGTAACAATGAGTTTGAGTGTGCAATGCAGGCAGACGTGCTGCAAATCTCTTTGCACTAGTGGGACAATATAGAAGTCCAACAGCCACATTTAGGATGCTACTAAGTTCACTCAGTGTTTGCTAGTATAATGGCTTAGTAACAATGAGTTTGAGTGTGCAATGCAGGCAGACGTGCTGCAAATATCATTGCACTAGTGGGACAATACAGAAGTTCAACAGCCACGTTTAGGATGCCACTAAGTTCACTCAGTGTTTGCTAGTATAATGGCTTAGTAACAATGAGTTTGAGTGTGCAATGCAGGGAGACGTGCTGCAAATATCTTTGCACTAGTGGGACAATACAGAAGTCCAACAGCCACTTTTGGGATGCCACTAAGTTCACTCAGTGTTTGCTAGTATAATGGCTTAGTAACAATGAGTTTGAGTGTGCAATGCAGGCAGAGGTGCTGCAAATATCTTTGCACTAGTGGGACAATACCGAAGTCCAACAGCCACGTTTAGGATGCCACTAAGTTCACTCAGTGTTTGCTAGTATAATGGCTTAGTAACAATGAGTTTGAGTGTGCAATGCAGGCAGACGTGCTGCAAATATCTTTGCACTAGTGGGACAATACAGAAGTCCAACAGCCACGTTTAGGATGCCACTAAGTTCACTCAGTGTTTGCTAGTATAATGGCTTAGTAACAATGAGTTTGAGTGTGCAATGCAGGCAGAGGTGCTGCAAATATCTTTGCACTAGTGGGACAATACCGAAGTCCAACAGCCACGTTTAGGATGCCACTAAGTTCACTCAGTGTTTGCTAGTATAATGGCTTAGTAACAATGAGTTTGAGTGTGCAATGCAGGCAGACGTGCTGCAAATATCTTTGCACTAGTGGGACAATACAGAAGTTCAACAGCCACGTTTAGGATGCCACTAAGTTCACTCAGTGTTTGCTAGTATAATGGCTTAGTAACAATGAGTTTGAGTGTGCAATGCAGGGAGACGTGCTGCAAATATCTTTGCACTAGTGGGACAATACAGAAGTCCAACAGCCACTTTTGGGATGCCACTAAGTTCACTCAGTGTTTGCTAGTATAATGGCTTAGTAACAATGAGTTTGAGTGTGCAATGCAGGCAGACGTGCTGCAAATATTTTTGCACTAGTGGGACAATACAGAAGTCCAACAACCACGTTTAGGATGCCACTAAGTTCACTCAGTGTTTTCTAGTATAGTGGCTTAGTAACAATGAGTTTGAGTGTGCAATGCAGGCAGACGTGCTGCAAATATCTTTGCACTAGTGGGACAATACAGAAGTCCAACAGCCACATTTAGGATGCCACTAAGTTCACTCAGTGTTTGCTAGTATAATGGCTTAGTAACAATGAGTTTGAGTGTGCAATGCAGGCAGAGGTGATGAAAATATCTTTGCACTAGTGGGACAATACAGAAGTCCAACAGCCACGTTTAGGATGCCACTAAGTTCACTCAGTGTTTGCTAGTATAATGGCTTAGTAACAATGAGTTTGAGTGTGCAATGCAGGCAGAGGTGCTGCAAATATCTTTGCACTAGTGGGACAATACAGAAGTCCAACAGCCACTTTTAGGATGCCACTATGTTCACTCAGTGTTTGCTAGTATAATGGCTTAGTAACAATGAGTTTGAGTGTGCAATGCAGGCAGACGTGCTGCAAATATCTTTGCACTAGTGGGACAATACAGAAGTCCAACAGCCACGTTTAGGATGCCACTAAGTTCACTCAGTGTTTGCTAGTATAATGGCTTAGTAACAATGAGTTTGAGTGTGCAATGCAGGCAGACGTGCTGCAAATCTCTTTGCACTAGTGGGACAATACAGAAGTCCAACAGCCACATTTAGGATGCTACTAAGTTCACTCAGTGTTTGCTAGTATAATGGCTTAGTAACAATGAGTTTGAGTGTGCAATGCAGGCAGACGTGCTGCAAATATCTTTGCACTAGTGGGACAATACAGAAGTCCAACAGCCACGTTTAGGATGCCACTAAGTTCACTCAGTGTTTGCTAGTATAATGGCTTAGTAACAATGAGTTTGAGTGTGCAATGCAGGCAGAGGTGCTGCAAATATCTTTGCACTAGTGGGACAATACAGAAGTCCAACAGCCACTTTTGGGATGCCACTAAGTTCACTCAGTGTTTGCTAGTATAATGGCTTAGTAACAATGAGTTTGAGTGTGCAATGCAGGCAGAGGTGCTGCAAATATCTTTGCACTAGTGGGACAATACAGAAGTTCAACAGCCACGTTTAGGATGCCACTAAGTTCACTCAGTGTTTGCTAGTATAATGGCTTAGTAACAATGAGTTTGAGTGTGCAATGCAGGCAGAGGTGCTGCAAATATCTTTGCACTAGTGGGACAATACAGAAGTCCAACAGCCACTTTTAGGATGCCACTATGTTCACTCAGTGTTTGCTAGTATAATGGCTTAGTAACAATGAGTTTAAGTGTGCAATGCAGGCAGACGTGCTGCAAATATCTTTGCACTAGTGGGACAATACAGAAGTCCAACAGCCACGTTTAGGATGCCACTAAGTTCACTCAGTGTTTGCTAGTATAATGGCTTAGTAACAATGAGTTTGAGTGTGCAATGCAGGCAGACGTGCTGCAAATCTCTTTGCACTAGTGGGACAATACAGAAGTCCAACAGCCACATTTAGGATGCTACTAAGTTCACTCAGTGTTTGCTAGTATAATGGCTTAGTAACAATGAGTTTGAGTGTGCAATGCAGGCAGACGTGCTGCAAATATCTTTGCACTAGTGGGACAATACAGAAGTTCAACAGCCACGTTTAGGATGCCACTAAGTTCACTCAGTGTTTGCTAGTATAATGGCTTAGTAACAATGAGTTTGAGTGTGCAATGCAGGGAGACGTGCTGCAAATATCTTTGCACTAGTGGTACAATACAGAAGTCCAACAGCCACTTTTGGGATGCCACTAAGTTCACTCAGTGTTTGCTAGTATAATGGCTTAGTAACAATGAGTTTGAGTGTGCAATGCAGGCAGAGGTGCTGCAAATATCTTTGCACTAGTGGGACAATACAGAAGTCCAACAGCCACGTTTAGGATGCCACTAAGTTCACTCAGTGTTTGCTAGTATAATGGCTTAGTAACAATGAGTTTGAGTGTGCAATGCAGGCAGACGTGCTGCAAATATCTTTGCACTAGTGGGACAATACAGAAGTCCAACAGCCACTTTTAGGATGCCACTAAGTTCACTCAGTGTTTGCTAGTATAATGGCTTAGTAACAATGAGTTTGAGTGTGCAATGCAGGCAGACGTGCTGCAAATATCTTTGCACTAGTGGGACAATACAGAAGTCCAACAGCCACGTTTAGGATGCCAGTAAGTTCACTCAGTGTTTGCTAGTATAATGGCTTAGTAACAATGAGTTTGAATGTGCAATGCAGGGAGACGTGCTGCAAATATCTTTGCACTAGTGGGACAATACAGAAGTCCAACAGCCACTTTTGGGATGCCACTAAGTTCACTCAGTGTTTGCTAGTATAATGGCTTAGTAACAATGAGTTTGAGTGTGCAATGCAGGCAGAGGTGCTGCAAATATCTTTGCACTAGTGGGACAATACAGAAGTCCAACAGCCACGTTTAGGATGCCATTAAGTTCACTCAGTGTTTGCTAGTATAATGGCTTGGTAACAATGAGTTTGAGTGTGCAATGCAGGCAGAGGTGCTGCAAATATCTTTGCACTAGTGGGACAATACAGAAGTCCAACAGCCACGTTTAGGATGCCACTAAGTTCACTCAGTGTTTGCTAGTATAATGGCTTAGTAACAATGAGTTTGAATGTGCAATGCAGGGAGACGTGCTGCAAATATCTTTGCACTAGTGGGACAATACAGAAGTCCAACAGCCACGTTTAGGATGCCACTAAGTTCACTCAGTGTTTGCTAGTATAATGGCTTAGTAACAATGAGTTTGAGTGATATAACAATGGTCTGCACTCAGTTTAAAGAGGATGGCGGTGCACGTGAAAAAAGGGCGATGCCCTAAAGTCATATGATAATGAATTCACTGCACTCAATTTGTAAATTTGCAAGAAGGTGAAAAATAATTTATTTTAAACAAGTGATCAAGCAAGCAAGGCAAAGGTGCCTTGGGGATATATATGCTGCGCTTGCAAAACATATATATCCTCAAGGCACCTTTTCCATATACTTCAGTGCTTCAGTGCACATCATCCTTCACCCTTCAGTCACCTACTATACAGCGACTTGACTAAGACCCAGGCGGGTCGAAACGTCGTTGGATGTTGCTTGATCACTTGTTTATAATAAATTATTTTTCACCTTCTTGCAAATTTACAAATTGAGTGCAGTGAAATCATTATCAAATGAGTTTGAGTGTGCAATGCAGGCAGAGGTGCTGCAAATATCTTTGCACTAGTGGGACAATACAGAAGTCCAACAGCCACTTTTAGGATGCCACTAAGTTCACTCAGTGTTTGCTAGTATAGTGGCTTAGTAACAATGAATTTGAGTGTGCAATGCAGGCAGACGTGCTGCAAATATCTTTGCACTAGTGGGACAATACAGAAGTCCAACAGCCACTTTTAGGATGCCACTAAGTTCACTCAGTGTTTGCTAGTATAATGGCTTAGTAACAATGAGTTTGAGTGTGCAAAGGGCAGGAGGGTACAGTGGCAGGGTTGTGGGTCTCTGGGTAGAGGAAAGGAAGCCTGCCTTTCTATCCCTTCTAATGGGGAAATGCAGCGAGGAAATCCCTGACCTTAGCTACACAGACGCTGTCATCTTGTGTAGCTGTTAAACTCTGTTTTCACGGACCTGTCACCTATGGCTCTGACCCTGCCGGTATTAGCCCTTAAAAGGACTGATAGAAACTTCTATCCCTATTCTGTACAGCGCTGTGTATGGAGCGTACACAGCAGTATCGGAGATAGGAACTGCGCCAGTGATGACTGACACAAAGGACGCAGAAGGCAGATAATGGTGTGCTGGAGGAAAATGTCTGTTTTTATAATGCAGGGACATGTGACATGGACATCCTATCACACATGCCGTGGCTTCTCTGGCTAAAAGTCCACTTAGCTGTGTGTGTGTCTGGGATTGGCTGACATGCTGGCCCGCCCCACTACACGCGCGCACTTAGGGAAGGAAGACAAGGAAAAAAAAAAAAAAATGGCGATCGCCATTATCTATACAGCAGTGATCTGAATGCGCTGTTCCCGCACACTATACACTGAAATTTCATAATAGTGTGAGTCACAGAGTGACTTACACTATTCCAGCGGAAAGCCAGCTAGTAATTAGCTGGTCTTTTTGCTGCTAGAACCGTTCTCGAACGTATCTAGAACTATCGAGCTTTAGCAAAAAGCTCGAGTTCTAGGTCGATCTAGAACAGCCCCCAAAATCACTCGAGCCGCGAACTGGAGAACCTCGAACCGCGAACCGCGCTCAACTCTAGTCAGAATACCAGGATCGCCAGCACACTATTCTTGTTACTGCTGCAGCCCATGGAGAATTGTCAGTCCGGGTCTGCTCATATCTCAATGTCATAAAAATGCCTTCTGATGATTTGTGTACACAATGTTTAATGCCTTTGACTTGGAATGTGACATCCAATTTCAATTATGTTCCAATAGTGTGGCCACCAATCTGCATGATCTAAACTTGTTACATTGGTCTGCAGCATCTTCAAACTTATCCAAGGAGCGCTTGATGAGAGATATCACCATACCAATAAACTGGGCAGCAGATACTGAATGTATATAATTTAACCTTTATTGATGTACAAATGTACATTATACAACAGTAATATGCACATTAATTATTTCCTGACAAGCGATGAAAATGTACCTCACAGTTCGGACCAGTCCCCCCATTCTGTGATGTATATTTTCATCAGATTGTTCTCGTGGGTACTAATCCTGGCAGTTTAACCCTTTACATGCTAAGATCAATAGCATCTAGATGATTCCACAGATGGAGGGGCTCTCTATGTTAGTCCCTGCGGAAGGGTTGTTTTGCCATCTGTGGACTTAACAATGCCTTTCTATTACTCCTACAAGACCTGATCTAACAGAATGCTTATCAGCATTATATTTAAAAGCCTAATAAACTGCAATATAGAAGTATTACAGTGTATTATATGAGCAACCAGGCTCACTGAAGTTCAAATCCCCTAGTGGGACTAAAATTAAAGGTCAAAAATGTAAAATGTTTAAATAAATCTATATATATAATTGCCTTATTCTGTCTGTCTGTCTGTCTGTCTGTCTGTCTGTCTGTCATGCTCCAAAATTGTGTCCTTACGGTGACACAAAGCTGATTGGCCGCTGGGCTCGCCATGGCCCCGCCCCCCCACACGGATTGGCCGCTCGCCCAGGCTGCGCCCCCACACGGATTGGCCAGCCGCTCGCCCAGGCTCCGCCCCCCCCACAGATTGGCCTCTCGCCCCGGCACCCTGCAGGCATTGGCAATTCGGCCACGCCACGCCCCGCCCCCCTCACGCAATGCACGTTAGCTCTGGCCCCACCCCCTCCCTCCTCCCGCGCATTTCTCGAACTGACACGGCTGTCACGGAGGTGAGTACGGTACTCCCTGCCCACCCCCCCCCTCCCCCCCCGCCCCCGCCCCCGCTCGCACAGGACTGGTGTGGATACGTTGCTAACCATGCTCGCATGGTTACAAGCGCTGTCACGGAGGTGAGTACTGTACTCCCTCCCCCCCCCTCCCCCCCCGGCCCCCGCTCGCACGGCAGTGGTGGGAGTGGTGTGGATACGTTGGTATCAAGCCCATCAAGGTCCTGCTGCGCCAGAAGATCCACACGCACACACACAAACATACACACACATCAGATCACACTCACACTCACTCTTACACACACCTCACACACACCTCACACACACCTCACATCGCATCCACATACTCACAACATCCTGGGATATCGCTTGCTTCTCGGCGGCGAAAATGTGCTGTTGTGATCTTCCAGGACCTGACGGAGGATCACATGGCCAGAAGCATGTGATATCCCCGGATGTTGTGAGTATGAGCGCGTAAGTGCGATATCGTCAGTGTCTGTGTGTGTGAGTGGATGCGATCGGGTGTGTGTGAGTGGATGCGATCGGGTGTGTGTGAGTGGATGCGATCGGGTGTGTGTGAGTGGATGCGATCGGGTGTGTGTGAGTGGATGCGATCGGGTGTGTGTGAGTGGATGCGATCGGGTGTGTGTGAGTGGATGCGATCGGGTGTGTGTGAGTGTATGCGATCGGGTGTGTGTGAGTGTATGCGATCGGGTGTGTGAGTGTCGGCAGAGGACCAGGCCGTGCTGGAGGAGGCTGGGAGCAGAGAGGCTGATCATGGGGAAGAGGGGAATGCTGATGCTGAAGGAGGCTGGGATGGGAAGGCTGGGAGGAAGGAGGCTGGGATGGGAAGGCTGGGAGGAAGGAGGCTGGGACGAGAGAGGCTGATCCTCAGGAAGGCTGAGGAGGGGAGGCTGATGCTGAGGGAGGCTGGAAGGAGAGAGGCTGAGCAAACGTGCTCCATCCGCCATACTGCGCACTCCCCATCGTGCTGCATCCCCCATGCTGCGCACTCCCAAACGTGGTCCATCCGCCATGCTGCGCACTCCCAAACGTGGTCCATCCGCCATGCTGCGCACTCCCAAACGTGCTCCATCCGCCATGCTGCGCACTCCCAAACGTGCTCCATCCGCCATACTGCGCACTGGAGCACGTTTGGGAGTGCGCAGCATGGCGGATGGAGCACGTTTGAGAATGCGCAGCATGGCGGATGGAGCACGTTTGAGAATGCGCAGCATGGCGGATGGAGCACGTTTGGGAGTGCGCAGCATGGCGGATGGAGCACGTTTGGGAGTGCGCAGCATGCCGGATGGTGCACGATCGGGAGTGCGCAGTATGGCGGATGGAGCACGTTTGGGAGTGCGCAGCATGGCGGATGGAGCACGTTTAGAAGTGCGCAGCATGGCGGATGGACCACGTTTGGGAGTGCGCAGCATGGCGGATGGAGCACGTTTAGGAGTGCGCAGCATGGCGGATGGAGCACGTTTGCAAGTGCGCAGCATGGCGGGTGGAGCACGATGGGAGGTGCACACCTCCCCCCAACACACACACACACGCGCACTGCACAACACACACACACTAGGAATCACAAACAACGCCCTACACAGACACCCACACAGACAACGCTGCACACACAAATATACGCACATACTGCACAACACACACATTGCTCAAAACATACCTCCCCCCAAAACACACCACACACACACAAACCGCACAACACACACACACACACACAACGCTACAGACACACAGCGCTCCACAAACAACGCAACACACGCAACACACATACAACACCGCTCTCACCCCCCGCGACACTCAGAACATGTACAGCGCCCTACACAAACACTTGGTAACTACACACAACAACATCTATATATATATATAACAAAAATCATACATGAACTACACAATACGTAAATTCTAGAATACCCGATGCGTAGAATCGGGCCACCTTCTAGTATAAATATAAATATATATATATATATATATATATATATATACTAGAAGGTGGCCCGATTCTACGCATCGGGTATTCTAGAATTTACGTATTGTGTAGTTCATGTATGATTTTTGTTATATATATATATATAGATGTTGTTGTGTGTAGTTACCAAGTGTTTGTGTAGGGCGCTGTACATGTTCTGAGTGTCGCGGGGGGTGAGAGCGGTGTTGTATGTGTGTTGCGTGTGTTGCGTTGTTTGTGGAGCGCTGTGTGTCTGTAGCGTTGTGTGTGTGTGTGTGTGTTGTGCGGTTTGTGTGTGTGTGGTGTGTTTTGGGGGGAGGTATGTTTTGAGCAATGTGTGTGTTGTGCAGTATGTGCGTATATTTGTGTGTGCAGCGTTGTCTGTGTGGGTGTCTGTGTAGGGCGTTGTTTGTGATTCCTAGTGTGTGTGTGTTGTGCAGTGCGCGTGTGTGTGTGTGTTGGGGGGAGGTGTGCACCTCCCATCGTGCTCCACCCGCCATGCTGCGCACTTGCAAACGTGCTCCATCCGCCATGCTGCGCACTCCTAAACGTGCTCCATCCGCCATGCTGCGCACTCCCAAACGTGGTCCATCCGCCATGCTGCGCACTTCTAAACGTGCTCCATCCGCCATGCTGCGCACTCCCAAACGTGCTCCATCCGCCATACTGCGCACTCCCGATCGTGCACCATCCGGCATGCTGCGCACTCCCAAACGTGCTCCATCCGCCATGCTGCGCACTCCCAAACGTGCTCCATCCGCCATGCTGCGCATTCTCAAACGTGCTCCATCCGCCATGCTGCGCATTCTCAAACGTGCTCCATCCGCCATGCTGCGCACTCCCAAACGTGCTCCAGTGCGCAGTATGGCGGATGGAGCACGTTTGGGAGTGCGCAGCATGGCGGATGGAGCACGTTTGGGAGTGCGCAGCATGGCGGATGGACCACGTTTGGGAGTGCGCAGCATGGCGGATGGACCACGTTTGGGAGTGCGCAGCATGGGGGATGCAGCACGATGGGGAGTGCGCAGTATGGCGGATGGAGCACGTTTGCTCAGCCTCTCTCCTTCCAGCCTCCCTCAGCATCAGCCTCCCCTCCTCAGCCTTCCTGAGGATCAGCCTCTCTCGTCCCAGCCTCCTTCCTCCCAGCCTTCCCATCCCAGCCTCCTTCCTCCCAGCCTTCCCATCCCAGCCTCCTTCAGCATCAGCATTCCCCTCTTCCCCATGATCAGCCTCTCTGCTCCCAGCCTCCTCCAGCACGGCCTGGTCCTCTGCCGACACTCACACACCCGATCGCATACACTCACACACACCCGATCGCATACACTCACACACACCCGATCGCATACACTCACACACACCCGATCGCATACACTCACACACACCCGATCGCATCCACTCACACACACCCGATCGCATCCACTCACACACACCCGATCGCATCCACTCACACACACCCGATCGCATCCACTCACACACACCCGATCGCATCCACTCACACACACAGACACTGACGATATCGCACTTACGCGCTCATACTCACAACATCCGGGGATATCACATGCTTCTGGCCATGTGATCCTCCGTCAGGTCCTGGAAGATCACAACAGCACATTTTCGCCGCCGAGAAGCAAGCGATATCCCAGGATGTTGTGAGTATGTGGATGCGATGTGAGGTGTGTGTGAGGTGTGTGTGAGGTGTGTGTAAGAGTGAGTGTGAGTGTGATCTGATGTGTGTGTATGTTTGTGTGTGTGCGTGTGGATCTTCTGGCGCAGCAGGACCTTGATGGGCTTGATACCAACGTATCCACACCACTCCCACCACTGCCGTGCGAGCGGGGGCCGGGGGGGGAGGGGGGGGGAGGGAGTACAGTACTCACCTCCGTGACAGCGCTTGTAACCATGCGAGCATGGTTAGCAACGTATCCACACCAGTCCTGTGCGAGCGGGGGCGGGGGCGGGGGGGGAGGGGGGGGGGTGGGCAGGGAGTACCGTACTCACCTCCGTGACAGCCGTGTCAGTTCGAGAAATGCGCGGGAGGAGGGAGGGGGTGGGGCCAGAGCTAACGTGCATTGCGTGAGGGGGGCGGGGCGTGGCGTGGCCGAATTGCCAATGCCTGCAGGGTGCCGGGGCGAGAGGCCAATCTGTGGGGGGGGCGGAGCCTGGGCGAGCGGCTGGCCAATCCGTGTGGGGGCGCAGCCTGGGCGAGCGGCCAATCCGTGTGGGGGGGCGGGGCCATGGCGAGCCCAGCGGCCAATCAGCTTTGTGTCACCGTAAGGACACAATTTTGGAGCATGACAGACAGACAGACAGACAGACAGACAGACAGACAGACAGAATAAGGCAATTATATATATAGATATATATATATATATATATACACATATATACAGTTAGGTCCAGAAATATTTGGACAGTGACACAATTTTCGCGAGTTGAGCTCTGCATGCCGCCACATTGGATTTGAAATGAAACCTCTACAACAGAATTCAAGTGCAGATTGTAACGTTTAATTTGAAGGTTTGAACAAAAATATCTGATAGAAATTGTAGGAATTGTACACATTTCTTTACAAACACTCCACATTTTAGGAGGTCAAAAGTAATTGGACAAATAAACCAAACCCAAACAAAATATTTTTAATTTCAATATTTTGTTGCGAATCCTTTGGAGGCAATCACTGCCTTAAGTCTGGAACCCATGGACATCACCAAACGCTGGGTTTCCTCCTTCTTAATGCTTTGCCAGGCCTTTACAGCCACAGCCTTCAGGTCTTGCTTGTTTGTGGGTCTTTCCGTCTTAAGTCTGGATTTGAGCAAGTGAAATGCATGCTCAATTGGGTTAAGATCTGGTGATTGACTTGGCCATTGCAGAATGTTCCACTTTTTTGTACTCATGAACTCCTGGGTAGCTTTGGATGTATGCTTGGGGTCATTGTCCATCTGCACTATGAAGCGCCGTCCGATCAACTTTGCGGCATTTGGCTGAATCTGGGCTGAAAGTATATCCCGATACACTTCACAATTCATCCGGCTACTCTTGTCTGCTGTTATGTCATCAATAAACACAAGTGACCCAGTGCCATTGAAAGCCATGCATGCCCATGCCATCACGTTGCCTCCACCATGTTTTACAGAGGATGTGGTGGGCCTTGGATCATGTGCCGTTCCCTTTCTTCTCCAAACTTTTTTCTTCCCATTATTCTGGTACAGGTTGATCTTTGTCTCATCTGGCCATAGAATACTTTTCCAGAACTGAGCTGGCTTCATGAGGTGTTTTTCAGAAAATTTAACTCTGGCCTGTCTATTTTTGGAATTGATGAATGGTTTGCATCTAGATGTGAACCCTTTGTATTTACTTTCATGGAGTCTTCTCTTTACTGTTGACTTAGAGACAGATACACCTACTTCACTGAGAGTGTTCTGGACTTCAGTTGATGTTGTGAACGGGTTCTTCTTCACCAAAGAAAGTATGCGGCGATCATCCACCACTGTTGTCATCCGTGGACGCCCAGGCCTTTTTGAGTTCCCAAGCTTACCAGTCAATTCCTTTTTTCTCAGAATGTACCTGACTGTTGATTTTGCTACTCCAAGCATGTCTGCTATCTCTCTGATGGATTTTTTCTTTTTTTTCAGCCTCAGGATGTTCTGCCTCACCTCAATTGAGAGTTCCTTAGACCGCATGTTGTCTGGTCACAGCAACAGCTTCCAAATGCAAAACTACACACCTGTAATCAACCCCAGACCTTTTAACTACTTCATTGATTACAGGTTAACGAGGGAGACGCCTTCAGAGTTAATTGCAGCCCTTAGAGTCCCTTGTCCAATTACTTTCGGTCCCTTGAAAAAGAGGAGGCTATGCATTACAGAGCTATGATTCCTAAACCCTTTCTCCGATTTGGATGTGAAAACTCTCATATTGCAGCTGGGAGTGTGCACTTTCAGCCCATATTATATATATAATTGTATTTCTGAACATGTTTTTGTAAACAGCTAAAATAACAAAACTTGTGTCATTGTCCAAATATTTCTGGACCTAACTGTATATATATATATATATATATATATATATAAAATAAATAAAGCTTATACCATAAAAAACTTTTTTCCCCATTAACACCATCTGATGGCCTCTGGGTACATTAGCCTGTTAGATGCTGCTATAAGTAGGGTCTAACAGGCTGTGTCAATGAGTCAATAACAGGTCTCCGGCACTGTAAGAAACTAGTACACTGGGAATAAGTGAATAATTAAAAAGAAAAATATGTACAAAAGTAAAAAAAAAAAAAACAAGCAAAAAAGTACACACAAATCAAGGAAATCCATTTTGCCACTAAAAAAGCAGTGTTTGCTGAAAGCTAAATGCTGCTTGGAGAAGTAAAGTTCTTTTCCTCCCAGCTTCAGGGCTCAATGTGCAGGTGCTGGGTAGGTTTGAAATGCTATTAACTTGCAGGCTAACCCCATATCTGCATGTTAATAGCATGTTTACATATGACAGGTTCCCTTTAAGACACACAGATTTTGTTAGTGGGTTTTTGTTTTATGTATTTGCATGAGACTCTCTACAGGATTGTTCTCTGTGCTCCATTAGTGTTACACATTTTTTGCTGTCACTTATGAATAGGGATGAGCGAACAGGCCGCAGTTCGGCTCGAGTTCGGTTCGCCGAACCGAGGTCTGGTTCGAGTTTGGTTCGGCGAACCGCTCGAACCCCATAGGAAACAATGGGAGGCAATCACAAACACATAAAAACACATTATAAATGTACACATACAGTTAATAAACATTGCCATAACACTTACCTGTCCCCGTGATCCGTCCTGCACTCTGTCTCCCGCCGCTATTCCATCCGATGATCGCTGAATCTTCCCGGTAACCAGCACTGCCAGCAGTGATGCAGGACCTATCGTGACGTCAAAATAGCCATGTGACCAGTCACGTGTCTATTATCTCATTGGCTACAGACTGGTCACATGACTATGACGCCGACATGCTAGGACCTGTCATTGCATCTCTCTGTTACGCTCCAGCGATCCCACCAGCAACCTGACCTGGCAGGGATCGCTGGAGCGTCGCTACACGGGTTGCTGGTGAGCTGTCAGGCAGATCTCACCAGCAACCAGTGACCAGCCCCCAGCCAGCAGCGACGCGTGGAAGCGATGCTGCGCTTGGTAACTAAGGTAAATATCGGGTAACCAACCCGATATTTACCTTGGTTAACAGCGCACACCGCTTAGCAATGGCTCCCTGCACTCCTAGCCAGAGTACACATAGGGTTAATTTTACCCGATGTGTAGTCTGGCTATGTGTGCATGGAGCAGGGAGCCGGCACTGTGACAGCGGCGGACGCTGCTAACGAAGGTAAACATCGGGTGACCAAGGAAAGGGCTTCTTGGTTACCCGATGTTTACCGTGGATACCAGCATCCGCAGAAGCCGGCTCCTGACCGGTGACACAGCCAGTCAATAACGGAGATCACCGTTGCCATAGCAACGCACTTGGTAGAGGTGACAGGGACGTCTCGCTACCAGCACGCAGCGGCACTGGAATCACGTGATTGGAGCACCGTTGCTATGGCAACCCGTGCCACCGCTTAGAGCCGGGAGCCTGTGGTCACTCTCACAGAGTGATTTCTGCACGGAGCACAGCGTCTTCCTCCCATGCTGTGCTGTCTGATGGAGCAGACAGAGCTGCATGTGTTGAAGGGGAAAGAAGACAGAAGACCATGGATCTTGGAGGGATGACAGGGGGTAATAAAGATGGAGTCTCTAAGTGTGTCTGTGTATTTATGTCTATTAAAGTATTTTTTCTCTCTGTGGTGTTTTTTTTTAACCCTTTATTGGAGATTCTTAATGGCTGGGTCAAACGTGCCTGACATTAAGAATCTCTGGCTTAATACTAGCTAGTAAAACATAGCTAGTATTAACTCATTATTACCCAGCAAGCCACCCGGCTTCAGGGCTGCTGGTATAGTTGGATACAGCGCCAGAAGATGGCAATTCTATGAGAGCGCTATTTTCTGGGGCGGCTGCGGACTGCAATTCACAGCAGAGGGGCCCTGAAACTTCGGGCTAACCTGTGCTGCGGATCCAATCCCCAGCCTCCTAGTTGTACCCGGCTGGACACAAAAATGGGGCGAAGCCCACGTCGTTTTTTTTTTAATTATTTCATGAAATTCATGAAATAATTAAAAAAAGGACTTCCCTATATTTTTAGTTCACAGCCGGGTACAAATAGGCAGCTGGGGGTGGGGGCAGCCCGTACCTGCCTGCTGTACCTGGCTAGCATACAAAAATATGGCGAAGCCCACGTCATTTTTTTTTAGTTTTTTGGCAAAAAAAATGCTTCCCTGGATTCTCCATTGCCAGTGAAGGTAACACCAAGCAGTGGGGGTTAGCAGCCAGTAGCTGCTTGGATTACCCTTAGCTAGCAATACAAAAAATGCAGCGGGAGTCCATATATATTTTTTTTAATTATTTATTTAAATAACTAAAAAAAAAAGGGCTTCCCTGTATTTTGATTGCCTGACATGACAGTGCTGTAAAAATAAATCATTAAAAAAATGACATAGCAATCCACGATATTTTTGATTCTCAGCGCAGATAAAGCAGACAGCTACGGGTTGCCACCCCCATCTGCCTGGCGTTACCTTGGCTGGCAATCAAAATACAGGGAAGCCCATTAATTTTTTTTATTTAAAAAAAATAGTTTAAAAAAAAATGACGTGGGGTCTCCCAATTTTTGATAGCCAGCTAGGGTAAAGCAGAAGGCTGCAGGCTGAAAACCACAGCTGGCAGCTTTACCGTGGTTGGGGATCCAATGTAGAGGTCACCCCAGGCTCTTTTTTATAATTATTTTATAAATCATAATAATTACAAAAAAAAAGTAGGGTCCCCTCCAAATTGGATCACCAGCCAAGGTAAAGCGGACAGCTGTGGTCTGGTATTCTCAGGGTTGGAAGGTCCACAGTTATTGGCCCTTCACAGCCTAAAAATAGCAGGCTGCAGGTGCCCCAGAATTGGCGCATCCACTAGATGTGCCAATCCTGGCTCTTCACCCCAGCTCATCCCGTGACCTGGTGCAGTAGCAAACGGGGTACTAAATGGGGTTGATACTAGCTGTAAAGTCAACTGACATCAAGCCCAGCAGTTTGTGATGTCATGGCGTCTATCAGATACCCGACATCACAAACTGTCAGTACTAACAAAACAAATAGACGAAAACAAATGTATTTGAAAAAAAACTCCCCAAAACATTCCCTCTTTCACCAATTTATTGTAAGGAAAAAAAAAAAAGGGGTTCCACGATGACTCTGGACCGTCTAGAATATGGGGGGACACGCTCAGGGAACGTTTCCCCCATTTTCTAGGAGTGCAGACCCTCCATGTAAGGAGAGTGGGTGCAATGAATCTACACCCACTCTCCCCGGGTGCACAGCAGCGCAGAGTCCATGTCGTAAATGTTGCTACCAAAGCTGCAATGCCCTGCTCATGAGGTAAGGGCATGCCTAATCAGGAGAACTATTCTACATTTCCAAATATTGGTATTTGCTGATATTATTGCTATTCCACCTACTATATATTGGGGATAGGATCTTGGAAATGGAATACCCCTTTAAGTCCAGTTATCCAGCTGAATGAATACTAAACAACAGAGCTTGCTATTTAGACATGTTTTCTTGTGGCATATAACGGACTCTCATGTTTGATAGTCGTTCAGCAGGGCAACTATAAAAGCAAATCCCTCCATTTGGAAATGTAGTATAGCTCTTCTGATAAACTATGTTCCTTACCTCATGAGCAGGGCATTGCAGTAGCTTACAGATGCATGGTTACCCCCACTCACTGTGTCTGAACACAGGAACTTGAGCTGACAGCCGCTCTGTGCATGCGGCAGCGTCTATTGTGAAGGAGGGGGCCGCGGGGGATCAACGCTGCACAGGTACCGTGGGACACCGGGGAACACTGGTGGGGTTATAGGGGGTGACCTGGCAGGGCCTGGGGAGGAGTTCTCTATCGCGTGTGTCATGGCACATGTGACAGAAATCAGAGGAGTAGGGTGAATGCGGCCGGCGCGCTGCTGTGCACGCGGGGGGGGTGCTATTTACTTATTTCTGCCTGCTGTTTATAAACGGCAGATTAGAATAAGGCTACATTCACACGACCGATCCGTTTTTGCGGTTTGCAAAAAACGGTCTGTTTTTTTCACGGGTGCATCCGTGTGGCATCCGTTTCCGTTCCGTATTGTTAGGTCCGGGTGGTGGATCCACTGGGCCGTGCACCCCACCGGAAGCCTGGGTGCACGGTAGCAGGAGCACCAGCATGGCAGGGACTGCGTCCCACAGGGTATGGGTAGAACAGTCACTGGGGCTTCAGAGTTCCTGGAGACAGTGCAGGAATCCGGCACAGGTGCCGGGTAGGAATGTCAGGCAATAGTATGATCACAGGACCCGGCACAAGGGGGACCTGAGCACCTAGCTTTCAAGACAAGGCTTACAAGATATGTTGATCAGGCCACATGGCAAGGCCAGTCTTATATACCCAGCACAGCCTCATGTCATTTTCTGCTGCAGCAGTGCTGGGCCCATAAGACCAGGTGAGTGGGCGCGGCCCGACACTATACAGAAGCATGAGTCAGACACATGAGACTTGGGACAGGACACAGGAAAGCACAAGCCTGAGCGGCAGCCGTGACCGGTGGACACGTGGATCGGATCAGTGGGGAAGGAGCAGTGCCATGCAGGTGCGACCGGATCAGTGGGTAAGGAGCAGTGCCGAGGCATCTGGAGCGTGACACGTATATGGTCCGTATGTCATCT
The DNA here is from genome assembly GCF_048569485.1 of Anomaloglossus baeobatrachus. Lineage (NCBI taxonomy): Eukaryota > Metazoa > Chordata > Amphibia > Anura > Aromobatidae > Anomaloglossus > Anomaloglossus baeobatrachus. Next base: position 194,850,392 of record NC_134355.1, on the reverse strand, counting down.
GTTTGTCATCCGTGTATCTTCCGTTTTTTTGGCGTACTGCCAAAAAACTGAAGGAGGGAAAATACATAAATTTACCCAGGATCCATAGCTTCAACCTACATGAGACGGTCACATGTTCACTCCAGCGCCATTTTCTACTGCCTTTCACAGCGTGGAGCGCTCTGGTGATTTTCCTGTGCTTGTACACTTCATATCAGTCTTTTCTGTCATTATAATGGCAGAAAGACACACAATGTCCCACTCTCCTGCATTTTGTAATTTTGCACCCTTTGGTACCTTTCATGTGGCACTAAGGGGTGCTTAGCCTTGTATTTACCAAAATAAATAAATACTTTTTAAAAAAATGATGTGGGATTCCCCCTATTTTTGTAGCCAGCTAGGGTAAAGCAGACGGCTGCAGCCTGCAGACCACAGCTGGCAGCTTCACCTTGGCTGGTAATCCAAAACTGAGGGCACCCCACGCTGTTATTTTAAATTAAATAAATAATTTTTAAAAAAAAAACACATAGGGGTCCCCCCAAAATTGGACCACCAGCCAAGGTAAAGCAGACAGCTGGGGTCTGATATTCTCAGACTAGGGAGGTCCACTGTTATTGGACACTCCCCAGCCTAAATATAGCAGGCTGCAGCCGCCCCAGAAGTGGCGCATCCATTAGATGCGCCAATCCTGGTGCTTCGCCCCAGCTCATCCCGTGCCCTGGTGCGGTGGCAAACGGGGTAATATATGGGGTTAATACCAGATGTGTAATGTCACCTGGCATCAAGCCCTGGGGTTGGTGAGGTCAAGCGTCTATCAGATACCCGACATCACGAACCCAGTCAGTAATAAAAAAAAAAAATAGACGACAAACACATTTTTATTTGAAAAAACACTGCCCAACACATTGCCTCTTTCACCAATTTATTAGAAAGAAATACAAATCCAGGTCTGCTGTAATCCAAGCGGTTCCCATGACGATCCATACCATAGTCACTGTCCCAGTCAATGAAGAACAGAATGTTCCCCATTGGCTGGGAGAGCAATGCAGTGACCTGAGCTAACATCAGAAGGTCAGCCTAGGTCACTGCAGGGCATGACAAGTGCTGATGTCAGCAAGGTACATTACCTGCGCTTATCTCCTGCACTGCTGATACTGCACACTGACTTCAATCACCTTCACAGCCAAGTATCGCGAGCGGCCCGTGACGTCACCGCTAGTGACAGTCTCGGGCCGCAGTGACAGATGTGAAGCGGCAGCCATGGAGGACAGTGTCAGCGCTGAGGTCGGGAGGGCAGGACTTCATCACCGCAAATAAGCCGAGCGGGGCCATGTGTGCGGTGCGAGGTGTGCGGATCCTAGCGAGGTAATGTGTGCGGGTGCAAGGTGGAAGGAACCTAGCGAGGTAATGTGTGCAGGTGCGAGGTGGGCGGAGCCTAGCGGGGCTATGTGTGCGGTGCGGGTGGGCGGAGCGTAGCGGGGTAATGTGTGCGGGTGAGAGGTGGGCGGAGCCTAGCAGAGTAATGTGTGCGGTGCGAGGTGCGCGGAGCCTAGCGAGGTAATGTGTGCGGATGCGAGGTGGGCGTAGCCTAGCGAGGTAATGTGTGCGGGTGCGAGGTAGGCGGAGCCTAGCGGAGCTATGTGTGCGTGCGAGGTGGGCGAAGCGTAGCGGGGTAATGTGTGCGGGTGCGAGGTGGGTGGAGCCTAACAGGGTAATTGTGGGGTGCGAGGTGGGCGGAGCCTAGCGGGGCTATGTGTGCGGTGCGAGGTGGGTGGAGCTTAGTGGGGTAAGGTGTGCGGGTGTGAGGTGGGCGGAGCCTAGCAGGGTAATGTGTGCGGGTGCGATGTGGGCGGAGCCAAGCGGGGCCATGTGTGCGGTGCGAGGTGGGTGGAGCCAGCGGGGCTATGTGTGCGGTGCGAGGTGGGCGGAGCCTAGCGGGGTAATGTGTGCGGTGCGAGGTGAGCGGAGCCTAGCGGGGCTATGTGTTCGGTGTTAGGTGGGCGGAGCCTAGCGGGGTAATGTGTGCGGGTGCGAGGTGGGAGGATCTTAGCGGGGTAATGTGTGCGAGTGCGAGGTGGGCGGAGCCTAGCGGGGTAATGTGTGCGGGTGCGAGGTGGGCGGAGCTTAGCGGGGCCATGTGGCGCTGAGGACGTCAGTGCCGGGGACTGCATGGCTGGGGATAGGTGAGTGTGTGTGTACATGCTGAGTGCAGGAGGGGGCGGAGCCTAGCGGGGAAGTGTCGGCTCCCTGCACGCGTAACCAGGGTAAATATCGGGTTACTAACCAAAGCGCTTTGCTTGGATACCCGATGTTAATCTTGGTTACCAGCTTCTGGCATGCTGCCAGCGATGGCTCCCTGTACACTGTAGCTGTAAAAAGCCCTGCTTTTGCTGATAGAACCATTCTCGAACATAACTCGAACTGTCGAGCTTTTAGCAAGAAGCTCGAGTTCTAGTTCGAGCTAGAACACCTCTCAAAATCACTCGAACCGCGAACTGGCGAACTTCGAACCGCGCTCAACTATACTTATGAATCCTTCCAATCTATTAACTACATTTGAGGCTTAATTTTAAATGAATCTCCAGTTCGTTTTATAATACAGTATATGATAGCGTAAACTTTTAGTTTAGCCTGTTTTCATAACTAAAGTTTAATATTTCTATTCTTTCTCCAGACAGATAGTCCGTGGACAGTCAGCGCATAGTCTCTTATTACATAACCTTTCATATTGTAAAGACCATTATTATGAGTGGGGCGAAACCGCACAATGTCCTGTACCACAATTTTCTGGCAACAAACCACTGGTAAGAATAAAGTTATTGATTGCAGGATTCCTATGATTATCAGATTAATTTCAGGAATGTATGTGTCACAATACATCACAATTAAATGCAAAACAAACAATTGTTTATTATATTTAAAGGAGTTTTCCAAGAAAATATCCCAAATAGATAAAAAAAATATCATTATTACATTTATAAATTACTTTAATTAGCAAAAACCACTTGATTTGTTTAGAAAGTAATCCCTATGGAAAATTAGAATGGCTGTTATACTTTGCCACAAACACTGTAGTAGAACTGAGTGATGCTCAAAATCTGTGTGAGAATGAATTAAAGGGGTTGTCAACTACTTCTATATTGATGGCCAATACTTAAGCTGGCTTTACACGAGACGATAGATTGTGCGATATGTCGTTGGGTTCAACGTTTTCGTGACGCACATCCGGCATACCGCACGACGTGGTTTCGTGTGACACCTCCTAGCGACGCAGTATCGCTCACAAATCGTGAGTCGTGTATTCGTCGCTAGGTTTCATAAAATTGTTTAATTAAAATGGCGGTGGTAGTTCCTCGTTTCCGTGGCATCACATGTTGCTCCATGTGACACCACGGGAACGATGAACAACAGCTTTACCTGCCTCCCACAGCACCCGACGGCTTAATGGAAGGAAGGAGGTGGGCAGGATGTTTATCCCGCTCATCTCCGCCCCTCCGCTTCTATTGGCCGCCTGCCGTGTGACGTCACTGTGACGCCGAACGTCCCGCCCACTCCAGGAAGTGGACGTTCATCGCCCACAGCGAGGTCGTCCGGAAGGCAAGTATGTGTGATGGGGGTTAAACGAGTTTGTGTGCCATGGGAAACTAATTGCCCGTGACGCAAAAACGACGGGGGCGGGTACGATCGATTGTGCTATCGCACAATCTATCGTCTCGTTTAAAGCAGGCTTTAGGATAGGTCATCAATGTCTGATCGGACCGGGCCTGACACCTGGCCGCTATCAGATGACGGGGCTGTTTTGTCTCCAGAACAAGGCTGGGCAGCACAGGCACAGTCAGGTGTGCTAATCACATTCTAGGATAGATTGTTGATGTAGTGATTATCCCTAGACATAACGAGCATCCTCTACTAATTAAAAGTATTTATGAATTTATTTGCAATGATGGTTTATATATATATATATATATATATATATATAAAAATATATATATATATATATTAATATAAACATTATATATATAATACACACACACATATATATATATTTATTTATTTAGTACCCTTTCTCAGAACATCCTTCAATCATTGTGAAATTTTGGTGTGAAATAAGTTAAATATTGAAAGGGAAGTTGCATATATATTTTTTGCAGAACTAAATGCATTGCATTTTTCTCAGATAAATATGCATGATCTCATTTGCCTTTAAATGACCGTTTTACCCTCCATCCATTAGCTCTCAGTAATGTGTGTTCAGTGAAAGTACTAGAATACTTACCAATCGCTGTCTCCGTCAGTTTCCAGTGCTACTGCGGTGCCTATTCTGCATCATATGACCACTGTTGTAACTAAATGGCTCATACAGCGTCTCTGTGTGGACAATGTTTTCTCAATATAAGATTTCCTTCACACGTCCATGTTTAAACAAGCACGTGAAAAAAACTGTAACATGGTCATCAGTGTATTGGATCAGTGTATCAGCATCTATTCTTAAGGGTACTTTACACGCTGCGACATCTCTAGCATTTGCTAGCGATGTCCAGCGCGATAGCACCCGCCCCCGTCGTACAGACGATATGTGATGATCGCTGGCGTAGCGAACATTATCACTACGGCAGCGTCACATGCACATACCTGCTCTGCGACGTCGCTGTGACCGGCGAACCACCTCCTTTTTAAGGGGGTGGTTCGTTCAGCGTCACAGCGACGTCACAGCAGCGTCACTAAACCGCCGCCCAATAGAAAAGTATGGGAGGAGATGAGCGGCCGGAACATGCCACCCACCTCCTTCCTTCCTCCTTTTCCGGTGGACGCAGGTAAGGAGATGTTCCTCGTTCCTGCGGTGTCACACATAGCGATGTGTGCTGCCGCAGGAATGACAAACAACATCGTACCTGCAGCAGCCCGATATTATGGAAATGAACGACGTGTCAACGAGCAATGATTTTGCACGTTTTTGCGCTCATTGATCGTTGCTCATTAGTGTTACACGCTGCGATGTCGCTACCGGCGCTGGATGTGCGTCACTAACGACGTGACCCCGACGATATATCGGCAGCGATGTCGCAGCGTGTAAAGTACCCCTTACAATCAATGTGTTTCTGGTATGCATAAAGAAAGAAACTACAAGGGTTCTCCTATACTCTGCAATTTTAAACTTGGATGACACACGGCTGACACATAGATGCCATATGCTGTATGTGTCTTTCACTGACCTATAGACTTGTATTGGCCCTTGTCATCAATTTTGTAAAAAAAATTGACATCTCCATGGGGTTTGCAGGAACAAGTTCCATGTAAAACACATTCATGTGAGCAGCCCGATAAGTTATAATGGGTATGTGTGGGGTCCGTGAAAAAAACGATCACACCCGTACTGGAAACACAGACATGAAGGGGGCCTAAATCTATGAGACTAAGAACAATGGTTTCAAGACTTACATTAAGAAGGGAAGTAATGGTCTGTATTGTGAGCTGGCAAAAATACGCTGTCGTCACATGACACAGGAGGAATTGGAGAACTGCTAAAAACAGCAAAGGAGAGTGATGTGTACGTATTTTAATGCCTACACTATACGTGCATTATTGATTCCTAATTGATGGGGAAATAAAAGACAACACTGGTACTCTATGTTGCCCCCTGTATAACAAGTGAGTAATTGGTGTTCTTCCATGCCTGATAAGCCATTTAATGAGGTTTTCCCTTATTAGAAATTGATGGCATCTGGCTATTAAATGCAATCATGTGTAGTTAGTGCAATCTGACTTCTGGACTCCATATGTATCACTGGGCTGTGAGCTCAATTCCATTATGATTTTTTTCAGCTGAATTTTATTGCATGCGTATTCATTAGTGATCAGCAAACCTGTGGATAATCGGGTTCACTTAACTAGCATGGGGAGAAAAAAATCAGGATCGTTGAGCAAACTTGACATCGAAGTCAACCACGGACAATGAACCCCAAGCAAGTCAATGAGAACAAGACGTTTGGGGCTCTAAAATGGCCATATTAAGCACTGGGGGGCTGTAAATGGAAGATAAATGATAGTAAAAGCAGGATAGTTGTACATACCATGTTTCCCGGTGAATCACACTGCAGTCAGACTCTCTTCCGGGCCTACTAATTAAGGTTCATGAATATTCACTATTTCTGCCACCCACCCTATATGCCAGTGTCTATGATTGCTTGCAGACTGCTATACATGCACCCCCACCCTGTGTCTGTACCTGTATTTGGTTGCAGTCAGTTTGCTGTATAGTAGTGTAAAAAGATATAAATAATAAAAAAATGACGTAGGCTCCTGCCATATTTTGATAGCTAGCACGGGTAAAACAATAGCAACAGGCTGCAGCCTCTATCTGTGAGTTTTACTTTGGCTGGATATCAAAACAGAGCGGGAAAAAAAGATGTAGGGTCTAGAGACGAGCGATCCTGCCAAGTATCGGAGCGGTTCAGTACCGCTGATCTCGCCTGAGATCGACGATCGGATAGTCAATCCCAGCCGAACCCATTAAATTCAATGGGAGGCAAACTGATGTGCTGTAAAATGGTGTAGGGAGACTATCTGTTTGCTTTTTCTGTATTGGGTATCTTAATACAGGGGAACCATATGACAATTTTTTAAATTTATTTTTGTACCACAATAATGTCATGCAGACAGGGTCTGTGATCGCAAGCAGTCAAACGCTGTCATACAGTCTGTGAACAAGTTTGACTGCAACCAATCACAGATTCCAGGACTGCTGGTGGGTGGGTGAAGCAGTGAATATGGATGAGCAATAATGAGTGGCCCCGGAAGAAGAGTGAGCGGCCCGAAAGCAGTTACAGCCACGCCGGAGACTCTGTAAGTATAGCGTGGGTGCTGTAATCCTCCTATCCCTTCTACCAGCAATCTTAAGCCCTGGATTCTCATCCCTATAGACTCATATTGGGACTGGCGTCCAATCAGATATCTGGGATCAATACCAGGCCGGAGCAGATTTTTTTTTAAAGTCCGGTTAGTCCTGCCAATCCCAGATATCTTCAAGTTTTTCCATCACTACTTATGTCTTTTACTTACTCTTGCCATGTTGTATGACTTGCGACATGAAATTGTCTTCAACAACTTCACCTTCACTGCCCCACAGGACATCAACTGTTTGTCTGTCCCTCACCAACTGTTTTTCATATACAATTGTTTCTGCTTCCATTACTGACTATGTTTCAATCTGCATATGAAAATGATGATCATTATCACCTATTTTATATAATTGGTTACTCATACACCTGACTCTTAATCCTACAAAATCCCTAACTTTCTGCAGGTGTACCTAAAAGAATTGATGCAATTTTAAAGGAAAAGGGTGCTCACAACAAATATTGATTTCATTTACATTTCTTTTTTTTTATATACTTTCGATTTTGTTAATTGATTAAAATAACCAATTAGCATTTTTATTTTTGAAAGCATTCTTACTATACAGCATTTTGCACATTTGCCTAAAACATATGCACAGAACCCTAAGATATCATGCCAGAAGCAAAAAAATATGTTAAAAAATACATCATGTACCGACCATATATTTGTGTTTTCATCTTGACTGTATGTGCTCCCAACACATTAATTACTGCTTTGTTTTCATTCTTATCAGTTTGTATGTTTAAATTATATACCACACTCTAAATTGGACATGAAACATTGATGATTTTTACCTGTATGCATGTCCTAAGTTAGTATTAACTGATAAATTTGGTTGATACTTTTGCATTTATACATTGCACTTACAATGCTTTTTCTTTGTAGACATGGAAATGGGTTGTTTTCCCCTTGGTATTATATACATGTGAAAGAGTAATTCGATTTTGGAGATCTAAACAAGATGTTATCATAACAAAGGTAACAGTTATGAAATGCACAAAATCACTATAAGGCCTTATTCAGACTTCAATGATTTTCCCATGAATGCCATCAGTGATTTTCAACAGTGTTTGGTTAAAGTTTTAGTTTAACCATCACACTTTTGTCAGTGATTTTCACAAAATTTCAAAAAATAAATACATACATTGCAAAATGTTTCTATTCATTGCAATGTTAATCACAGGCAGCACACTGATTACATCTTTGTGCTGTCTATGAAAAGGCCCCCCCTTTAGAGCGTTTAGCGTAGGGGGACTCATGGGTTTGCGTCGCCTGACATGTTAATTCTTGTTTTTTAATGGTTTTGTATTCACTAATTTGTACATTAATTGTGGTTGGTATGGTCTGTTCTGCACTCTTTCTCCCCCTCGCTTTTGTTATGTTTTATGGTACTTACCTTCTAGGTGCTTCTGTAGCCAGTCAGCTGACTGGGCAGATTTGAGCAGATTGGCTGTTGGCTTTTGGCGGGAAAAGCGAATTATATATAGACTGTCATCTGGTGTCAGGTGTCAGTCAGGTGTTCAAGCAGCTCCCCGCCGGCCCGCCCCCCCTTTAAGTTTAAGTCGTGGTTTTATTAGTTGGGTAGTCGCCCAGCTAAGCCTGGGTGGACAGTGTTTTTTCTGAGATATTGTAAGATTAATTATTTTTAAAAGAGGTTATTGTTTGGTCTAATTTATTTAATGGTTAAAATTATTATTTAATGGTTAAATTATTATGTAACCGATTAATAAACATCGCGGCCTTTATTCACCAAGATATGTTTTCTGTGTTTTTATTGTTAAGTTATATTTAGCTGTATAAGGGGTGTCTATGGCATGTGCGATCCCATGATTTTTGTGGAAAACAATATCAATATGCATAAAAATATTTTTACTGCTACAAGTTCCATATACAAAATGGACATAAAATCTAATTAATCACCTTTAGTGAATGTAATGTTTTTAGTTTGTAATCTTTCCAATATATTCCTATATAATCACTGAAAATGGTAGTGCAGGCGGATTTGACTCTATCCTGAGTTGCCTTTATCTTTTCCAATCTTCAAACATTGTAGCAGTCACAGAAGCAGCATGTTCCTACTACACAGAGGAATGACACAGGCTGAAATACAAGATGGCTATCAAGGTAATTCCGTGCAAAATGCATAACATTTTCAGTAATTATACAGGATTATATGGGACTATATTGGAAAGATTACAACTGAAGACATTATATGCATTCATGGTGACTAGGCCGATTTTTAAAAATGTGTCTATTTTCTATATTGAACTAAAAATATTTGTATGCATATTGATACTGTTTTTTTTGTGCATTTTCTTTCTAAATTGCCCTATACTGATAAGAAGAGTCCATTAATGCATGTTATTTTCAACTCCAATTGTACCTTTTCTTTTTTTATATTTTTGTGATTTTCACAGACAAATGGACTTGTATTTGTGCATTTCACCTGTGATGCAGAACGAAAAAAGGACATTTCCATGATATTTTGACAAACACATGGTCCGCAAAAAAAATTATATATATGAATAGCAGCACAGACTTTGATATGTACTTGTGATATTCTTGAAAATCATAATCAACAAGTGCATTATTCACAGATGTCTGAATGTGGCCTTAACATTTTTTTTAAAGATATAGGGTATGATCATGCTGTTCTGTCATTAGAATAATTGTGCCTAAAGCACATGCAGCATGAATCTGAACCTGGATGCGCGATTGCAATTAGATATATTTTACTCTGAAATGCTGAGTAGTTTCGGAGAAAACCTGACTATTCCGGCATGGTCCATAGTTAGCTGTACCAATTCCGTTTGATTGACAAGTCTCTCACATTGGTGTACATAGTCCCTATAGTTCTCAGCCAGCTACTCAAACTGATTTCTTTGAAACACCACATAGTTTAAGGCTATGTGCGCACTTTCCATTTCCACCTGCGTTGCAGGTGCTTTTTAGGTCCGTTTTGAACTGCAGCGTTTTCATGCCAAAAGGCATGCGTTTTGGTTTTCCATAAAAGACAATGAAAATTCATGATTTCTTGTGCGCACTTTGCCTTTCAAAACGCATCTCAAAATTTGCATAAGTTTGGTCAAAAACCATGCATTCAGAAAAGGACCCTGTCAATTGTTTTTGCCATTTCTGCAGCATTTTCATAACATTGAAGTCAATAAAAAGTTGCAAAGCGCAAGCAAAATCAAAATTCCAGCGTTTTACCTGCTTTTTAGGTGCAGAAAACATGCGTTTTGGACTACCTAAACGCATGCTTTTTGGACCTCAAAATAATGATTTCATATGTCCCTTTAGACACACACATAGTCCGACAATTAAATTAAAGAAAAATATTAATTTATTGCTATTTTAGCGATAAATAGTATAAAACCGCTATAATTTTATGAAATATATCTATTCTCATTATTTTTTCTATAAATATGTGTTCCTTTTTTTTTTCCCTTTTTTCATTGTTTGACTGTTTAAACTTTATTTAGCAGTCTTTATGTTCAAAACGCATCTTTCAAAACGCAATGGAAAAGCAGGTAAAAAGCGCTAAAAACGCAGCTAAAACGCGGAAAATACGCATGCGTTTTTAGCGCTATTTTGTGGTTAAAAGCAACTTTGGCAAAAGCAACTTCTGCCAGAGGGTGCGTTTTGAACTGCAACTAGGACGACGGAAAGTGCGCACATAGCCTAAGGGTAACATGATTCATGCTCCCATGGTTTTAGCGGGGGGCATCTAATGTCAAGTCCCCTTTAAGTCTTAAACAGCAGCATATGATAACTTCTTTCTTTTCTCATGCTTTTTATCTGTGGTCTCTTATATAGATATTCCTTTTTTTGTTACATACTGTAATTGGGTTTCCTTCAAGTAAATATGGTGTTAATGGGGCCATTAATTTACAGTGATGCCATCCAAATTATGTATCTACCTTAACCCCGTCTGCATCCAAATGATGAGTCATTTTTCATTAGCATGCTATTCATCCACACAGGACCAGTAGGAAATAGTACACTGATAGAGGTAGAAGATATGACTGACTTTATTGCGGAAGTTCACATGCATTTAAAGAAACCTGTTGGCTAGGAGCCAAGAATACATAACATGTATCCTATTGGGTAAACAGTAAAAGAGCTTATTCTGTGATATATGTATACTGTATATGTGTTTCCTCATTTATATTAAGCTATGTCAGCATGATTCACTTGTCACTTTAAAGTCACAGACTGTCTGGTGAGTCTTGTGATGTCTGAATGCAGATATAGGTGTGGTACATATTTCATACGCGATCTTAAAGTACTGTTTCTTTGGATATCTTCACATAACTCTTAATACTTATAATAGTTCATAATCATGTCCCTAACAATGGGTTATTTATGTTTAGGTCATCTCTCACTCATCTGGTGTTCTAGAAATTCAAATGAAGAAAAGTGGATTTTCTATGGAACCAGGACAATATATTTTTCTTCAATGCTTCAGTGTTTCAAGGCTAGAATGGCATCCATTCACATTAACTTCAGCACCAGAAGAACCTTTTTTTAGTGTGCACGTGAGGGCTGTTGGAGACTGGACACAACGACTCCTCGCAGAATGTGGGGCTAATAGGAATCTCTGTTTGGAGCCATGGCAATTGCCCAGGTTTGACAAATATGTTATTACATACATTATATAATTCCTTGATCGGCAATTTGTTTTCTTAATTCTTCAAAAATAATACATTTAATCTAAATTCCATTGAAATACTATGTCCCAAGAATGACAAAAGTATTTTAGGAGTGATACCTTTATAGGCTAACCAGAAAAATTATATTAGCAAGCTTTCAGAGCACAAAGGCTCCTTCTTCAGGCAATTACAAATGAATTACTGAGACCAAATCACAACATTTAAATGAATGTTACAACAGGACATGGGAAATATGATGTCTCCTAAAGATAAGCCAAGAAAATCAAATTAAGTTTTTTCTTAGAAATGCAGATGAGTTGGAAGTGGTCTGTTCAGATCACTTCTGAGGTTCTTCTGGTGGAGGTGTGAAGTGTGTCCATGTAGTGAGTCATAAAACCAGGTGTTAAATTGAGTCCTTTTGTTAAAGATCCAAACATCCTTATCAGTTTGAATTCACATTTTTCTCTCTCTGTCATCTTAAAAATGATCTTTCAGTATTAGTACTTTTAATTCTGTCATATTGTGTCCCTGTGTAGAGAAATGTTTTCCCACAGGCGTGTCCAGTTCATTTTTTTATTGTGTGCCTGTGTAGATTCATCCTTGTTTGTAGTTTTTGTTTAGTTTCCCCTGGAGGAACATATATTAGGAAAACTAAACAAAAACTACAAGCAAGGATGAATCTACACAGGCACACAATAAAAAAATGAACTGGACACGCCTGTAGGACAACAGTTCTCTAGACAAGGACACAGTATGACAGATTTAAAAGTACTAATACTGAAAGGTCATTTTAAAGATGACAGAGAGAGAAAAATTTGGGAATTCAAACTGATAAGGATGTTTGGATCTTTAACAAAAGGACTCAATTTAACACCTGGTTTTATGACTCACTACATGGACACACTTCACACATCCACCAGAAGAACCTCAGAAGTGATCTGAACAGACCACTTCCAACTCATCTGCATTTCTAAGAAAAAACTTAATTTGATTTTCTTGGCTTATCTTTAGGAGGCATCATCTTTCCCATGTCCTGTTGTAACATTCATTTAAATGTTGTGATTTGGTCTCAGTAATTCATTTGTAATTGCCTGAAGAAGGAGCCTTTGTGCTCTGAAAGCTTGCTAATATAATTTTTCTGGTTAGCCTATAAAGATATTACTCCTAAAATATTTTTGTCATTCTTGGGACATAGTATTTCAATTGATTTTTCTGGCTAACACGGTACCACAATATTACCCTGTATTACTCATAATCTAAATTCCACATATAGGTCTTGATTTGTCAAGCAGTTTGTGTCCAAATTCTGATATAAAACTTTAAAATGTGGCAACATTTTTGAGTAAGTTATGTGTGTGCAGAAATTTTGTGACTTTGCTTTCATGCCAGACTGCTTACTTTTTTTGAAAAATGTGGTAAGATTAGAAAGTAAGGAGGTATGGCCGAGTGCGAACAGCGAATTTATAATAATTTGTCACAATCATTGTGTAAATTACGACAGAAATATAATACAGTCTGGAGTAAGCTGGATTACGTTTCTGGTGCTGAATCAGCACTGCTGAATGATGCATGGCACCTGAAATATGCATCAGGTCTATTAACCAGATTTGACACCACTTACTCTAATGTACCCTTCATGACAACTGGCATACAATACACGTGTCTTGATTAATTGGGGCTAGAGTTCTCATGGGCCAAGTTAGTATATTAGTGATGCAGCAGAATCTGAGTGAAGTAAAATTTTCAATGATCTCCTCTCGTGGCTTAAAGGTGTTGTCTTATGAACAAAGTACTATTTAATCAATGGATCTTGGAATATTAATAAGTTCCACTGTAAGACCTGTTAACATTTATATATATATATATATATATATATATATATATATATATATATATATATATATATAGGTTAAAAGACTGTTTGGTGGACTTCCTTGTGTTATGCTGCCACCTGCTGTCAAAACAGAGAACAGCGGGAAAAAGTCCTGCTGCTCAAGTGACTTGATTGAGTCTGGAACAGGAGGAGGAGGAGTCTACATGTGGCTGTTTTGCAGAGAGGAGTGTGCTGGAGTGGGCTGTAAGATAGAAGGCCTCAGTCTGCCCTGTTTTTCCGAGGTCCAAGTACCTTAGAGTGTTGCGTGGTGTCCCCCCCAAGACACAGATCCAAAGAGGCTGGATGTGGAGCGAGGAGCCAGACAGCACGTGCAAATTACAAAATTACAGATCCAAAGAGGCTGGATGTGGAGCGAGGAGCCAGGCAGCACATGCAAGTTACAGACCCGGGACAAAGACTGAACTTTAGAGGTGTCTGCCAGCGGAATACGGGCCCCAACGGTGACGAGGTACCCCACGCTGAAACCTGCAGTTAAGTGTGCACACTACTTTTAGTTAGGGACAGATAGGAAAAGACTCTGCACTGTGTTATACGAGTAAGGTAACAAGGACTCTGCGTTTTTTTGTTTAATAAGGATTTCTGTGTTTTGCTTTTGGGAGTACAATCTGAGGCTTCCTACCCTTGACAAGTTATTCAAAGTAGTTGTATGTATATTGCATTTCCTTTTGATTTGCTTTTCCTCTACCTGTGTTGTGCAATACATTATTAAATTTGCATTGATTAACCCCCGTGGTTCCGTGCAGTCCTTGCGTATCCCGTTACCTGCAGGTTATTACATTTGGCGTAGTCGGCAGGATACGCAGGCTGGTACGGAACAATGGACGGACAGGGGGGTGTCGCTGATGGGGGTGTCGCTGATGGAGTTGTACTAATACAACCTGATGGGGGAATACCAGCAAGGCAGCTGTCCCTGAGGGCTATGCTGACCCATATACCAAAATTTACTGGCAACAATGTACCTCTCCATGACTGGGCGCAGAGAGTGAGGGGCATGTTGAGAGTAGCAGGAGTGACTGCAGAAAATCAAGGGGAGATACTGTTGATTGCCCTTGAAGGCCATGCTCAAGAGACTATTTTATTGCGCCCTGAGAGTGAACGAAAGACGTTAGAGCAGGTGGTGAAGATTCTTGAGAGAGTGTATGGCGGGAAACCAGAAGCAGGAGATTTACAGGTGCAACTGTTCTACAGGCTGCAGGGTGAAGAAAAAGGTCTGCCACAGTATGCAAATGCACTCCAGAGAATAATGAGACAAATGCTTACAGCAGAGCCAGAGCTAGCACAAACCCCCGGTTATGCTGACCGTACCCTGCGAGATCAATTCCTCCGCGGATTACATAACCCCAAGATCAAAGGTGCCCTCCCTGAACGGCTCAGGGTAGAAAAAAAACTAACTTTCCAGGAAATATTGGAAGAAGCAGTCTCCCGCACACAAACTGAAAATTGCGACCCGCAGAACGCCTGGGGTGAAGTTTGTATGCATAAGGTAGTCCCGGGTGAGAAAAACCGAGAACCGAGCCAACTTGAAGCTAAAGTGGATCAGTTACAAGAGACTGTTACTGCTCTACAAGAGTCGCTGAAGAATATGCAAGCCCCGGCGTCAGAAGTAAGAACGACAGCACCGCGATCAAATACCCGCATGCATACCTATCAAGAAGAGAGGGGACAGATCGAGCAGAGACGACCGAGACCCGCTGGAGACTACCAGTGTTGGAACTGTGGAAATCGGAACCATTTATTCCGACACTGTCCGGAGAGGAAGACGTCGCAAGAAAGACCGCCGTTAAACTAGTGCCTCCCTCCATGGATGGGCACATGGTGGGGAGACCAACTGAGCTTAGAGAAAACCAACGCCCTGAAGATATAGCAGCCTGCACGCCGACGATCACGGCCGAATTTGAAGGGAAAGAAGTAAAATGCCTGATGGATACTGGGTCCCAAGTGACCACCATGCCAGAACAGTTCTTCTACCAACATTTTGGACAAACTGTATCCATTGACAAATGGGCACATATCAAACTGAGGGCTGCAAACAATCTTCCCATTCCGGTTGTAGGGGTCGTGTGGATGAACATACGTGCCTGTGGCCAGAACTTAGGCAAAAAAGGGATTGTGTTAACGGAGGGCCGGTACGACAGAGAGGTGCCAGCTATCGTGGGCATGAACGTCCTGAAAGAATTAGACCAGTTGCTCTTCAACAAGGGGGGCTGTGATTACTGGAAGATGACAGTTGCTAACAGGCCTGCCCAAAAGGTCTTCCAACACCTTATCCTTGCCCGAGGACTGTGGAAGAATTGTGGGAGCCGCTACCCGGTGGGGAGGGTTCGAGTCCCAAGACAGACAACAATTACTCTACCTCCAAATCGTGAGACAGTCCTCACCTTGCCAGTCGGGGCCCACCGTACACTCGAGGGGATGGAGGTGTTGGTGGAGCCTTACCGTGGTGAAGAGAACGGAGACGAACCGTTGGTGGCTCGCACTTTAGCAACAGTAAGAAATGGAAGGGTCCCTTTCCGTTGCGTGAACACCGGTGAACAGGCCTACAACTTGACCTCGGGAGTTGTTCTGGCCCATGTCTACCTGGCGCCTGAAGAGGTGGCAGCTGCAGAATCGATTGAATTGCAGCCCATGGCAGGGGAAGCCTGGACTTGGGCTCTTTCTATGGAAAGAAAAGAGAAACCCACTGATCAATGGAACAGTCGCATCATTTTAGGGCAGATGGGAGTGGACCTGAGCCCCTTCGATTCGGAGCAAGCCCAAGCCATAGAGGACTTTATTTGGGAGAATCAAGCCACGTTCTCCCGTCACGCAGAAGATTTCGGCTGTACTGACAAGATTCAGCACGAAATACCCACAGGAGATGCCCCACCGATCAGGGAAAGGTACAGGCAAATACCCCCAAAGTACTACCAAGAGGTAAAAGAGCTTTTGGCGCAGATGCTGAAGAGCGGGGTGGTAAGAGAAAGTCAGAGTCCATGGGCTGCCCCAATCGTGCTGGTCAAGAAAAAGGATGGGTCTACCCGCTTCTGTGTTGACTACCGCAAGCTTAATGGATGCACGGTTTGTGATTCCTACCCTCTGCCCCGGATAGAGGAGTCCCTGTCGGCGTTGGGAAAGGCACGTTACTTCTCCTCCCTCGATCTGGCCAGCGGATATTGGCAGGTCCCTGTGGCAGAGAAAGACAAGGCCAAGACCGCATTTATTGTACCCATGGGACTCTTCGAGTTCAATCGCATGCCGTTTGGACTAAATAATGCCCCAGGAACTTTTCAGCGCCTCATGGAAAGTTGCCTTGGAGACATGAACTTCGAGGCCACATTGATTTACCTGGACGACATAGTAGTGTATTCTGCAACCTTTGAGAAACATCTAGAAAACCTGGGCCAAGTGTTTCAGCGGTTACGGGCCCATGGGCTTAAACTAAAACCAAAAAAATGTCGGATCTTTCAGGAAGAGATTGAATATCTCGGACACAAGGTGTCGGAAGCCGGCGTACAGCCCTCCGATGGGAAAGTGAGAGCAGTGCTACAATGGCCCACACCCAGCACAGTGCGGGAGGTTCGAGCTTTCCTGGGGCTAGCCGGTTATTACCGTCGCTTTATCAAAGATTTCGCGAAGGAGGCAGAACCTTTGCACGAATTGCTCCGAGGCACTGCGAAAGGACCAAAAGCACAGAAAATTTGCTGGGGACCAAGACAAGCAGAAGCCTTACACCGATTGAAAGAGGCCTTGGTTAGCGCTCCTGTGCTTGCCTATGCAGACTATAACCTCTCCTTTCGGTTGTATACAGACGCGAGCCTCTACGGCCTGGGTGCAGTACTGGCCCAGGTACAGAATGGTACTGAACGGGTGATTGCATATGGAAGTCGGACGTTGCGAGAAGCCGAGCGCAACCCCGAGAATTACAGTTCCTTTCGGTTGGAGTTACTGGCACTAGTATGGGCAATAACCGAAAGGTTCTCGGAATATCTCACGGGAGCTCAAATTGAAGTCTATACGGATAATAACCCCCTGGCTCACATCTCCACCGCCAAACTGGGAGCAATGGAACAGAGGTGGCTGGCACGACTCTCCAGATACAATTATCATGTGCAGTACCGCTCTAAGCATGAAAATCAGAATGCGGATGCCCTTTCTCGTGTTACCACCAAAGCCCCAGTGGGGGAGAGAGATGAACAGTTGGAGGAAGACGAAATTCCGGACTTTAGTAAATTCACCGCTCAAGTGGTAGAGGCTCGTATGCTGGAAATTACGTCGGGCACGACATCACGCCTGCTTGGCCAAACCAGAGAGGAATGGGTGAAAATCCAGTCATCTGACCCAGAACTGCTTCAAGTGAAAGAGTGGGTGATCCAGCAGCGCAAGCCTAGAAAGGAAATACGGGCCACGCTGTCGCACGTGGCCCTCCAGATTCTCAGCCAGTGGGATAAGCTGTCGGTGCAAGAAGGGATGCTGTATCGGAAGGTGCACCTAGCTACAGAGTTGGAAGTACGGTGGCAAGTAGTGATACCCCAGAAGATGGCAGTACCATTGGCCCGAGAGGCGCATGAGAAGGGAGCCCATTTCGGACCGGACAAGACTTACCAGTGGTTGCAAAGAATAGTATACTGTCCTCAGATGCTTCGGGCTTCGGGCAGTAGAGAAGGCCTGTAAACTGTGCCGTTCCTGCGAGTTAAGTAAGGCTCCTCCACAGCAAGCACCAGTACAGACTATTGTAACCAAAGAGCCGTTGGAAGTACTCATGATCGATTATCTCAAGATTGGCCACTCCCACCGGGGCTATCAGTTCTGCCTTGTGATGACAGATCACTTCTCCAAATTTGCGGTGTTGACGCCCACCAGAGATCAGACGGCTGAATCAGCTGCTCGAGCCATCAGTGATGACTTTATCCGGGTGTACGGCTGCCCCAAAAGAATACATTCTGACCAAGGAGCTTGCTTTCAGGGCAGTGTCATGAGAGAGCTGCAAAGGATTTACGGAATGCAGAAGTCAAGGACTACGCCTTATCATCCACAGGGCAACGGAGCCTGCGAGAGATTTAACCGGACCCTCCTACAAATGCTACGCACGTTGGAGGGTGATCGTAAGAATCACTGGCCCGGCTATCTCGCAGAACTCGTGTGGGCGTACAATAATCGTGTCCACTCCACCACTGGGTACACCCCATACGTGCTACTGTTTGGAAGAGCCGGAAGAGGCATTGAAGAGCTGAACCTAGCTCCCCCCGAGATCAGTGAAGGTCAGAGCGTAGGTTCCTGGGTTGATTGTCACCGTCGACGGCTGGAGACTATCCATCGAATTGTCACCAAGCGGTTGCAAGAAAAGACACACCCGCAGCGGAAACCTGTGTGTGAAACCCCGTTCTTACCAGGAGACAGAGTACTAGTTGCAGAGAAACACCCGAGACACAAGTTGAGCGAGCGCTGGAAAACAGAGCCGTACATTGTTATCAGAAGAATCTCGCCCCATGGATCAGTATACGAAGTGAGAGGCGAGCAAAGAGGCGGCACCCTCATCCTGCATCGTAATATGCTGAGGCCCTGCTATTCAGAAGACAGGACCAGACAAAGTACCTCGGAGACGGTGCCCGTGCCTGTTCCTGTTACCTTCGAGGAGGGCTCTGACGATGAAGAATGGTGGCGGGCCCCGACCAACCCAGCAGACTGGGAGAGATCCACACCCCCATCCGTTCAAGACACAGGTGCCACCCCTGCAGAGCAGGAGTCACTAATCTCCAGAGATGGGGACGGGAATACTGTACTCCCTGATACGGCGCCGACGTCTGGCGAGTTAGCTGTGGTGCCACGCCGGACTGAGCGGGCTAATGCTGGTATTCCCCCTGATTGGTACTTGGCAGATGAATTTGTGTGTTCTGTCACTGAATCCTGTTTTATGACATTGGCTCCCAAGCAACAGGTTGTGAAGCAGGGCAGGAGTTGCCACCGTGTGCCCCTTTGCAGAGTGCCTCAGGAGTGTATCGGCCGGGACGGCCGAGGTTAAAGAGGGGGGGAAATGTAAGACCTGTTAACATTTATATATATATATATATATATATATATATATATATATATATATATATATATAGGTTAAAAGACTGTTTGGTGGACTTCCTTGTGTTATGCTGCCACCTGCTGTCAAAACAGAGAACAGCGGGAAAAAGTCCTGCTGCTCAAGTGACTTGATTGAGTCTGGAACAGGAGGAGGAGGAGTCTACATGTGGCTGTTTTGCAGAGAGGAGTGTGCTGGAGTGGGCTGTAAGATAGAAGGCCTCAGTCTGCCCTGTTTTTCCGAGGTCCAAGTACCTTAGAGTGTTGCGTGGTGTCCCCCCCAAGACACAGATCCAAAGAGGCTGGATGTGGAGCAAGGAGCCAGACAGCACGTGCAAATTACAAAATTACAGATACAAAGAGGCTGGATGTGGAGCGAGGAGCCAGGCAGCACATGCAAGTTACAGACCCGGGACAAAGACTGAACTTTAGAGGTGTCTGCCAGCGGAATACGGGCCCCAACGGTGACGAGGTACTCCACGCTGAAACCTGCAGTTAAGTGTGCACACTACTTTTAGTTAGGGACAGATAGGAAAAGACTCTGCACTGTGTTATACGAGTAAGGTAACAAGGACTCTGCGTTTTTTTGTTTAATAAGGATTTCTGTGTTTTGCTTTTGGGAGTACAATCTGAGGCTTCCTACCCTTGACAAGTTATTCAAAGTAGTTGTATGTATATTGCATTTCCTTTTCATTTGCTTTTCCTCTACCTGTGTTGTGCAATACATTATTAAATTTGTATTGATTAACCCCCGTGGTTCCGTGCAGTCCTTGCGTATCCCGTTACCTGCAGGTTATTACACCACCATTAGATGTGTTAAAAAATGTTCTTGTGCAGAGACAAACTGTTATATTTGCCTCAGCTATATACTGTGTAATGGTCATGTCTGACCATACAGGGAGATGGTATGATTATACCACAGCTCCTGGGCCAGGGAGGAAGCAAAAAAGTATACAGAGAGGACAGCACGGGATCATAGCTGATTTTTCTATGAGGTAAAAGATTTCCCTCCTGTTTTTCAACATGTTTCACCACATAGAAACCAGTGGCTGTGACCCCATACTGTAATATCTGTATCCTTTTTGTGTCCTCCCCTGCCCCCCAGGAGCTATGGTATGATCAGACCATGTTCCTGTATGGTCAGACACGGCCATTACACAGTACATAGCAGGGACACATATATAAGATATTTTGCTGCAGTGCATTTCACACTTCCAGGCTGATCTACAGTCCAAATGTCACAATGTCAAGTTAATTGCGAATGTGTAAACCTGCTAAATCTGCAGGGGGCTGAATACTACTTGTAGGCACTGTAAATATAGGAGGGACCACACATCAATTTTTTTGAGGAAAATAATGACTTTGTGTCTAAAAACGAGGCTGAACACTCTTTAGTGCCACATGAAAGCACTAAAGGGTGCAAGATTACAAATTCCACCCTCCTTTGTTGCAGGAAGGAAGTTACTTCCACCAAGTGTACAGCAGTATGGGGGAAATTCCTGGAGTTCTCAGGGCGACGGATAACTGAGCATCAGTAGATGCCGATTCCAAGAGTGTTGCAGTTGCTGCAGAAGGATCTGAAAGGGGCCTACTTGTGTTGAAAGGGCAGGTAGCAGTCCTGGGTGCACTCTTTGATATACAAATGGCGGACCATCCGTGGGTACGTAGGTTCATTGGGGACTCATTTACTTGTAGAGCCCTAGCAAGGCTTAGGATAGCCCCTGGGAGCCTTAACTTCGTATTAACGCCCTCACTAAACATACCTTGAACCATCTCCTAGGTCTCCACTAAACCTCTCACTCTGAAGGCAGCACTATTGGTAGCATTAACATGAACCAGATGGATTTGTGAGCTTCAAGCCATTTCTTTTAACCCTTCCTTCATTACAATTCAGGATGTTGGAATAATATTTAAGCTGGAACCGGCTTTTCTTCCCAAGGTCAATTCAAAATTCCATAGGGGCCTGGAACTTATTTACCCTCCTTCTGTGGAAATCCCATGTCACAAGGAGAAAAGGTTTTTCATTCCCTGATGTCAGGAGTAGCATCTTTAGATACAGTACCTGGACATAACTCGGCCATGGCGAAAATCTTCTACCATGTTTGTTCTTTGGCGATCCACATAGTGGGAATGCGGCCATCAGATCCACTATTGCTAGGTGGGTAAGGGAGGCCATTAGTTGGCATATTCAAGGTAAGGTCAGGCCCCTCAGGTGATTAGGGCCCGTTCTACTTGGGCCATATCCACTTCTTGGGTAGAGACAGCGAATGCCTTAGTAGAGCAGATCTGTAAATCTGCAGTATGGTCTTCACCTTCCACCTTGGTTAAGCACTACTGTTTGGATGTGTTTCTGTTGGTTCTATCCTAAATTTCTTCTACTTTATTCTCTCATGTTCAGTGCTGTCATGGGAACAGAAAAGATGATAATTACTTACTGATAATTGGATTTTTTAGAGCCATGACAGCACTGTGGAAATCCCCTCCCTAAGTTTGTGGTGGATTTTATCTATATGTATATACATGCATATATATATATATATATATATATATATATATATATATACATATACATATATATATATATTATATATATGTATATACAGTGGAACCTTGGATTACGAGCATAATTGGTTCTGGGAGTGTGCTCTTAAACCAAGTTACTCTTATATCAAAGCGAATTTTCCCATAGAAAAGAATTGAAATGCCGACGATTCGTTCTACTACTCAAAAATATTTACTGTATTTATACAAGCTTATTACAGTAATACAAACTAATGTACTGTATTCATATAAAATTATTACAGTACACTAATACAAAATACTGTACAGTATAGTAAAAAACATGTAAAACAAATTCAACTGTACATTAGCTTTCAATAAAATTGTTGGTGTGCGAGAGGTACAGTACAAGTGTGCCGCCCCGTGCTCGGCTGCAACCAAGCCGCTTGGATCCGGGCTCACTGGTGGGTGGCTTGAGCGTCTCCGGACCAGGGGGCCCCTGTGGTCATTCCAATCTAAAAGGGGGGTTGGCGGTCTTGGGACGTAGGCGTACGGCCGGAGCCGTGTTTTGAGTTCGTGACGCCACCCACGGGATGTGGTGAAGGTGGACACCACCGCTGCAGTTACGGGGCACCTGGGGAGATAGTATGCAGCAAGTTGTTAACCCCTCCGTGGGCAGGGATGGTGGCCCCGGGACCCGTTGGGAGGTGCTTTGGCAGTGCAGGGAGATGGGCAGCCGGAGGGCACTGGTGTACTCACTATTATGATGAAACACTCGAGTCTCTGGTAAACCAAGATGATGGTGGTCGGTGCCCGCAGCCGGCTGCAGTCGGGATCCACCACCCGGTTGGTGGTTTCTTCCTTTCTCCTGCACCTGTTTGAATTGTTGGGCTGCCTGCGTTTGCAGCGTCAGGAGTCCGCTCCCCGGATTGTGGATGTTGGGAGAGCTCGTTTGCCCGCAGACGCTGGCCCATGGGATCTCTGAGCCTTGGCGGTGGCTTTCTATCCCCCCTGTTGGGCTGTTGTCTTCTATGAGGGACTTTGGGTGGGAAAGGGCCTAAAGTCCAGACCGCAATCAGTTAATTAACTCAGTCCAGTAGTTTCTAGACCTTGTTTCAGGGTCTGAGTACCCCCTCTTGTGCTCCGGTTTCCCAGTCGGTTCCCCAGGTCGGTATGGGCGGGCCACTAACCTGTCCCGGTCCACCACGGTTCCACTGAGCCGTCTTCCTGGCTCCTGCAGGCAGAGGCCTCCGTATGCCTCCTAGCCAAAGGTGCCCTGGCTCCAACCCTGGCACCTGTCAGTCTGTCACAGGCCTGTCACACAGGCCTGTCCTCCTCACTGCATTCTCAAACTGATCTCTTTGTTAAAACTGCTTTAAACTGCCCTGTTTTCCTGCCTCAGGCTCTCTGAACTCCTCGGTGGGTGTGGCCAACCACCTGGCTCAACCCCCTGGTGTGTCCATCCAGCCCTGAGGGAGGTGACTAGGGTTTTAATGTGGTTGGCTGGTGTTACCTAGTTAGGGACTGGTGTAATGCGGGGCCCTATCTTTGACTACCTGGCAATGTGCTGTACTGGTTAGAGAGTACAATACCATATCCACAAATGCAAATTGATAGACATGCTATATAGTATATACTGCAATGGTATACTTTATTCAGTAAACAGTACATATGTACAGAAAGTTACCTCCAGAGTGGGTCAGAACGCGATAAAAGGACGGAGTCGGAAGTATACACGGTGGGAATTTGCTCTTATTGCAAAGCATTGCTTTTAAACCAAGTTACAAATTTGTAAAAAGCTTTGCTTGTCTTGCAAAACGCTCTCAAACCAAGTTACTCTTAATCCAAGGTTCCACTGTGTATGTATATATATATATATATATATATATATATATATATATATATATATACAGTATATATATATATGTGTCTGGTCTCACAGTATGTAGAATGTATACAGCACAGTGGGGTTTTCTCTTGTTTGGTGATGGATATATCTATTAATAAGGCAGTTACCTCTAAAGGGGCTTTACACGCAGTGATATCGCTAGCGATGTCACTGGTGAAAGCACCCGCCCCCGTCGGTTGTGCATCACGGGCAAATCGCTGCCCGTGGCGCACAACATTGTTAGGACCCGTTACACAGGACTTACCTGCCTAGTGGCGTCGCTCTGGCCGGCGAACTGCCTCCTTTCTAAGGGGGCAGTTCGTTTGGCGGCACAGCGACGTCACTAAGCGGCCGCCCAATAGAAGCGGAGGGGCTGAGATGAGCGGGCGTAACATCCCACCCACCTCCTTCCTTCCTCATTGTGGGCAGCCACAGGTACGGTGATGTTCCTCGTTCCTGCGGTGTCACACGTAGCGTTGTGTGCTGCCTCGGGAACGACGAACAACCTGCGCCCTGCAACAGCAACGATTTTATGAAAATGAACGACGTGTCAACGATAAGGTGAGTATTTTTTATCGTTAACACTCGCTCGGAGCTGTTATACACAGCGTCGTTGCTAACGACGCCGGGTGTGTGTCACAGAATCCGTGACCCCGGCGATATATCATTAGATACGTCGTTGCGTGTAATGGGGCCTTAAGGTACTAAAAATACACTGGGGTTTTGGAAAGGTGCCACCCCTTTTATTTCAGAAAGGTTTCCTGTTCCTGGGGGTGGATACACTCTTTCATGTAAGATGCTGTCATGGCTCTGGAAAATCCAATTACCCATAAGTAATTATAGTATTTTCTTGTTTAATAAATTTGCAAAAATTTCTACATTTCTGTATTTTTCTGTCAAGATGGGGTGCAGAGTGTACATTAATGAGAAAAAATGAACTTTTTTGAATTGACCAAATGGCTGCAATGAAACAAAGAGTGAACATTTTTTAGGTGTCTGAATACTTTCCGTACCCACTATATCTATCTATCTATCTAGCTATCTAGCTATCTATCCTGCTATCTCTCTTTCTAGTTTTTGACTGTATGTAACTCTACTTCGTTTTTTTTGCGGTCCGCAAAAATCCCCGGAAGGAACATGGATGTGAAACGTCCGTATACAGAATAGAGCACATGCGGTTGTCACACGGATGTCACATGGATATCAAACGGATGCATATGAGGAAAAACAGGACCGTTTTTTACGGACTGCAAAAAACGAGACAGTTGTGTGAATTTACCCTAATATAAAAGCCCTTTTCAGGGCTACCTGCAGTGTATACTAGGTCAGTGTAGTGTAAGGAGGGATGGATTTTAGAGCAGGGACAGAGTTTAAGGGCTCATGCGCACTTAACTGCTGAATATTCTGCAGCAATTTGACAGCACATGTGTGCTTCAAATCACTGCAGAAACACTGCATAATGGATGCAGTTTTTCTGTACAAAAGAAGCCGATTTCATGCGCTATGGCTGCTGTCCCCACCATAGACAGATTGGGAGCTGCATCCATAGCAAACGGAATAATTGACTTGCTCATTTCATGAACGCACGGATTTAGGTCAAAATTTTAGCACCCAAATCGCTGCGTTCATAAAAGCAACGTGCGCATGTCTCATTCACAATCTTCATAGATTGTGCAGGGAATGCAGGACGCATGCATTTACGCTGCAGTGCAATATGCAGCGTAAATACATGCAATTACGCAACGTGCGCATGAGCCCTAAGGGCGGCTTTGCACGTTGCGACATTGCACGTGCGATGTTGATGGGGTCAAATCGAAAGTGACGCACATCCGGCGTCGCAGTCAATATCGCAACATGTAAAACCTTTTTGATACGATGAACGAGCGCAAAAGCGTCGTTATCGTATCATCGCTGCAGCCTCCGACATTTCCATAATGCCGGTGCAGCGACAGGCGCGATGTTGTTCCTCGCTCCTGCGGCAGCACACATCGCTGTGTATGAAGCCGCAGGAACGAGGAACTTCACCTTACTTGCCGCCGGCTGCAATGAGAAAGACGGAGGTGGGCGGGATGTTTACATCCTGCTCATCTCCGCCCCTCCACTTCAATTGGCCGCCTGCCGTGTGACGTCGCTGTGAAGCCGCACGACCCGCCCCCTTAGGAAGGAGGCGGGTCGCCGGCCAGAGGGACGTCGCACGGCAGGTATGTGCGTGTGAAACTGCCGTAGCGATAATAATCGCTACGGCAGCTTTCACTAGATATTGCACGTGCGACGAGGGCGGGACTATCGCTGCAGCATCGGTAACACATTGTTACCGATGTCGCAGCGTGCAAAGCCCGCCTAAGGCTATATGTGCACACTGCAGTTTTAACTGCACCCAAACTGCAACCAAAACTGCACCTTGTCACAGAGAGCCTGGAAATGTAAAAAAAACCGCTTGTATTGATGCTGTGTTTTTGCTGCGATTTTGCCACCTTTTTGTTAATGCTTTTTTTTTTTTTTTGATTTTCCAATATCAATTTTATTGGTTTTAAAAGAAGCGATACAAACAAAATCACAGTCCAACAGATTACAGTATTAATCATTTAGGATCCTTTACAGCGGATCAAAGCCTCAGGCTCGACGATGTCATCTCAGTAATTTCGATATACTTGGACAATGGATAATATCAAAAATACGAACCAAGCAAAAGTAAAGAAGAGTAGACAAGAAAGAGAGCAGATCATGAATGAGAGGGGGATGGGGAGGGATCAGTGAAGAAGAAGCGGAGGGGTAGATCATGGTCGGGACTAGTGCCTTGTCCGATGGGTCAGGACCTGAAATGGGGAAATATGCAGTTTTAAGGGTGATGCATGCCAAGGAGTCTGTTCACTGGAAGTTAACGAGGGTTAGAAACTGTGGGCTAGAGAGGAAAGCCTCCCATTGGAACCATTTAGAGGAAGTCTCAACTATCTGACCTCGCGACTGGGCTATAACCAACTCCATACGGTGTATTACATTCACTTCTGTCACCCATTCCTCTATGGACGGGGGGGTAGGATCCGTCCAGCGTCGTGGAATCACCGTCTTGGCGGCCTGGAGGAGATGTCCCATAAGGGATTTCTTGTATGTCTTTTCTGACATTTTGAACATAAACAATAAGGCCGCCTCGGGGTGGCTGGGGATTATGATCCCTGTAACCTCTTGTATAACCTCTAGTACTTTGCTCCAGAAGGCCATCAAGCTCAGGCAAAACCACCAGATGTGGGCCATGGTACCACCCTGGGCTCCACAGCGCCAGCAGGTGTCAGGGATTTCGGGATACCACGCATTTAAAGATAACGGAACCCTGTACCACCTGGAATGAATTTTGTAGCTGGTCTCCTGCATTCTTGTGGCAACCACGGATTTAAGGGACAAGCGGAAGCACCGTTCCCATTGATCCCTGGGGAACATCTGGTTTAACTCCACTTCCCACGTAGCAAAGAAACGGGGAAGTGGTACTTCTACTGCATCAGTCATAATCCCATAAATCCTTGATATTGCATGACGAGAACCAAGAGCCTTGGTGCAAAGCAGTTCAAAAGGGGTTGGGGGTGGGGAATGACCCTGCGAGGCTATGAAGTGTTTAAATTGGGCCTATTCGAAATAGAACCGCATCTTGAGATTTCCATTTCCCACAATCTCCGAAAGCAGGAGGAGAACCCCGTCTGGGGCCACCTGCCCCAGTCTCAGGGGGCTCTGTTTTGAGCTTCCAAGAAAATTGTTAGACGACGCCCCTGGCAAAAAGTCAGGATTGTCTGTCAATGGCATAAGAGGTCCCCGGGGCTGCAGCAGGCGCCTGCCCTCTGTTAGTGAATGTACTGATTTCAGTGTGTGTTTGGTACTATAGGACATTGCAGCCTTATGTTTGGTGAGAAGCAGCCAATTCCACGGCAGGGTTGGGACTGATAGAGGGCACAGATCGGTTGCCAGACGGACGCAGAGCTTCGTTTCAGAATTATGCAGGAGATCTAGGACCCTGGCATGGGCAGCCGCCATGTAGTATCGCCGACAGTTAGGCAACTCCACTCCTCCTGCCCCCTTGGACCTGGACAGAACATTACTCCCGAGTCGGGATCGTCCCTTAGCCCAGACAAAACAATTAAATAGACGTTGCAGCTTTACCCAATAAGACGCCGGGACATACACCGGAACTGTCTGGAGCAAGTAGAGCAGTCTGGGTAAGGCTGTCATCCGGAGGGCGCTAATCCTGCCAAACCACAAAAGGGTTCCTCGTTGCCAAGAAGCCAAGTCCCTCTCAAGCCTAGACAGGAAACTCTGAAAGTTTAGCTGGAAAAGTCTGGTTATGTCAGATGGGATGACGATACCCAGGTATCCAATACTACCGTGAGGTGGCCATTTAAAGGGGAAGTTCGGTTTTACAGCATTAACCATTGCTTGGGGAAGTGAGATGTTCAGGGCTTCTGATTTATCAAAATTGATTTTAAAATTGGACCACTTGCTGAAGCGATTTAGTTCCAGCATTAATGATGGGAGAGAGGTGAGTGGGTTTTGCAGATATAAAAGGAGATCGTCTGTGAAAGCTGCGCATTTGTATTCCCAGTTGGCGATTTTGATCCCTTGTACCGTATTTTTCGGACTATAAGACGCACCGGACTATAAGACGCACCCTGGTTTTAGAGGAGGAAAATAGGAAAATAAAACTTTAAGCAAAAAAATGTGGTCATGACACACTGATATGGGGCGAGGATTTGCTGCTGACACTGTTATGGGGGTAATGTCCCCAAATTCTCTACTAAGGTACCCCATCCTGGTAATGATCATCCTGCCTTGTATATGATCCTGCTATAAACCCCCATCCTGCTCATATACCCCCATCCTGCTCATATTCCCCCATCCTGTTCATATACCCCCATCCTGTTCATATACTCCCATCCTGTTCATATACCCCCATCCTATTGATATACCGCCCATCCATCCTGCTCATATGCTCCCATCCTGCTCATATACTCCCATCCTGTTCATATACCCCATCCTGTTCATATACCCCCATCCTGTTCATATACCCCCCATCCATCCTGCTCATATACTCCCATCCTGTTCATATACCCCATCCTGTTCATATACCCCCATCCTGTTCATATACCCCCATCCTGTTCATATACCCCCATCCTGTTCATATACCCCCATCCTGTTCATATATCCCCATCCTGTTCATATACACCCCATCCATCCTGTTCATATACCCCCATCCTGTTCATATACCCCCATCCTGTTCATATACCCCCATCCTGTTCATATACCCCCCATCCATCCTGTTCATATACCCCCATCCTGTTCATATACTCCCATCCTGTTCATATACCCCCATCCTGTTCATGTATCCCCATCCTGTTCATATACCCCCCCATCCATCCTGCTCATATACTCCCATCCTGCTATATGCCCCCATCGTGCTCATATACCATCCTGGTATATGGCCTGTATCCTATAGCACAGAGAAAAAAAAACAAACGTTCATACTCACCTTTTCCTCACTCCCTGCAGCCGATCATCTTCCTCTCTGCACCACTGACCTGTGTGTGTGTGTGTGTGTGTGTGTGTGTGGGGAGCCGTTCCCCTGCAGCACGCGATGTCTTCCTGTCTGTGCCGATCAGCTGATCGGCACAGATCAGCTGACCGGCACAGACAGGAAGACATCGCGTGCTGCAGGGGGACGGCTCCACACACGGGGACGGGTGAGTGTACTGATTCACTGCACCCCGCGCTGATGATGACGCGCGGAGGGCAGTGAATACAGCCGCACATGATCACTCCAGGCTGTAATTGCCAGGAGTGATCATACAGACCGGCTCTTTACTATGCGCGCGTCCCCGCTCATCCTCCCGTCCACCTGTCAGCGCCGGCTTCTGCGCTGAGAAATGGGCGGGAGGATGGGCGTGCATATGTAATCAGCGGGCCCACGTGGTCACAGCAGGCTGCTACGGCCTGCTCGTGCCCCCGATGACCCGCTCCACCGCAGCACCTCATTCCCTGCAGCCACAGTCAGACCATAAGACGCACCCCCAACTTTCCCCCAACATTTGGGGGAAAAAAGTGCGTCTTATGGTCTGAAAAATATGGTATATCAGGGTTGGTTCGGATTGCTGACAACAGATGCTCCATGACTAAAATATAAAGCAATGGGGATAAGGGGCAACCCTGCCGGGTCCCATTATAGATGTTGAAGCGCCTTGACAAAGTACCGTTAATTTTAAGGTGGGCAGTCAACGAACGATATAGGGCCATAATTTTTTATGAGAAGGTTGGACCGAAACCAATATGGGACAAAGTTTGTGAAAGTGAGTGCCAAGAAATTCTATCGAATTACTTTTCGGCGTCTAATGATAACATCATCATAGGCATTCTTTGTGTGTGAGCATGTTGGATCAAGTCTAGAGTTTTTAGGGTATTATCCCTTGCCTCCCTACCAGGGATGAATCCAACTTGATCCAAGTGCACTAGGTCCGGTAGAAGGGGACTAAGCCTGTTTGCGAGAAGCTTGGCATATATCTTTAAATCCCCATTAAGCAACAAAATTGGTCTAAAGCTGCTACAGGCGGTGGGATCTTTTCTGGGCTTCCGAAGCAAAGCCACATGGGCTGTCGTGGCGTGGGGGGGAAATGGGGTCTCATCTGATATAGCGTTAAAAGAGAGGAGCATCCAGGGCGCTAGCTGCTCTGCAAATGCCTTATAAAATTTGGCTGGGAGTCCGTCTGGGCCGGGACTTTTGTTACTGGGTGTATCACAGATTACTGTCAAAATGTCCTCCAGTAGGAATGGGCTCTCAAGGTCTACATTATTAGTCCTGTTGAGAGGTTTAAAGGGGGAGGGCATTGAAGGGGGCTCACAATCCCCTTCAAGAGGCTCAGGAGTCAAGTTATTTAATTTGGAATAGTAAGCGTGGAAGGTGTTAGAAATATCGTGAGTGGCGAAAAGAAATTCATCTCGTGAGTTCTTTACGCAGGGAATTAGAGTGTCGACTCTCCCTTCTTTTAGTGCATTGGCTAATAATCTGCCTGGCTTATCCCCAAACTCATAGAATTTTCCTCTCCCCACCTGCAACAGGCTCTGGTATGACGAATCTAGCAGTTTCTTGACCTCCAGTCTGCAATAGGGCCTGTAGGGTCGCGGCTGATAAACCTCGCTTGTGGACAAGCTCCAGATCAGAGACTTTACGGAGAGCTTCTACCAAACTTTGGGCTTTTTCTTTTTTAATGCGGGCTCCATGTTTAATGAAGATGCCCCTCAGGATGCACTTCAGCGCCTCCCATTTAAATGTGGGCGCTGTGTCGTCTGTCGAATGATCCTCTGAAAATTGAATGATAGCGGTCTGTATATCAGACACGCAGAGCCCATCCAGAAGCAACGATTCATTGAGCCGCCATGATCCTGTGGGGGCCGAGAGGGAAGGAACCTCGATCTCGCAATACACTGGTGCGTGGTCTGACCATAGTATGCTACCTATTCTAACATTTCGGATGCAAGGGAGGGCACTATGCTGTAAAAAGATATAGTCTATGCGGCTGTATGAATCTTGTGAGTGAGAATAAAAGCTATAGTCTCTATCTGATGGATGTGTTATTCTCCAAGTGTCAAACAGCTAGATACTCAGCAGGGCTTTTTTGATACGTTTGATGGTGGCGTATGAAATGCTAGATTTCCCTTTAGAATTGTCTAATGTGGGATCTAGAGTTGCATTAAGGTCACTACAGAGAATTGCCGTACCTCGGATTAGGGGAGTCGCTGTATTGATAAGGTTAGCAACTAATTCGTCCTGCTTTTGGTTTGGGGCGTATGTATTTATTATTGTGAAGGTTTGATCCCCGGCTACTAATGAAAGAATAATATATCGTCCCATACTGTCCGATGTGCAGTTTACAATTTGATGGGGGAGAGATTTATGAATAGCAATCGCTACTCCCTTTGAACGGTACTCTGGGTTGTCTGAGAAAAACCAGGTCTGATAGTATTTGTTCTTTAAAGTAGGGGTATGTCCCTGTTTGAAATGCGTTTCTTGAAAACATACTATTTTCACCTTACACTTGTAGAAATGGTAGAGAATCTGTGCTCTCTTCTCCGGCACGTTAAGACCTTTGGCATTAGAGGAGGCAATTGTCAGGTTGGCCATCTGTAAGAAAATTAAGTGTTAAAGAGACATGAAATATGTGGGCGGATTATCCCGTCCCGGCCATCATTGGGGACGAAGGAGGGGGGTAAGATCTGAAGAAGGCAAGAGAAGAACAGAATTGGAAGTAGAAAAAACAGCATGGGTAAAGCCCTTGCACAAAACACTAGTTGAGAACACACGTTCCAGGGGAGCATGCCCACCGTACCCGGGCAGGACAGAGGATCCCGACCTACTTGGGGGAGAAAAAAAAGCAGACATAGCCTATTGTAGCTCCCTAATATACTGTAAACATTAGAAATTACCATAAACACTGGCACAGATAACTAAGAAATTTGAGCAATAAGGGCTTCAGGTAACCACAAATACAAATGACATGTGAAGGTCACTGGATTTAAGTAGCTGAATATATAATGCACTGAGTAGTCCCAGATATCTAGTGTAACTATTTATGTCAGCTAATGTGGGCGTCCCATTCTACGGCCGCGGACCCCCCTCGGTGGTAAGCCCCTTGTATGCTCGGGAGGGGGAGGTACAGGGGGGGTAGGTGGATAACCCCCTGGGGCCCATGGTTTGAGCAAAGTGGTGGGCCAAGAAGAGATGTTTACTTGGCTAAGACCCAGGTTTGAGATAAAGGATGGAATGTCCTCTGGAGACCTCATCACCCACCACCATGAGTCTTTTTGCACCGACAAAGAAAATGGAAAGCCCGAACGAAACGGAAAACTCCTCTCCCTGAGGATATCCAGTAAGGGTTTGAGAGCCACCCGTTGAGCCAGGGTGTGTCTCGAGAGATCAGGCATGATGTGAATAGTGGATCCGTTATATGTTAGAGACTGTCTCTTCCGAGCTGCTTGGAGAATAGCTTCTTTGTCGGAAAAAAATGTACCCTGCATACGACGTCCCTCGGGCAAGGATTCCCCGGATCTGGGGGGCGTAGTGCCCTATGAGCTCTGTCAAGTTCTAGAGAGGCCCCAGGTGGTCTCTTTAATAGGTTGTTGAAGATTGAAGTAAGGACCGAAGGAATATCCGGAGGAGTGATTGACTCCGGCAGGCCCCTAATGCGCAGATTATTCCTTCGGTTTCTATTTTCCAGATCGTCCACATGCTGTTGGAGGGCAAATAACTGCTTGGACTGATCCTGTATTGTGGCTTGGATAGATTGGATGTTAACCTGGGATGTTGAATGCTGGTCGGTAAGGTCGTCCACCCTGTGGGTGAGTGAGGAGAGGTCCATTCGTAGCTGCGCAAATTCTTGCTTGCATTCTGCCACCACCTGGCTGGCTAGTGCCGCTATATCATTTCTGGTAGGAATTGACTGTAAAAGGAAGCGCAGGTCTGCTAAGGATGCTGGGCGGTCCTCATTCATCACATTAGTGGAGAAGGACGTTGGTGTGGAAAAAGAGCAAATAGAGTCCTGTAACATGGGGTCGTATATTATTTGTGGGCCCCAAGAGTTGCCTGCACCTCCTCCCTATGAGCCACTGTAGTGATCCGTTGAGGGGGTGACTCCAGTGTCCTGGGTCCCTCATTCCACTGTGCATTTGTGGCTTCCACCAAGGTCCATCCATAGCCCGTCAGGCTATTTTCCCATGAAGAGTCTGTGGACCACCTTGCTGATGGTGTGGGGGAAGATTGCCCCTGTGGGATTTCCCAGATCTATGAGACTCTTGAATACTATGGAGTCCCCCTCTTTCTCCATTAATTCCTGGGGATGGTGGTGTTGCAGGAGGTGATTGATGGTAAGTGCTGGCACCTGTTGCAGGTGCTGGGGGATTGTTATCACTGACCATGCCTGGGCCCCCTCCTTCCCCCACTCCTCCTGATATTACCCGCAGGCTAGGAGAGCCTGCAAGCTTTGCAGCATAAATGTCACATTTTTTTGTCTTACCCCCATCCAGGATGACAGCAGGGGAGTCCGGTGCTTGCTGCTGCTTACCACTCTGAGGGCTCTGCAGCGATAATTGTTTCTTATGCGCCGCTCTGGAGCCTGTCTGCACGTGTACCGCTGGCTGGGGAGGCATCAGGCTCCGGAGGGTAACTGCGGGTGACACGCTCCTCAGCCGGTCACAAGAGGTCTCCGCTCCCAGCACGGCTGCACAGGAAGGGACTGCCGACGGAGCCGCCGCATCTGAGAGATGGATCCAACTGCTGCCGCTGCAAGGCCTGGTCCTGAGGTACATGGCGGCCATCTTGCAATGGCGTCTCTGCATCATATTTTTGGTCTGGCCTCGGTACCACCGCCGTCTCAGGTCCACCGCTGCCACGGGTGGTCGCACTGGCCTCCCTAGACCCCCGCGATTCCTCCGCTTTTCCCTGCAACTCCACCGATGGCCTGGGAGCGCCCACGGGATCAGCAGGCCGCAAATCCAGCTCTGGATGAGGCAGGACGCCAGGGCTCTGGGAGTGGGTGAAAAATGTTTTTGCTTTGGCACGTGGAGAGCTTCTTTGATGTACGGGCAGTAGCTTTTTTGCCTGTGGATTTGCCCATTTTTATGGTTTACGCCAGTGTTATGGGGTTTTATGTGGAGGAGCTCAGGGAAGCAGCGTCCTCACTCAGACATATCCGGCTCTGCCCCCCGTTAATGCATTTTTTAAAGGAGAATCAAAATATGATAGGATAGGATAATTGATAGATAGCCAGAATAGATGGATGGATAGAAAAAATAGATAGAAAGAATAGATATATAGATAGATGAACAGATCTATATATTAGAAACTATAGAATAGATAGATTGAAAGAACATATAGAATAGATAGAAAGAAAGAACAGAATAGATAGAAAGAAATAAAATCTATAAGATGCGCCAATTCTGGCACTGGGCCTGGCTCTTTCCATTGCCCTGGTGCGGGGGCAATCAGGCTAATAAGGAGTTAATAACAGCCCACAGCTGCTACTAAGCCCTAGCTTAGTGATGGCAGGCATCTATGAGACACCCCCATCACTAATTTGTAAGTGAATGAAATAAAACACAAAAACCCCCAAAATCCTTTATTTGAAATAAAAGCAAAAAAGCACACTCTTTTACCACTTTATTAACCCCCCCAAACACCCCTGCAGGTCTGACGTAATCCACATGAGGTCTGATGGCGATTCAGCTGTGCTACATCCCTGCCCTGTCCATAGAACATGACAGCCCACTGTGAGTTCCACGCAGCAAGTGAAGTGAGTCGTGCGATAAGTGGTGACATCACTTGGGTGATTTGTGGTCACAGTGGGAGTCCATGTGTCTTGGAGTACGTGACTGAAGTGAGCCGCAGGTGGATGACTCACCTGAGTGTCGCATAGCTCCCTTCAGTCATGGCGGCCTGATTTGCGGTCACAGGTGTAGGACTCCAGCTGTAAGCAGAAATCACCTGTGTGATGTCACCACTTATCATGTGGCTCACTTCACTTGCTGCGTGGAGCTCACAGTGGGCAGTCTGTACTCACTGTGAGCATCAGATGTAGGAGTGCTGGAAGCATTGTGGGATCTCGTGTGGACTACGTCGAATCTGGAGGGGTGTTTGGGGGTTTATAAAGTGGTGAAAGAGGGTTCTTTTTTGTAATTTATTTCAAATAAACGATTTTTTAGGTGTTTGTGTTTATTTACTTTCACTTACAGATTAGTGATGAGAGGGTGTCTCATAGACAACTGTCATGACTAATCTATGACCTAGTGGCAGCTATGGGCTGCCGTTAACTCCTTATTACCACAATTGCCACCGCACCAGGTCAATCGGAAAGAGCTGGATAAAGTGCCGGGACTGTCACATCTAATGGATGCGGAAATTCCGGGCAGCTGCTGGCTGATATTTTTAGGCTGGGGAGAGCGTAATAACCATAGGGGGTACTGCATGTCGTTTTTTTTTAACTTATTCATTTATTTATTTTACTGGCGTCTATGATTTGTTGTAGTCAGACACCTGTCACTCAGCGTGGAGGCACGTCTGACTGCAACCAATCACAAATGAGCTGCTCCGGAAGAAGAATGAGGGCCAGCGGGAGCAGTGTGATAGCCATGCCATGCCAGTGATCATTGAGTATGCATGCAGAAATGCATGCAGGCATATTCTCCAGGCTCTCCCCATTCAGTGTCATCACTTTCCCATCCATTTCTGCCTTTTCTTCAGGCCCCCAGATCTCTTTGTTGGGTCCAGCAGAAAATTACTCACATTTCCCATTGAGTTGTGTCGGGGGCGGGGGCCAGTTTCCCCGTCGCGGGGCTGCTCAGGGAGATTGTGCTCGGATCCGGTGCCTTCACCTCAGTGGCTCCAGTGGGCTGGACCCGGGGCTCGAGCAGTGCTCCTCGCCCACGAGTGAAAAGGGGGAATTGGATTGTTGGGATATATAGAGTTCGTGACGCCACCCACGGGTTGTGGTGATGGAGGGCACCACCGCTGCTGGTGACGGGGTTCCCGGGAGCGATGGGGGGGAGCAGCTAGGTGTTGACCCCTCCGTGGGTAGGGGCTGGTGGTCCCGGGGCCCGGTAGGAGGGAGGGTTCCGTAGGATGGGTTTGCAGAGTGCAATGTTACGGTGCAGCGCAGCGCGGTGCCGGATGGCACAGGTGTACTCACTCAGACACAGATGGACAGTCTCTGGTAAACCAAACGGCTGGATTGACGGGGCCTGCAGCCGGCTGCAGTGTTCTCCCTGGATTGGTTGGTGGCTGTCGTTTCCATGCACCTGTGTTCTGTATCTTGACTCCAATGCCTGGGCACCGGTAGTCCGCTCCGCGGCGTATACGTGTCGGAGGATCCCGTTTGCCCGCAGACGCTGGCCCTATGGATCTCTGGCCCTTGGCGTTGGCGCTTATCCGGAACGGTTGGGCTGTTGCCTTCAATCGGGACTTGGGTGGGAATGAACCCCTGAGGTCCAGACCGCAATCAGTAAATTTGACTAAAGGTCGGCTTCAAGCCTAGTCGGGGTCTGAGTACCCTGCCTGGTGCTTGGCTCCAATCGGCTAACCGGTTTGGTACCGGCGGGCCACCGCCCGACCCCGGTCCTACGGTTCCACTGACCGTCACCAACTCCTGCAGACGGCCACCACCGTCTGCCTACCTTGCTGGAAGTGCCTGGGCTCCAACCCAGACACCAACAGTTTCACTCCTCACTCTCTACTGACTATAACTGGACTGACTACTGTGTTTTCCCACCTCCAGGCCTGTGAACTCCTTGGTGGGCAGGGTCACCCGCCTGCCTCCGCCCCACCTGGTGTGGACATCAACCCTGGAGGGTGGCAACAAGGATTTAATGTGTGACTGGTGTGACCGGTCCAGGGAAGGGGGGGGGTGTATGATGCTGTGTCTGTGACTACCTGGCTAGGCCAGGGCGTCACAGTTGCATTGTACTCGCTATTCGCAACGAATACTCGAGTATTACAAAGTACTCATTACGAGCATGGTGATTACGAATATTTCAGTACTCACTCATCTACATGATTTAATTTCCAAAGACTATGCTTTTCCTTTTTTCACTAATCACCCCTTTTTTTCACTAAGTAACTAGTAGCTGATTGTTCCTGTATATTGTATACCACTATTTTCACTCATTGTAATACGTATTATATACACCGGGATTGCTAGATTTATTAAGTCCTAATATAGTTTTCCTCTTCCTGCCTTATGTGTGCGAATGATTTAAGGGAGGTGAGTTAAAAAACTGATTGAAAAGGCTCACTTGAAAGACAATTATCTCGAAACCTGTTTATTTTAAAAGAGGACATAAAACATACCAGTACTTTCCCCTAAATGGAAATTAATCCAAGGACTTCTATTATTTAATCCTTTCTGTGGTTAAAAAGGTTTTGGCACACATATATTACTTTTTCTATTAAAATCAAATTCCTGTAACAACACTATTTGCTGTCCTGTTGGGTGGACTTGTCTATATGCTCTGCATATAGACTAAAGGGGGCTTTACACGGTAGCGATATCGCTAGCAATTGCTAGCGATATCGAGCGTGTAAGTACCCGCTCCCGTCGTGCAAGCGAAATCGTGTGATCGCTGCCGCAGCGAACATTATCGCTACGGCAGCGTCACACGCACTTACCTGGTCGGCGGCGTTGCTGTGACTGCCGAACAATCCCTCCCTTAAGGGGGAGGGACATTCGGCATCACAGCGATGTCACCGCGACATCACTAAGTGGCCGGCCAATCAAAGCGGAGGGGCGGAGCTGAGCGTGATGTAAACATCCCGCC
This sequence comes from Anomaloglossus baeobatrachus, assembly GCF_048569485.1. Taxonomy (NCBI): domain Eukaryota; kingdom Metazoa; phylum Chordata; class Amphibia; order Anura; family Aromobatidae; genus Anomaloglossus; species Anomaloglossus baeobatrachus. The sequence goes on along the minus strand of NC_134355.1, from coordinate 194,812,207 downwards.
CACCTCTTCCTTCCGCATTGTGGTCGGCGGCAGGTAAGGAGACGTTCCTCGCTCCTGCGGTGTCACACACAGTGATGTGTGCTGCCGCAGGAGCGACGAACCACAACGATAAACAACCCTTACCGATTTTTGAGTTTGGGACGACCTCTCCATGGTGAACGATTTTCACCATTTTTGAGGTCGCTTAAGGTCGCAGGTACGTGTCACACGCTGCGATATCGTTAATGATGCCGGATGTGCGGCACTAACAACGTGACCCTGACGATAAAACATTAACGATATCGTAGTGTGTAAAGCCCCCTTAAGTACTGCCTGCACTATATGATCAGTCTTCCGTTCTCATACTAAGCATTATTGCACAGTGAGGGTCTGCCGCCCCAGCAGCAGATCGAACCGCTCGGATCTGGGATGGTGTCAGTTTGTGACTTGAGGGTCTCCGGACCCGGGCCACACTCTAAAGTAAAAGGGGATATTTACAGAGGAGTTATAGTTCGTGACGCCACCCGTTGTGTGCGATAACTTGGAATACCGCCACTGCCGTTGGGAGTTCCCAGGGTGATGGAATGGGGCAGCAAGGTGTCGTTACCCTCCACAGGAAGGGGTATGCCCCGGGATTCTGGATGATGATACGGGGTGCCGTGACGGGGAGATCACTCATGTACTCACTCAGCCAGTAAGCAGAAGCGGACAACAGGGTAAACCAAGTCTCTGGGTGCTGCTGCCGTTCAAGGGGAGCTCGTTTGGGTTTCGTCCCCTGCAATGTTTGCATGATGGTCCATGACCTGCCTCCTGGCACAAAGTTGAAATTCACCGTAGTGGCCCGGTAGTCTGGAACTTGCTGGGCCCCACTCCCCACTATGGCTAAGTGTGGGAGCTTGCTCACAGGGCTCATGCTTGGGATTTTAGTGGGCTGCTTATATGGAAGGCCCTATCCCCCTCGTTGCGCTAGTGCCACGATTCTGGAGTTAGTGGGAACAGTCCATGAAGGCTCCGTTCTCCGCAGGTTAATTGCTGGGTTGCCTGAAGGTTCTCCCCGACCTAGGGTCCGTGTACCCCTGCCGTACCTTCGGTCCCGGACCGGTGATAGGACCAGGCTCCTGACCGTTCTCTTTAACAGGTCCAGGGACCTTGCCTCAATCCCCTGCGACCAGGGGTCCGACTCCTCTAGGCCCAGACCACCGTCTGCAACCTAGACAGCAACTCTTGGGAGCCACCGCTCCCTGCCTCCTCCACTTTACTTCTCCACTACACAACTCAACTCCTTCTTCTCTACTCTGACACTCCTCACCTCCCTTTCCTGGCCCCTAGGAGGGCGACCCTATTCCGCTTAAGCCGCCCACTGGTGTGTCTGGTGGGTGTGGTGCAGGGTGTTTCTAGGATCTGATTTGCTGTTGGAGGCAGCACTGTAAGATGGGGACCCAGAACCATGAGGGATTTCAATACTGCACTTAAAGAGAAAGAGCGTGCAGTACCCTGTGACGACCTGATAGTCCAGGGGCGTCACACTTGCATTGGAATTGCGCTGGGTAATCATATTCTTGTTTTAGGGGAAAGCTCACCCCATTGTTATACTGGTATGCCAGTACTGATGTAGAAAAGAGAATGAGTATTCACAATTCTTCTTCCTATGCTATCAGCTGCACCATCCACCTTCTATGGACCATCTCTGCTTCTCTACTGCTAGAGACTGATTTGTTCTAAAAATATTGGAGAGCAAATTTGACTGTGTGTGAGACCGCTGGAGCTTGCATATAGAAGCCCTTCTTGTCGCAGCCAGTTAAGGCCTTCCTGACAAAGCCCTATTTTGTAATTCTGAAATGTGTAATTTTGTTGCAATACCCCTGCAATGCTTATACTTATCCAAGTTATTTTTATATTGTTTGATCATAACACATTAACCATGTTTCAACAAAGTGTTTATTCCAGAGAACATCCTTAAAACACTTTGAAAAGTCGCAAATATGTTGCACAAATAGACGTTGGTGTTTTGTAGCATTTTCATGCCGAAGTTGGCAGAGCATGAGTTGGACATGGCATGGAAGCACCTGCCCATCTGCTTTATGACTTGACAGAGCATCTTACTCCAGATTTATTACTCCAGTCTCTGACTAAAGTAAGAATTCTAATGAAATGCAAAGTGGCGCACGCCACTTGAAAAATTAAGTGGTGTGCACCTTTTAATGAATCAGGTGCCACTTAATCAAGCATGCCCCTTCATTAAGACTAAAAAAACATAAAGGGTAACTCCAGCACTCAAGAGATATCAAAGGGTCAAATAGAAGTTTGATTTTGATTTGTTGCAAAAAAGGGTGTACCTCAACCTAAGCAAAACGATGCTTCGGCTTCTAGGAAGCCTTCATCAGGGTTTTGCCTAGAAACGAGAAAAAGAAAAATCTAAGTATACATATATAAACACCATGAAGTGAAAACATTACATAATTACAACATGTACAAAATCAGCAGAAAATTACTACAATAGGGTGAACATATGTATAAAGCATTGAGGGTTTAGGGGAAAAAATCTGCAATACCAGATAGTGCTCAGGGCGTCTGCGGTATGGGTAAGGTGCTCGACAATGTAGAGTCAAATCTATAAATAGTAAATAGACATATGATTAAGCATAGCACATATATACACATGGTACATAGAAATTGCATGAGGCGAAACATCATGAAAGTCGAGTAAAAAGGATCACTTGTAAGTATATAGTAGACTAAATGCGTACATAGAGCTTAACCCCTCATGACCACGGGCCGTACCATTACGTCCTATTTTTACATGACTTAACGACCAGGGATGTAACGTACAGCTTAAATATCATTTGATTTCCGTAGCTATAGCAACAGGGGACCTTTGCTTGATCCAAGGGGGGTGGCATTGCCACCCGCCATCCACAATCGCTGTGATTGGCTGTTCAAATCTGAACCGCCAATAACAGAGATCGCACTGTTTTCAACTAAAAAAAATGCCCCAAACAGTGCGATTTGGTGAGATCCAGCTATGATTTGCTACAACAGTAGCAGATCATAGGCTGGAGGCCTGCAAAAACGGCGCCCTCTCGCCCTGCAGCACTGACTGGCGCAATCGTGCTATGACGCTTATGCGCTCCAATCAGCGTGCAAGGAAAGTGGTCTGACTTGGTGGTGACCGCCCTCCTCAGGCTTGTTTTGGCCTGGAGAGCCCTTTCCCAGCAACACAACATGGACTTGGTCCTCCTGGAAGCATCCAACACATGAGTGCCTTCTTGCTGCTCTATGTGCATCTGTCACGCTCCCGATGTCCTGGCACCGCTCCTTACCCACTGATCCGGTCGCACCTGCATGGCACCACTCCTTACCCACTGATCAAGTCTCACAGTATAACTCCTTACCCACTGATCCAGTCTCACCGTCACAGTATCACTCCTTATCCACTGATCCGGTCCACGTGCCCACTGGTCGCGGCTGCCGCTACCGCTCGTGCTCCCCTGTGTCCTGCTCTCTTGTGTCTGACTCTGAGTTGTCTGGCTCTGATTCTGAGGCCCATGCATGTGTATAGGGCGGGGCCGTGCCCACTTGCCTTAACTTATAGGCCCAGCACTCCAGAAGCAGGATATGACATGATACTGGGACAGGGTATATAAGGCTTCCCTGCCCATGTGGGCGGTGCCTGTTCAACGTGTTCCTTGAGCTAGATGTCAGGTCCCCCTTTGCCTTGCCTCATACTAATCCTGTGTCTTTCGCAGAGCCAGTCCTGCCAAGCTAACCCGGTCCTGACCTCGGCTTGCCCGGGAAGTCCTACAGAGACTGTCGGCTGTGACTCCACTATCTCCTGCAGCCTGAACCCGTCCCCAACCTGCGGCCTCACTCTGTGACCCCTGCCCTCTCGTTCACCTGGACCCAGCTCCTGCCAGGAGACTTTACCCGGCACCGGAACCTGAGCCTCATCATCGGGACCACCTCCAGGAGCTCTGTTGCCCCAGAGACTTATTCATTCCAGTTTCCGGAAAGACTCTGATCCCATTCCGTTTAGTACTCCGGCTACTGTGCATCTAGGCCCTCTGGTGAGGTGACCGGACAGTCCCTGTACAGGGGTTAGCTCCGGGTTGCCTCACTGGAGAAGTCCGGTGCACGGCCCAGAGGATCCACCACCAGTACCTAACAGCATCATGATGTCCGTATTGTTAGGATTAGTAATAGTGCTGACTACTGGGCTGCCACTCTGTTAGATCTACAGAATAAGAGTAAATTTAGCAAGATGCTTCTTCCCATCGACAAGAAAGTACGGATGATAGTATCGAAAGAAGCGTGTAGACCATCTTAACAGGAGTTACCCCAAGACAGCAGTGAGGCACACAGTGTGCATCGCAGTTCTAGAATTCCATCCACAGGAACATCACATCATCAATGCAGAAACATTAGCAGCATCAGCAGTTCAAGTGGCAGAAGCAATTTCTGTGAGGTTTCGCACACATTTTTTTACCATCGCATGCACCAGCTGAACAGAGTTGAAGTCTGATACATAGTAAACGACTGAAGAGGATGTTGCAGGAGTATCTAGAGCTCAATATTGATGCCATAAGGTGGGCATTGGACCCTTTTGCATTTTGCTCTTCAAAAATGGAAGAGTGGCCTGAGCATGCCAGTCACACCTTGGACATTTTAGCCTGTCCGACAGCTAGCAATTTTCTAAGAACGTGTCTTCAGCGCTGCTGGCGGTGTATTGACGGATGAGCGCACCCGGCAGTCCCCTGAAAGTGTAGACCATCTAACTTTTATCCTTCCAATGCAGCTCCTCTATGCATTGCACCTCAGGTCCTCACGCTCCACTACACTGTTTCCTAGCTTCCCCTGCCTGCTGGAAGCAATCAGTATCCCCGATGTGGTGAGTGTGTGTGTGCAATCTGATGTGTGATTGTGTGTGTTTAATCTGATATTAAAAAGTGAATATCAGCTCACCACCACAGGGGAAAGTCTTAGAAGAGAATCTGGACGGTGCTCGCTGGATGAGGAAGGCTGGAGACAATCAATAGAAGGCGGATCCCGGCACAGAAACATCCAGAAATGTCAGAAGTGTATATAAAACTTCCCATTTATTAAAAAAATAAAAACAGTATAAAAATAAACTCCTCTGATCACAAGGAGGAGTTTATTTTTATGCTGGTTTTATTTTTTGAATAAATGTGAAGTTTTATATACACTTCTGAAATTTCTGGACGTTTCTGTGCCGGGATCCGCCTTCTATTGATTGTGTTTAATCTGATGTATCTGAGTGACAGCCAGAAGCAGGGGAGGACCGCATGAAGCTTACCTGCTGGCAGTGCCCATTGAAGATCGCACTAGTACCTGGAGCAATGGAGATGTCCAGAGTCTGGTAAGCATGATTGTCCTGGGAAGGAGGGTGTTTTCCCGAGAAAAAGCCCTACCCCAAAAATAAGCCCTAACACATTTTGTGGGGCAAAAAATAACGTAAGGCAGTGTCTTTTTTTCTGGGAAACACGGTAGATGAGGAAATAGCAATTTTTAGCTAGAGCATTGATTTTTCGGTATTTAGATAATGAAATAGCAATTTTTAGTTGGAGCACAGAATGTCCACTATTTGGATAAGCATATAACAAGTTTGAGCTGGAACACAATTAGCAATTGCTAATTGCTAATTAACAATTAGCTATCACTGAAATGCCGATTTGTGGCACAATGTTCGCTACACTGAATGTCCCTGCACTTCCCTTTTCTACACTATCGCCCTCCGTCCTTGCTATCTCAACTACCTATGATTAAACCTCTAGCTAAGCTGTCTCGCAGCAGTGGCAGCAGCACCGTCCCTAAGCTTTAGTAAATCAGAAAATGGTGCCAAAGCCGTATGTCGGTTTCTTATATGCAGACAGACATGTGACTTGGGCAGCCAATGACACAAGCCCTTGTGACTGAACGTTATGAATGGTTTCTGAGCCCTGATTGGCTGCCGTAGCATACACACATAAAGATAAGGAAAAAAATGAAAAAAAACAAATGTTTGCTGCTCCTCCGACCTCTCCCCACACTCTCTCCCCATCAATCACGTCCCCCCGTACAGCACCACTATGATAGCCAAAGTAAAGAGTGCTTTACACGTTGCAACATCGCTAGCGATCTCGTTAGCGATGTGACACGCCAGATCGCAGATGCAATCTGCCGAGATCTCACATAGGTCGTTTTTATAGCGCCGGTCACATGTGCGATCTCGGCAGATCGCATCTGCGATCTAGTGTGTCACATACATATGCTAACGATATTGCTAGCGATGTTGCAGCGTTTAAAGCATCCTTCAAAGTAAGGTATTAAAAAAGCTGCAAACAGTTACCGAAGAAAAACTAACATTACAGACTTTTGACAGAGGCTCATACCGAATTTGAAATTGGCAAACCTTTTCTTAACAAGTTCGCTCATCTCTAGCTTTGATTCAGATCTGGGAAGAGATGCCCCAAAACACTATCCACCATCTCATCAAGAGCATGCACAGATGTTGTTGAGATATTTAATTCCTGTATTGTCTGTAGACTCTTTAGTAGGATGTATGAGCTTTATGACTGCTGAAATAAATTAGCTGAGAAATATGAGTGATGGACTGTGGTCTTCTCCGACTAGGGAATGACAGCATAGATGCAAACAAAATCTGTTAAAAAATGTCAGCTTTTTGCAGAAATGACAAGGAAACTGGGAATGTGATGAACTAGGCCAAAATATTAATTACACATTTACGGTGTGGGGGGGGGGGAGCATAACATTTTTGCATGTACTGTGTTGCCTTCATGATTTATATGTCTCCAGCAGTACAGCGGAGCGATCATAACCTCTTTGACTTATCATAATGAGATTACTTCATTCTACCTATGCCAATAGAACGGTCACCTTGTGACTGCTCTAGTGTCCAGTTTGAAAAGTGAAATATTTTATTTTAACAATGATGCTATACTTAAAGGCAATGTGTTAGTTGATACATGCTGCCCATATATCAGGCTGCATGTGTCATATCGTGGCCTGTATGACTTCAGCAACATATACTCATTCATAAATGCTGCAGCATTCCAAAGAAAAACATGATTAACAGTAAGGCCCCGTGTAAGCCAAAACCAGGAGTGGAGCAATCAGAGGAAAATCATAATAGAAACACAGACATCACTTCTGCATTTTTTGCTCACTCTTGGATTTTTGGCTTAAAAATACTGAGGTAAAATACTGACCAAATACTCTACGTGTGCACAATGCCTAATAGCTGCCGGGGACCGAACTGTATGGTGGAATATTCGAACAGGCACATCTATGGTGGCTTCTCCCCGCCCCACGCTGCCAGTGACTGATAGGTATTTCGCTACATGTGCATGCGAGGAAAGACCAATCGGTCACTGGCAGATGGCGGGGTGACACTATTGGGCATCCACCATCAGTGAAACTATTCTCCCATTTGGTTCGGGCTTCATGGCTATTTTTATAACTATGTATTTCTCTAAACCATCCCAGCATTTCAGAGTTAAACAAATGTGGTTGAAATCATCCAGTCAAAGTCAGAAACATGCTGCCCTATCTATGGGCAGTGCATATCAGCTGTCAGATTCCCTATAGGGTATATTCAAATTAGCATTTAAAAAAATCGGTCTAATTCACATCTAGAAAGTAGAACAATTGTTTTTTTTCATTTATCTGTGTGCTGTCTGTATGCATTCTATTTATTTTCTGAGCAACTATTAACAAAAATGTTTTGTTTTTTATTGTGGCAACCATAGACTTGTATAGGTGAGTCTGTCAAATTAACATGTTTACTGGCAGCATGCTGAATAGAGTTGAGAAAATATTCCCAAATCTGCTCTGCCTCATTGAGTAACATTGGACCAACTGCAATCCCTTTTTTCTCGCATTGGACTCATCCGAGTTGTATACTAGTGTGACCGAGCTCATAAGTCTTGACTTCAGCTTTACTCGCTTACAGTTACAGCTTCTCTTATAATGTTTATTTTGTATTTTCTTACAAGGTCAATTTTTTATTTTAGATTGGCGGTTGATGGACCATATGGATCAGCTGCAACTAATGTATTTCACTATCATGTTAGTGTATGCATTGCAGCAGGGATTGGAGTGACACCATTTTCATCTGTGCTAAAATCTATATGGTATAAATATTGCTCTTCATATCATGAAATGAAACTGAAAAAGGTAACTGAATATTGTGTTAAAAAATAGATTTCATTTAATACATCTGTAAAAGCACTTAGGCAACATAAGTGAGACATGAGCTTACCCGGCTGCCATAAAGGCTACGTTCCTATGATGAGCTTTTGGTGAGTTTTTTATGGTGCAAAATTTCTGTACCTACTATGTAAATGAGGTTAGTTGCATTTTTTTGTATCTCTTTTATTGTCTCTCTTTGGTATAATGTTATGTTATAAATAAAGCTTCTTTGTTTTTCGTATATAGCTTTCACAAAACATTTGCCGATTACATGCGTTTTTAATGTGTTTCCTCTGCATTTATCTGCATCTAATCCAAGCGTATTGTGAAAATCTGCACATAAAACTCATCATTTCCACAAGAGAAATTGACATGTTGCAAATGTGAAATATGCTCCACAGATCAGATAAAGCTGAATTAAAAAAAAAAAAAAGTACAGTGGGCAGGAAATTTCTATAAATCACATCCACTTTACTGGAACTATATGAGTGCAGTAGATAATTGTATTGCAATGATTGGACATTCCCGACTGGAGAGTGACAGCTGCATTGAAATACACACTGATACGCATGGATCAGGAGTGCCACGGGCCAGTCCAAGCATTGCGATGCGATCGTCGCCCGATATACACAACTGTCTCACTGTGCCCTGAGACATTGCATTTTTAGCTCAGCATAAATACATAGTGTAAAAATTCACTAAAACCTCATCATGGGCAGACAGCCTAAAGGGTGCTTTACACGCTGCAACATCGATAGCGATTGCTAGCGATGTCGTGCGCGATAGCACCCGCCCCCGTCGTGCGTGTGACATTTGGTGATTGCTGCCGTAGCGAACATTATCGCTATGGCAGCGTCACACGCACATACCTGGTCAGCGACATCACTGTGACTGCTAAACAATCCCTCCTTCAAGGAGGAGGTGCGCTCGGCGTCACAGCGACGTCACAGCGGCGTCACTAAGCGGCCGCCCAATAGCAGAGGAGGGGCGGAGATGAGCGGCCGGAACATGCCACCCACCTCCTTCCTTCCTCATTGCCGGTGGACGCAGATAAAGAGATGGTCCTCATTCCTGTGGTGTCACACACAGCGATGTGTGATGCCGCATGAACGAGGAACAACCAGCGGCATGCAACAGCAACGACATTTGGAAAAGGAGCGATGAGGCAACGATCAATGATTTTTGCCGTTTTTCCGATCGTTGCTCGTTGCTCCTAGCTGTCACACGCTGCGATGTCGCTAACGGCGCTGGATGTGCGTCACAACCACAGTGAACCCCGACGATATATCGTTAGTGATGTCGCAGCGTGTAAATGGCCCTTAAGTCCTCTTTCACACGTCCATAGAAAACACATCAGCAGTTTGGATCAGTGTGTCATTTTTGTGTACTCAGTGCCCGTTTTTACTTGGTATTTCATTATTGTTTTTTTCCACTGATGGCTAAAGAAATAAAGAAATTACAAATCTCCTTCAATATTTGCAATTGTAAACATGTACAGCACATGGATGGCACATGGTTGCCATGTGCTCTATATGTTTTTGATGGACCTATAGACTTGCATTGGCCTTGTCATCCATAGTGGGGGAAAAAATTGACTTGTGTCTGTGTGTTTTGCATTGGCACATGACCCGTGTAAAATCACAGACATGTGAAGAACACCATATGTTATAAACAGTGGCATAACTAGAGTCCGACGGGCCCCGGTGCAAAGTTTGGGCCTGGGTCTTTCCCCCTTGCATGTGGGTCAGATGTATGGGCCATTGAAGCATTCTAAACCCTTTAAAGACAAAACAAGTTAACCTCCCTCCCAATTCATTATGCAATAATCTCCCCCATCCTGTACTACTGTCCCCCTTCCTGAGCTACTTCCTTGTAAATACAGTATGTCCCCAATCCTGGTGAATAAGTCCCCCATCCTGGTATATATGTCCACCATCCTGGCATATATGTCCCCCATCCTGGTATATAAGTCTCCTATCCTGGTCCCCATCCTTTTCCCAAACCTGGTAAATGTATCCCCCTGTCATTGCTTGGGATAGAAGCTATAATGGCCATATAGAACAACACAAAGAGAAGGGGAAAGGAATGCCCTATTGCTAGGGAAAAGGGGGAAGTTGTGACCCCTGACAACAACCTGCAGCTCACCCTCACTGCCCTCACCAGCCCTATACTGGTTCCGCACCTGTGCTCAAGCAGGAATACCTCAACCCAAGTAAAACTTGATCTGGGCCCTAAGTAACGTTGAAAGGTATGAGCTCTTCATCAACACCTCTATTACTAAAGGGAGACACAAGGGAACAATCAAGGTGAAACATACCAGCAATCACCAGAGGCAGATAGAACTGTGACCTTATGTTTGGCGCCTTCGAGGAAGTGGCGCCATTCCTCGAAGGCCCATTTGTTTGCCAACAGCTCTCGATTACCAATATCATAATTTCTCTCCGTGGGAGAAAACTTGCGGGAAAAGAAGGCACAAGGAGGAAGCTGAGTGAGAAACGGAGTACCTTGTGATAGCAGTTCTCACAGACCATAAGAATCTCACTTATCTGGAATCTGCTAAAAGACTCAATCCTAGGCAAGCCAGGTGGGCATTGTTCTTCTCCAGATTTGATTTCGAAGTAACGTTTCGGCCTGGTACCAAGAACACCAGAGCTGATGCACTTTCCCGTAGCTTCTGTCCCTCTCAGTCTGAAAACTCTAAACCAGTCCCTATTTTAGCTAAAGGCATTATTGTGTCATCTGTTTCCTTAGATTTGATAGAAGAGGTCCATAATACCCAACACCAAGCTCCTGAAACCACTCCTGACTGTAAACTGTTTGTCCCCCCCTCACTTCGCCTACGGGTACTCCCAGGAATGCCACAATTCTGTGCTTGCAGGTCACCCTGGTATCGGCAATACCCTCCGACTAGTAACCAGGTATTTTTGGTGGCCAACCATAGCGAAGGATTGTAAGGAATATGTACTGGCTTGTGAAACTTGTGCTCAAGCCAAAGCAACCTGGAGCCGCCCTGCCGGATTTCTCCAGTCCCTACCTACTCCAGCAAGCCCTTGGACCCACCTCTCCATGGACTTCATCACTGACCTTCCACCCTCAGAAGGGAAGACTTGTATCTGGGTAGTAGTGGATAGATTCAGCAAACAGTGTCATTTTGTTCCTCTGTCCGGATTACCTAATTCTGAACTTCTTAGCAGGTTGTTCATTAGGCATATTGTGCGGATACACGGGGTTCCGGAAAATATTGTTTCTAATCAAGGAACACAATTTGTCTCGAAATTCTGGAGGGCGTTCTGTAAAAAGATCAATATAGAGTTATCTTTTTCATCTGCCTACCACCCAGAGACCAATGGTCAGACCGAACGTTCCAATCAAACCCTTGAACAATATCTCCAGTGTTATGTGTCTGACCGTCAGTCTGACTGGGTGGAATATCTGCCGCTAGCTGAGTTTTCCATGAATAATCAGTATCAGGAATCCATCCAGACTACCCAATTTTTCTGCAATTTAGGGCTGCATCCACGTTTTGGTTCTTTTTCTTCACTGCGGTGGATACTCCTGAGGCTGAAAAAACTATGGACAAGCTGAAGGCTATCTGGTCTGAGGTGAAAGAGAACTTAAAGAAGGCACAGGTTGGTCAAGCCTCCTCTGCTAATAAGAGACGTCCCGAAAGAGGGTCAAATGACCCTTAGTCAATTATATTATCAAATAGAATAAACTGAATAGAACTAACTAGAAACTAAATGGTTAAACTCAATAGAAAACAACAACCTCCTGTGGTGCAACAGTAATGGCCTTAATTACAGAACAAAAGACGGTGATTATAGGATGTTAGCTAAAATACTTCAGGTCATTCGAACCCGTCTCTGGGTTCCAAAGGTAGAAATGTTAAATGACCCCTCTCTGGGACTTCTAGTGTTAAGATATCAAATGTGTTCCACAAGTCCCTCATCAAGTTACATCGTGTCTCCATTCACCCAGTCAGGGCCCCCCCTCCTCCTGTTTTGGTTGAAGGTAACTTGGAGTATGTGGTACAAAGAATACTTTATTCCCGTATTGTCCGAGGGGCGGTACAGTATTTGGTGCATTGGAGGGGTTATGGCCCTGAGGAGAGGTCATGGGTCCCTGCGAGCGATATTCATGCTATGGGTCTGGTCCAGCAGTTTCACCTCCAATTTCCTGGCAAGCCAGGTTTTGAGGGTCGGGAGGGCCCTCATGGAGGGGGGGTTACTGTTACGTCACCATAGGAGTCCGCTCCATCGACTTCTACTTCGATCGCCAGGCGACGCCGTGTTCCTGCCGTGGATAGTGCTGGTGGTTTGAGAAGAGTTGATGCCAGCAGCGCCGGTGGGCGCAGGCTCCACTCATCCACTGGTCTGGGTTTCCTGGGGATCTGCAGCGCCACTGGCTGACTGTAGGTGGCAGGTGTCTCCCAGCTGAAGTACCATTATTCAGCAGCAGCCTATGGGAAGACCTATGCCAAAGATAGTTCTGAGAATTCTGGCTCCTGTTTCGTCCTGTGATTTTGTGTGCTAATTACCGCTTGTTTCCTGACTACCCTCCTGCCTGCTGTTCTTGTACCTCGCTGCCCAATCTGGATTTAACCTCTGCTATGTTTTCTGATTACGTCCTTGACTGCTGATTCTGTCCCTGTTCCGCAATTCCTGGTTTGACCCTGCCTGACGACTACTCTCTCAGACTGCAGCCTTCCACAGGTAGTGATCTCCAGGGTCCTGTGTAATTCCAAATTCCTGTATAGGAGATAAAGGGTTTCAGGGTTCTGGGGGTCCTGCCTGGTGAGTGGCTTGCCTTAAGCCTGTCCATTAAAGCCCGTCTGAGTCTGTGGATCCAGGCAGGCGTTAGACTCGCACTCTGGTATGTATGTCTCCCATCCTGATATATATATCCCCCATCCTGGTATAAATGTCTCCCATCCTAGGCTCCATTCTAGTATACAGTATATGTCCCCCGTCCTGGTATATATGTCCCCCATACTGGCATATAAGTCTCATATCCTGGTATATACAGTCATATGAAAAAGTTTGGGCACCCCTATTAATGTTAACCTTTTTTCTTTATAACAATTTGGGTTTTTGCAACAGCTATTTCAGTGTCATATATCTAATAACTGATTGACTCAGTAATATTTCTGGATTGAAATGAGGTTTATTGTACTAACAGAAAATGTGCAATCTGCATTTTAACAATATTTGACCAGTGCAAAATATGGGCACCTCAACATAAAAGTGACATTAGTATTTTGTAGATCCTCCTTTTGCAAAAATAACAGCCTCTAGTCGCTTCCTGTAGCTTTTAATGAGTTCCTGGATCCTGGATGAAGGTATATTTGACCATTCCTGTTTACAAAACAATTCCAGTTCAGTTAAGTTTGATGGTCGCCGAGCATGAAATTTTAGATTCACATTGAAGGCATCAAAACTATGAATTAAAACATGTGGAATGAAATACTTAAAAAAGTGTGAAACAACTGAAAATATGTCTTATATTCTAGGTTCTTCAAAGTAGCCAGCTTTTGCTTTCATTACTACTTTGCACACTCTTGGCATTCTCTTGATGAGCTTCAAGAGGTACCCACCGAAAATGGTCTTCCAACAGTCTTGAAAGAGTTCCCAGAGATGCTTAGCACATGTTGGCCCTTTTGCCTTCACTCTGTGGTCCAGCTCACCCCAAACCATCTCGATTGGTTTCAGGTCTGGTGATTGTGGAGACCAGGTCATCTGGCGTAGCACCCCATCACTCTCCTAATTAGTCAATTAGTCCTTACACAGCCTGGAGGTGTGTTTGGGGTCATTGTCCTGTTGAAAAATAAATGATGGTCCAACTAAACGCAAACCGGATGGAATAGCACACCGCTGCAAGATGCTGTGGTAGACATGCTGGTTCTGTATGCCTTCAATTTTGAATAAATCCCAGTGTCAGAAGCAAAGCACCCCCACACTATCACACCTCCTCCTCCATGCTTCACGGTGGGAACCAGGCATGTAGAGCCCATCCATTCACCTTTTCTATAAAGACATGGTGGTTGGATCCAAAGATCTCAAATTTGGACTCATCAGACAAAAGCACAGATTTCCACTGGTCTAATGTCCAATCCTTGTGTTCTTTAGCCCAAACAAGTCTCTTCTGCTTGTTGCCTGTCCTTATCAGTGGTTTCTAGCAGCTATTTTACCATGAAAGCCTGCTGCACAAAGTCTCCTCTTTAGGCTATGTGCGCACTAGTGCGTTTTACCCGCGGATTTACCCACGGATTTGCCGCGGAAATTTCTTGAGAAATGTCTGCAATCTTTGTGCAGACATTTCCCAGCAAATCCTATGTGAAAAAAAAATAGCTGTGCGCACACTGCGGATTTTTCTCAAGAAATTTCCTTGAGAAGAATTTCTTGAGAAAATTTCTTGAGAAAATGAGCATGTCAATTCTTTTCCGCAGGTACCCTGCGGATTTCAGCAGTACAGCCTGCAAAATCCGCAGGGAACAACCTGCGGGAAAATCGTGGCAAATTCGCGGCTAATCCGCGACAAATCCGCATGCGGATTTACCGCGGATTTGGTGCGGATTTTTTACGGAGGTCCGGAAATCTTCCACTCCCAGAAGTTTCTCAAGAAATTTTCTTGAGAAACTTCACAATTCTACTGCGCACATAGCCTAATAGTTGTTCTAGAGATGAGAAGGTGTGTCCAAACTTTTGGTCTGTACTGTATATATCCCCATCCTGGGCACTTTCTGGTATATATGTCCCCATCCTGGAAGATATGGCCCCCGTCCTAAACCCATCCTGAAATATATGTCCTTATCCTGGGCCCCTTCCTGATATAGAGTATATAGTCCCTGTTCTAGTGCTAATGTATATAAAAAAAACTACTCACCTCCCTCCACTCCCACATCATGCGGTATTCTCTGTGTCCAGCAGCTGACATCGAAGTGTGTACCATGGCGCATGACGTAACTGTCAGGGGCCCCCATTCACAATACTGCGAACATCAACTACCGGCCGGCAGCTTGTATTGCAGTGCAAGGACCTGACAGGTTTCTGAGTTGTAGTATATTTTTGCTGCATGTGCACCATTGGACCCACATAGAACTGAAGCACGCACTGGGGTTGGTGAGCTTCTGTAACTCCGGTACTGGTCACCTGTGACCATGATCGTTACGCCCCTGGGTGTAATGAGTAGAGATGAGCCACCCCCTAGATTTCGAGTTCGGTTCGTCGAACGGTGCCCCATTCGACGAACCGTTCGACGAATCATTCGACAAACCTCTCGAACCCCATTGAAAACAATGGGAGGCAATCACAAACACCTAAAAACACCTGGAAAACACCCTCAAAGGTGTCCAAAAGATGACAAACAACTCACAAGACAACACAAACACATGGGAAAGTGACAAGGACATATACTCATGCGAAAACAAAACAGCTGGACGAGGAAAAAGAGGAGGAGACACAGATATATGAGTACATGCAAGGGAACATCAATGCCATTACTGTGCAACTTGAGCCTTGCTCATTTTAGGCTTCCAATATGGATAAATTGCCTGAGCTCACCACGTACGCCTTGGGGATCTTGTCATGTCCCGCAGCCAGCGTTCTCTCGGAACATGTCTTCAGTGCTGCTGGGGGTGTGCTGACAGATAAGTACACGCATCTGTCCACTGACTGTGGAAATTCTAACGTTCACCAAGATGAGGAAGTCATGGATCACAGAGGACTTTTCTTCCCCTGTGTCAGCCAGGGGAGGCTAAAGGCTGGTGTATTTTTGAGAGTGCTTCATGCAAAGCATCTTTTTCATTTTGAAAATCGGGGTCAACTGATGCTAGTCAAGTGGGGTGTGTGTGGCCCAATTAGTGGAAACGAGGGAGGCTGTGGTTGGAGTCCCCTTGCTGTGTTTTACATGATTTTCGAAGGGCATGACATGCCTAAGAGGTTGAGTTTCAGCATCTGCAACTTGTTGGCTACAGAAAGGCTGCCTTTACACCCTTTTGAGACCGAGGATTTTCGAGACCTTATGACCATCGCAGTGACCCAAGAGCCGATGCCCAGTCTCCACTCCTTCTCCAAGAAAGGCGTGCCCGCGCTACCACAGCAGGTCGCACACAACATCACCGCTTCCTTGAGAAACTCTATGTGTGACAGGGTGCATTTCACCACAGTTACTTGGACCAGTAAGCATGGACAGGGGAGTTACATGTCGCTGACTGGGCACTGGGTAACTATGGTGAGAGATGGAGAAGGGTGTGCTGTACAAGTCTTGCCGTCCCCACGAGTAGTGTGTCAATCCTTCCTCTGTATGTAGAAGTTCCTCCACTGCTTCTGCTTCCTCAACCTCATGTGGGTCCTCCACCTCGGCCCAAACCCTGTGTGGTCAGGCCACCCGCGTTGTAACTGCACACAAGGAATCCCAGACACCTGCTTACTATGCTGGCAGCAGAGCTCAACAGCATGAGGCGGTCGACTCTTTTCTTTGAAATGTCTGTGAATTGTGAGTCACACCGCTGAGGAGTTGAAGACGGTAAGCTCTGGAGAGTGAGACAGAGTTTCTTCAATGGTTGTCTCCACACAACCAGCAGCCAGGGAAGGCCGGGTGCGACAATGATGCAAACCTGGGTGCGGCCCTTCGCCGTGACAATGTGACACACGTGCCTTGTGTGGCTCACGTGTTGAACCTGGTTGTCCAGCAATTTTTAAGCACATTCCTGGCCTACATGGCCTTCTGCAGAGAGCACGGTGCAACGCCTTCCTTGATCCACACACTCAGATGGGCTGTAAAGGATAGGCTAGAGGGAAGCCACTCACCAAGCAGGGCCCCCAGAACCCTGAAACCCTTTAACCCCTATACAGGGATTTGGAATTTCACAGGGCCCAAGGTGATCAATACCTGTGGATGGCTGCAGTTCCAGAGAATAGTAGTCAGGCAGGGTTAAAACATTAATTGAGGAAGAGGAACAGAATGGGATGGCCAGGACTTAATCAGAAAACAAGCAGAGGTGAAATGCGGATTGGCCAACGAGGTACATAAACAGCAGGCAGGAAAAGTAGTCAAGAAACAAGCACACAAAATCACAAAACAGAACTGGGGGTAACAGTAATCAGGGGTTCATAGCTATGTCTGGCAGTGGTCAGCAGACAGGATGGGCCTAAAAAAGGGTGTGGTGTCTTCCCATTGGTTGTAGCTGAATGATGGTACTTCATCTGTGAGACACCCACCACCTACATTCAGCCACTGGTTCTGCATCTGTCAAGGTAACGCAGCCCAGTGGGTAAGCATAACCTGCGTCCACCTGCGCCGCTGGCATCGACTCCTCTCCCATCATCAGCACTATGCACGAAAGGAACAGGTTGTCACCTGGCGACCGGAGTACAAATTGATGGAGCGGACTCCGGTGGTGACTTAACAGCCATGTGCGGCAATGATGCAAACCTGGCTGCGGGCCTTCGTCAGGGCAATGTGACACATGTGCCTTGTATGGCTCACGTGTTGAATCTGATTCTCCAGCAATTTTCAAACCACCATCCCGGCCTACATGGCCTTGTGCAGCGGGCACGCTCGCTATATGCTCACTTCCATGGTTCGCACCTAGCAACTCAACAACTTTCATCGCTCCAGAAGTCTTTTGGTCTGGCGGTTCAATGCCTGAAATGCGATGTGCCGACATGCAGGAATTTGAATCTGCACATGTTGCAGCATCTGTAGCAGCACCGCCGAGCCCTGCTGAAATACGTTATGACGTATACCCTGGGCTAACTTGATCCAGAGGTGGTGCAGATCACGCTGCTGGAGTGGTGTCAGATCAAGGACCTATGCACCCTTCTACCAAGTTTACAAATGTCGACGAAGATGTTTAGCACTGGCGATGCCATTCTCAGCATGACAATTCTGGTCATCTACATGATGGAGCACACTGTAAGCAGTATTCGGAGTCAGGTGTTGGGACAAGAGGAAGGGGAGGAAGTACAGGAGGAGTCATATGCGGAAGGAATAACAAGATCTCCAAGGTCCAGACGGTCAGCGGCACCTAGGCAGCAGTCATGGGACGGTGGGGGAGAGGGATTAGCAAGGGCGCATAGTATCAGCAAAACTGTTGAGGAAGGTGTAAGAGCCCATGAAGAAATGGAGGACGAACTGGCGATGGGCATGGAAGACTCAGCAGATGAGTGAGAGCTTGCTCATATTTCGGTTGTTGAGTAAAAAGCTGTGGAGAAGAAGCGCAATAGGGTTTTACCCCAATCAAAGTGATCATTGGCGCGGCTCAAAAAAACGCTATTTTCCTCTATTGTTCTCCCATATTTCGGTTGTGTGAGGTTGGGGGAGGGGGCAGAGGAAGGAGGCACGATTCTCACCTCTCCGCCACCAACACACCAAGGACTTGGTCCTCCTGGATGCACAAGACACATGAACGCCTTCTTGCTGCACTACCTACAACATGACCCTCGGATTATCCGAATTCGAAGTAATGCTGACTACTGGGTTGCCACACTCTTAGATCCCCGGTACAAGACAAAATTTGACTAAATAATTCCTGCCATAGAAAGGGACGCACGTATGCAGGAGTATCAGCAGAAGGTGGTACGCAATCTTAGATCTGCTTTTCCACTAAACACCTGTGCTGCACAGAGTGAATCTCAATGCTTTGTCATGGATAGGAGGAAATGGTCTTTTACTTGTCCACATCTGAGGGACCGAGGACTGGCTGCTGTGCTGAGACGGCGTTGAGTACGGTGTCCCTGCAGAGTTGCACTTTTGGTCATATACAAAATGAGTTGAAAAAGGACAGATGCTGGTGGAAAGGGGAACAGGAGTGTTGGAAAGGGGAAAAAAGTTTTTGTCCATGGGTTTATTGGTTAAGCAACAGTAACATTTGCTGAAGAAACAACATTTGTTATGGTGGGACTGGCAGATTTGGATAAGGTGGTATATACTATGTTACCGCTATATAAAAAAATTAAGAAGAAAAGAAAGAGAAAGGTATATATCCCCATCGCCAGTCGGTGTCCACCGTGCTCCCAGATGGAAAAGGAGAGGTTGGCAACTGGAAGGTTAGGTGGAGGATACAGAGCTGGGTGGCTCTGACACTAATAGTAGCCTGAACCGAGTTAGACGCCACTCTGATCTGGAGACTGGGAGACCTGTTAGCGTCACAGGGTCCACACGCCCGCCCAGCCGAGGAACTCCCTGTTAACAACACAGGGGCCATTGAGTACGCTGTCCGTGTGCGTAGGGGCCACACCTGTGGACAGCAGGCGCATCAGCAGCAGCAGGCCTGTTAATGCCACTGGGCTGCACTAGCAGGACTGGTAGCACAGGAGCTGGTCTTAACCGTTCTGTGTTACCAACTATGGGGGCGACCTGCATCGACGCCCTATTCCTTCCTAACTCTGGCCTAAAGCCGCAATGGGTTCAAAACAAGGAGGTGTGCTCTTTCGGAGCATAATAGAAGACTGCTCACCTCCTTGTTGACTCCAGCCCCTTTTATAACCTGGGTCCGCCCCAAACCAGGGTGGACCACAATGCACCTCCTGGAGACAAAAGCAGAGTGACTCGTCATGAGTGGCATAACTAGCGTCCTATTCGGAACCGCCACTTCAATGATGACCTCATGGCAGCCATGACCCAAACACCTCACCAGTCATCGTCTGACCAACAATAATGAGGTGACAAGTCATTGGGGCGCGCCTCTGGAAGGCAGTTGGGAGTGGCCTGGCCACATCGTCAGGACACCTGATGCCCTGTGGTCTATATGGGCCCCCGACATCAGGGGCAGGGCCAAAGAGTTCATTACCGGATGTTACGGGGGGCTGTCTGATAACCTAAAGGAGTATCAGACAGTCAGGGTCCACCGTGCAAAGACTCTGCTGCTGACTATGGCAGAGTGCAATACCTCTGTTAACTCACAGAAGGATATAATAAGTAAGTAAAGCAATACCTCCCTTACTTGGAGGGTGTGTGGAATGATCTCTGTTAATAATCACAGAGACAAAGGCAATGTGTGCGAAATGGCACCTACCTAGGTCCGCTCTCCTAGTGGTGCAAAAGAGACGAACAGCAGCGTAAGCCGCACAAAGCTCCTACCTGCGTTCGCTCCACTAGTGTGCGAGGACACGAACCACTAGATATGGCACCTGCCTAGGTCCGCTCTTCTAGTGGTGCAAAAGAGACGAACAGCAGCGTAAGCCGCACAAAGCTCCTACCTCTGTTCGCTCCCCTAGTGTGCGAGGATACGAACAACTGCCAGACGCAGTATAAGGAACGTTACCCTACCGGCAACGTCCACCTACGAGTCGAACCACAAGGCCCAGCCAGACCATGTGCCTCAGGCACCTGCCTATGTCCGCTCCCCTAAGAGGTAAGGATACGGACAGCAGCCGAAGCTGTAAGGTATAAGAACGCTACCCTGCCGGTAGCGCTCACCTAGCATAGACAGAGGAATGCCTAGAGGAACGCGCACAGAGCGTCTACTCTTATGCATGAACCAAGAGGACTGAGCGCCATGCGGCGTGTGTCAGGGTCTTATATAGACTCTGTGCCTCATCCAAGATGGAGGACACCAGAGCCAATCCGCTGCCAGAACGACAGGAGTGACGTCATGCTGGCCTATCACCGAGCAAGGCATCACAAGCACATGACCAGCGACCAATCGGCATAGAAGGTGTCAGAGACATGTGACCTCGTGTCAGCGATGATGTCACCCGCACATGTGCAATGGCTCCAAGATAGGACTTAGTCTCCGGCGCTCGCACATGTGCAGTAGCAAGAAATCTGGACTTAGTCTCCAGCGCTCGCACATGTGCAGTAGCAAGAAATCTGGACTTAGTCTCCAGCGCTCGCACATGTGCAGTAGTAAGAAATCTGGACTTAGTCTCCAGTGCTCGCAGCAACCGTAACAGTACCTCCCCCTCAAGGGCCCCCCTCCCGGCGACGCAGGTAATCGGCAACTAAGTCGGGAGCATGGACAGCCTCCTCAGGCTCCCAAGAGCGATGTTCCGGGCCGTAACCCTCCCAATCTATCAAGAAGAACCTGCGCCCTCTAACCATCTTAGAACCAACTATGGCTCGTACCTCATAGCTAGAGCGAGAGGAATCAGAGGCAGGAGAGTGCACATCACGAGCGTGAGGTAAAATAGCCGGCTTTAGCAGTGAGACATGGAATTTGTCATGGATCTTAAGATGGACGGGTAACTTCAATTGGTAGACTACAGGATTTACCTGTCGAAGAACCTCATAAGGACCCAGGAAGCGAGGAGCAAATTTGACAGATCTCACTCTAAGTCTCACGTGTTTTGCAGAGAGCCACACAAAGTCCCCTGGAGAAAAGACAGGAGCCGGGCGACGAAACCGATCGGACACCGTCTTCATACGGTCCTTAGCTGCTTGGATCGACTCTTGAGTCCGATCCCAAACCTCTCTGGCATTAGTTGCCCAGTCGGCCACAAGAGGAGGAGGTGCAGCAGCGGGAAACGGTACCGGTACCCTAGGGTGTTGCCCATTATTGAGTACGAACGGTGTCTGCCCAGTGGCCTCAGCCAGCGAATTGTTAAGGGCAAATTCTGCCCAGGGTAGGAGGGAGGACCAGTTATCGTGGTTCTCAGCAACAAAGTGTCGAAGGTATATAATCATAGATTGATTGGTACGCTCAACCAAACCATTGGTCTCCGGATGGTATGCCGAAGAGAGATTCAACTCAATTTGCAGAAGGCTACAAAGATCTCGCCAGAAACGGGAAGTAAATTGCGGGCCTCTATCACAAATGATACGATCTGGCATCCCGTGAAGCCTAAAGACATGCTTGAGGAATAGTTTGGCTAGTACCCTGGAAGATGGGATTCTCGATAACGGTACGAGATGAACCATCCGGGAGAAATGGTCCGTAATGACCCACACAAATCTATGTCCCTGAGAACATGGAAGATCACCCACAAAGTCCATGCCTACTACCTCCCATGGTCTATCTGGCACTGGTAAAGGATGCAAGAGTCCAGCCGGTCTCTGCCGTAATGGACGGTTGCGAGCACACGAGTAGCAGGAACCGACATATCTCTTGACGTGGCTGGCTAAGTGTGGCCACCAATACCACCTCTCCAGTAACTCTCGTGTCCGCCTAATACCAAAATGCCCACCCACCTTTGAGTTGTGGGCCCATGACAGTATATCATTCTGTCGATCAGGCGGAACAAAGGTCTTGCCCGGTGGGATTTGGTCTAACGTCACAGGGGAGAGCGTATGAAAAACCCTGGAGGGAAGGATAAGACGAGGTTCGTCAATCTCCTCCTGGGTAGAAAGCATAGAGCGAGACAGGGCGTCTGCCTTGTTATTCTTACTCCCAGACAGATAGTTGATGGAGAAGTGAAAGCGGGAGAAAAACAAGGACCAGCGGGCTTGGCGAGGATTCAGACGCTGAGCGGTTTGTAAGTACGTCAGATTCTTATGGTCTGTATAGACCTGGAAAGGATGTTTCGCTCCTTCCAGCAAGTGACGCCACTCCTCCAAGGCTAATCTCAAGGTGAGCAGTTCCCTATCCCCAATGGTATAGTTTCTCTCTGCTGGTGAAAAGGTTTTCGCAAAGAAGAAACACGGCCTTTTTCTACCTGCACCGTTCTTTTGATACAAGACCGCACCAGCACCCACTGAAGAGGCATCAACCTCTAAGAGGAAGGGCTTACTCTCATCGGGTCTTTGAAGAACGGGAGCAGTTGAAAAGTGTCTTTTTACTGCCTCAAAAGCCTGAGATGTCTCAGTAGACCAGGCTTTGGGATTAGCACCTTTCTTAGTCAAGGCCACCAAAGGGGCCACCAAAGTAGAAAAATGGGGTATGAACTGCCTGTAATAATTTATGAATCCTAAGAAGCGTTGCACCGCCTTCAAGGAATGAGGTTCGGACCATTGCAGGACAGCAGAGAGCTTCGCAGGATCCATAGCCAGGCCCTCTTGTGAGATAATGTAACCCAAAAAAGGCAATGAGGACTGCTCGAATACACATTTCTCGAGTTTAGCAAACAATGAGTGCTCCCTTAAACGGGAAAGGACACGAACGACATCCTGACGATGAGTCTCCAGATCAGGAGAAAAAATCAGGATGTCGTCCAGATACACCACTACTGAGGATAACAGTAAATCCCTGAACACATCGTTTACGAAGTCCTGAAATACTGCGGGTGCATTACATAACCCAAAAGGCATGACGAGGTATTCATAGTGACCGTCTCGGGTGTTAAAAGCGGTCTTCCATTCGTCACCCTTTCGAATTCGTACCAAGTTATACGCACCCCGCAGATCCAACTTTGTAAAAACTTGAGCTCCTCTCAATCTGTCAAAGAGCTCCGAAATTAAAGGTAATGGGTATTTGTTCTTTATTGTGATTGCGTTGAGACCCCTGTAATCTATGCAGGGACGCAAATCACCCTCTTTCTTCCGAACAAAGAAAAACCCAGCTCCCGCGGGAGAGACAGACTTACGAATGAACCCCTTCTCTAAACTCTCTCTTATATAGGTCGACATGGCCTCCGACTCAGGTATCGACAGGGGGTAAACCCTGCCTTTAGGTGGAACCGAACCTGGGATAAGGTCTATGGCACAGTCATACGGCCTATGGGGTGGAAGAACCTCAGCACCCTGTTTGGAGAACACGTCAGCGAAATCCAGATAGGGTGTAGGTATGGGAGAGAGATCAGTAGATGCAACCGCAATGACCTTAGGTGGTAAGGGAAGACATCGGGACTGACATTTCGAACCCCAACTAATAATGCTGTCAGACTCCCAGTCAATGTGAGGAGCATGAGTCCGAAGCCATGGGAGACCCAGAAGGATGTCGTCTATACCCTCAGGCAAAACAAGAAAAGAAATCTCCTCTATGTGACCCTGAGACAGGGAAAGGCGCAAGGGAACTGTCCTCAATGTAATGGAGTCAGACAACATAGTTCCATTAACAACACGGACAGGAATAGGCGCCTCTAACATGATAGAGGGAATATTGTGTCCCTTTACAAATCCTGAGGACACAAAAGTCCCGTCAGCTCCGGAATCCACAAAAGCCATAATAGGCCATGTATTCTCAGATAACGAGAGCTGACCTGGGATACAACACTTAGAGGGTGCAGAAGACGTCTCTAGTAACCCCCCTCTAATGGTTACTAGGCCAGGGAGTTTCCCTGACGACTAGGACACTTGTTGGCATAGTGCCCAGCCTGACGACATACGTAACATATAGGAGGACCAGACTTGCGTAGTCTGGAAGACGTATGACCTAACTCCATAGGAGTGGGAGATGTTTCAGATGCTGAGGAAGATGGTAGTGGACCCTCAACAATTGGAATAGCCCGATGCTTAGGGCGTGAGGAAGAGACCTCGAGTCTACGTTCCTTATGGCGTACATCGATCCTCGTTGCTACTGTGATCAAGTCCTCCAGAGAAGCAGGGACTTCACGAGTAGCAAGAGCATCCTTGACATAGCCTGCCAACCCTCTCCAGAAGATAGGAATCAACACCTTCTCTGGCCAATCTAGTTCTGCCACCAGAGTTCTAAAAGCAATGGCATAAGAACTAGTGGATAACGAACCCTGAGATAGATCTAACAGTCTCAGGGCCGCATCATGGGTAACCTGCGGACCCATGAATACCGCCTTAAGAGCATCAAGAAAGTCTTGATGTCTCAGAGTAACCACATCAGAGCGCTCCCATAGGGGAGTCGCCCATTCTAAGGCTTTGTCCTGAAGTAAGGAGATGATAAAGCCTACTCTGGACCTCTCCGTAGAGAAGCGAGAAGAGTTGACCTCTAGGTGTATCTGACACTGACTAATGAAACCACGACATGATCTGGCATCGCCAGAATATCTGTTTGGCAGAGCAAGTCGAGGATCATGTGCAGATGTCACCATGGTCTGAGGTTTATCCTCTATACTCTTGAGCCGTGACTCAAGTACTTGTATGTAACGGTGTAACTGCTGATATTCTGCCATAACTGCCAGACCCTTGGCTCAGTCCTAATGTTACGGGGGGCTGTCTGATAACCTAAAGGAGTATCAGACAGTCAGGGTCCACCGTGCAAAGACTCTGCTGCAGACTATGGCAGAGTGCAATACCTCTGTTAACTCACAGAAGGATATAATAAGTAAGTAAAGCAATACCTCCCTTACTTGGAGGGTGTGTGGAATGATCTCTGTTAATAATCACAGAGATAAAGGCAATGTGTGCGAAATGGCACCTACCTAGGTCCGCTCTCCTAGTGGTGCAAAAGAGACGAACAGCAGCGTAAGCCGCACAAAG
The DNA here is from genome assembly GCF_048569485.1 of Anomaloglossus baeobatrachus. Taxonomy (NCBI): domain Eukaryota; kingdom Metazoa; phylum Chordata; class Amphibia; order Anura; family Aromobatidae; genus Anomaloglossus; species Anomaloglossus baeobatrachus. The sequence goes on along the minus strand of NC_134355.1, from coordinate 194,786,755 downwards.
CTCCTACCTGCGTTCGCTCCACTAGTGTGCGAGGACACGAACCACTAGATATGGCACCTGCCTAGGTCCGCTCTTCTAGTGGTGCAAAAGAGACGAACAGCAGCGTAAGCCGCACAAAGCTCCTACCTCTGTTCGCTCCCCTAGTGTGCGAGGATACGAACAACTGCCAGACGCAGTATAAGGAACGTTACCCTAGCGGCAACGTCCACCTACGAGTCGAACCACAAGGCCCAGCCAGACCATGTGCCTCAGGCACCTGCCTATGTCCGCTCCCCTAAGAGGTAAGGATACGGACAGCAGCCGAAGCTGTAAGGTATAAGAACGCTACCCTGCCGGTAGCGCTCACCTAGCATAGACAGAGGAATGCCTAGAGGAACGCGCACAGAGCGTCTACTCTTATGCATGAACCAAGAGGACTGAGCGCCATGCGGCGTGTGTCAGGGTCTTATATAGACTCTGTGCCTCATCCAAGATGGAGGACACCAGAGCCAATCCGCTGCCAGAACGACAGGAGTGATGTCATGCTGGCCTATCACCGAGCAAGGCATCACAAGCACATGACCAGCGACCAATCGGCATAGAAGGTGTCAGAGACATGTGACCTCGTGTCAGCGATGATGTCACCCGCACATGTGCAATGGCTCCAAGATAGGACTTAGTCTCCGGCGCTCGCACATGTGCAGTAGCAAGAAATCTGGACTTAGTCTCCAGCGCTCGCACATGTGCAGTAGCAAGAAATCTGGACTTAGTCTCCAGCGCTCGCACACGTGCAGTAGTAAGAAATCTGGACTTAGTCTCCAGTGCTCGCAGCAACCGTAACACCGGACCTAACCTCTGATGCAGTTAGTGCGTGAGCATGCTCAGTAGCATGAAATACAATCTCCGAAAAAAGACTATCAGCTTCAGCATGCTGTCTAGGCACAACACAGGACTTAGACCCGGCACGGAGTGCAAGTACCTGTGCAAAGAGGCTTTTCGCACTAAGTGTGGGAGCATGCGCTGTAGCCCGAAATGAAGACTTAGCCTCAGGAATGGCACAGTCCGGCTGAGCATACTCAGTAAGCGAAACACTGGAGTTAGGCTGCGGCTGGGGTAAAATGGCACATGCATGCGCACTAGCCGCCTCTTCACACTTAGATGTGGAGGAGAAAGCAGCCAGCTGGACAACCCGAGGCACAGCCCTAAATGGCAGCTGACGCCTGGGCGCAACTGGAACCGCAGCAGGTTGCTTGCGTTTACGGCGGCACCGATTCATAATAACAAATAACAGCCAAAATAACAGGTGTATGTCTTCCCGTAGATAATCTGATATGATCCTTTTTTCACGGACATGACCATCGCTAACAAATGTAGATGAGGCACCAAAACAGCAGCTGCTTCAATGGATCTCAAGTGCTCCATAAAGTGGCCTTTCCTCCACCCCAAGTTCAATATCACAAATACTCCATTCCACTGTGGTGTCAACCCAATCGCACTTGCTTTCCTAACAGTTCTCAAGTTTCCACCAGCCCTGCTGAGTATGGGGTAACAGAGATGGTTGAGTCTGCAGAGCTGTTCAGTCACACTATAGCCTGGGAATCAGAGGTCTGCTCCAAAGCTGCAGTTAGTACAAAGAAGTTATTATTATTATTATCATTTTTATTATTTATTTATAGAGCACCATTGATTCCATGGTGCTGTATATGAGAAGGGGGTTACATACAGAATACATATACAAGTAACAATAGACAGACTGGTACAGAAGGAAGAGAGCACTGCCCTTTCGGGATTACTTTCTAAAGTATTTTGTGGAGGAGACAGTAGGTGGGGTATAGGTTGGGCGGCAGCTCCGCACGGTGGTGGGGTCATTGAAGGTTATAGTCATTTCTGAACAGATGAGTTTTCAGGTTCCGTTTGAAGCTTGCGGGTGTTGCAGATAATCTGACGTGTTGAGGCAGCGAGTTCCAGGAGACAGGGGAAATGATCTGCACAGATGGCCAGAAGCTTTGTGAGTCGGATCCAGGCCCCGATGAAGAAGGTGCTGAGCATAATGTATACCCTCATTTCCAAACCGTAGATCATCCTGGTGGAGACAATGGGGAACATGATAAGGAGACTCAGATACCTGATTGTAATGACAACTTTGCTATTCGGTCAGGGCAGGAAGAGGTTGTCACGGAGGACTCAGGATGAGGGGAATGAAAACACACAGCGTGATGATGAGGTTGGAGACCTCACTTACTGTCAAACCAAAGTCAGCTAGTCGATGACGTCAGCAGAGGAGGTGGAGGAGGATGCTACTGACGACGAGTTTACGTTGTGTCTTCCTGGACAGAGACAAAGTACTGGAAGCACGTCAACAACTGAATCCTCGGCCACAACTCTGCCTCTGAGCATAAGTCATGTTGGCTATGCAGGTCGCATGGGCTGTAAGCCTTGCCTAGCCTGGGACTTTTTGGACATCGCAAAGGATCACCCAAGTCATGCAATCTGTAAGATTTGTCAACAATCTCTAAGTAGAAGGCAACAACTCACAACTTTGAGTACTTCCTCCATGAAGTGTCACATGGATATGAATTGATAGCGCGAGGGTGTATTGCTCAGCTTTAGCCACTGTCAATGCAACATGCTTATTTGCCGTTCATTGCATGCATTGTTGCACACTACACACAAGGGGCTGCTGTTTTTTTGGATCTGCCTTTGTCTGTTTGGTCACTATAGCAATAGCAAATTGGTCTTCGGGTGTGGACTTGGAGATGCTGTCTATGAACAGAAGGAAAAGCTAAAGGTGTGTGTTAAAGCAAGGAGCCACTGCAACACTTCGTTCAATTGTGAGGGGAGTCGTGTTGGAGTTTGGTGAGGAGCGCCGTAACGCCAGTGAGTAACATCCTGTGCCACAGACCAACATTCTTCCGGTGCTGTCTATACTGTTTACCGTGAGAGGAGCGTAAAGTCTGTATTTCTGGCAACTGGACATCACAGTACCCGGGTACGGTAAGCAGTGCCCAGACAGTAATGTGTGCATGCAACACTTTGTTTTATTAGCAAAACACATATCTGTTCTGGGTAGGCCGACTATATAGACAATAAGACTTGCTGCCTCTGCACTGTCAAATAGTCAGGTACAGTTTAAATCATAGAGGGACAGCGACACATGTTTGCATTGACTGTTGCTTTTCAAGATTTCCATGACTGTGTTGCAGAGCTGTGTGGTTTGCATTCACACTGTTATCATCTCCCTTATCTGTGAGGCTTCAGCTAACAAGGGTATTCAGGGGGGGTAATGTGTTTTGTCTATGTTTAGGTAGATAACTTGGAAGCTCTTTTGATGCGCCACTGGTAAGTCGTGTTCGCACACACACACACACACACACAAACACATAGTTACTGCTGCTACGCAGACGGATCAGCAGGTAGTAGGCAACTGAATAGATTGTACTGTTATTTCAATTTTATGCATGGTTCTTATTGTTTGTTTTGGGAAAGTTAAACAATCATTTATCAACCCAACTGCCTAGAGTCCTTTTCCTGTTGCCTGGTTTTGCTGCATATTGGGGAGCCCACCCTGTACACGACCTAAAATGAAGCATAAGTCGCAATGGGAATTTCACTGTGCTACAATGCGGTCTAGCGGGGCTGTGCAACCACCGCCTGCCCCATCAAGTGCATCTGCGTGCTCTTCATCCTCCGTGACTGTGGGGACAGCAGTCACACATGCTTTTTCACACTGAACTTCCACCCCTTTACCCGTAAGCGGGAGTGTGATTGGCAGGTCGTCACTTGTTTTGGAAGTGGAAACAGATGGTATTGTTGAGCTGTCAGACATTGAGAGAACCACCATTGGATGAAGGCAACATATCCACGCCTGCACCTTCTTCACAGATTGGCTGGACTACCTGCAGTTAATAATTGCATTCCAGAAATGGAAAGGAGTGTAGAATGCACATGTGTTGTACCTTGCTTGGCAGCAAAGGAACACTAACTTAGTATTCCAGACAATTTTAGGATGGCAGAAAAAGTGTCAGCTCTTTGGGCAAATTAAATAGCGTGGCAAAAGTGGGCAGGTGGGTACAGTGGCCGTGTTCTGTGGGTACCAGGACAGTAAAGGAAGACTCACTTTCTATCCCTCCTAATGATGAAATGCAGCAAGGAATTCCCTGAGTTTGCTATAAAAATAGCATAGCAAAATGTGCATGAGGGTAGAATGCAGAGGTGGTGGGACTTGATTGGCACAAGTGGGGCACTAAATTAGTATAGCAGACACTGTGGATGCCACTAAGTTTCAGCACTGTTTGCTATAAAAATAGCGTAGCAAAATGTGCATGAGGGTAGAATGCAGAAGTGGTGGGACTTGCTTGGCACAAGTGGGACACTAAATTAGTATAGCAGACACTTTGTGGATGCCAATAAGTTTCAGCACTTTTTGCTATAAAAATAGCGTAGCAAAATGTGCATGAGGGTAGAATGCAGAGGTGGTGGGACTTGCTTGGCACAAGTGGGACACTAAATTAGCATAGCAGACACTTTGTGGATGCCACTAAGTTTTAGCACTGTGTGCTATTAAAATAGCGTAGCAAACATGGGCAGGAGGGTAGAATGCAGAGGTGCTGGAAATTGCTTGCCACCAGTGGGACAACAATGGAGTATAGCAGCCACTTTTTGGATGCCACTAAGTTTCTGCACTGTTTGCTATAAAAATAGCGTGGCAAAAGTGGGCAGGTGGGTACAGTGGCCTTGTTCTGTAGGTCAGTGGACAGGAAAGGAAGCCTCACTTTCTATCCCTCCTAATGATGAAATGCAGCAAGGAATTCCCTGAGCTTAGGTACACAGACACTATCTAAAGTTGTATACGGCGTTTCTATGGACCTGCCTGTCAGCTATGGCTCTGAGCCCCAGGAAATCGGCCCTGAAAAGTGCTGATATAAACTTCTGTCCCTAATCTGTACAGCGCTGTGTGTGTAGCGTACACAGCAGGAGCGGCGACAGGAGCTGCATGAGCGGTGACTGTCACCCACATGCACAAGGCAGATAATGGCGCCGTGAGGGAAAATGGCCATATTTATAATGCAAGGACATGTGATAATCACAGCCTATGACACATGCCCTTGCTTGTCTGGCAAAAAATCCACTTAGCTGTGTGTATGTCTGGGATTGGCTGACGTGTGTGTCTGGGATTGGCTGACATGCTGGCCCGCCCCACTGCACGCGCGCTTAGGAAAAAAAAAAAAATGGCGATCGCCATTCTCCCAGCAGCACAGATCTAAATGCATCCCACCGCACACTATACGCTGAAAATTGATAACAGTGTGAATCACAGAGTGACTCACACTATTACAGTGAAAAGCCAGCTAGTAACTAGCTAGACTTTTTGATGATCGAACCGTTATCGAACGTAACTCCAGCTGTCGAGCTTTTAGCAAAATGCTCGCGTTCGAGTTCGATCTCGAGCACCCCCGAAAATCACTTGAACATGAAATTGGCGAACCTCGAACCTCGAACATCGCTCATCTCTGGCAATGAGTATGTGAAATGGGAGTGAAAAGAACACATGTACTGAAAACACAGACATGTGAAGAAGGTATAAATGTCCTTAGCCATTCATCCTTAACAGGGCTCAAGGAACTTCCATGTTGACATGGTATCTAGAAAACTGGATAAATATTAAATATCTGTCAGCAGTGACTACTGGGATGGGTTATTTCATCCTGTTGTTGATCCCATGCCTAGACCCTCGTTTGCTCTGAACTCACCCTGGCTAGTGAGAAGGCCATTGAGAGTATTAGTCTCACCTCTGCAATAATCCAACACAAGGGTAGGAAGACAGACAGGGAAAATTAACACAAGAGGAAAACACTCCAAGAAACTTCACTGCAGCTAACACCACAGCTGCAATAATCACAAGCTTCAGAATTTTTCCAGAACCAAGCACCTTCAAAAGTGGACACCTAAATGTGAGAATCTATCACCGACATCAGATGTTAAGACATGTGACTATTTACAGAGAAAGGGAGTGGTAACAAAAAGGGGCACCTGAGATTAAGGCTCCAAAGTATAGCCAGATAGGAAACAATCCTTAAATTCTACAGCACCAAAGGAAAGCAAACACATTAAGGCCCCGTGCTCACACTGCGGATTTACCCGCGGAATTGCCATGGAATTCGCTGAAGGAATGCTGCAGAAAATGTTTAGAACATTTCTGCAGTACTTCTCCAGCAAAATCTTTGGGGATTAAAAAATTCTGTGCCCACACTGCGTTTTTTTGTCCCTGCGGATTTTGCTGCGGAATATCTACTGCGGAATTAATGTGCATGTCCCTTAATTTCTGCAGGTACCTGCGGTTTGGAGGGCTGGCAGATCAATCACCCGCTGACTTTGAGTCAGCGGAGGATTGATCCCCGGTATCTGGGCAGATGCTGCTCCCCATATAAAGTTTATCAGGAACACAATCTGGTGCAAAGGGGTAGGAGCAAGCTCTTCGTACTCACCAATCACCATTCAGCTGTCACACAGCTCCCACATCAGCTCTTTCTTCTTCCAGAGCCAGCTGCTCATTAGTTTCATAACTAGAGATGAGCCACCCCCCTAGAGTTCGAGTTCGGTTCGGTTCGTCGAACGGGGCACCGTTCGATGAGCCGTTAGACTAGCCCTTCAACGAACCTCTCAAAAAAAAGAAAAAATCCATCAGAGAGATAGCAGACATGCTTGGAGTAGCAAAATCAACAGTCGGGTACATTCTGAGAAAAAAGGAATTGACTGGTGAGCTTGGGAACTCAAAAAGGTCTGGGCGTCCACGGATGACAACAGTGGTGGATGATCGCCGCATGCTTTCTTTGGTGAAGAAGAACCCATTCAACACATCAATTGAAGTCCAGAACACTCTCAGGGAAGTAGCTGTATCTGTCTCTAAGTCAACAGTAAAGAGAAGACTCCATGAAAGTAAATACAAAGGGTTCACATCTAGATGCAAACCATTCATCAATTCCAAAAATAGACAGGCCAGAGTTAAATTTGCTGAAAAACACCTCATGAAGCCAGCTCAGTTCTAGAAAAGTATTCTATGGACAGATGAGACAAAGATCTACCTGTACCAGAATGATGGGAAGAAAAAAGTTTGGAGAAGAAAGGGAACGGCACATGATCCAAGGCACACCACATCCTCTGTAAAACATGGTGGAGGCAACGTGATGGCATGGGCATGCATGGCTTTCAATGGCACTGGGTCACTTGTGTTTATTGATGACATAACAGCAGACAAGAGTAGCCGGATGAATTCTGAAGTGTACCGGGATATACTTTCAGCCCAGATTCAGCCAAATGCCGCAAAGTTGATCGGACGGCGCTTCATAGTACAGATGGACAATGACCCCAAGCATACAGCCAAAGCTACCCAGGAGTTCATGAGTGCAAAAAAGTGGAACATTCTGCAATGGCCAAATCAATCACCAGATCTTAACCCAATTGAGCATGCATTTCACTTGCTCAAATCCAGACTTAAGACGGAAAGACCCACAAACAAGCAAGACCTGAAGGCTGCGGCTGTAAAGTCGTGGCAAAGCATTAAGAAGGAGGAAACCCAGCGTTTGGCGATGTGCATGGGTTCCAGACTTAAGGCAGTGATTGCCTCCAAAGGATTCGCAACAAAATATTGAAAATAAAAATATTTTGTTTGGGTTTGGTTTATTTGTCCAATTACTTTTGACCTCCTAAAATGTGGAGTGTTTGTAAAGAAATGTGTACAATTCCTACAATTTCTATCAGATATTTTTGTTCAAACCTTCAAATTAAACGTTACAATCTGCACTTGAATTCTGTTGTAGAGGTTTCATTTCAAATCCAATGTGGTGGCATGCAGAGCCCAACTCGCGAAAATTGTGTCACTGTCCAAATATTTCTGGACCTAACTGTAAAAACACATTATAAATGTACACATACAGTTAATAAACATTGCCATAAAACTTACCGGTGCACGCGATGCATCCTGCACTTTGTCTCCTGCCAATTTTCCTTCCAATAATCGCTGCGTCCTCCCGGTAGCCAGCACTGATGATAGGACTTATTGTGACGTCAAAATAGCCATGTGACCAGTAACGTGTCTATTATCTCATTGGCTACAGACTGGTCACATGGCTAGACGTCACGTCCTGTCCTAGGTCCTGTCAGTGCATCTCTCCAGTACGCGGTGATCGTTTGTGTATCTCGGTGTACCGGCGACATGCTCTGGCACACGGACAACTCCCCGTTCCTGCATGGGGCGCTCTTTACAGAGTCAGCACACATGCAAGGACTGGCTGTAACAGCTGGTGAATAGCGGCACCGGGAATCACGTGACCGTTGCTATGGTAACCCAGCTGTGAGTGGTGAAGCCGCTAACAGCCGGAGACCTGTGGTCACTCTCACTGAGCGATTTCTGCACGTAGCAGCATCATCTTTCTCCCATGCAGTGAAGCCTGATGTAGCAGAGCTGCATGGGTTGAAGGAGAAAGAAGACAGAAGACCATGGATCGTGGAGGGATAAGAGGGAGTAATAAACATTAGTCTCTAAGTGTGTCTGTGTATTTATTTCTTTTAAAGTATTTTTTCTATGTGTGGTGTCTTTTTGTTAACCTTTTATTGGAGATTCCTAATGGCCTGGTCAAACGTGCCTGACATTAAGAATCTCTGGCTTAATACTAGCTAGTAAAACAAAGCTAGTATTAACTCATAATTACCCAGCAAACCACTGTCATCAGGGCAGCTGGAAGAGTTGGATAGAGCGCCAGATGATGGCGCTTCTATGAAAGCGCCATTTTCTGGGGCGGCTGCAGACTGCAATTCGCAGCAGATGCACCCAGAAACCTCGGGCTAACATGTGCTGCGGATTCCAATCCCCAGCTGCCTAGTTGTACCCAGCTAGACACAAAAATGGGGCGAAGCCTACGTCGTTATTTTTTTTTTAATTATTTCATGAAATTCATGAAATAATTAAAAAAAGGGCTTCCCTATATTTTTAGTTCCCAGCCGGGTACAAATAGGCAGCTGGAGATTGGGGGCAGCCCGTACCTGCCTGCTGTACCTGGCTAGCATACAAAAATATGGCGAAGCTCACATCATTTTTTTTTTTTTTAGTTTTTTGGGAAAAAAAAATAAAAAATGCTTCCCTGGATTTTCCATTGACAGTGAAGGTAACACCAAGTAGTGGGGGTTAGCAGACAGTAGCTGCTTGGATTACCCTTATCTAGCAATACAAAAAATGCAGCGGGAGCCCATATATTTTTTTTTATTAATTATTTAAATAACTAAAAAAAAATGGGCTTCCCTGTATTTTGATTGCCTGACATGACAGTGCTGTAAAAATAAATCATTAAAAAAAAAAGACGTAGCGCCCGGCGGTATTTTTTATTCTCAGCACAGTTAAAGCAGAGAGCTACGGGTTGCCACCCCCATCTCCCTAGCGTTACCTTGGCTGGCAATCAAAATACAGGGAAGCCCATTAATTTTTTTTATTTAAAAAAATAGTTAAAAAAATAAATGACCTGGGGTCCCCCCATTTTTGATAGCCAGCTAGGGTAAAGCAGATGGCTATAGCCTGAAAACCACAGCTGGCAGCTTTACCGTGGTTGGGGATCCAATGTGGAGGTCACCCCAGGCTTTTTTTTTATAATTATTTTATAAATAATAATAATTACAAAAAAAAGTAGGGTCCCCCCCAAATTGGATCACCAGCCAAGGTAAAGCGCACAGCTGTGGTCTGGTATTCTCAGGGTGGGAAGGTCCATAGTTATTGGCACTTCACAGCCTAAAAATAGTAGGCCGCAGGTGCCCCAGAAGTGGCGCATCCACTAGATGCGCCAATCCTGGCGCTTCACTCCAGCTCATCCCGTGCCCTGGTGTAGTGGCAAACGGGGTAATAAATTGGGTTGATACTAGCTGTAAGGTCACCTGACAAGCCCAACAGTTTGTGATGTTATGGCATCTATCAGATACCCGACATCACTAACTGTCAGTACTAACAAAAAAAATAGACAAAAAAAAGTATTTCAAAAAACACTCCCCAAAACATTCCCTCTTTCACCAATTTATTCTAAGGAAAAAAAAAATAAAGGGGTCCCATGACGACTTTGGACCATCTAGAACATGGGGGGGACACGCTCAGGGAACGTATCCCCCATTTTCTAGGAGTGCAGACCCTCCATGTCAGGAGTGTGGGTGCAATGAATCTGCACCCACTCTCCCCGGGTCCACAGCAGCAGAGTCCATGTCATAACTGTTGCTACCAAAGCTGCAATGCCCTGCTCATGAGGTAAGGGCATGCCTAATCAAAAGAACTATTCTACATTTCCAAATATTGGTATTTGCTGATATTATTGCTATTCCACCTACTATATATTGGGGATAGATCTTGGAGATGGAATACCCCTTTAAGTCCAGTTATCCAGCTGAATGAAAACTAAACAACAGAGCTCGCTATTTAGATGTGTTTCCTTGTGGCGTATAACGGACTCTCATGTTTGGTAGTCGTTCAGCAGGGCAACTATAAAATCAAATACCTCCATTTGGAAATGTAGTATAGCTCTCCTGATCAACTATGTTCCTTACCTCTTGAGCAGGGCATTGCAGTTGCTTACAGATGCATGGTTATACCACCACTCACTGTGTCTGAACACAGGAAGCTGAGCTGACAGCCGCTCTGTGCATGCGGCAGCGTCTATTGTGAAGGAGGGGTCCGCGGGGGATCAACGCTGCACAGGTACCGTGGGACACCGGGGAACACCGGTGGGCTTATAGGGGGTGACCTGGCAGGGCCTGGGGAGGAGTTTTCTGTCGCATGTGTCATGGCACATGCGACAGAAATCAGAGGAGTAGGGTGAATGCGGCTGGCGTGCTGCTGCGCGCGCGGCCATCTTGGATTTCCAGGAGGGGGTCAGGGGGGGGCACTTTGGCGACAGCGTGGGACCAAAGGGGACCAGGGAGGAGATTAATCTCCCATCTGACAAGTTTGTTCATGCCAGATGGGAGATAAATAATTTTTTACCGGCACTGTCATTTACTGTAACGTGATCATCGGTATACGGTGTATACCGGTGATCACGTGAGCGGGGACTGGAAAAAACGGCCTGAATCATGATCCCCAGGGTCTCAGCTACCCCTGAAACCCCGGAGATTTTCTGATGCTGGGGGGCGCTATTCACTTATTTCTGCCTGCTTTTTATAAACGGCAGATCAGAATAAGGCTACGGTCCATTTTTTTCACGGGTGCATCCGTATGGCATCCGTTTCCGTTCCGTATATGATCCGTATGTCATCCGTTTGTCATCCGTGTGCCTTCCATTTCTTTGCGTACTGCAAAAAAACTGAAGGAAGGAAAATACATAAATTTACCCAGGATCCATAGCTTCTACCTACTTGAGCGGTCACATGTTCACTCCAGTGCCATTTTCTACTGCATTTCACAGCGTAGAGCGCTCTGGTTGATTTTCCTGTGCTTGTACACTTCATATCAGTTTTTTCTGTCATTATAATGGCAGAAAGACACATAATGCCCCACTCTACTGCATTTTGTAATTTTGCACCCTTTGGTGCCTTGTATTTAGCCAAAAAAAATAAATAAATTTTAAAAGAAAATGACGTGGGGTTCCCCCTATTTTTGTAGCCAGCTAGGGTAAAGCAGACGGCTGCAGCCTGCAGACCACAGCTGGCAGCTTCACCTTGGCTGGTAATCCAAAACTGAGGGCACTCAACGCTGTTATTTTAAATTAAATAAATAATTTTAAAAAAAACAACACGTTGGGTCCCCCAAAATTGGATCACCAGCCAAGGTAAAGCGGACAGCTGGGATCTGATGTTCTCAGACTAGAGAGGTTCATGGTTATTGGACTCTCCCCAGCCTAAAAATAGCAGGCCGCAGCCACCCCAGAAGTGGCGCATCCATTAGATGTGCCAATCCTGGTGCTTCGCTCCAGCTCATCCCGTGCCCTGGTGCGGTGGCAAACGGGGTAATATATGGGGTTAATACCAGATGTGTAATGTCACCTGGCATCAAGCCCTGGGGTTAGTGATGTCAGGCCTCTATCAGATACCCGACATCACCAACCCAGTCAGTAATAAAAAAAAATAGACGACAAACACATTTTTATTTGAAAAAACACAACACCCCAAAACATTCCCTCTTTCACCAATTTATTAGAAAGAAAAACAAATCCAGGTCTGCTGTAATCCAAGGGGTTCCCATGACGATCCATGCCATAGTCAATGTCCCAGTCAATGAAGAACAGAATGTTCCATATTGGCTGGGAGAGCAATGCAGTGACCTGAGCTAACATCAATAGGTCAGCCCAGGTCACTGCACGGCATGACAAGTGCTGCTGTCAGGAGCGACGTACATTACCTGCGGTGACGATCTCCTGCACTGCTGATAGCAGAGCTGTCACTGACATCAATGACCGCCGCCCTCACAGCCAAGTATCCGCAGAGCCTGTTACGTCACCGCTAGTCACAGTCTCGGTCCAGCAGCGAGAGGAGATATGACAAGCAGCGGCCATGGAGGACAGTGACACCGCTGACATCGGAAGGGCAGGACTTCATCACCGCAGGTAAGCCGAGCGGGGCCATGTGTGTGGAGTCCGAGGTGGGTGGAGCCGAGCAGGGCAATGTGTGCAGAGTGTGAGGTGGGTGGAGCCAAGCGGGGCCATGTGTGCGGAGTGCGAGGTGGGTGGAGCCAAGTGGGGCTATGTGTGCGGAGTGCGAGGTGGGTGGAGCCAAGTAGGGTAATGTTTGTGGAGTGCGAGGTGGGTGGAGCCGAACGGGGCATATGTGCGGAGTTCGAGGTGGGTGGAGCCGAGCGGGGTAATGTGTGCGGAGTGCGAGGTGGGTGGAGCCGAGCGGGGCCATGTGGCACTGAGGACGTCAGTGCCGGGGACTGCATGGCTTGGGACAGGTGAGTGTGTGTGTGTACATACCGAGTGCAGGAGGGGGCGGAGCCGAGCGGGGAAGTGTCGGCTCCCTGCACACGTAACCAGGGTAAATATCGGGTTACTAATTGAAGCGCTTTGCTTGGATACCCGATATTTACCTTGGTTACCAGCTTACCGCAGGCTGCCAGCAATGGCTCCCTGCACACTGTAGCTGTGAAAAGCCACGCTTTTGCTGATTGAACCGTTATCGAACGTAACTCGTGCTGTCGAGCTTTTAGCAAAAAGCTCGAGTTCTAGTTCGATCTCGAGCACCCCCCAAAATCACTCGAACATGAAATTGGTGAACCGCGAACATCGCTCATCTCTACTCATAACATATTCACTGAAGAAAAAACAAAAAAGCTAGCACTAAATGTGCACTACAGCACTAAAAAATTCCAACTGTACTTATTATAAATATGAAATTTTTGGCAAAAAATTGCAATTTCTTGAGCCACCCCGCCACTTCACGGCAAATCTCTGTTGGGGCAGTCCTGACACTAAAATATTTTTATAAAATGTGCCAAACGGCCTCACATCTGAAATAGTAGAACTGCTCTTAGCAGCACTCACCTGGTCTATTTCAATCCTGTACCCATGACTGAATCATGGCTGTGGGCGGGACAGGTCCAAGCAAATGCTGCCTGAAGTAAATAGCCTGTGGACATGGCCTGATGACTGAATGTGAACAGTTACCAATCGCCAAAATCTAGACAGGTGGAATACATCCCAAATGTGGGTGTATTGCAAGGTGGGGTCAGCCACCGACCAATTCAATGAAGAAAAAACAAAAAAGCTAGCACTAAATGTGCACTACAGCACTAAAATATTCCAACTGTACTTATTATAAATATGAGATCACTCGAATCACTGGAACATGAAATTGGCGAACCTCGAACATCGCTCATCTCTACTCATAACATATTCACGCCTTCCCTGCTCACCGGTGCCTGTGATTGGTTGCAGTCAGACCCGCCCCTACACTGAGTGACAGCTGTCTGACTGCATCCAATCACAGACGCTGGTGGGCGGGTCTATAACGTACAGTAAAATAAATAAATTAATAATTTAAAAAAACCACGTGCGGTCCCTCCAATTCTGATAACCAGCCAGGATAAAGCCTCACAGCTGGGGGCTCGTGTTCTCAGGCTGGGGAGACCCCAGTCTAAAAATATCAGCCAGCAGCCGCCCGGAATTGCCGCATCCATTAGATGCAATAGTCCCGGTACTTTACCTGGCTCTTCCCGTTGACCTGATGCAGTGGCAATCGGAGTAATAAGAAATTAATGGCAGCATGGCCATAGCTGCCACTAAGTCCTAGTTTAGTAATGGTAGGCGTCTATGAGACACTCCCTCATCACTAAACTGTAAGTGAAAGTAAATGAACACAAACACCCCAAAAATCCTTTTTTTGAAATAAAAGACAAAAAAGCCCTCTCTTTCACCACTTTATTACCCCCACCAATAATAGCCCTCCAGGTCCGAAGTAATGCACACGAGGTCCCACGATGGCCCCAGCACTGCTACACCTGACACTCACAGCGAGCACCATAGACCATGATTGCTCACTGTGAGGATCAGGCCGCAAGTGAAGTGAGTCACGCAAGATCAGCGGGGGACTTCACTCATGTGCTTTGCAGTGACAGGTGGAGGACTCCAGGTGGAGGACTCCAGCTGTCTCTACACATTAGCTGACTGAAGTCACCGCTGATCTTATACTCACCTTCTCCAGCGAGGCTGCCTCCGGACGCTGGTCTCCTGCTTACAGGCTGGCTCATGCATATGCAGTTAGGCACTGCACAGTGGAGCCGTAAGGCTACTTTTACACATCCGGTTTTTGCCGTCAGGCACAATCCGGCAAAATGCAGATAAAACGGATCCAGCGCCGGATCTGTTTTATTTCTCAATTACTTGTATTAGCGCCGGATTGTGCCAGATGGCCTTGCGTTGCATGCAGCGTCCGCCAGATCCGGCGAAATGTCTTCGTCCGGCTGCACCTTTTATTTTAAATAAAAGACAAAAAAACACCCTTTTTCACCACTTTATTAAAATCCCCAAATACACCTCCAGGTCCAACGTAATCCACACGAGGTCCCATGATACTTTCAGCTCTGCTACACCGGAAGCTGACAGGAGCGGCCGTAGAACACTGCCACTCACTGTGAGCTCCACAGAGCAATTGAAGTGAGTCGCGCTGTCAGCAGTGACATCACTCAGGTAGTGCCTGTGTGTGTGCGGTTATGATGGGGGCAGTAGTGCCTGTGCGAGTGTGTGGTGATGATGGGTGTGGTAGTGCTTGCGTGTGTACGGTGATGCTGGGGGCGGTAGTGCCGGCGTGTGTGCGGTGATGATGGGGACAGTAGTGCCTGCGTGTGTGCGGTGATGATGGGTGCGGTAGTGCCTGCCTGTGTGCGGTGATGATGGGGGTGGTAGTGCCTGCGTGTGTGTGGTGAGGATGGGGGCGGTAGTGCCTGCATGTGTGCGGTGATGATGGGTGCAGTAGTCGTGTGTTTGTGCGGTGTTGATGGGGGCAGTAGTGCCTGTGTGTGTGCGGTGATGATGGGGGCAGTAGTGCCGGCGTGTGTGTGGTGATGATGGGTGCGGTAGTGCCTGCGTGTGTGCGGTGATTATGGGGGCAGTGGTGCCTGCGTGTGTGCGGTGATGATGGAGGCAGTAGTGCCTGCGTGTGTGCGGTGATGATGGGGTCTCTCTCTCTATCTCTCTCTCTCCCTTTGGCATGAAAAAAAACAAAAAAACATGGATCCGTTTTTTGCTGGATCCGTCTCATCAGTTTTTACACAATCTGCAATGGATCCGTTGCAACAGGCACAAATCGTATTGTGCCTGACGGCAAAAACTTGGCTTTACACGCTACGACATCGCTAATAAAAACTCGTTCGGGTCAAGGAATTAGAACCTCTCCTTACCTGCCTCCCGGGCGCTCTGCGGAAGGAAGGAGGTGGGCGGGATGTTACGTCCCGCTCATCTCCACCCCTCCGCATCTATTGGGCGGCCACTCAGTGACGTCGCTGTGACACCGCACGGACCGCCCCCTTAGAAAGGAGGCGGTTCGCCGATCACAGCGACGTCGCCGGGCAGGTAAGTATGTGTGATGGGTCTGGGCGATGTTGTGCGGCACAGGCAGCGATTTGTCCGTGTCGCACAACAGATGGGGGCGGGTACCCACACTAGCGATATCGGGACCGATATCGCAGTGTGTAAAGCGGTCTTTAGTAGCAGAGCACTGGAGACAGCCGCACGGGACACATCGCATTAGACTTCAGCACCACGGACAGCAGGAGTGGGGCGCAGGTGAGCTGTATCTCCCTGTGCTATCAAAATAATGCAGAGACATACCGCAGCAAAACCGCAGCAAAACCACAACAAACCGCGGTAAAACCGCATGCGGATTTCTGGTGCGGTTTGCTGTGTTTTTTTTACCGTAGGTGCATTAATCTTTCAAAGAGTCTGGAATTTTCTTTAGAAAATTCCATTTTCTAGTGCCACAGGGCCTTAAACATCAGATGTACAATAAGGCACTGTAACCTCTTGGTCCCAGACTTGTCAGAGATCCCCCCAGAATGGGGCACACCGATGACAATATCCCCATTAACAGATAAAAGCCAAAATTGAAAATCCTATACTTTCACACTTACTTCTCCTATAGGGCATGTTTAATAAGTAGAGATGAGTGAACCGGTCGCGGTTCGGCTCGAGTTCGGTTCACCGAACGGAGGTCTCGTTTGAGTTCGGTTCGGCGAACCGCTCGAACCGCATAGGAAACAATGGGAGGCAATCACAAACACATAAAATCACCTAGAAAACACCCTCAAAGGTGTCCAAAAGGTGACAAACAACTCACAACACAACACAAACACATGGGAAAGTGACAAAAACAAATTCTCATGTGAAAACAAAACAGCATTGCAAGGAAAAGAGGATGAGACACAGATATAGGCATGGCATGCCCTTCTAAAATCATGTAAAACACTGCAAGGTTACTCGAAGTGGAGTCTCCCTTTTTTCCAAAAATTGGGCCCCACACACACCTACCCCTTCAGTGGCAGCACTTGTGCCCCAGTTGTACACTTTACAGGTAGATTTGCATCAAGCGCATTCAAAAATACGCCATCCTTAACCGTCCCCAGGATGACACCGGGGTAGGTAGCTAAGTCTTTCCTGATCCCAGCTCTGTTCATCTTGGATCATTTTTAAAAACACTGTAAGCAAGGGTTACTCCAAGCGGAGTCTCCCTTTTTTCCAAAAATTCGGCCCCACACACACCCAACTCTTCAGTGGCAACACTTGTGCCCCAGTTGTACACTACATAGCTAGATTTGCATCAAGCACATTCAAAATCCACAAGCATTTACTCTCCCCAGGATGACACAGGGGTAGTAAATTCCTTGTGGATCCATGACTTGTTCATTTTGATGAACGTAAGTCTGTCCACATTGTCACTGGACAGACGCATGCGCTTATCTGTCAGCACACACCAAGCAGCACTGAAGACACGTTCAGAGACAACGCTGGCAGCTGGACACGACAAAATCTCCAAGGCGTAAGTGGAGAGCTCAGGCCATTTTTCAAGATTTGAAGCCCAAAATGAGCAAGGCTCCATTTGCAAAGTAATGGCATCGATGTTCATTTGGAGATACTCCTGTATCATCCTCTCCAGCCGTTGACTATGTGTCAGACTTGTTGCCTCTGGTGGCCTTGCAAAGGATGGTGTAAAAAATTATGAAAAGATTCAATAAAATTGATACGGTGCTACTGGTACGGGTAGACTGTTGAAGATGACGAGACCGTCCCATGTTTGTCAAATTACAACTGGGAGATTCACTCCCTGCACCACGGTTGTTTGGTGGAAAAGCCAAGCTAAGATCGAGTAACAGCTTCTGCTGATACTCCTGCATACTTGCGTCCCTTTCTATGGCTGGAATTATGTCACAAAATTTGGACTTGTACCGGGGATCTAATAGTGTGGCAAGCCAGTAGTCATCATCACTTCTAATTTTGACAATACGAGGGTCATGTTGGAGGTAGTGCAGCAAGAAGGCGCTCATGTGTCTTGCGCAGCCATGCGGACCAAGTCCACGCTGTGTTTGTGGCATAGAGGTGCTAACCGTTCTTTCTTCCTCTGGCATCTCCCTCCAACCTCTTTCAACAGAAATTTGACCAAGGTCTCCCTCATCCGCTGAGTCTTCCAGTCCATGGACAGTTCGTCCTCCATTTCTTCATGTTCTTCTGCACCTTCCTCAACACTTTGCCTGCTACTATGCGTCCTTGTTGATTCCTGTCCCCCATGGTCCCATGCCTGCCGCGTTGGTGATGATGAACGTTTGGACCTTGGTGATGTTGTTGTGTCTTGCGCATATGAATCCTCCTGTAGTTCCTCCTCTTCCTGTTGTCCCACCCCCTGACTCCGAATAGTGTTTAGCGTGTGCTCCAGCATGTAAATGACTGGAATTGTCATGCTGATAATGGCATTGTCAGCGCTAAACATATTCGTTGCCATGTCAAAACTGTGCAGAAGGGTGCATGGGTCCTTGATCTGAGACCACTCCATCAGGGTGATCTTCCCCACCTCTGCATCTCGTTGGCCCAGGCTATACATCATGACGTATTGCACCAGGGCTTGACAGTGCTGCCACAGTCGTTGTAACATGTGGAGAGTCGAATTCCAGTGTGTCGGCACATCGCATTTCATGCGATAAACCGGCAGGTCGACAGACTTCTGGAGCGATGCAAGTCGCTCAGCAGCGGTTGTTGAACGGCGGAAGTGAGCAGACAGTTTTCGTGCCCTGTTCAGAAGGCCATCTAGGCCGGGGTAGTGTGTTAAAAATTGCTGGACAACAAGGTTCAACACGTGAGCCATACAAGGCATGTGTGTCACCTTGCCCAGGCGAAGGGCCGCACCCAGGTTTGCAGCATTGTCGCACACGGCCTTACCAGGCTCCAGGTTGAGTGGAGACAACGATTTATTAAACTCAGTCTCCAGAGCTGCCTACAACTCAGCCGCTGTGTGACTCTTATTTCCAAGACATTTCAAGCTAAAGACCGCCTGATGCCATTGCGCTCTGCTGCCAGCATAGTAATGAGGGGTGCGTGATTCCTTCTGCGCAGTTAGAACGCTGGTGGCCTTACCAGGCAGGCTTGGGGCGTAGGTGGAGGACCCAGATGAGGTTGAGGAGGCAGAAGCAGTGGCGGAACTTGGACAGACAGAGGATTGACACACAAGTCGTGGGGACGGCAAGACTTGTGCAGCAGACCCTTCACCATCTATCACCATAGTTACCCAGTGCCCAGTCAGCAACATGTAACGTCCCTGTCCATGCTTACTGGTCCAAGTATTGGTGGTGAAATGCACTCGTTCACACACAGAGTTTCTCAAGGAAGCGGTGATGTTGTATGCGACATGCTGGTGTAGCGCAGGCACACCTTTCTTAGAGAAGTAGTGGTTACTGGGCATCTGGTACTGGGGCACAGCGACAGACATAAGGTCTTTAAAATCCTGTGTGTCCACCAGGCGGAAAGGCAGCATTTCGGTAGCCAAGAGCTTACAGAGGGATAAAGTCAACCTCTTAGCTTTGTCATGGGTCGCAGGAAATGGCCTTTTATTTGTCCACATCTGACGGACAGAGATCTGGCTGCTGTGTGTAGACGGTGGTGAGTAGGGTGTCCGTGAAAAAATGCAGGTTTGTGAGGAAAGTGCAGGCGTAGACATGATGTTGCCTTCATCCAAGGTTGATGCTATCGATGTCTGAGAGAGCTGTACACACGCACTTGTTTCCCCTTCCAAACCAAATGACGACCTACCAAGCAAACTGCCTGTTGCGGTTACAGTGGTGGAAGTTGTGCGTGGAAAACCAGGTGTGACAGCTGTCCCCACAGTCCTAGAAGATGAAGAGCGCGCGGATGCACTTGAAGGGGCAGGTGGTGGATGGTTCGCTCCGCTAGACCGCATTGCAGCACGGTGAGCTTCCCACTGGGACATATGATATTTATTCATGTGACGATTCATGGAAGAAGTTGTCAAACGCCTGAGGTTTTGCCCTCTACTAACAGAATCACAACAAATTTTCTATGTCAAAAAAGGTCCAGGCTAGGCAAGGCTTAGAGGGCATGCGACCTGCTGAGGCCCCCCGACTAGTGCTCAGAGGCGGAGTGGTGGCTGAGGATGCAGTTGTAGACGTGCTACCAGTACTACTCCTCTGTCCAGGAAGGCGCAAGGTAACTTCGTCATCAGTTGCATCCTCCTCCACCGCCTCTGTTGACCTCCTCGAGTGCCTGACTGTGGGTTGACAGTAGGTGGGATCTAGAACTTCCTCATCAAGCGTTGTAATTGCAATCCCCTCACCCTCAGACCGAGCCTCTTCCAGATGTGAACCAATATTTAAGTTGTCATCCCAATCTGGTATCTGCGTCTCATCGTCATCAGTATG
The DNA here is from genome assembly GCF_048569485.1 of Anomaloglossus baeobatrachus. Lineage (NCBI taxonomy): Eukaryota > Metazoa > Chordata > Amphibia > Anura > Aromobatidae > Anomaloglossus > Anomaloglossus baeobatrachus. The sequence goes on along the minus strand of NC_134355.1, from coordinate 194,766,402 downwards.
TTCCTCATTGTCTATAACAACAGGTGTTACAGTTTGTGAATAAGGGTCAACATTATGCTCAGAAACCTGGTCCTCACGGCCTGAATCAGAGTCACAAAGGTTTTGGGCATCACTGCAGACCATTTCCTGGTCTGTACTCACTGTAGCTTGGGAGCAGACCTCTGATTCCCAGGCTATAGTGTGACTGAACAGCTCTGCAGACTCAGCCATCTCAGTTCCACCATACTGTGCAGGGCGGATGGAGACTTCAGAGCTGGGAGAAAGCAAGTGCGATTGGGATGACAACTCAGAGGACTGGTGTTTTTTGGATGCGGTAGTTGAGGTGGCGGAGAGGGCACTTGTTGGACAACTTGAGATCCATTCAACTGCTGACAGCGCGCTCAACTCTATTAATAAGGTTAGTTTTATACACCAAACATACTGAAAAAATTGCGTCAATAAGGCTGCTGCATTTTTTGCAGCATTTTTTCACATTCTTGCAAAGGGTTCTTGGTGAGCTTGTGATATTTAAGAATTATTGCAGCATTTTTGCATCTTTTATGTAATTTTGATTACTTACGGTTTTTTCATTGAATTTTTGAGTGCATTTTTTTACATGTTTTAAGCACATTTTTAACACTGCAGTTTTTGTCTCTTTTGTATTTCATGTTTCTAAATGTAGATACCTTGTTCTGGTATTTGTCTCTGCCAAGATGTGCAAATTACGTGAGTTTTTCACCTGCAGTTTTTTCTACATTCAATGCAAGTCTAAGTGGAACATTTTGCACCTAATAGCATATTTGCAAGAGAAATAGACATATTGCAGATTTGCAACACGTGTAAGAAGATTGACATACTGCCCATGTTCCCCTGTGAAAACATGGGCATTGTTATTGTCACAACAGGGCGAAGAGAAGCCTGGCATGTGGCACAAAGGGAAGAAACGAAAGATAAAAAATGAAAAAGGGGCCCTGATGATAGGAAGAGGGGTTACGGGTGACTCCAAAACATTAACCTGAGATGACACCATGTACACCTTATCATCCCTGGATGGGTCCTTCCCCCCATGCAAGATCATGTGGTTAAGCTCTTGCTAACCCTGGCTAGTGAGCTGGACATCAAAATGCTAATCTTACTACTACAATAAGACATCACTTGTGGAGGGACAAATAAATGGGAATGAATCAACAAATGGAACTCCACAGCTTGCAGAAGTACAATTTCTGCTAGGAGGTCAGCATAGATGAAATATAACTGGCACATGGGAACATAAGGAGTGAGTTTAAATAATGAAAGGGAGTGGCAGCAATGTGCAGAAGTGAGATTAGAGCTATATGAACTCTTAGAAGGATTAAAAAGAAACTATTAACCCCTTAAACACCAAAAAACCCCACTCTATTCATATTAAAGATGACCTATGATCTGTTAATCGCCATGACCTTTTTATCCCAGATACTGCAAAGGTCTCAGTCAGATGCGGCACACTCATGACAGTTATTATGTGCAATGTGTATTGTGACATGCATTATTAGTAGAAAAATTGTATTTTGCCCTACAGTAGGGAGGGTTAGAGGTAATGTTTGGGAGTAGAGTAGCCCTGAGTGGGAAAGGCGGAAATGCTGAAGTGAAGAATCAAAGACATATGAGGAGGTGTGATAGAGCTCAGCGTTAAGTAGGAGCAGACCTAAGTGACTAGCAGTATGCCCCTGAGTTTATAATTCAGAAAGGTAACCTGGCCAGGATCGAACAGAACGTAAGATGAAGAGCGTGCCTTGGGAAGGAGTCCAAAGCATCAGAAGTAGGTAAGCTAAGTCCGGCCATGTTGGCAAACTAACGCCTTTAAAAGGAAGCAAACGTGGAACCGCAGGTTGAAGACAGGACTCTCATTAACTGGACTGTAGTACTTAGCTGGGTTGTGGTGAAGTAAATGAGTGACATTGAAGCGGTGACAGGTAGACTTGAAGAAGGAAAAAAATTGTGTTTGGAGAAGTAAAGAGACTGTATGGAAATACTCCATGTTGTAAAGGAAACATTTTTGTATCTATGAACCCGCTGTCTACTGTACATAATCCCTACCAAGAAATGATCTCTAAAAGGCATAAAGTAAAAATTGACACCCAACCAGCATAGGGGAAAAAAAATCGGGTTCGGCAAGCGAACTTGACACCAAACTTGACCCCAAACAATGAACCCCATATAAGTTAATAGGGATGAAACCATCAGGGCTGTAAAATTGCTGTAGTAAGCACTAAGGGCTGCAAATGGAAGTTAAATAGTAGTAAAAGCAGGACAGCAATACAGTACATAGCGTGTTTTCAAGTGTTTCCTGGAGGATCACGCTGCAGTCAGACTCTCTTCTGGACCCGCCTGTTATGATCCGGAACCATGGAAGACTACCACAAATCATTGGCAAAAAGGTGACAAGAGCATTGGCAACTAATCTGGCCGCCATCCCCTTACTAACCAACACAACTAGAAGTAGCCGAGGGGTGAACTAACATCCTGTGCACCGCGAACCCAGCCGGAGAACTAACTATCCTAAAGGTAGGAAAGATGAATAACTCCCTGCCTCAGAAAATAGACAAGAATAGCAAGCCCCCCACATTCAAAGACTGCGGTGATATAGGAAAAACACAATACACAGGTAGATGAAAGGATTAGCAAAAGGTGAGGCCCCCGCTGACTAAAATAGGAAAGGACAGGAAAGGGACTGATGGTTGCCAGAGAAAAACCCTGCAAAATACCAACTTCCTGATAGTACAAAAAGGCCCTCAGATTGCTCGATCTGAACTCCATCCTATACCAGGTGCCCTTGTCATACCATTGAACAGAAAACAAGAATTATAACAAATTCAACAAGCCACAAACACATGGACCCAAAGGAGCTATACTCCACACAGAACTGCAGGGAGTTCCTCAACAATCCACTGAGGGGGAAATTCCCTGAAATAAACTGAAACCAACCACAACAAATGACAAACCCAGATAAGCAAAAGAAACAGACAATAAATAAAGAGCAAGCACTTATCTGGAGTAGATGTGGTGTAGAGCAGGATTAAGCAGGCTAGAGATACAAAGAATAACTGAAATCCGGCAACAGCCTGCAATCAGACCAGGACTTAAATAAGCAGAGAGTTAGCAAAGGAAACACCCACTGCAACACACACCTGGTCTCTGTCCAAACCATTCCTGGCCACTGGAGGGAGCCTCCCAGCAGCCAAAACACAACCAACATTCACAACACCCGCCTATTAAGGCTCATGAATATTCACTGCTTCCCCCGCCCACCCAGTATCCATGTCTGTGATTGGTTGCAGTCAGTTTGCTGTATAGTAGTGTAAAAAAAAATAAATCATTTTTAAAAATATGATGTAGGCTCCCACAATATTTTTATATCTAGTGTGGGTAAAGCAGCAGCAGCAGGCTGCAGCCCCCACCTTTGAGCTTTATCGTGAGGGGAAAAAAAAAATGTAGCGTCCACTCCATTTTTGATATCCAGCCATGGTAAAGCAAACAGGTGGAGGCTAGTATAATCAGTATGGGAGGAGCCATGGGTATTGCCACCGCAGCCTAAAACTACCAGCCCGCAGTTGCCCAAAATTGTCGCATCTATTAGAGACAACAATTCTGGCACTTTACCTGGCTCATCCTGATTGCCCTGGTGCGCTGGCAATCTAGGTAGTATAAGGGGTTAATGACAGCTGTCATTTGTCAGCTGCCATCAAGCCCTGGATTAGTAATGAGGAGGAATCTATGAGCCCCCCATTACTAAACTTGTAAGTAAAAAAATTAAAACACAAACATTAAAAAAAATCCTTTATTTGAAATAAAATTCACACACTCTCTTGTATCTCTTTATTAATCCCCAAAGACCCTTGCAGATCCAACGTAATCCATGTGAAGTCCCATGATGATCCCCAGTCTACTTTATATTGAAGTCTCAAAGCACGGGCACGTTAAAAAACATGACTGCCTACTGCGGCTTCACGAAGACACGGACTGAACCGAAGCTCTGAGCGATGTCAGAGGTTACGTGTGGTCACAGCTGGAGGTTCCCATGGTCCCCACCTGTGACCGCAGGTAAACTCACTTCAGGTGAACTCAATGAGACCTGCATCCCCTGACAGAAAAGCACATTTTTATTTGTCAAGAGATGTAGATTTGGTGCTGGAATTTATACACCAAAATCTGCCTCCTCTGGCAAAAAAAATGCATCTAAATGCAATGCATTTTTGATATGATATTGATGCAGTTTTTGTGCCTAGTGATGCAGACTTGGTGCAAAAATTTGGTGTATAAATTCCAGCACCAAATCTGCCTCTCCTGGCAGAAAATTGCACAAAAAACACTGTGCTGATGCTGTTTTGGTGCAGTTTTCTGCCAGGAGATGCAAATTTGGTGCAGAAATCTTGTACAGACATTTCTGCACCAAATTTGCATATCATGGCAGAAAATGGCACCTATACTGAGTTTTTTTTGCCAGAAGATGTAAATTTGGTGCTGAAATTTATACACCAAATTCTTGCACCAAATCTGCATCTTCTGGTAAGAAAAGCATCTAAACATAATACGATTTTGATGTGATATTGCTGCGTTTGTTTTGCCAAGAGATGTAGACTTGGTCCTGATATTAATACACCAAATTCCTGCACCAAATCTGCATCTCCTGGCAAAACAACACATCGAAACTGCATTTTTTTGCCAGGAGATGCAGATTTGTTGCTGAATTTTATATAATAAATAAATAACCAAATCTGCATCTAAACACGATGCGGTTTTGATGCAGATTTTTGCTGGAAGATACAGATTTTGTGCAGGAATGTCTGCAACCAAATACTCAATGTACACATATTGCCTAATCTGGTAATCTAGCATTGAGTTCAATGACTTCACTTGAGGTGAGGTGAGGTGAGATCAATGAGTTCAACTAAGGTCAGTTCACCAGAGGTCATAGCCTTGGTATTGTGGGAACCTGGAGCTGTGACCTCATCTGAACTCAGTGACGTCACCGCTCGTAGCTACAGCTCAGTCAGTGTGTCACAATGAGCAGTCACCTTTTGTATTGTAATTACACACTGTAACCTTAGATGTAACACAGCTGGGATCGTAGTGGGAACTTATGTGTATTACGTCGGATCCACTGGGGTTTTTTGGAAGTTAGTAAGTTGGTGAGCGAGATTTTTTTTTTTTTCTAAAATAAAGTATTTTCTCTGTTTGTTTATTTCTTTTGACGTACAGGATTAGTAATAGGGGGTTTCATAGACCCCTCCCTATTACTAATCCAAGGCTTGATGACAGTTGACAAATCACATCTGTCATTATCCAATTGCCACTGCACCAGGGCAATTGGCATGAGCCAGGTTAAGGGCTGGAATTGTCACGTTTAATAGATGCAACAATTCTGGATGGCTTTGGGCTGCTAATTTTATGCTGGGGAGGACCCAATAACCATGGGCCTCCCCAGGCTTAGAATACCAGCTCCCAGCTTTTCACTTTATCTTGGCTTTGTATCAAAAATGGGGGGACCCCAAACTGTTTTTTAAAGTTATTTATTTAAATAATTTCAAAAAGTCACATGAGGTCCCTCTTATTTTGATACACAGCCAAGATATTTCGCACAGCTGGGGGCTGCAGCCTGTAGCTGTCTGCTATCTATATACAAGGCACTCTATGTCATTTTATTTATTTATGTTTACACTTTACTTTGGCACACAGCCTTTGTGAGAGCAACCAATCAGAGACTATGGCACGCCAGCAGTCTGAATGCAGCCAGTCACATGTGAATTTGTATGAGATTTAATGAGCAGATTAAGAAGCAGTCTAACAGTCATGTTGTAGAGACTGGCAAGTATGTCATGTCCTGCTGTAACTAATTTGCTTTTTTTTTTTTAACTTGACATGACTGTAATGTAAAAGCTTGCTGATTGGCTTCTCTGCAACCTGTCAACAATCTTTATTTTGGTGACAAACCCGACCAGTCAAAAGTCAGTGTTCTGTGTTCAGCACCCCCATGTGTTTAGTAAGGACACTGATCATTAAGTTCATGTTTGCTGATCCCTATACATTTCATTAGTATTTTGGGCTCAAAATATATATATATATATATATTTATCTTTTACATTTGCAAAATTACAAAAAGGAAAATGGGCCTATGCAACAGTTTGGACATCCTTGGAGAATGTTGTATTCAGATAAATTTGACCAAGGTTATAGCTTGTTCACTATCCTCATTAAGAATGGCCAGGTGATCCAAATTTAACAGCTTTATAAAAATCCAGTCTCCTCTAACCTTGTGCCAAAAAAACAGTAGTCATGGGTCCTTCTAAGCAGCTGCCTAGCACTCTGAAAACAGAAATGTCCAAGGCCCACAAAGTAGGAGAAGGCTATAAGAAGATATTAAAGCGTTTTTAAGTTGCCTTTTTTTAGTTCAAAATCTTATTAACATATGACAGTTAACAGGAAACAGTGAGGGTGAAAATAAGTTCTGGAAGACCAAGCTAAATTTCTGTAAGAGCGTCTCAGAGGATTGATAGAGAGGCAAATCAGAGCTCCTGCTTGACAACAGAAGACCTTCAGAAAAATTTGCAGAATCTGGAGTTGTGGTACATTGTCGTACTGTTCAGAGACACCTGCACAAATATCGCCTTCATTGAGTCATCAGAAGAAAAGCTCTCCTGCATCCTCACCATAAAATTCAGCATCAAAAGTATGAGAAAGAACATCTAAATAAGTCTAATGCATTTTGGAAACAAGTTCTGTGTTCCAATGAAGTTAAAACAGAAATCTTTGGGAACAATGATCAGTGGTACGTGTGGGCACTGAATTTCAGGAAAAGAACATCTCGTCAACCATTAAGCATGGAGGTGGATCAAGTATATGTGACGCCCTGGGCAAGCCAGGGGTCACAGGTCATGACACCACCACACCCTACACCCCAGATAGGTACACCAAAGCTACACAAAAATCCTTGTTGCCTTCCTCCAGGGGCTGATGTCCACACCAGGGGGTGGGCCAGGCGGTTGGCTCCGCCCACCAAGGAGTTCACAGCCCTGGAGGCGGGAAAACCAGGCAGTTAGAAGTTGGAGTTCAGAGTAGTGAGAGCTGAAGTAGAAGTGAAGTGGTAGAGGAGCAAGAGAGAGGAGTTAAGGGGGAAGAGAAAGTGACACTTGAGGAAGCCTGAAGTTGGTCCGGGTGTGTGCCCCGGACTGAGACAGCAAGGTCAGCGGACGGCGGTGACCGTCTGCAGGAGAGGCTGCTCGGAGGTTGCCGAAAGGACCGTGGACGGGTGGTAGCCCGGCGGTACCGGAACGGTATACGAAGAGAAGCTAGCACCATTGGCAGGAGCCTTTCGGATCCCGGCAAGGCTAGGAGTCGCCGTGAATTTGCCAAATCCGTCAGTGAAGGGGACCTCTGGGTCTCCCAACAACCAAGTCCCGATTGAAGGCAACAGTCCAACCGTTAGAGAGAGACACCGCCACCGCCAAGGCACCAGTTTCTCAGGGCCAGCGCCTGCGGGCAAAGAGGGGCTCCTCCGGCCCATATCCAAGCCGGGGAGCGGGTTACCGGTGGGAACCCATCGCTACCAACATAGACTTAGGTGCAGGTAAAGGGACCGTCACCGTCAACTACTGGGGAAAAGCAACAGCAGCCGTCCGTGGGAACCGTCTTTCCAGCCGTGTGTTTTACCGAGAACTGTGTCCCCGTCTCAGGCTGAGCGAGTACCACAGTGCCGTGAGGCACAGCGCTGCCCCCGCATCCCTGCACCCCACCAAGCCCTGAACCGGCCCGCCATCCCTCATCCTCCACCCCATCACCGGGGCCCGGGACAACCAACCCCTACCCACGGAGGGGAGAACTAACAACTCTGCTGCTCCCTGTCACCGCTCCCGGGATCCCCATACAGAGCAGCGGTGGTGTCCACACAATCACCACAACCGTGGGTGGCGTCACGAACAACAATAAATCCCCAAAACCAATCCCCTTTTCACTCACGGGTGAGGAGCGCCGCTCGAGTCCCCGGGATCCGGCCCATCGCTCGAGCCACCGAGCAGCAGAGGCCGCAGCCGCAGCGGCAGCCGGACCCGAAAATTTCAGAAGCCGCTATCTTTGGCGTGAAGAGTTCCCGCTCGAGCGTCTTCTCGAGTAGCGGAGGCGCGAAGGCCAAAACCCCGCCCCGATAGAGGAGGGGCCGGTAAGAGGCTAAGGGGGACGAAATGGCGACTGGTCGCATGTAGCCACGGCTATACAGATAGGGACGCCGGGACCCCACGATCCGCTGACCCCTGCAAAGAATGTCCGCTCCACCTAGCTATGCGGAGGCTACCGAGCCGGTGCCCGGATCAGCGGCATGGCTGAGAGCCCGAACGGCGGGGATCTGCCGACACTACCGGACCCAGATCTGCAGGCTGATGGAGCAGTGGACCGCGGAGGTGGAGGACGTAGCTGCAGTTGCACGGGAGTATGGAATGGAAGCCATGATGGAGGAGCTGGTGAGTGACCCACGCCCCTGTGTCCCCGAGGGACCAGCCGTTGCGGCTGAGGGACCCGGTCTACCTCTGGCCCCCATGCCGCCTCCGTCCTCCTTGCCCGCGCACCGCGCTGCACCTGGCCCGTCGGGCGTACACCCCTTTGTCACAGTGGCCAAGAGAGTAGCGAGCCCGGAGGCTGCGGCAGCTGGCGGTCACCCGCCTGGCGCAGAGACGGACGATAGTGACTCCGGGCCTGACACCGAGCCCGTTTCGGAAGAAGATGAAGGAGTCGTCGCTCTGCAGGGCACGGAGGCCACTTACATTCCCCGGAGTGGGAACAACGGGTATCGGGCGGCCCTTCCTCGCCACGCTTGCTATGCGCTGGAGGGGCTGGTGCCCGTGTTCTTCCACCCAGAGCCGGGTGAGGAGGACGAAAGTGCACAGTAAGGGCAGCGGAGCACCGTTGCACTGTCCCTGTTAGGACCACCTGTGTGTGTTTAAAAGTTTAAAAGTTTTGAAAGAGAAAAATGAAAGTGATCAACTGATGGAGTAACCTGATTGTCAGCACCGTGATTGAACCGGCCGTTGCCGGCACTGCTGTCCCCGTGGGGACCCTTCAAAAAGTTGCATAGGGAACTCTCTATGAACAGGCCCGAGAACTTGCAGGGCAACCACAAACGTTAGTGGGTTGTAAATAAAATATGTTTGTTGCAGCTAACCGTTACCGCCTCCGGAGAGGCAGGTTGGAGGGAGGGCCCGCAGTGGAGCAGGCTGGGGCCCAGCCACCACAGGAACCGGTGGCTACCCTCTGGAGGGGAAGGACAGATCCCGCTCGGGTAACTGGTTCAGGACTGGGGTCAAGGGGTGCTGCCTGTTTCTTAGGGGCAGCATCAGGGCCAGGTTACTTGGGTGGGAGAGAGCGGCAGCAGCAACCGGTTAAAATGTTACGTAACGTTTAAGAAAAAGTGCCTCCCGCTGTGGGATGAAGTTATTATACTTGTCTTGTGTCTTTTTATCTTTTTGCAGAAAAATAAAACCGGTGTTGGACGGGCAGCCCGCGGACGGTCTGCATTTTGCTAAGGGGAAATGTGACGCCCTGGGCAAGCCAGGGGTCACAGGTCATGACACCACCACACCGTACACCCCAGATAGGTACACCAAAGCTACACAAAAATCCTTGTTGCCTTCCTCCAGGGGCTGATGTCCACACCAGGGGGTGGGCCAGGTGGTTGGCTCCGCCCACCAAGGAGTTCACAGCCCTGGAGGCGGGAAAACCAGGCAGTTAGAAGTTGGAGTTCAGAGTAGTGAGAGCTGAAGTAGAAGTGAAGTGGTAGAGGAGCAAGAGAGAGGAGTTAAGGGGGAAGAGAAAGTGACACTTGAGGAAGCCTGAAGTTGGTCCGGGTGTGTGCCCGGGACTGAGACAGCAAGGTCAGCGGACGGCGGTGACCGTCTGCAGGAGAGGCTGCTCGGAGGTTGCCGAAAGGACCGTGGATGGGTGGTAGCCCGGCGGTACTGGAACGGTATACGAAGAGAAGCCAGCACCATTGGCAGGGGCCTTTCGGATCCCGGCAAGGCTAGGAGTCGCCGTGAATTTGCCAAATCCGTCAGTGAAGGGGACCTCTGGGTCTCCCAACAACCAAGTCCCGATTGAAGGCAACAGTCCAACCGTTAGAGAGAGACACCGCCACCGCCAAGGCACCAGTTTCTCAGGGCCAGCGCCTGCGGGCAAAGAGGGGCTCCTCCGGCCCATATCCAAGCCGGGGAGCGGGTTACCGGTGGGAACCCATCGCTACCAACATAGACTTAGGTGCAGGAAAAGGGATTGTCACCGTCAACTACTGGGGAAAAGCAACAGCAGCCGTCCGTGGGAACCGTCTTTCCAGCCGTGTGTTTTACCGAGAACTGTGTCCCCGTCTCAGGCTGAGTGAGTACCACAGTGCCGTGAGGCACAGCGCTGCCCCCGCGTCCCTGCACCCCACCAAGCCCTGCACCGGCCCGCCATCCCTCATCCTCCACCCCATCACCGGGGCCCGGGACAACCAACCCCTACCCACGGAGGGGAGAACTAACAACTCTGCTGCTCCCTGTCACCGCTCCCAGGATCCCCATACAGAGCAGCGGTGGTGTCCACACAATCACCACAACCGTGGGTGGCGTCACAGACAACAATAAATCCCCAAAACCAATCCCCTTTTCACTCACGGGCGAGGAGCGCCGCTCGAGTCCCCGGGATCCGGCCCATCGCTCGAGCCACCGAGCAGCAGAGGCCGCAGCCGCAGCGGCAGCCGGACCCGAGCAGTAGGAGAGCGCAGCGTCCCCTCCTCTGCCCGTGACATATGCTTTGGAATTTTGCGGCAGCCAGTGGCACTGGGAACATTTCATGTGTAGTGGAAAGAATGGATCAATGAAATTTCAATAAATTCTTGATTTAAACATAACATCTGTAAAAAACTAGAGGTTGAAAAGAGCATGGCTTCTATAAATGGATAATGATCCTAAACACACATCAAAATCCACAAGAGACTACCTCAAAAGGTGCAAGCTGAAGATTTTACAATGACCCTCAGTCTCCTTATCTGAACATCATTGAAAATCTGTGACTGGACCTCAAAATAGCAGTGTAGGCAAAAACAACACAGGAATCTCACAGAACTGGAAGACTTTCCCAAGAAAGAATGGATGGTAATCCCTCAAACAAGAATTGAAAGACTTTTGGTTGGCTAAAAAAAAGTTGTTATTTGCCAAAGGGGTTGCTGCTATATACTATCCATACAACAAGGTCAAAGTTTTCCATCAGCTCATTTTTCTTTTTTGTTAATTTTAAAATGTAACAGATGAAAATATTTTTTATTTTTTGCCTAAAATACAAAGGAAATGTGTTCTCTTTAACTTCATACCTTTTAGAGATCATTTCATCTTCAACTTGTTAACTGTTCACAATAACAGTAATTTTGACCAAGGGTGCCCAAACATTTTGATGCCACTACCCCTCACCCATTACTACCTCCCCACGCCACGTTACACTTGGTGTAGTCGGCAGAATCAAGTCTTGCATTAGAATCAATATAGGAATGAGGTGAATACTTGAGTTGCATGGAAAATGGTGACCGGTACGTGGTCTAAGATGGCGTCGAGTGCAAACTTTAAAATGGTGGTTAATGGTTCAGTGCAGGAAGAAAGTCCATCCAATCATGGATGTAGAAGGCACAAAATGGCACGAAGAACCATCCAGCCCTCCAGAGGTTACACCTACAGAAGGGAGTGTCTGTTCTGGAAGTGCCAGCCTGCCATATGAGGTGTACACCACAGTAGGGCAAAGTGGAAGAAGAAGGCCCACCTAGTGCAGTGTAAAGATTGAAAATGGTAAGAGGTGTTGACCAAACGGGATGGTGAGCCGAAGGAGAACCCCACAGTGAAAGGTGGAGCAGTGGCACAGCACAATGAGTGGTGAGTGAGACAGCAACACTTGTTAGTCTGAGCAGACAGTGTTTTTTCTCTGCTTTAACCCCTTCAGCCCCCGGGCACTTTTCATTTTTGCGTTTTTGTTTTTTGCTCCTTTTCTTCCGAGAGCCGTAACTTTTTTATTATTCCGTCAATCTTGCCATATGAGGGCTTATTATTTGCTGGACGAGTTGTATTTTTAAATGAAACCATAGGTTTTACCATATATTGTACTGGAAAACAGCAAATAAATTCCAAGTGTGGAAAAACTGCAAAAAAAGTGTGATCGCACAATAGTTTTTGGGATGTTTTATTCACCGTGTTCACTATATGGTAAAACTGATGTGTTGTTGTGATGCCTCAGGTTGGTGCGAGTTTGTAGACACCAAACATGTATAGGTTTACTTGTATCTAAGGGGTTAAAAAAATTCACAAGTTTGTCCAATAAAAGTGGCGTACGTTTTGCGCCATTTTCCGAAACACGTAGCGTTCTCATTTTTCGAGATCTATGACTCAGTGATGGCTTATTTCTTGCATCTCGAGCTAACATTTTTAATGGTATCATTTTTGCGCAGATGCTACGTTTTGATCGCCTGTTATTGCATTTTGCGTAAAACATGCGGCGACCAAAAAACGTAATTTTGGCGTTTGGAATTTTTTGTCACTACGCCGTTTACCAATCAGATTAATTGATATTATATTTTGATAGATCGGGCATTTCTGAACGCGGCGATACCAAATATGTGTATATTTATTTATTTTTTAACCCTTTAATTTTCAATGGGGTGAAAGGGGGGTGATTTGAACTTTTAGGTTTTTTTTTTTTTTAATTCTACTAGTACCCCTAGGGGGCAAGAGCGATCAGCAATCCGATCGCTGTTATCTATCTGCTGATCACAGCTATACAGCTGTAAACAGCAGATTCAGTCACTTCCGGTTTCCCTCTGCTCCGTGCCGAGGAAAAACGAAAGTGAAACTTCGTAGCTGCAGGCGTCATCACATGACCCTGTGCTACGATGGCAACCACCGAACGTCACGTGATCACTCACGTGACTTCCGGTGGGGGCGGCGGTAAGTAAAAAACATGGCCGCGCGCATATAGATCTATGTATGGCAGCGAGATTTAAGGGGTTAAATGTTGCGAGTGGAAGCGATTCCACTCGCAACATGCAGGCACACATGTCAGCTGTTGAAAACAGCTGATATGTGTGCCGACCGTCGCCGCCTGCCAGCGGCAGGGGGCGGGGCTTAACGGGACACGATCCTTGACGGATAGATCCGTCCAAGGTCGTGAAGGGGTTAAAAGAAACAGGTAATTTCAAAACCATACTTCTTGCATATTATTCAGATATGGCACATAATTGAAAGACAGTACGCCATTAAATACAAAGGTATAATATATGTATATAATATATGTTAGTAATGAAAAATATTTTTAATACTTTATTAACAGGCGAACACAGACAGGGAAGGGCCCTGTGCAGGAACAGTACTTTGGCCCTTTTCAGTCTAATAATTAATCAAATACACAATTCCAACTTTGACGCCCTGGACTAGCCAGGTAGTCACAGATAGCGCCCCGCACAACACCAGTCCCACACAAGGTAACACCAGCCAAACCACATAAACCCTAGTCACCTCCCTCAGAGCTTAATGGATACACCAGGGGGCAGAGCCAGGTGGTTGGCACGCCCACCGAGGATTTCAGAGGGCCTGAGGAAGGAAACAGGCAGTCTAGTTCAGTTCAGTAGAGCAGATGAGTTTGTAGAGTTGAGGAGTGAGGAGGACAGGCCTGTGGTGCAGGCCTGTGTCAGACTGACAGGTGCCAGGGTCGTAGCCTGCACACCTTGGCTAGGAGGCATACGGTGGCCTAGCCTGCAGGAGCCGGGAAGACGGCTCGGTGGAACCAAAGTAGACCGGGACAGGGTAGTGGCCCGCCGGTACCGACCCGGGGAACCGACTGGAAACCGGAGCACACAGGGGGGTACTCATCCTGAAGCGAGGTCCAGAAGCCACTGGACTGAGTTAATTCACTGATTGAGGTCTGGACTATAGGTCCTTTCCCACCCAAGTCCCGACTGAAGACAACAGGCCACCGAGGGGGATAGAAAGCCACCGCACAGGCAGAGAGATCCCATGGGCCAGCTTCTGCAGGCAAACGGGCTTTCCCAGCATACATACAGCCAGGGAGCGGACTCCCGTCGCTGAAGCACAGGCAGTCTACACATACACTACACGGTGCAGGAGAAAGGCAAAGACCACCGAACCAGGTGGGGGACCAGACGCAGCCGGGCACCGACCACCATCAACTTTGTTTACCAGAGGCTTGTGTGTGTCAATAACAGTGAGTACAACAGTGCCATCCGGCCGCGCATCGCCTGCACCGCCCAGCTACTTCTCCCCAACGGGTCCCAGGGCCATCATCCCTGCCCACGGAGGGGTTAACATCTTGCTGTATAACCATCTCCCCCGGGTGCCCCGTAACTGCAGTGGTGGTGTCTACACCTTCACCCCATCCCGTGGGTGGCGTCACGAACTCAAACACGGCTCCGGCCGTACACCTACCTAGCACTCCCCTACGTAGCGCCAGCATCCTTTCAGAGCGAAGTGACCCCAGGTCCAGAGGCGCTCGAGCCACCCACCAACGAGCCCGGCTGCAGCCGAGCGCGGGGCGGTACACATCCACTTTGAAAGAAGAACTGGGCCTCCTTACTTCTTGGGCCTCAAGTTGCACCAATGATTTGTCCGCCAAAAGTAGAAATATTACCAGCACAAATCCGTAAAAAAATTTTTTCAATTTTATTCAATGCAATAAGGCATAAAAACAAGAAGGTAGGTGGATTAAAACAAAAGAACTGATACAAGACAGGTACAGGTAACGCATGTCTGGCCCAGAGTGGCCCTTAAGGCCCCGTCACACATAGAGATAAATCATTGGCAGATCTGTGGTTGCAGTGAAATCATGGACGTATTGTTCCATTTGTACACGGCCACAAACCTGGCACTGATTGTCCACAATTTCACTGCAACCACAGATCTACCACAGATCTACCACAGATCTACCACAGATCTACCACAGATCTACCACAGATCTACCACAGATCTACCACAGATCTACCACAGATCTACCACAGATTTGCCACAGATCTGCCACAGATCTGCCACAGATCTGCCACAGATCTGCCACAGATCTGCCACAGATCTATCTCTGTGTGTGACAGGGCCTTTAGTCTAAACCTGCTGAAACCCCAACTTAGGAAGAATATATAGAGGAGGAGAAAAAAAATCCCCGCCCATCTAGGCAATAAAATACACCTGCGGACTAAGGGGTACTTTGCACACTACGACATTGCAAGCCGATACTTGCGATGCCGAGCGCGATAATCCCCGCCCCCGTCGCAGCTACGATCTCTTGTGATAGCTGGCGTAGCGAACATTATCGCTACGGCAGCTTC
Organism: Anomaloglossus baeobatrachus; assembly: GCF_048569485.1. Classification (NCBI taxonomy): domain Eukaryota; kingdom Metazoa; phylum Chordata; class Amphibia; order Anura; family Aromobatidae; genus Anomaloglossus; species Anomaloglossus baeobatrachus. The sequence goes on along the minus strand of NC_134355.1, from coordinate 194,751,059 downwards.
ACATGGACTTATCTGCCTTGTGACGTCGCACTGGCCGGCGACCCGCCTCCTTCCTAAGGGGGCGGGTCGTGCGGCGTCACAGCGACGTCACACGGCAGGCGGCCAATAGAAGCGGAGGGGCGGAGATGAGCGGGACGTAAATGTCGCGGGCGGGGAGGAGGGTGTCGGCACACTACGCTCACCCCCTTCTGCTCGGGTCCGGCGGTTGCTGCTCAGTGGTGGCTCGAGCTGTTGGCCGGATCCCGGGGGTTCTCGAGCGGCACTCCTCGCCCGTGAGTGAAAGGGGTTTGTTGGGTGTGGGGATTGTTTATTGTCCGTGACGCCACCCACGGTTGTGGTGATTTCACCACTGCTGCTCAATATGGGGATCCCGGGGATGGTGATGCGGAGCAGCCAGGTGTTGTGTTGCCCCTCCGTGGGTAGGGGTTGGTGATCCCGGGGCCCGGTGATGAGATGGGAGATGCAGGGCCTGGTGGGCGCAGGGACGCGGGGGCAGCGCTGTGCCTTGCGGCACTGTGGTACTCACTCAGCCTGAGACGTTGACACAGTTTTACGGTAAACCACACGGCTGGAAAGACGGTTCCCACGGACGGCTGCACTTGCTCTCCCAGTAGGTGACGGTGATGTCCCTTTTCCTTGCACCTTTGTTTCTGTGTTGGTAGCGATGGGTTCCCACCGCTAACCCGCTCCCCGGCTTCAAGCTGGACCGGAGGAGCTCTACTCTTTGCCCGCAGGCGCTGGCCCTGAGAAACTGGTGCCCTGGCGGTGGCGGTGTTTCTGCTACAATGGTTGGGCTGTTGCCTTCAATCAGGACTTGGTTGTTGGGGGATCTACGTCCCCTTCACTGACGGATTCGGCAAATTATGGCGACTCCTAGCCTTGCCGGGGTCCGAGAGGCCCCTGCCCTGGTGCTGACTGTCCTTTGGTACACTGCTCCAGACCGCCGGGCCACTACCCGTCCGCGGTCCTTCCAGGAACTTCCAAACGGTCCCCCTTCAGACAGTCACCGCCGTTGCTGACCTTGCTGACCCTGTCCTGCACACAGCTGGACTCTCTTCAGGCTTTCTTTCTGTCACCTTTCACCTTCCTTCAACTTCTCCTACCCCTCCTTTACCACTTCCTTCTACTTCACTCCACTGAACTAATCTGCCTGGTACTTCCTGCCTCCAGAGCTGTGTCCTCCTCGGTGGGCAGAGCCAACCGCCTGGCCCACCCCCTGGTGTGAACATCAGCCCCTGGAGAAAGGCAACAAGGATTTTTGGTTAGCTTTGATGTACCTAACTGGGGTGTAGGGTGTGGTGGTGTGATGACCTGTGACCCCTGGCTTGCCCAGGGCGTCACATTCCCCCTTAGTAAAATGCAGACCGTCCGCAGGCTGCCCGTCCAACACCGGTTTTATTTTTCTGCAAAATATAACATTGTAAACGGTAACACATATACATTTTTAATAATTCTTCCCATAACGGGAGGCACATTTCTTAAACGTTGCATAACGGTTTACGGTTACGGTTTCCGCTCTCTCCCACCCAAGCAACCTGGCCCTGATGCTGCCCCTAAAGCCCAGGCAGCACCCCTTGACCCACAGTCCAGCACACGGTACCCGAGCGGGATCTGTCCTTCCCCTCCAGAGGGTAGCCACCGGTTCCTTTGGTGGCTGGGCCCCAGCCTTCTCCGCTGAGGGCCCTCCCTCCAACCTGCCTCTCCGGAGGCGGCATTGCGGAAAATGGTAACGGCAAACAACTTATTTTAAAGCCACTTAACGTTTGTGGTTGCCCTGCAAGTTCACGGGCTTGTCCATGGATAGTTCCCATGCAAACTTTTTAAACGGTCCCCACTGGGACAACGGTGCCGGCTCCGGCCGGTTGCAAATCATGCAGACAATCAGGTTACTGTTCGGTAATCATCTTATCATCAGCAGAACTTTCAAACAAACTTTTAAACATGAATTCACACAACTTCCTGACCCCCCTCCTTAAAGGACAGTCTACCTGTACCTAAGTGGGGGTCTACCTAGGTTGGGACGGGTGGACCTTCGGGGCCCGGTGTCAGTGGGGCTATGCAGTGGGGCAGAGGGAACAACCGGTTCCTCCTCCCTTCTATCGTGTGGGGCAGGCGGAGGCATAGGGGAGCTGGGTACAGGTTCATCCCTGGGCACTGGCAATGGTTCTGGCTCACGGTCGACCGCTTCCACCACTTCTTCATCCACAGGTTGTGGGAACAGTATCACTGGAAGAATCACCACGCCGTTCTGTGTAGGCCAGTCTGCTGGGAAGTCACCCATCACAGTGTGGATCACCTCTTTTGCCTTCTCCACTGGTGGAGGAACTGGTACGTCCGCCGTTGCCCTCAATGCTGGTGGACACCTTTTCAGATGGTCCTGGGAAACTGTGGCCAAAGTGCCCCCTTGGTCACGACTGATCTGGTAGGCCTTCCCATCTTCCCATCCTGTGGGTTGTATGACGTATGGGATTGGTTCCCATTGATCATCCAGCTTGTGGGTCTTCCTCTTCCGTTTTAACACCACATCTCCTGGCTGGAAAGGGCCCGCAGATGCTTTCTGATTGAATCGCTGCTCCTGTTGTTCTCGACTTCGACTTAGATTCTTCTCCACATACTCCTGAATCTGCCGGTATTGTGCTCTCCGCCAAGTTTCCCATTCAGCTGTTGAAGGGAGTGCTTCTGGGGACTCCAACCCTATTTCTAGGTCCACCGGCAGGCGGCCGGGACGAGCCCTCATCAGGTATGCTGGGGTGCATTTTGTCGAGCTGGACGGGATATTGTTGTACATATCGACCAAGTCGGGTAGCTTCTCCGGCCACAGGTTCCGCTCTTCCAGCGGTAACGTCTTGAGGAGTCCCAGGACCAAGTGGTTCATCTTCTCACACATGCCGTTGGTCTGGGCATGGTAAGGGGTGGTCCGGATCTTCTTACAGCCGTACAACTGGCAGAACTCGTGGAACACCTCCGCTTCAAAAGCCGGGCCTTGGTCAGTAAGCACTTTTTCTGGATATCCATGTGGGCGGCAGAAATAGGCTTGGAACGCTCGAGCAGCAGTTCGTCCAGTTAGGTCCTTGACGGGGACAACCACCATGAATCTTGAATAGTGGTCTACGATGGTCAACGCATAGGCGTACCCGCTTCTGCTGGGGGTGAGCTTGACATGGTCTAGGGCGACCAACTCCAGCGGTTGATGTGTGATGATTGGGTGTAGGGGCGCCCTCTGGCTGGTCTCGTCCTTCCTTCTCAGCGTGCAAGGACCACACTCTCGGCACCAGGCTTCTACCGACTCCCGCATCCCACTCCAGTAGAACCGCTCTCTCAACAGCATCTCCAGCTTCTTCCACCCGAAGTGTCCGGCACCATCATGGTATGCCCGCAGAACAGTAGCCACATCAGCTTGGGGAATAACCAACTGGCAGATTTTCTCATGGGTCTTCAGGTTGATCAGCTCACGGTACAGCTTCCCTTGATGTAGATAAAGCCGTTTCCGTTCCTTCCACAAGCGCTGGGCTTCAGCGGGAGCGGCAGGGTCTATTCCAACAGCACCTTGTTCCACCAGGGTCTTGACGAGGCGGACAGCCGGCGCCTGGTTTTGAGCTTCCTGCCATTCCTGACTGGGCCGGGGGTCCAGATCCACCCGTTGTTGGTGTATTTGTACCTTCTCAGTTGGTGGCTGGTGAAATGCAGGCAGTTCAATCTCCTCGAGGTCATCATCCTCGCCCCCTTCTTCTGACAAATGGGGCATTCGGGAGAGTGCATCAGCGTTAATATTGACACGACCAGCTCGGTACTTGATGGTGAAGTCGTAGTTGGCTGGCCGGGCCACCCACCACTGCTCCAATGCGCCCAGCTTAGCTGTGTCTAGGTGGGTCAACGGATTGTTGTCCGTAAAAGCGGTGAATTTCGCGGCAGCCAAGTAGTGGCGGAACCGCTCGGTGATAGCCCATACCAATGCCAGGAGCTCGAGCTTGAAGGAGCTGTAGTTCTCGAGGTTCCTTTCAGTTGGCCTAAGCTTCCGGCTAGCATAAGCTATCACTTTCTCCTTCCCATCCTGGACCTGGGACAGGACTGCTCCCAGTCCCACATTGCTGGCGTCAGTAGAAAAGGATGAATGGGCAGCCATAGTCAGGATATGCTAAGACTTCTTCCCCAGTCAAGGCCGCCTTCAGCTGGCAGAAGAATTCTTCATGCTTTTCCTCCCACACCAGTGGGGCCCCTAGGGGTCTACCACCTTTGGTCTGTCCCACGAGGAAATCTTGCATGGGAGCAGCCATCTTCGTGTACCCTTTGATAAAGTGCCGGTAGTACCCCACCAGATCCAGAAACTGCCTTACTTCCCTCACTGTGGTTGGTCTCGGCCAGCCTTGGATGGCAGTGATCTTCTCAGGGTCGGGGGCGACACCTTCTGCACTTACCACGTGCCCCAGGTATTGCACCCTGGGTTTCAGCAGGTGACACTTAGAAGGCTTCAATTTCATCCCGTATTTGGCAAGGGTCGCGAACACCTCGGCCAGGTGCTCCAGATGGGCTTCATACGTCTGGGAGTAAACAATTACGTCATCCAAATACAATAGGACGGTCTCGAAGTTTAGGTGTCCCAGACAGCACTCCATCAGCCGTTGGAAGGTTCCTGGCGCGTTGCACAGCCCGAACGGCATACTATTGAATTCACAGAGCCCCATCGGAGTGGTGAAGACGGTTTTCTCCCGGTCCTCCGGTGCCACTGCCACTTGCCAATATCCGCTGGTGAGATCAAGGGTAGAGAAGTAATTTGCAGTTCTCAGTGCGGCCAAAGACTCTTCAATACGAGGCAGTGGGTAGGCAGCTTTATGGGTTATCTGATTAATCTTCCGGTAGTCCACACACATCCGCATGGTACCATCCTTCTTCTTAACCAGTACCAACGGAGCGGCCCAGGGACTACAGCTGTCCCGAATAACCCCTGCCTCCTTCATATTCCTCAACATGTCTTTGGCACACTGGTAATGTGCAGGGGGAATAGGCCTGTACCTCTCTTTGATAGGGGGGTGTTCACCGGTGGGGATGTGGTGTTGGACCCCTTTGATCTGCCCAAAGTCTAGTGGATGTTTACTGAAAACCTGTTCATACTCCTGCACCACCCTGTACACCCCTGCTTTGTGATGTGTAGGAGTATCGTCAGTACCCACGTGTAGCTGTTGGTGCCACTCCTTTACTACCCCTTGAGGTGGGGAAGTGCTGGTGTTAGGTGGGGAGACTGAGGGACTGGCTTCGTGGATGGTGTGGGGATCCAGGGTGAGCAGCTTGGCAATAGTGGCATACCGGGGAAGCCTGACTTCTTCCTCCCCACAGTTCAACACCCTCACAGGCACCCTCCCTTTTTTTACATCCACCACCCCTCTGGCGGCCATTACAGTGGGCCAGTGCTCGGAGGGCATGGGCTCCATCATAGCAGGGTAGTCACGCCCCTGAGGCCCTACTGCTGCCCTACACCAAATCATCATCTCACTCCTAGGGGGCACAGTCAATGGAGCAACATCCATCACTCTCACTCCACCAATCTCCCCTCCTGTTGAGCTTACATGCTGGCGGTACATCAGAGCTCGGATCTCACGCTGCACAGCTCTCTGCCGGCTCCCTGCCGCTGTGGCGGCTAGCTGTTGCAATAGGGTCAACACATCAGCCATGCAGTGCTCCATCACATTGGTTCCCAGCACTATCTTCGGGTTATGATCACTGGGTTCATTCATGATCACAATCATACCCTGGTGTTGCAGTTCAGCTTGCCCCACTGTCATAGCCACTTGTTTATACCCCACCTGGGTCAATGGAAGTCCATTAGCGGCAATTAGCGTTATACTATTATCTGGGGGTGCCAGCTCGTCTATTGCCCAATACCGCTGGTACAACGTGTACGGTATGGTGGTTACCTGTGATCCAGTGTCCAAGAGAGCCATCACTGGTATGCCGTCCACAGCCACGGGGATGATGGGGCGGGCCCCGATATATCGGTCCCGCCAGTCCGGGGGGCCACGATGTTCTACTCCTGAGGATTGGCCCGGGGCCCCAGGGGTTGCTCGTTTAACGGGCACTGTCGGAAGTAATGACCCGGCTTACGGCACTTGTAGCAGATTGGAGGTCTGCTCCGCGGGTTATTAGCACTTCTCCTCTGCATCCAGGGAACATCCTCGGGGCTGTCAGCAAGCTGTATCTGTGCTGGAGGCTGAGATCTGGTCAGAGGTTGTAGTGCAGCAAGGATCTTGGCGAGGTCTCTGTCCATGCGACGGACCTGGGCGGCCAGTTCTTCCACTGTGCTGCTTGGGGCTGTAGGTATTGGAGAGGTTGGTATGGCAGAGGCCGCCACAACGGGGGCCGTCTCGATGGGCCACGGGGCGGGTTCCAGAGCTTCTGCAGCTGGGGGCTGTAGTGCTTTAATGGCCCGTTCCTTTAACACAGCAAAGTGCACATCAGGGTGTTCCAGGGCCCACAGCCGGAGTTGTTTACGATCCTCAGGGGACCTCATCCCCTGTGCAAATTGCTCTACTAACATCTTGTTGCTATCCGCCTCAGTAATAGGATTCACCCGCTTCAGCGTGCGGAGGGCGGTTTGCAGACGTAAAGAATAGTCCCGAATGCTATCCCCAGCCCGTTGCCGGCACTGGTAAAACTGCATCCTCAGCTCAGCTTCAGTCCGGGTCTCGAAGGCAGTCTGTAGCTTCTCAAAGATGGTGGCTACAGAGAGCCGGTCCCCCTCGGCCCAGGTCTCCGCTTCCTGCTCAGCCGCACCGGTTAACTGGCCTAGCACTATCGCTGCACGTTGCTTATCAGTCAGGGGGTACAGCTCTAGCAACGGGTTAAGCTTTTTCCAGAAGGCCTGTAAGGCATCCGGTTTCCCGTCATACTGCTGTAGCCAGGCAGCTCCGGGCGCATAGGGCAAGGAGAACGGCATGACCTGAGCGAGCGTGGGGGCCGCGGCACCTCCGGCCAGTGCGGCCGGGACCTGGGCAGGCCCATTCCCATCCGCGGGTGCCACTGCGGCTGCGACCACCGCTCCTCCAGCGGCTCCGTCGGGCGCAGACATCTTGTTTCCGTCCCCCTTAGCTCTTTCCGGCCACTCCTCTCTCGGGGCGGGGTTTTGGCCTTCGCGCCTCTGCTACTCGAGAAGACGCTCGAGCGGGAACTTTTCGCGCCAAAGATGGCGACTTCTGAAATTTTTCAGCCGGATACCTCCGGCGGTAACAAGGCGCACCTCTACCAAACGGCAGAGCGGTAAGATCCTGTTCGTGACGCCAAGTTGTCGCGGGCGGGGAGGAGGGTGTCGGCACACTACGCTCACCCCCTTCTGCTCGGGTCCGGCGGTTGCTGCTCAGTGGTGGCTCGAGCTGTTGGCTGGATCCCGGGGGTTCTCGAGCGGCACTCCTCGCCCGTGAGTGAAAGGGGTTTGTTGGGTGTGGGGATTGTTTATTGTCCGTGACGCCACCCACGGTTGTGGTGATTTCACCACCGCTGCTCAATATGGGGATCCCGGGGATGGTGATGCGGAGCAGCCAGGTGTTGTGTTGCCCCTCCGTGGGTAGGGGTTGGTGATCCCGGGCCCGGTGATGAGATGGGAGATGCAGGGCCTGGTGGGCGCAGGGACGCGGGGGTAGCGCTGTGCCTTGCGGCACTGTGGTACTCACTCAGCCTGAGACGTTGACACAGTTTTACGGTAAACCACACGGCTGGAAAGACGGTTGCCACGGACGGCTGCACTTGCTCTCCCAGTAGGTGACGGTGATGTCCCTTTTCCTTGCACCTTTGTTTCTGTGTTGGTAGCGATGGGTTCCCACCGGTAACCCGCTCCCCGGCTTCAAGCTGGACCGGAGGAGCTCTACTCTTTGCCCGCAGGCGCTGGCCCTGAGAAACTGGTGCCCTGGCGGTGGCGGTGTTTCTGCTACAATGGTTGGGCTGTTGCCTTCAATCGGGACTTGGTTGTTGGGGGATCTACGTCCCCTTCACTGACGGATTTGGCAAACTCTGGCGACTCCTAGCCTTGCCGGGGTCCGAAAGGCCCCTGCCCTGGTGCTGACTGTCCTTTGGTACACTGCTCCAGACCGCCGGGCCACTACCCGTCCGCGGTCCTTCCAGGAACTTCCAAACGGTCCCCCTTCAGACAGTCACCGCCGTTGCTGACCTTGCTGACCCTGTCCTGCACACAGCTGGACTCTCTTCAGGCTTTCTTTCTGTCACCTTTCACCTTCCTTCAACTTCTCCTACCCCTCCTTTACCACTTCCTTCTACTTCACTCCACTGAACTAATCTGCCTGGTACTTCCTGCCTCCAGAGCTGTGTCCTCCTCGGTGGGCGGAGCCAACCGCCTGGCCCACCCCCTGGTGTGAACATCAGCCCCTGGAGGAAGGCAACAAGGATTTTTGGTTAGCTTTGATGTACCTAACTGGGGTGTAGGGTGTGGTGGTGTGATGACCTGTGACCCCTGGCTTGCCCAGGGTGTCACATAAACATCCCTCCCACCTCCTTCCTTCCGCATAGCCACAGGACGCAGGTAGGAGATGTTCCTCGCTCCTGCGGCTTCACACACAGCGATGTGTGCTGCCGCAGGAACGAGGAACAACATCGTAACATCGGTCCTCCTGAAATTATGGAAATGACTGACGCTACACCGATAATACGATTTCGAAGCTTTGGCGCTCGTTAATTGTATCAAAAATGATTTACACACTCCGATATCGACAGCGACGCCGGATGTGCGTCACTTTCAATTTGACCCCACCGACATCGCTCCTGCGATGTCGTAGTGTGCAAAGTACCCCTTAGTTTGTCCCACACTACATACCCAAACAACAATAATATGATATACTTAAAAACATGTACAGTTTAATACACAAAAACCTCAATATATGCAAAGAAAAAAAATTTCTTTAGTAGTGCAAGATCAGGTCAATCCTTTTGTTTAAGCCGGCAGAGTGGGATGTATTTAACATTAAAATCCAATATACCTCCCTATTCAGAAGTGCTCGCCTCCAATCTCCACCAAGATCCAGTCTGTTAACCCTTTCAAAGCCATAACTTGAGAGTGATGACAAATCCCCTGAACGTGCCTGCAAAAAATGTTTGGAGAGATTAAAGGGGTTAGGAGCATTTTCATCACAGGCATCTTGGGTATGCTCTTTAACCCTTTGCTTCATTTTTCGGGTTGTGCAACCCACATGAGATAAATGAAAGTATTGCACATAGCCTGATAAACTACATTTTCCCCCTGAATATCATACATTTCATTAAAGGAGTTGTTTGACATAAACTCCAAAATGTTTTGTAAGCTAATCTGTGCTGTTTTGTCTTATAAACCACCCCTACATTATTTTTTTTTGTTTTCTAACTTTAGTTCCTCTTGAGTTATCCCTTTATTCTCTGCAGCTCTTTGTTTACATGCAGCTCAACAAAACATGACATGCTTGACTGCTGAAAACACAGTCAGAGCTTGCACCGCCCGGCCTCACTATCTAGCCCCACCCCCTGTACACTCATTGGCTGTCAGTATTCTGCTCAACACTGACCTCTCATCGCCCCAGCAAAGATGGGCACATTACTATATTATATCTGCAGTGGATGTGGGGAGATTGTGCTGCACAGATGAGATATATCACTGCTCTGTATTTCCAATCATTGGTAGTACAGAGCAGTGATCCTGCTTCTCTCACCTGTTACAGCACAATCACATCCACCGCACACATAATGTGCCAATCCCTTTCCCCATCCTATAGTAATTTCCCCATAATATAGTATTGTGCCCCATCTTATAGTAATGTGCCCTATCCTTCTGCCCATCCTGTAGTAATATCCCATTTCCTGATCCTCTTGTAGTAGTGCTCTGTCCTCTATAGAATTGTCCCCCTAGTCTACCATTTTTCACATATGCAAAAAAACAAACAAATCCTCCTCACCTCTCCTCGTTCCCTCGGTGCCCTGTGTCCTGCCTCTTGCAGCCGCAGCCCCCTCCTTGCAGATCGCGGCCTCTGCAGTCAGCGCTGTATATCAGATGACTGATCTGCAAGCACTGTGCAGGGATGCCTCTGTATGCAGTTTCTCCACTGCTGCCTCTGATTGGCTGGTGGCTGATCATAGCTGTATACAGAGGCTCTGCAGGGCGCCCCTGAATCAGTCATCTGATATACAGCGCTGACTGCACGGCCCCAGCACAGGCCACATTTAGCAGGGGGGCCATTTGTGTGCGTGCCGCCAGCAGCATGGGTGCTGCATGCAGCGTACAAGCAGCAAGACCACTGCACTATGGATTGTGTGGAGGGTGCAGGTAAAGGGGGCAGGGATGCCACGCACCGTATATGCCCCTCAGGGCGGGTACATGACGTCGCCTGTGCTGTCCGTCAACTAGGCAGGCGCACAAGCTCCTGCACTTCTTGTGGTGACATCACAGGAAGCAGCGAAATCCTGGCAGGAGCAGTCACATGACCGCTCTGAGCCTGGGGAGAGGGGCTGGCAGTAGGACAGGTAAGTAGTCACTATCTACTTACCTGCCCCAATGTAGCCCAATAGTGTAATAACATGAAAAAGTCAAAATAAGCCAAATAACCCCTTTAAACCTTTTATTTGATAGTTTAACCCCTTTACGACCAAGGAGGTACTGGTATGTCCTTGGTCGCCTCCCTTTGGTTACCACGGGCTGTGACGGTGAGCGTGCAGTAATCATGTCTGCTGATCTGATTGGAGATCCATCCACGCTTGTTTACCCCTTAGATCGTGCTGTCAAATACTGACAGTATGATTTAAATGGCCATGGTGGGGATCTCGCCGTTCCCCGCCACTATTGGCGGGCCTATGACACGATTACGAGGAGTCAATGTGTTGCCATGGTGGTGTGAGGTCAGCTGATGACCCCTGACGCTGCCATGACTCATGTCCTGTGAAAGCCAACAGAGTGCCGAAACACAGGAGATCAGCATATGATGAATAAACCCCCCCAAAACCATTGTGAATAGCACTTTTTTCACTATTTCTCAACAGTTGGAGTTTTTTGCCGTTTTCCAGTACACTGTATGGTAAAACTAATAGTTTCATTCAAAAGTACAACATGTCCCACAAAAAATAAGCCCTCAAGTCATGGCTCTCAAAAGAAGGGGAGGAAAAACGAAAATGAAAAACAGGAAATTACCTGAGGGTAAATAGGTTTAAGGACTTTTCTTCTCAGTAAACACATTAATAAGACCTTTTTGTAATTAATACCTGTAACGTTCAGTCCAGAAGTGGATCCACAGGACCGTGCACCGGACTCCCACATAGAGACAACCAGGAGCAAACCCCTATACAGGGACTGTCTGGCGGCCTCCCCAGAGGGCCTAGATGCACAGCAGCCGGGACACAAGCGAGTTCGAGTTTCGCGTCCTTCAGATGTCCGTACGTGATATAGCGACTAGTCCAAGGGTAGCCGTGGGCAGGACGGATGACTGTAACCGGGAACAGGTGCCGAGTGGAAACAGCAGATGGAGTGCAGGTCCAGCGAGGAGTGCAGGCTGATGTGGCCAGATGGAATCCAGAACCGGTGACGGGTACAAGCTGACGGAAGATGATGGGATCCACAGCTGATCGTCACCGGGGCAACTCCTGGGAAGCGGCAGGCTGGACACACTTCGGTTGGCAGTCGGACACTGTGGGCAGAGACAGGGTTAACCTGGGTACAAAGCACAGAGGGACCTGAACATCTAGTGCAAGAGATAAACTACAAGAACACGTTGAACAGGCACCGCCCACAAGCAAAAGGAAGTCTTATATACCTTACACCTGTAATCAGCCATATCCTGTTTCAGTAAAAGACTATGTGAGCAAGGATGGTTGACCTTAGGGAGATCAACATCCACCACTGCGGAGACAACATCACGTGTTTCTCAACGCAGTGATTCTAGAGCAATGCCCCCTGGGAAATATTCAAAGAAGAAGGCCTACGGAGACACCATCACATGTTTCTCAACGCTGGCAGGAAACTAGCCAAGTCTTTCACCGGGAAGGAACAACCACGGGAAGGGCAGTCTCCAGTCAAGGAGACCACCTATGCCAAACATGGTATCCATCCACAGACAGCCGTTTCGGGGTATTTGCCCCTCATCAGTGTGGAGTAGGAATCTGGCTAGTGGGACATTGCCTAGTAAAAGACTATGTGAGCAAGGATGGTTGACCTTAGGGAGATCAACATCCACCACTGCGGAGACACCATCACGTGTTTCTCAACGCAGTGATTCTAGAGCAATGCCCCCTGGGAAATATTCAAAGAAGAAGGCCTACAGAGACACCATCACATGTTTCTCAACGCTGGCAGGAAACTAGCCAGGTCTTTCACCGGGAAGGAACAACCACGGGAAGGGCAGTCTCCAGTCAAGGAGACCACCTATGCCAAACATGGTATCCATCCACAGACAGCCGTTTCGGGGTATTTGCCCCTCATCAGTGTGGAGTAGGAATCTGGCTAGTGGGACATTGCCTAGTAAAAGACTATGTGAGCAAGGATGGTTGACCCTAGGGAGATCAACATCCACCACTGCAGAGACAACATCACGTGTTTCTCAACGCAGTGATTCTAGAGCAATGCCCCCTGGGAAATATTCAAAGAAGAAGGCCTACGGAGACACCATCACATGTTTCTCAACGCTGGCAGGAAACTAGCCAGGTCTTTCACCGGGAAGGAACAACCACGGGAAGGGCAGTCTCAAGTCAAGGAGACCACCTATGCCAAACATGGTATCCATCCACAGCGTTGAGAAACATGTGATGGTGTCTCCGTAGGCCTTCTTCTTTGAATATTTCCCAGGGGGCATTGCTCTAGAATCACTGCGTTGAGAAACACGTGATGGTGTCTCCGCAGTGGTGGATGTTGATCTCCCTAAGGTCAACCATCCTTGCTCACATAGTCTTTTACTAGGCAATGTCCCACTAGCCAGATTCCTACTCCACACTGATGAGGGGCAAATACCCCGAAACGGCTGTCTGTGGATGGATACCATGTTTGGCATAGGTGGTCTCCTTGACTGGAGACTGCCCTTCCCGTGGTTGTTCCTTCCCGGTGAAAGACCTGGCTAGTTTCCTGCCAGCGTTGAGAAACATGTGATGGTGTCTCCGTAGGCCTTCTTCTTTGAATATTTCCCAGGGGGCATTGCTCTAGAATCACTGCGTTGAGAAACACGTGATGGTGTCTCCGCAGTGGTGGATGTTGATCTCCCTAAGGTCAACCATCCTTGCTCACATATCCTGTTTCAGTGACGTTGGCCCTTTAAGAAGAGGTGAGTGAGCGCGCCCACGCCCTAGTGCGCATGCGCGAGGCTCGAGCGGCGGAGATCAACACAGGATGCAGGGGAGAGAAGGGGAGATGCAGGGGAAGCAGAGGCTGAGTCCCGGACCGCAGCGGGACGCCGGGTCTGACGGGCGGGGAGCACGGAGGACGCACAGGAGGGAGAGCGGGGGCAGCAGCCGTGGCCAGGGGGACCGGATCGGTGAGTGACGGGCGGCGCTGGGATCCCGGGAGCGTGACAGTACTCCCTCCCTCACGCCCCCCTCCCCGCAACCGGGACAGGAATTTGCGAAGAAGAGGAGCAGCAATGTTTTCCTGGGGTTCCTAGGACCGTTCCTCAGGACCGAATCCCTCCCAATCAACAAGAAAGAACTGCTTACCCCTTACTCTCTTCATGGCCAAGATGTCTCTTACCTCGTACACATCATCATCGGCAAGAGGAGGAGGAGAAGTACCAGGATCAGAAAAGTAGGGACTTAGGATGACTGGCTTGAGCAAGGATACGTGGAAGGAATTAGGGATTCGCAAAAGTAGGGACTTAGGATGACTGGCTTGAGCAAGGATACGTGGAACGAATTAGGGATTCGCATCGTGGCCGGAAGCAGAAGTTTGTACGAGACCTCGTTGATCCGGTTGATGATCTTGAAAGGACGGATATATCGAGGACCCAACTTGTCAGATGGAATCTTCAGCCGGACGTACTTGGAGGAAAGCCACACCATATTCCCAGGAGAAAAGTGAAGAGGATCGAGGCGTCTTTTGTCAGCATGTTTCTTCATCCGAGCGAAAACACGTTCAAGAAAGGTCTTGACGGTACTCCCTATCTTAAAGAAATCTCTGGACAGGACGTCTGCAGCGGGTACACAAGAAGTAGAGGATACCGGTAGTGGCACGGAAGGCTGAAAACCGTAGACGACATGGAAGGGAGAGCTGGAGGAGGACTCACTGGTGTGATGGTTATAGGAGAACTCAGCCCAAGGTAGCAGCTTGGTCCAGTCGTTATGGTGGACGTTGATGAAGTGGCGAAGAAATTAAGTCAAGACCTGGTTGACCCGTTCGACCTGACAATTCGATTGAAGATTGTAGGCCGAGGAGAAGTCTAGGGACACTCCAGGAGTTTACAGACCGCCCTCCAGAAATGTGAGGCGAATTGATTCCCTCTGTCAGACACAATATGCAGAGGAAAGCCGTGAAGCCGGAAGATATGTTGAATGAAGATGTTGGCGAGGTCCGGATCAGAGGGTAGTACGATCAAGGGCAGGAAATGGGCCATTTTTGAGAAACGATCCACCACAACCCAGATGACAGTACAGCTCGAAGACAACGGCAAGTCCGTGATAAAATCCATGGCTATGTGTTGCCATGGGATGGAGGGAATGGGCAGAGGCAAGAGATGACCGGTGGCCAGGTGCTTAGGAGTCTTGTTGCGGGCACAGGATGGACAAGCTGCGACAAAAGAGACGACATCCTTACGAAAAGATGGCCACCAATAGTGACAGGAGATCATGCCCCAAGTCTTCTTCTGACCTGCATGACCTTTGTCTGTCAGCCTCCACAATGAAGGTCTTCCCAGGAGGTATCTGCGACAGAGTGACTGGAGCCACCGGAATGACCTTACTGGGGCAAATGATGAACTGGTCCCTCTCTTCCTCTTGTTCTGCAGGTATGAAGGATTGGGACAAGGCATCGGCCCACACATTCTTGTCAGTGGGCCGGAAATATAGCTGGAAATCGAAGCGGGCGAAAAACAGAGACCACCGGGCTTGTCGAGGATTGAGTCTTCGGGTCGAGTGCAGGTATGCTAGGTTTTTGTGATCGGTATAAATTATGACCGGATATACTGCTCTCTCCAGCAAGTATCGCCACTCCTCCAAAGCTAACTTAATATCCAAAAGCTCCCGATCACCGATGGTGTAATTGCGTTCTGGAGCGGAGAAGGCCTTGGAGAAGAATCCACAAGTAACCATCTTTTCAGAGGATGACTTCTGCATCAGCACGGCTCCGGCACCCGCGGACGAGGCATCCACCTCCACCGTGAATTGTCTGTTCACCTCTGGTCAATGGAGAACGGGAGCGGAAGCAAAGGCCTGCTTCAGGGAGCGGAAGGCAGTTTCGGCCTCAGGAGAGCATTCTTTGGGATCCACCCCTTTTCTAGTCAAAGCGGAGAGAGGAGCCATCAGTGCGGAAAAGGGGTGGATGAATTGCCAGTAGTAATTTGTGAATCCCAGGAAGCGTTGAATAACTTTCAGTCCAGAAGGGGGAGGCCAGGTGAGAATGGAAGACAGTTTTTCAGGATCCATCTGCAGGCCTCTGTCGGAAATGACTTAGCCAAGAAAGGGAAGAGACGTCTGTTCAAATAAACATTTCTCATACTTGGCGTACAGGCGGTTTTCTCTAAGTCTTTGCAGGATGAGTCGTACGTTTTTTCTATGGGTCGGTAAGTCTGGAGAGAAGACCAAGATGTCGTCCAGGTAGACGACCACACAGACGTACAGTAGATCCCTGAAGACTTCATTCACCAGCTCCTGGAAGACAGCCGGGGCGTTACAGAGACCGAACGGCATCACACAATATTCGTAGTGCCCGTTCCGGGTGTTGAATGACGTCTTCCATTCATCTCCCGGGCGAATACGGACCAGGTTGTAAGCTCCGCGGAGATCCAGCTTGGTGAAGATGCGAGCCCCTCTCAGCCAATCAAACAGCTCCGGGATGAGAGGAAGGGGGTATTTGTTCTTAATGGTGATCTCGTTTAAACCCCTGTAGTCAATGCATGGTCGGAGGGATCCGTCCTTCTTTTTCACGAAGAAGAACCCGGCTCCTGCAGGGAATGATGATCTCCGGATGAACTCCCTTGCCAAGATCTCAACAATGTAGTCCGACATGGCCTGGGTCTTGGCTGGTGACAAAGGATAGATATATCCTCGGGGGGGAGTGGCCCCTGGCAGAAGGTCAATGGCACAGTCGTATGGTCTGTGTGGCGGCAATACCTCTGCCTCCTTTTTGTCGAAGACATCCACAAAGGACCAATATGCAGACGGTAGTCCCGTTAGAGACTCCAGTGCCGGAGACTGATGAACGGGCCAGACAGACTGCAGACAGTTCCCGTGACTAGACTGGCCCCAATGAGTAATCTCTCCGGAGTGCCAACTGACTACAGGTTCATGTGCTCGTGACCAGGGTAGCCCCAGCAGGAGTGAGTGAGCCAGTTTTGGAAGAACATATAAGCCAATCTTTTCAGTATGCAGGGCACCAATACGGAGTTCCACTGGTTTGGTGACAAACAATACGGGTTCGGAGAGGGGTTTCCCATCCACGGAAGTGATCACAAGGGGCTTTGAGAGCGGCATGATGGGTATCCAGTATTTGTCCACCATAGCCTGTTGGAAAAGTTGCCCGCTGACCCTGAATCGAGGTATTCCTACGTCGTCACTTGGACAGTCAGCGTTACCGGGGATGAGAGGGCTCCGGTGCCCAGGGTGGCCTCTCCTACCAACCCTAGGCCTTGGAGTTTCTCGGCTTCTTAGGGCAGGAACGAATCAGGTGTGTATCACCTCCGCAGTAGAGGCATGGACCCTTGGCGAGCCGCTCTGCCCGGCATTGTTCAGCTTGTCCCAGACGATCTATTTGCATAGGTTCAGGAGTAGAGTAGTTAGGTGGCATCGACTGAGGAACGGCGGACCTCTGCGGAGCAGGAGCGTAACGTGTCGGTCTCTTCTCCCGGAGCACTTCCGTGCACCATTCCTGGAAACGGAGATCAATCCGGCTGGCTAGAGAGATCAGGCCGTCCAAGGTAAAAGGAACATAACGACTGGCCAACTCGTCCTTGATGCGGCCGGAGAGACCCTCCCAGAAGGCTGCCGTCAATGCCTCGTTGTTCCATCCTAACTCAGAGGCAAGCGTACGGAAACGGATGGCATACTGGCCAACCATTAGGGACCCTTGGCGTAGCCAAAGGAGTGAAAAGGCGGCCGTGGTGGTATGTCCAAGTTCGTCAAAGGTGTTGCGGAAAGCCTCTAGAAATCCCTGGATGTTGGTAGTCACCGGATTTTCTTTCTCCCACAAGGGATTTATCCAGGCCAATGCTTCACCCTCCAGATGGGACATCAGGAAGGCCACATTTGCATGATCAGAGACAAAGAGGTGTGGGAGCAACTTAAAATGCAGCGAGCATTGATTCAGGAAGCCTTGACAAGTCTTGGGGTCCCTGGCGTATCAAGGTGGAGCAGCAAGGCGGAGTTTTGAGGTTGAAGAGGAAGCCACTACGGAAGCTGCTGCCGTGTTCTGATCCGACAGGGATGTGGCTGTTGCCTGAAGATTGTTCAAACGGGTATCCACTGACGACATAAAGGCCAGCATACGAGATTGGGTCTCGCGTTGTCGCACCACTTCTTGTTGTAACCCGGCCAGCTGGGACGCTTGTGATCCGGTGGAAACTATGGCCTGTTCAAACTGTAACGTTCAATCCAGAGGTGCATCCACGGGATCGTGCACCGAACTCCCCCAGGGAGACAACCAGGAGCCGGGATCCCAGAAGCGTGACAATACCAAAGAGCATTCTGGTATCTAATCTTAAGAATCCAGAATTCCTCTCTGGCTAGAACATGTATTAGTCCTGCGTCCACCACTTTTGCACTTGTTCAATACCAAAAAGAAAAATGTTCTAGATTTTTATAGTGTTTTTCAATAAAATGTTTTGCTGTCCCTAATGTTTTTGATTCTTTATTATTAACATTATTAATATGTTCAAAAAATTCCGAGTTTTTATGTTCTGGTTGTGCAAGTGTGACGCCATGGCCGGGCCAGGTAGTCACAGATAGGCCCCTGCATTACACCTTTCCCTCACAGGTGACATCAGCCAACCTTCAAAACCCTAGTCACCCCCCCCTAAGGGCTAGATGGACACACCAGGCGGCAGAACCAGACGGTTGGAAGACACCCACCGAGGAGTCTAGAAAGCCCAGGGCGGGAAAACAGCAGATCAGTCTGGAGTTGAGTGTTCGAGTTCAAGTTGGAGAGGAGTGTGGGCTGGAGCTGGGTGCAGCTCCAGCAGAGGTGAATACCCCAAATTGAACGGCGCCAGGGTAGGATCTCTGGTGCCAGTGGCTAGGAGGCAGACGGCGGTCTCTGTCTGCAGGAGCCGGGAAGACGGCTTGGTGGAACCAAGGTGGACCGGGACAGGGTAGTGGCTCGCCGGTACCGACCCGGGGGAACTGACTCGGAAACCGGAGCACACAGGGGGGTACTCGGACCCTGAAGCCGGGACCAGAAGTGACTTTAACCGGTTAATTTACCGATTGAGGCCAGGACTAGAGGTCCTGTCCCACCCAAAGTCCCTATTAGAAGACAACAGCCCACCGAGGGAGATAAAAGGCCACCGCCAGGGCTCAGAGATACCACGGGCCAGCGTCTGCGGGCAAGGGTTCCTTAGGCCACATCCAGCCGGGAGCGGACTCCTAAAGTTGCAAGCACAGACAGTCCATCATCTTACAAAGGTGCAGGAGAAAGACGTAGACCACCAGCCGGGTGGGGGGACCAGAACGCAGCCGACTGCGGGCACCACCAACCACCATCACCTTGGTTTACTAAAGACTTGTGTGTTTCCTTCAATAGTGAGTACACCAGCACCCTGCGGTCGCCCATCTCCCTGCACCAAAACCCCCAACGGGTCCCGGGGCCACCATCCCTGCCCACGGAGGGGTTAACAACTTGCTGCATAACATCTCCCCCGGGTGCCCTGTAATTGCAGCGGTGGTGTCCAACCTCACCACATACCGGTACAGAAGGTCCGGATCCGAGCAGGTCGGCTGCTGCGAGCGGGGCAGTACACCTCGATTTCTGGCGTCATGGACAGGATAGATACCTATCCACTTAGCTTGTGGAAGTGCGCCTTGTGTTGAAGTCAGCGATGATCCGTTGCAGAAATTCCAGAAACCGCCATCTTTCCACCATTTTGGGTGCGAAGATTCCCGCCCAGAGTCTTCTTCCCCGAGAAAAGGGCGCGAAAGCTGAAGCCCCAACCCCTGGGAACACGGCCGGAAAGCAAGGCCGGAAGTCGCAAAATGAAACTTACCGGCCTAAAAGAGGAGAGCCAGGAAAAGACCAAGGGGGGGCGGGTGAAGATCTCGCGCCATGTGACCAAGTGGATAGAGGGCAGGAACTCCAGGACCCTGCCACATTCCCCGTTCCTGGACACCAACCGAGCAGTATGGCTGCACCATCTGGCAAGCCCGCGGTGGAGGAGCCTGTGCCCAGAACGGCAGCCTGGGTGGAAGCCCGCACGGAGCAGATATGCCACCGCATCCAGGCCCAGGCGACCTGTCTGCTAAGGCGGTGGGCAGCCGAGATGGCGGAGATAGCCGCGGCTGTGAGGATTCGCAAAGTGGATACAGCGTCGGAGGAGCGGGTAAGTGACCGACGCCCTTGCGTGCCTCAGGGACCGGCCGTTGAGGCTGAAGGGCCCGGTCTGCCCCTGCCCGCCACACTGCCTCCCTCGCCACCCGCACCCATGACTGCTTCCCTGCTCGGTCCGCTGCCACCAATACCGGCAGCGGTGCCCGTGCCGTCGGCCCGTGAGGATCAGCCCGAAGAAGCCGCAAGCAGTCAGCCCGTCACCGCCCCGTCACCGACCCCAACTCCAAGTACCATCAGCATCCAGAAGGTGCCCCGTCCTGCCCTGGACCCGCCACCGATCCCGGAGGAGGCCGCGCCCCAGATGACAACGGACACGCCAGTTCGCCCGGCCAAGGCGGAGGCGGTCCCTGACCTGAAGCCGGCGCGGCAATAAATGCTGGCCGCTCCCAGACTCTCGGCCTCGGCTGAGGTGCAGCGGAAATGTGCCTGCAGGGCAGCCGTACAAGCCATGTCACAGCGGGGCCCTCCACTGCAGAAGGTGCCGGTCGTAGCCGGCACGGAGGTGCTCCGGCTGGGCTCGGCCCCCGCGCAGGTCACCCTGGAGCAGGCCGCAGATGCTCCATATTGGGAGCGGCAGCAGCGCCAGCTGGGCCGGGAGATCGCCGCCCGCGAAAAGAGAAAAGCCGAAGTCTTGTCCCAGACCTACACGGAGAAGGACAACCTCCAGAATGCAACCTTCCGGGTGAGGGGCCCGACACACGAAGGCCAGGTCCGGCACTTCGACCCCCGAAGAGGATGGGGTTTCATCTTTGAGCTGGGCGTAAAGGCTGAAATCTTCACGTCCCAGAGGGACGTGTATCCGCATCTTCCTGTCGGCCATCCCGACCGGGACTTGGAGCCCGGGGACTTGGTGTCCTACACCCGGCAATGCGGGGAGAGGGGGTGGTTTGCCTTGGATGTCCGGAGAAGGGTAGCCAGAAGTACCCCGCAGTGCAGCCACCCCTCTCCACCTCCCTCCAGTCCCGAATATTCAGAATTTTAGTTAGTGGTTCCCGGCTACCTTTCCTGCAAAGTCCCCATTGGGACCGTTTGTTGATGTTCCCGTTTAATTATATTTATAAAAAGACACGGCTGAGGCCAACCCATAAACTATTGGGTCTTGTAAATAGCCCCAGACCACCCTTTTCATCATGCCGCAGTCTCCGGAGAGGCTGGTTGGAGGAAGGGCCTGCGGTAGAGTAGGCCGAGGTCCCATCACCATGGAAACTGGTGACTACTTTCCGGATCAGGGGTCCCCTGTACGTGGGGCCTCTGAGAGAGACTGCCGGGTAAGGAACTTATTACCCGGCCCATGTGGGCACCACCCGAGCCCGTTTCCTGGACTGAGGAAAAGGGGTTCGCACCAGTGCCTAGCGGTAGCACCAGGGCTAGGTTTGTTTGGGTGGGCTAAGGTGAAAAGGACATGGTCCTGTCCCGGACCAATAAAAATGTTTATGCAACGTTAAAGTAAAATGCCTCCCGTTAAGGGAAGAAACTAAAGTATCCATGAATGTAAATATGTTATTATTCTTGTAAATGTTTTATCCCCTTTTATCTTTTGCAGTTACAAAATAAACCGGTGGTGGTCGAACAGCCCGCAGACGGTCTGTGTTTAACCAAGGGGGAGTGTGACGCCCTGGCCGGGCGAGGTAGTCACAGATAGGCCCCTGCACTACACCTTTCCCTCACAGGTGACATCAGCCAACCTTCAAAACCCTAGTCACCCCCCTCAGGGCTAGATGGACACACCAGGGGGCGGAACCAGGCGGTTGGAAGACGCCCATCGAAGAGTTTAGACAGCTCAGGGCGGGAAAACAGCAGATCAGTCTGGAGTTGAGTGTTAGAGTTCAAGTTGGAGAGGAGTGTGGGCTGGAGCTGGGTGCAGCTCTAGTAGAGGCGAATACCCCAAATTGAACGGCGCCAGGGTAGGAGCCCTGGTGCCAGTGGCTAGGAGGCAGACGGCGGTCTCTGTCTGCAGGAGCCAGGAAGACAGCTCGGTGAAACCGAAGTGGACCGAGACAGGGTAGTGGCCTGCCGGTACCGACCCGGGGAACCGACTTGGAAACCGGAGCACACAGGTGGGTGCTCGGACCCTGAATCCGGGACCAGAAACGACTGGAACTGGTTAATTTACTGATTGAGGCCAGGACTAGAGGTCCTGTCCCACCCAAAATCCCTATTAGAAGACAACAGCCCACCGACGGGATTAAAAGGCCACCGCCAGGGCTCAGAGATCCCACGGGCCACATCCAGCCGGGAGCGGACTCATAAAGTTGCAAGCACAGACCACCAGCCGGGTGGGGGGACCAGAACGCAGCCGGCTTTGGGCACCGACCACCATCACCTTGGTTTACTAGAGACTCATGTGTTTCCTTCAATATTGAGTACACCAGCACCCTGCGGTCGCCCATCTGCTTGCACCAAAATCCCCAACGGGTCCCGGGGCCACCATTCCTGCCCACGGAGGGGTTAACAACTTGCTGCATAACATCTCCCCCGGGTGCCCTGTAATTGCAGTGGTGGTGTCCAACCTCACGACATACCGTGGGTGGCGTCACGAACTTAATACGGCTCAGCCCGTAAATATATGTCCTACATCCACCACCGCTATAACTCCCTTTTTGATCGGAGTGACCGCGAGACCCCCGGGTCCGGAGACCCTCGAGCCACCCACAGAAGGTCCGGATCCGAGCAGCTTGGCTGCTGCGAGCAGGGCGGTACACAAGTAACATAAAAAATTAAAATGAGTAAAATGTATGATGTATATTGCATGCTGAATGTAGCCATTTAGAAAATATTTTATTTTAAAAGATTGTTCACTGCAATTCCTGAGAACCCTAGTGAATTCACGCAATGGTACGGACTTAACAGTATGTCTGGGATGGCTGCTTTTGGTGTGGAGAATAGTATTCCCAGCCATGGATTTCCGGAAAATAGATGTAGAAATATTTTAATTAGGAGTCCCAGAAAATTGTACATACAGAAAAAATTAATCTATTTGATATTATAAAAAAAAAATCTTAAGTTTAATTGATTATTATCCATGTAACAAATAAAATCAGAAATTGACAAAGTTGGACCATACCAAATAAATATCTGGTCATCAATAAATCTGCCATACAAGTGGGGAAATTCAGCAAAAGGATTCTGATTGCAATACAGGATTTTTTTCTTCCCAGAAAGCCATAACCAAGTTTGCAACTGAAAATGAAAATTTTGCACCCATCAAAACCCTATTATGTTGAAGATAATATTGTCTATTGAAAATAAAACAATTGTGGTCCATCAAAAATTTTGTAACATGAATGACAAAATCTTATAGTGCAGAAGTATAAGTGCTATACTTTTTCAGATGAAATCACAGGTCTGCAAAAAAAGTTTTTTCGAGAGCTGTTTTGTTTATTCCACGTAATCTTTATGTTTTTGAATGCGCTGAATCCGAAAATGACCTCCGTTTTGTCATAGAACATCACGTTTTCTGACAATTTAAGTAACTATGTTAAATAAGACAATACCTCAAAATAAATGAAAATAGACTCATAAAATTATTTTTTTATTACAAATGTTTCATGAAAATCATTTTTTTTAACTCACTAACACAGACTAAAATCTTCTTCCCTGTGAGGCTTCTCTTGGTAGATTTACACTTGTGAGCAGCATCTGTAATGTCTCTCTGAAGCGACCAACAGTAGTCTGCCATCATTGTAATGCTCCATCTTCCCTGGTATCTTCATTCCATCTCTTTAATGTCCTGGTGGAATCGTTCACCTTGCTCTTCACTCACAGCTCCCAAATTTTCAGGAAAGTTGTCAAGGTGGGAATGGAGGAAATGCACTTTCAAACTCATCAGGCAACCTAAAGCTGGAAATGCTTTCAGCATTCGTCCGACGATTTGTTTGTAGTCAGGGTCTTTGCTATTGCTTCAAAATTTCTCTATGACCTCTTTAAATGCAATCCACCCTTCTTTTTGAAGATGTGTCATGGTATTGATAAACTCTTGATCAGCTATAAGGCTTCTAATGACTGGTCCGACAAACACACCTTCCTTCAATTTTGCCTCCAAGTATTTGAAGCATTCTCCATCTTTTGGAAGGGATTTTATGAATTGCTTCATCAATCCCAATTTGATGTGTAGAGGTGGTAGAAGAACTTTATGGGGAGGAACCAAAGTTTCTCGGAGGACATTTTTTTCACCAAATGTGAGTACCCTCGGCTACCAATTCTTCTTGGTCCAGTGATTTTGTCGGTCTCGACTATCCCATAGACACAGAAAACAAGGGTATTTAGCATACCCAGCTTGTTGCCCAAGCAGCATGCACAAGGCTTTCAAACCCTGCACACTTGCCAACCATGGTCTTCATATTTAAGTTTACAAATAACTAATTCCAAGTTTTCGTAGGTTTCCTTGAGGTGTACGGAATGACCTACAGGGATGGAAGCATAAAAACGCCGTTGTGGAGTAAAACTGCTTTGAGAATTCTTTTTGAACAATCTATAAAAAGACGCCATTGTGCTGAATCATATTGGATTTTGAATTGACCCATGAAACCTTTGACATCGATGCAATAAACCAACTTATCTTCCTGGACAAAGTAAGGAATGAACTCGTCTTCACGATGCATGAACCATGAAAAAGACACTCCTGGCAACAATAAATTCTTGCTTTTGAGCCTTGAGCCGAGTAACTCAGCGGCATCTTTGGGAAGATTTAAGTCTCTTACCAAATCATTCATCTCATCCTGGGAAAACAATTTTGGTCTTGTATCATCTTCAAAGTCAGAACTTGATTCATCTGGTTCAGGTATGACTCCACCTTCATCGGACATAGTTATCTCTTCCAAGGAAGCAGGGGCTTTGGGTACTGGTATATCTGTGCCATGGTGGATGGGACGAATTGCTGAGTGAATATCGGGGTATGAAATGGAATGCTTCCATTTTGAATTATACCCTTTCACATCGCATGAACAAAAGTAACAATCATCACTATGGTTCTTTTGCTCTCGCCATACCATAGGAATCCCATAACGGAAAGCTTTTTTCTTACCCTTGAACCAATTTCGTAGGTCCTCAACACACCGTTTGCACACTTTATGAGGCGCCCAAGCTTTATCTTGATCTCTAAGCTTTAGTCCGAAATATGCGAAGTATACTTTTTTCACAAAGTCTGTAATATTCAGCTCTTGCTTCAACACTGTATATTCACCACAAATGGAACAGAAACTGTCAGGCGAATTAATACACTTCCGCTAAGCCATAATGCTAATTTTGGGAAACACGGTTGAATAAGAAGAGCTAACACGAACTGAGATTAAAAAGTGTGAACAGGCGAGAACAAAGATAAAACAATTGAAATTAGCCCGGGCATGTCAGAGCCAGCTCATTTAGCTTGCAAAATGTTGATGCTGGTTTTATTAGCTCACTCTGACAGTTCTTTTCTTTGAAAGTTATATTTTTTTGGCATTATATATCTTCAATGCATTGATGTGAATTAATTAATAGTAATTTTGACTTTCAAAACCCTAAAAAAAAAAGAAAAAAATTTTACTAAATTTGAAGAGATTTTGCATTTTGTGGTAAATCCTGATGTCCAGGTTTTTTTTCAATACTTTTTTCATTTTCAGCACACCAAAATACATAGAAATTAGATGAAAATAATCAAACAGCTTTTTAGTCTCAGACATGTGTAATTATTGCTTGAATTGCAATAGATTAGGGGATGGACATATACAGTATGCATTAATGATATTACATCACAACTAAGACACACATAGTCATCAAGCCAAAAATTATCAGAAAATAGATCAATTATGTCTATGGAGTCCTTAATGTACCCTGGAGTTCTTTGGGCAAGGAGCTAGAGTATTGAATCAAGCCACTGCCCCAAATGTTCATTAGCCGAGCCTATTCCAGACACTATCTGTCTCATCCGAGGGGATATAATGCCCTTGTGTGTCTTAAGGTCCAGTCACACTAAGCAACTTACCAGCGATCCCAACAATGATAGGGATCGCTGGTAAGTTGCTAGGAGGTTGCTGGTGAGATGTCACACTGCGACGCTCCAGCGATCCCACCAGCAACCTGACCTGGCAGGGATCGCTGGAGCGTCGCTACACAAGTTGCTGGTGAGCTCACCAGCAACCAGTGACCAGCCCCCAGCCCCCAGCGCCGCGTGGAAGATGCTGCGCTTGGTAACTAAGGTAAATATCGGGTAACCAACCCGATATTTACCTTGGTTACCACCGCACGTGCAGAGAGCAGGGAGCAGCGCACACTGAGCGCTGGCTCCCAGCTCTCCTAGTTACAGCACACATCGGGTTAATTAACCCGATGTGTGCTGCAGCTAAATGTGCACAGAGCAGGGAGCAGTGCACACTGCTTAGCGCTGGCTCCCTGCTCTCCTAGTTACAGCACACATCGGGTTAATTACCCGATGTGTGCTGCAGCTAAATGTGCACAGAGCAGGGAGCAGCGCACACTGCTTAGCGCTGGCTCCCTGCTCTCCTAGTTACAGCACACATCGGGTTAATTAACCCGATGTGTGCTGCAGCTACATGTGCACAGAGCAGGAGCCGGCACTGACAGTGAGAGTGGAGGAGGCTGGTAACAAAGGTAAATATCGGGTAACCAAGGACAGGGCTTCTTGGTTACCCGATGTTTACATTGGTTACCAGCCTCCGCAGAAGCCGGCTCCTGCTGCCTGCACATTTAGTTGTTGCTGTCTCGCTGTCACACACAGCGATCTGTGCTTCACAGCGGGACAGCAACAACTAAAAAATGGCCCAGGACATTCAGCAACAACCAACGACCTCACAGCAGGGGCCAGGTTGTTGCTGGATGTCACACACAGCAACATCGCTAGCAACGTCACAAAAGTTGTTCGTTAGCAACGATGTTGCTAGCGATGTTGCTTAGTGTGACGGGGCCTTTAGGAAGGGATGCTGTACTATCAAATAATCTCTGTTTTTTGAGTGATGAATCCCATTGAAATCCCTCCTCAATCAATTTGATAATCATTATAGAAAATTTACCAGTAGGATTAGAGGTCAATTTGGTATAAGTGGAGGAGTTGTTAAGCATGGACTCAACCTGGGTGCAATAAGCCAAGGAGTCCATGGCAACAACGACCCTGCTCTTATCCAACATTGTAATCACCATGTCATCCATATGTTCTAATTCATATAATGCCTTTCTGAGTGTGAAAGTTAAATTGTAATTGTGGATTAAGTGAAGATGTTTTCATGCAGACTTTTGAGATCATGTTCTACCAAGTCTTGTAATTTATCCATACAACCTGCACGTGACTCCACCAGATAGAAAGCCATAGTTTTAAACTGAAAATGTACAGCTTGATTAAGATCACCCATCTGTATGTCCATCCTCAAATCCTCCAAACACATAGTTCAGCAAAATTAAATGAACAAAATAAATTAATTGAACACTTGGGGGCACTTTGCACACTACGACATCGCAAGCCGATGCTTGCGATGCCGAGCACGATAGTCCCCGCCCCGTCGCAGCAGCGATCTGTTGTGACAGTTGCTGTAGCGAACATTATCGCTACGGCAGCTTCACATGGACTCACCTGCCTTGCGACGTCGATCTGGCCGGTGACACGCCTCCTTATTAAGGGGGCAGGTCGTGCAGACGTCATAGCGACGTCACACGGCAGACGGCCAATAGAAGCGGAGGGGTGGAGATGAGCGGAACGTAAACATCCAGCCCACCTTCCTTCCGCATAGCCGGCGTGAGCCGCAGGACGCAGGTAGGAGATGTTCCTCGCTCCTGCGGCTTCACACACAGCGATGTGTGCTGTCGCAGGAACGAGGAACAACATCGTACCGTCGCAGTCGCGTAATTATGGAATTCCCAGACGCTACACCGATGATACGTTTACGACGATTTTGCGCTCGTTAATTGTATCATCTAGGATTTACACACTACGATGTCGAGTGCGACGCCGGAAGTGCGTCACTTTCGACATGACCCATTCAACATCATGAGTGTCTGTGATGCAAGATTAAGGACGCTGTTTGTATCAATTGCTAGTAAGTGTTGTTCTTACCCCACGTGATGAAGATGTGGTTTCCTGTATTTCCTACCCCCCTCTGCTGTTTTTAGGCTAAGGCCGGCTTCTCACTTGCGAGTTTCTCGCAGTAGTGCAATGCGAAAAAATCTCGCATTGCACTCGAACACATGTTATTCAATGAATCAGCTCTCATCTGCGATTTTTTTCTCACTCCAAATCGGACTGAGAAAAAAATCGCAGCAAGCTGCTATTTGAAGAGTTTCTCGTGCGAGTCTCTCCAATGCAACTCTATGGGAGCGTGAAAAAAAAGGATGGCACACGGACCGGCACTCACACCTTTTTAGTGACATCTGTTTTCTAAATACATTTATCGCATGTGTCACAAAGCACTGGAAATGAGTGAGGTCTCATAATGTCGGTCAATATCTCTGTCAGTCGATCTCTCCCTCTCGGTCTCTATTCTCTCTCTGTCGGTCGGTCTCTCTCTCTGTCCATGTCGGTCTATTCCTTTCCCCCCCTCTCTCATACTCACCGATCCCCGATCATCAGCGCGGTGCTGCATAGCGTTCACACTGCTCCGGCGGCTTTTCCTCTTTTGAAAAAGCGGGCCGCTCATTATTCAATCTCGTATTCCCTGCTTTACCCGCCCACTGGCGCCTATGATTGGTTGCAGTCAGACACGCCCCCAAGATAAGTGACAGCTGTCTCACTGCAACCAATCACAGCTGCCGGTGGGCGGGTCTCTATCATGCAATAAAATAAATAAATAATTAAAAAAAAACGGCGTGCGGTCCCCCCCAATTTTAATACCAGCCAGGGTAAAGCCACACGGCTGAAGGCTGGTATTCTCAGGATGGGGAGACCCACGTTATGGGGAGACCCCCAGCCTAGCAATAACAGCCATCAGCCGTCCAGAATTGCCGCATCCATTAGATGCGACAGTTCTGGGACTGTACCCGGCTCTTCCCGTTTTGCCCTGGTGCATTGGCAAATGGGGTATAAGGAGTTAATGGCAGCAGCCCATAGCTGCCACTAAGGCGGGCTTTGCACAGTACAACATCGCAGGTGCGATGTCGGTGGGGTCAAATTGAAAATGACGTACTTCCGGCATCGCATGCGACATCGTAGTGTGTAAAGGTTCGATGAAACGATTAACGAGCGCAAAAGCGTCATAATCGTATCATCGGTGCAGCATCGGCGTAATCCATAATTACGCTGACGCGACGGTCCGATGTTGTTCCTCGCTACTGCGGCAGCACACATCGCTGTGTGTGAAGTCGCAGGAGTGAGGAACATCTCCTACCGGCGTCACTGCGGCTTCCGTAGGATATGCGGAAGGAAGGAGGTGGGTGGGATGTTTACATCCCGCTCATCTCCGCCCCTCCGCTCCTATTGGCCGCCTCCCGTGTGACGTCGCTGTGACGCCGCACGACCCGCCCCCTTAATAAGGAGGCAGGACGCTGGCCAGAGCGACATCCCAGGACAGGCGAGTCCATGTGAAGCTGCCGTAGCGATAATGTTCGCTACGGCAGCTATCACAAGGATATCGCAGCTGCGACGGGGGCGGGGACTATCGCAGCATCGGCTTGCGATGTCGCAATGTGCAAAGCCCGCCTAAGTCCTAGATTAATCATTGCAGGTGTTTATGATACACCCCCAATGATTAACCGGTAATTTAAAGTTAATTATTTATTATTATTATTATTATTATTTGTTTATAGAGCAGAATTAATTCCATGGTGCTGTACATGAGAAGGGGTTACATACAGAATACATACACAAGTTACAGTAGACAGACTAGTACAGAGGAAAGAGGGCCCTACCCTTGCGGGCTTACATTCTGTAGGATTGTGGGGAGAAGACAGTAGGTGGGGTGTAGATCGGGCGGCGGCTCCGCACGGTGGTCGGGCGGCGGCTCCGCACGGTGGTCGGGCGGCGGCTTCGCACTGTAAAAATCCTTTATTTGCAATAATAAACACGAACAAATACCCTCGTTCACCACTTTATTAAGCCCCAAAAACCCCTCCAGCTCCGGCGTAATTCACGGAGGTCCCGCGTCGCTTCCAGCTCTGCTACATGAAGGTGACAGGAGCTGCAGAAGAACACCGCCGCTCCTGTAAGCTACACGCAGCAACTGAGGTGAGCTGCGCGATCAGCGATGATATCACTCAGGTAACTTGCGGCCACCGCTGGATCCTCCAACAGTGACAGCAAGTTGCCAGATTGACAGCGATGAAGTCACAGGTGAGTTGTGGTCTCGGGTGGAGGATCCAGCTAGCCGCGGGTAGCCTGAGTGACGGCAGCGCTAATCGCGCTGCTCACTTCAGTCCCTCAGGGGATTAGCGGTCAACGGTGAGTCCTTCACGGGTGACCGCTAATCAGTATGCAACACCCAGACAGAGCCGCAGGATGATAATGAAGTCAGGCGAAGTACATCCGACTTCATTCTGATCGTGCGGCTCTATCGGTGTCTGCTGTCAGCGACTATTCAGCTCTGCTGAATGGCAGATGACATAGAAAAAAGGGATCCCATACGCATCAAACACGCATTGCACACGCTCTGCTAGTCATTAAATAATTAAAAAAAAGCATCGCACTTGCATTGCACACTGACCTAACGTGAACTAAAATCGTTCAGTTTTTTTCAGGCAAGTCGGACCGATTTTACACGCATAAATGTGTTTCCAGCCTTAGAAGGGATGTGAAATGTAGAGAAATCCCTAGATGATGAAACAGCAACTTCAGAGTCCAAGTCCACATGCTGCCCATGTCATAAATCAGCATCAGAGGAGGTGATGATAATGCGATTAAATTACTTCTTTTTTAAAATGGATCTTCATGCCAATTATAAACCTTGTTACGGTAGTAGCATAGTCATTAAGGTCTTTTTGATTTTTTTTCTTTTTAAAAAGCATATCATCCTCTAATTTTGAAACCAATTTTTTATGTGATCCATTGCATTATCAAACTCCTCTTTTGTTTGCTGATTAGCAATATTTTGTTTCATAGAAATAATATCCTTCTGTAAATCAATCAATTTATTTTCTTTGTTTTTCGTTATAAGCTGCATGAGGTTTATAGAACAGTTGCTATGAATTTGGTTCAACTCATTCATAAAGTTAGAGGGGAAAACAGTAGCGGGTAATGTCTTCATATGTAAACCTCTCGGAACCATGTCTTTGAGGAAATATTTATGCAGTGTAATACAGTCCCATCATGTTCTTTTCTCCATTAATATAAGCTTCACCAGCTCTCTCATATCATACATGTGAGGGCCAGGGAGGACTGGTAGGCCCAGGAGGTGGATCCACTGGACCCAGCACCCCACCTGGAGGGCAGGGTGCACGGTAGCTGGAGCACTAGTGTGGTAGGAACAGGAAGAACCAGGTCACCAGAGTCATGGAGTCCCATAGGACAGTACAGGAACAGGTGCAGGTATCAGGAAGCAAAGACAGGACCAGGTCACTAGGGTCACAGCGTACTTTAAGGCAGTAATACAGGAAACAGGAACAAAAGGACCTGAGCACCTAGCTCACAAGACAAAGCAAAGAAACACAAGCAATGATCAGGCCCCACCCACATGGAAAGGCCAGTCTTATATACCCAGCACAGCCTCAGGTCATTTCCTGTTGCAGCAGTGCTGGGCCTATAAGACCAGGTGAGTGGGCGCGGCCCGGTCCTATACAGAGGCATCAGTCAGAGTCAGACTCCTGAGACCTGGAACAGGACTCAGGGGAGCAAGAGCGGGAGAGGCAGGCATGACCGGTGGATGCATGGACTGGACCAGTGAGCAAGGAGCGGTGGTGCACTGGCGAGGCTGGATCAGTGGGTACAGAGCGGTGGTGCGATGCAGGTGCGACTGGCTCAGTAGGTATGGAGCCGTGGTGCAATGCAGGTACAACTGGCTCAGTAGGTACAGAGCGGTGGTACGATACAGGGACCGGCTCAGTGAGCAAGGAGCAGTGGTGCGATTGTGAGACTGGCTCAGTAGGTAAGGAGCGGTGCCTTGGCATCGAGAGCGTGACAATATAAAATCGAGCCCAATGGGGCTTGAGGATTCTTACTTTCATCAAACTGTTACTATCTATCTATGTATATATATATATATATATATATATATATATATATATATATGCGTAGAAGAGTAGATTTATTCTTATTAACAATTTAGGTTGCTTCTTCTCTTCTTAGTGGTTTTGTAAGGAAAGGAAGGGTTTGCTCGCACTCAGAGTTTTTGCAGAGGGACGAACATTTTTAGAAGAGGTCGAACATTGGGAGATTCTTTATCTTTTATTCTTTTTCAAACAAAAACCACAGTAAAAACAAGCTTATCATTAAAAGTTTTTTTCAAATGTGGTGGCCTGAAATGAAATATGTGCACATGGTCTAAGAAGACAGACCATTTTTTCACTAGCAATAACTAACAATCTTTAAATATAAAATCCTTTCTAAATTGCGACAGCCATCATAAAATATACATGCACTTGTGACATTTTTTATGATGGTCAAAATTAAACAAATGAATAACATTCATACCTGTGCTGCGTTTTGGAGGTGTTATCACTTTCACTTGCTTGTGCACCGCCCCCGTGCCAGCGGCCGAGCCGCTCGGATCCGGAGCTGCGGTGGCTCGAGGGGTCTCCGGATTCGGGGGGTCCGCGACGACACGACACTCGAATTAAAACAAGAGGGGGACTATGTACAAGGGGGTTAGACAGTTCGTGACGCCACGCACGGTGTGTGGTAATGTGAGGAACCACCGCTGCTGTTGGGGAGCCCGGTGACAGTGGTGTAGCAGCTGGATGTTTCACCCCTCTGTGGGTAGGGAGTTTGTGTCCCAGGGCCCGTTGGCTGGTTGGCGTTTGGGGTGCCGTTGGTTGTTGGAAAAGGGTTTTTCAGTGTACTCACTCAGTCCATGAATAACAACACCGACAGCTTGTAAACTAGAGTTCTGAGCACCACTGCAGCCCGGAGGGACCACGCTTGGGTCCGTGCCCTTGGTGTTGCTGTTAGGCTGTGGCCCTTTACTTGGCACCTTTGCCTCTTTTTGGACCCTCAAGTATAAAACTCTTCGGATCCTGCTCACCCGTATGGCTAAC
Source organism: Anomaloglossus baeobatrachus (assembly GCF_048569485.1). Lineage (NCBI taxonomy): Eukaryota > Metazoa > Chordata > Amphibia > Anura > Aromobatidae > Anomaloglossus > Anomaloglossus baeobatrachus. The sequence goes on along the minus strand of NC_134355.1, from coordinate 194,718,274 downwards.
GGAGTGAGCTTCCTCTCAGGGTTCACGCGTAGTCCTATGCCATCAGTGCGCTAGTACCCCGATTTTGGAGCGGGTTGGAAATGAATCTTGAAATCTTCACCCCCGTCGGGTAAATTACCGGAACGCGTGAAGCTACTTTCCAGCCTAGGGTCCACGTACCCTGTCGTGCCCTGGCCCCTGCCCGGTGATAGCTCAAGGCCGCCGGCTGCCCTCCTCGGCAGTCCGTGCCCCTTGACACAATCCCCTGCGACCGGGGTTCTAGCTCCTACCAGGCCCAGACTAACGTCTGTCACCTATTATCTGCAGGCCGGTGACCTCTCCCTCTCACAGAGTCACCTCACCTCCTTCCTCTCCTGGTTCACTCCACACTCCCTTCTGCTCCACTATCACTTTCTAACTTTCCCCTTACCAACCCCCCAACTGGGCAACCCTATTCTCTTCAGGCCCCCCAATGGTGTGCCTGGTGGGTACAGTGTAAAGTATTCCTAGGATTTTGATTGGCTAAGCTGTTAGCAACACCAAAGGACCAGGACCCATAACCAAGGAGGAGTGGATACTGTGCAGAAGGGCAGATTGCACAATACCCTGTGACGACCTGATAGGCCAGGGCGTCACACTTGAATTTACTGAGAAAAAAGATCCTTTAAACGCTGTAAGAAAAGGTTTAATAAAAAGTGTTCTGTTAACTAGTGATTAGAAATATTTTTCCCAATTAGGCCACATTCACACCCTCAATATGCAACCCATATTTTAAATTAGGATTTGTGAGTCAAAATTAGAAATGGAAAAATTAGATAAAAAGTATAATGTCAACATTATACTTCACAGGGAACTACAGGCCTGTGAGCCTAACTTCCATACCAGGAAAGATCTTTGAACAAATTATTAAACAACATTTATGCAAGTACCTGGATGAGAATGAAGTGATTAACCAGAGCCAGCATGGGTTTATAACAAATAAGTTATGTCAGACTAACTTAATTTCCTTCTATTACAAAATCACTGACTGGGTGGATCAGGGAAATGCAGTTGATATAGTATATCTTGACTTCAGTAAAGCATTTGACAAAGTATCTCATACAATCCTTATTGAAAAAATGACCAAGTGTGGAATGGACAAGGCAACTGTTAGATGCATTCGTAACTGGCTTAGTGATCGGAGTCAAAGATTGGTCATAAATGGCTGCACATCCAGTTGGAAGACTGTCTCAAGTGGGGTAACACAGGGCTCTGTCCTGGGCCCAGTGTTGTTCAACATCTTTATTAATGATTTAGATGAAGGTATTAAGGGTAAACTGATTAAATTTGTTGATGACACAAGCTAGGAGGAATAGCTAATACTAGAGAAGAGACAGAGAGGATTCAACAGGATCTAAACAAGCTGGAACAATGGGCAGCAACTAATAGAATGGTTTTTAACAGGGAGAAATGCAAAGTCATACATCTTGGCAAGAATAATGAAAAGAGCATATACAGCATGGGAGGAATAGAGCTATCTAAAAACATGTGTAAAAAGACTTAGGTATACTAATAGATCACAGACTGAACATGAGTCAACAGTGTTATGCAGCAGCAAAAAAGGCAAACATCATTCTAGGATGTATTAACAGAAGCATACAGTCTAGATCACGTGAAGTCATTATCCCCCTTTACTCCTTTTTAGTAAGACCTCATCTGGAATATTGTGTCCAGTTCTGGGCACCACATTTTAAAAACGACATGGGTGCTTCAGGAAGTATGTTTGGGGTTATTGTCCTGCTGGAAGACCCATGACATAGGATGCAAACCCAGCTTTCTGACACTGGGTACTTACATTGTGACCCAAAACCCTTTGGTAATCTTAAGATTTCATGATGCCTTGCACACAGTAAAGATACCCAGTGCCAAAGGAAGCAAAACAACCCAAAAACATATTTGATCCGCCACTATCTTTTACTGTAGGCACTGTTTTACTTTCTTTGTAGGCCTATTTCTGTTTTCAGTAAACAGTAGAATAATGTGCTTTACCAAAAAGCTCTATTTTGGGCTCATCTGTCCACAAGATGCTTTCCCAGAAGGATCTTTACTTACATACATTTTGGCAAACTGCTGGCTAACTTTTTAATGTCTCCGTGTCAGCAGGGGGGTCTTCCTGGGTCTGGTTTCATTTCATTCAAACGTCAAGGTGGATTGATAGTTTGCACTGGCACTGATATACTCTGAGCCTGCAGGACAGCTTGAATTTCTTTGGAACTTGGTTGGGGCTGCATATCCACCATCATGTCTATCCTATGTCGTAACTTTCCATCAATTTTTTTTGCCGCCCATATCCAGGGAGATTAGCTACAGTACCACGGGTTGTAAACTTCTTGATTATGTTGCACACAAAGGAACATCAAAATCTTTAGAGATGGACTTGTAACCTTGAGATTGTTGATATTTTTCAACAATTTTGGTTCTCAAGTCCTCAGACAGTTCTCCTCTTGTCTTTCTGTTCTCCTTGCTTAATGTGGCACACGCAGACACAAAATGCAAAGACTGAGTCAACTTCTTTCCTTTTTATCTGGTTTCAGGTGTGATTTCCTATTGCTCACACCTGTTACTTGACACAGGTGTCATGAGTGTATCCCACCCGGGGGACACCTTGGGTGAGTCTGGTATTCAAAGGCCACCCCACCTTGTGGCTTGTAGAGCCACTGCTGTTACTTGATAAATATCTTCTTTCTAGAAGTGCTGTAAGGGTTAAGCACCCTTTCCTGCTTAGCTGCTGGCTGTAACTTTTAATTTCAGGTGCTGCTTTTTGGGATCACTTCTATTCAATATTTAAGTCATGTGGCCTCATCACATGATGCCGGTGATAGAAACTATATCCTCATCTGCATAAAGAAGTCAATATATATTCAGTTGGGATAGAAAAGAAATCATAACTCAAAAGTCAAATGGTTACCCTTTACCCAACCCAATACCCCATTTTACAATTGTAGACTTCACTAGCCAGCTCTCACTTTAAATCAAATCTATTATATTACTTGTGTATGTGTTTGCTTCCATTTTTAAAGATTATTTCATTTACATTGTTTATTTTTCTTCCCTTTGATATCCTGCACATTTTTTTCTTAGGAAAAATAATAGTTTGACTTTTCTTTTGCTGTTCTGTGGTAATTGCTGACTTTTATTGCACTAAATTCATAAAAATGGCACACAGTTCATGACTTTTGTACAAAAGAAAAAATGGAACTTTTTACTGTCATCTTTGCAACTTTTTGAACACTAAAAAAATCATAAAATGTGAGACTCTTAGAAATGCATGCATGATACAACACAGGGTGGAGGCAGGGCTGGACTAGAGTTGTGACCAATTTTGAGTCTTTTTAAAAGTTGCAGTTGATGAATCAGGCCAAAAAATGGGGAATTACTTGACTCCACCCACCTACACAGGTGAACACACATAAAAAGACTTCAGAAAAGTCATAGGGTACAAAGAAAAAAAAAGCGCAAAACAGACAAAACTAGACAAAAACAGGAGACAGGCTCAAAGATGAGCCTGGGTATAATTTTACATTTAGAATAATATTACATATTGCAATTTAATTAGAATAATAATTTATATTAGAATTTATATACTGTCATATAATGTAAGTTTATTTAATATATATTTAGTATGTGTGTGTAACATTTTACTAAAAATAATTATTTTTCATTCCCAAGTACTAACAACAGAAACACTTCACAAAATGACAGTATATATTCTTATAAATATGCAAAATTAAGCTTGTTCTCATTTGACTGTAATCTATTGTAGATGGTAAAAGAGAAATTATTTCCCCCAAAAATGTCAAACTTTTGTATTTCAGGTATATTTTTATTGGCTTTGTCGGGACACTCATTCATTTGAATGGTTTGCTGATCTGCTTATCTCCCTTGAGGAGCAAATGTCAGCGCAAGGCAAAACAGACTTTCTTAGTTATCATCTATTTCTCACTGGTTGGGATGAAAACCAGGTAAAGTACCATTTTCTATGAACAACTGAACCGTATAATTTATAATAATGAGAGAAACTATTGCTGATAACAACAAATAAGTATAACAAAAGTAATTAGAATTAGTATTAGAATTAGTAGAAATAAATCATGGGTCAAAAGTAAAGAGATCCGTGCTCATAGATTACAATTTGAGATGTTCAGACCCGTGGAAGTTCGGGTTTGGCCAGACTTTACGGTAGTTAAAAGTTTGATTCGGGACCGAACCCCATATAAAAAAAAGAAAAGTCCACAGCACCTTGGTTAAAAAACTTATGTGCCTGTGCAACAGCACAATCAGCACCTCAGGAGCGCACGTCCATGATCAAGGGATCACTTGAAATAACATACCAATATTAAGGATGACAGCGTTCCAGGTTAAAAAACATGCAATTATTTATTCCATCAGTTGTGTAACAGCAACATTTCGACCTAGTGGTCATGCTTGACAAAGACCACCAGGTTGAAACGTTGCTGTTACACAACTGATGGAATAAAGAATTGCATGTTTTTTCACCCGGAGGAACACGGTCATCCTTAATATTCGAACCCCATATAAGTCAATAGAGATCCAAAATTCTGTGCTGTAAAATGACTGTAAAATGGTCGTAGCAGCTGTCTGTTTTACCTGCGCCAGTTATGAAAAATAGGTGTCAGCCCAAGTCATTTTTTTAATTTTTCCTTATTGTTTACAGAGGCGTAATGGATTGTATTGTAATAAAGCTTGTTGATTAGCTGTGCTTCAGCGTTCCAACTAAATTTTTTAACATATGAACAGTAGTCGAACTCAGATACAGACTTTTTCTTTAAAGACCTACTTTGCAATTCATGTCCGCTCATTCCTAATTACAATCCAAATAAAATGTGACACAATGGGTACAAAGTGCTAATTTTATTTAGGGGAGTGTCAATTTGCATTAGGGTAGGGGCAAACGAGTCTAATTTCCGTCCAAGTGCAATACGACAAAACATTGGGTGGCACACATCAGATTTTTTCCTTGGATTCACAGCATGCCCAAGATTAATTCAACATTTGGTTAGCACAAGGCAATGCAAGTCAATTAATCCATTGAAATCATCAGACTGCACTCAGATGACACCGCAGACACACAGAATGGAAAAGATGCAGTGAATCTGGTTTGCACTATGCTGACACTCTGATCAAACTCTGACCAAACACCATCAGTTTGCTGTTCCTGTTTTTTATAGACCCATAGACATGTAATGGCCCTTGTCACCATTGCTGCCTGGAAAAACACGGACGTTTCTTTGTGTGTATTGCATAGACTTTTGAGAGTACACAGGGCTGCTGTCACAGAGATTACTTGGAATGCAGGGGACGGGGGCACCTAGACTGGCCCTCATGCTAGGGGACCCTAGCTATCCCTGATCTTAGGGTTGCCAATGAAAGTAAGGATGTCTGAGCTGCCTTTCTGGCCCTGCTCCTGACCAGCCCTGATCTTATACCCCTCCCCAACCCCAGGGGAGGGCAGGGGCAGGAGAGATTAAGCTAAGAGAAATAGACAACCTAGGGGAAACCAAAACTCTATCTCTTGACACATTCACACAGAGGTACAAGAAAATAAGAGGTTAGGAGGAAGATAAGAGCAAGGAGGAAACAACAAGACAATGGGATGGCTCCACAACAACTCTAAGCACATAGCAATAAAATTACCAGCAGGACTGGGACACAACAGCACACAGACCAACACAGCAATAAACTATAGTTGGTGTGATAGGACGGATTACACAATCTGAAATAGGAAGGGGGCCAATGTGATAGGCTTCCAAAAGCATGTGATACCAAAAGTAACAAACAGCCTAGCAGAGGTTAATTCTTGCTAGCCTGGTCATGAATGAGCCCACAACTGGTTGACGCCCAAACCTACCTGTGTAGTAGAGTTGAGCGATGTTCGAGGTTCGCCAATTTCATGTTCAAGTGATTTTGGGGGGCGTTCGAGCTCGAGCTCGAACTCGAGCTTTTTGCTAAAAGCTCGACAGTTCGAGTTAGGTTCGAGAACGGTTCAATCACCAAAAATGTGGCTTTTCACAGTAAGGCTATGGGAACACGTTGCTATCTGCATGCGTCCTGCGTCCCCAGCACAATCCCTCTCTCTTTCCTACTCACCGATCACGGGCGCCTCGCTGCACGTCTGTCACAGATCTGCGGCATCTTTTCCTCTTTAGAAAATGGCTACCGCTTCATTAGTCAATCAGTTATTCCGTGCTTTCCCCGCCCACCGGCGCCCATGATTGGTTGCTGTCAGACACATCCCCAAGCTGAGTGACAGCTGTCTCACTGCAACCAATCACAGCCACCGGCGGGCAGGTCTATATCGTGCAGTAAAATAAATAAATAAATAAATAATAAAAAAAAAATGCCGTTCGCCCCATATTTGATACCAGCAAGGATAAAGCCACATGGCTGGAGGCTGGTATTGTCAGGATGGAGAGCACCACGTTATCGGGAGCCCACCACCCTAACAATATCAGCAGGCAGCCGCCCGGAATCGCCGCATCCATTAGATGCGACAGTCCCGGGACTCCACCCAGCTCATCCCGAATTGCCCTGGTGCGGTGGTAACAATGAATTTAATCATGCCAGGCGTCTCTCCGAGACACCTTCTATGATTAAACTGAAAGTGAAAGTAAAGAAACACACAGCGAAAAATCTTTTATTTGGAATAAAAGACAAAAAACACCCTCATTTACCTCTTTATTAATCCCCAAATACCCCTCCAGGTCTGACGTAATCCACACGTCACTCTCAGCTCGCCTACATGAAGCTGCAGCAGCACCGTAGAACATGATCGTGCTGTATTAGCTCCACGTAGCAATGAAGTGAATCGCGCTGTCAGCAGAGACTTCAGCAATGCAGAAGTTAAGATTACCAAATCTGCCTATCTTTATCATTAGAGGCAGTAGACTAGTGGATAGAGCGCTCGCCTAAGAAGCCTAACTTCAGGAATTGTAGTCCCGGTCCAGAATTTTATTTTTTTTTTTTAATTTTAATTTATAATGATATATTTATAATTATAATTTAATTTAACTGTGCACTGGGGGAGGAGCCGGACATCAGCTGTGAGCCGCGGGACACACCTCTAAAATCGGAGCAGTTCACGGAATGAGGCTGCATTGCTCTCTCCTCTCTCTTCTCTCTTTTCTCTCCTCTCTCTTCTGTGTCTTCTCTCTCTCTCTCTCTTTTTCTCCCTCTCCCTCTCTTTCTCTCTCTCTCCTCTCTCCTCTCTCTTCTCTCTCCTCTCTTTTCTCTGTCTTCTCTCTCTCTCCTCTCTCTCTCTCCTTTCTCTCTTCTCTCTCTTTTCTCTCCTCTCTCTCTTCTCTCTCTCTTCTCTCTCTCTTTTCTCTCTCTCCTCTCTTTCTTCTCTCTCTCAGACCTGGCGATGATCAGCTGATGCGGTCACCTGACGAAATCAGCTGACACTATAAGTCGAGCGGTGAGGCCGGCTTTTTACCGCCCGGCCGGCTAATCTATCAGCTGATGCTGTTGGACAGGAGTCTGCACTGAAGTTTGTAGTTTTGTTTTTTTTGTGTACTGATGCATCAGCTGATTGTATAAAAGCTGTTTATACAATCAGCTGCTGTGTCATGTGATTCAGGCCCTTGAACCTGACACATCATCTGATCGCTTTGCCTTCCAGCAAACCGATCAGATGATATTGGATCCGGATTGGACAGCGCGGGACCCTTGACCCAGGATTACTGAGGAGGGGGGTTCTTTATTTCAATAAAGATGGAGTCACTAATTGTGTTGTGTTTTATTTCTAATAAAAATATTTTTCTGTGTGTTGTGTTTTTTTTTATCTGTAGTAGAAATTCTTGGTGGCCATGTCTAATATTGGTGTGACACCATGAATTTCGGGCTTTGGGCCAGTTGATAATATACAGCTAGCCCTAACCGCATTTTTACCCAGTTAGCCACCTGTCACCAGGGCACCAGGAAGAGTTTGATACAGCGCCAGAAAATGGCGCTTCTATGAAAGTGCCATTTTCTGGGGTGCTGCGGACTGCAATTCGCAGCAGGGGTGCCCAGGAAGCTTGTGCACCCTGAGCTGCCGATTCCAATCCCCAGCTGCCTAGTTGTACCTGGCTGGACACAAAAATTGGGCGAAACCCACGTCATTTTTTTTTAATTATTTCATGAAATTCATGAAATAATTAAAAAAAAAGGGCTTCCCTATATTTTTGGTTCCCAGCCAGGTACAAATAGGCAGCTGGGGGTTGGGGGCAGCCCGTAGCTGCCTGCTGTACCTGGCTAATCATATATAAATATAACACTGCACTCTCAATGGGCAAGAATGAATAAAGATATAACTCTTTTTCTCAATGCTAATAGATTTTTAATACAGAAGGCAAGATAGCAACAATTGAAAGACATGTGACACTTGCGACAATTTTGCGACAATAACATTTTGGTCCTCCAGGACCTTGATCACATTAGTCGCTAAATTACTATGAAGAAAAGTGTTTTTTTGGGGTTTCTTTAATGATTAACAGACAGTAGCCTCCTTACTCATAGGCATATGTATAAAGACGTTCGTCCAGAAATCCAAAAAAGTGGCAATACGTGTACTTGCCGTTAAAGCTGAATTGCAGTCTGCGTCCCCAGGAGCTGTGGCCATGTGGGACGCAGACTGCAATTCAGCTTTAACGGCAAGTACAACTCTGACTATGTGGAGACCGCTCAGGTCCCTGTAGTTCCTTATCTCTGTTTTTACTACCCCCCACAGTGTATACAAAAGACATATACAGCATAAACCCCAGAGGGTCTGGAGCACAAATTCATTTTATGAGCCCACTCATAAGACACATGCATTAATTACTTTAAGGATCTTCCTGCACTTCTATACAGGCGATTATTTTTCCTTAACTGCCCGGGAAGGACAGGATATTTGTCACTCTCCCCGGGTCCCCTGCCTTGCTTCCCGGCTCCCCTGCCTCGCTCTCCGGCTCACCTGCCACGCTCCCCGGCTTCCCTGCCTCGCTCCCTGGCTCCTCTATCAGGCGTCCCCCGCTCCACAGCCTCCAGCCCCCATCACCTGCGCTCCCCAGGCGGCTCGGTCCCCGCTCCCGGCGCCCGTCGGCAGCTCTGCTCCAGGCCGGCTCCCCTGCCTCCTGTTCACCGTTCCCAGCCCTGGCTTCTGGCACCCGGGCCTCGCGCATGCGCATTAGGGCGCGCGCGCGGTCATTGACCCTTTCTTAAAGGGCCAGTGTCCTCCAACAGGATATTGAAGGATCAGGTACTGGGTATATAGGGGGATCCTTTCCAAGTGGGCGGGGCCTGTTCTTCGTGTTTTCTAAGCTAGGAGTCAGGTCTCCTTGTGTCTGTAATATACTCACCTATCTCTCTCGTAGAGCCGACCCTGCCTCGCCAACCGGTCCTGACGATACCCGAACCCCGAACGGTGACGGCCTGCCATCCCGTCAGCTCCTGCCATCTCCGATCCCTGTGGTGACCCGTCTTCTCGCTCCATTGGTTCCGGACTCTGCCTGACGACATCTCGGCCTCCGAACCTGAGCTCCGTCACCCGGACTACCATCAGAGACCCCGTGGTCCCAGGGACTTCTTTACTCCACTCCTCTACACGGACTGTCCTGCTAGTGCTCCGGCTACCGGGCACCTTGCCCTCGGTGAGGTGTTCAGCCCAGTGGATCCACCTCCTGGGTCTGCCCGTCCACCTGGCCCTAACAGTAAGAACAGGCCATGGATCCCGCCGAAGCACTAGTGGCCTTGCAGCAGGAACTCACACGCCAGCGCGAGACCCAGACCCGCATGCTGAACTTCATGTCTTCTGTGGATACCCGCCTGAACACGCTACAAGCGACGGCCACATCCTTGGCATCTCAGGTTTCCACGGTACAATCCACGGCCACAGCTCCCGTGGCAGCCTCCTCGGATGCTTCCAGACTTCGTTTGGCTTCACCACCCCGGTACGCCGGAGATCCCAAGACCTGCAGGGGATTCCTAAACCAGTGCTCCCTTCATTTCAAGCTGCTTCCGCACTTGTTTGCCTCCGACCAAGCCAAGGTGGCGTTTGTGATGTCACATCTAGAGGGTGAGGCACTGGCCTGGATGAACCCCTTGTGGGAAAAGGAGGACCCTGTGACTACCAACATCCAGGACTTCCTGCAGGCATTCAGAAACACCTTTGACGAACCTGGACGTGCCGCTGCATCCGCCTCATCACTCCTCAGGCTACGTCAGGGGACTACGACAGTAGGGCAGTATGCCATCCGCTTCCGCACTTTGGCCTCAGAATTGGGATGGAACAATGAAGCCCTCACCGCCGCCTTCTGGGAAGGACTCTCCAGCCGTATTAAGGACGAGCAGGCAGGCCGCGATGTTCCTTCCACCCTGGATGCCCTGATCGTACTAGCCACCCGCGTGGACCTCAGATTCCAGGAACGATCCAAAGAGGTGTCCCGTGAGAGACGTCCTATACGGCATTCCTCTCCTCCGCAGAAGCCCGCCGTACTTCAGTCAGCGTCGTCTGGTGTCTCTGTCCACGAGCCCATGCAGATTGACCATTTGCGGCAGTCCGAACAACACCGAGCAGAACGGCTCGCCAAGGGCCTCTGCTTCTACTGCGAAGAGGGCACACACCTTCTACGCTCCTGTCCAGAGAGGCCGGGAAACTCCAAAGCCTAGGGTTGGTAGGAGAGGCCACCCTAGGTGCTGGGACTCTCTCAGACCCGGTTACGTGGACTGTTCAAGTGACAACGGGAGAGACGCGGTTCACGGCCGAGGCGTACCTCGATTCCGGGGCAGCAGGCAATTTCATCCAGCAGGCCACGGTGGACAAGTACCAGGTGCCTGTTACTCCACTCGACAAACCCCTCGTGATTGCCTCTGTAGATGGGAGACCCCTCTCTGACACCATCTCGTGGATCACCAAGCCGGTGGAACTACGTATCGGTGCCCTGCACACCGAGAACATCGCTCTCTACGTCCTCCCACACATGTCCCATCAAATCCTGCTGGGACTCCCCTGGTTACGGACACACGAACCGTCAGTCAGCTGGGGTACTGGTGAAATCACCCGATGGGGCTCCTCTTGCCACGAGAATTGTCTGAAGACTATACAGCCCATCCGACGACCTCCGGTTCCGGAGTCCCTACCGGGACTGCCCTCGGCCTATTGGTCCTTCGCGGACGTTTTTGATAAAAAGGAGTCAGAAGTACTGCCGCCACATCGTCCTTATGACTGTGCCATCGACCTACTCCCGGGAACTACACCACCTCGAGGACGGATATATCCGCTGTCTCCTGCTGAAACTAGGGCCATGTCTGCCTACATCACGGAGAACCTAGCAAGGGGATTCATTCGGAGGTCCTCCTCTCCTGCTGGAGCAGGCTTCTTCTTCGTTAAGAAGAAAGAGGGCGATCTACGCCCATGCATTGACTACCGGGGATTGAACCAAATCACCGTGAAAAATAAATACCCCCTGCCGCTCATCCCCGAATTGTTTGATCGGCTTAGAGGAGCTTGTGTGTTTACCAAGTTGGATCTTCGGGGTGCCTACAACCTGGTCCGCATCCGCTCTGGGGACGAATGGAAGACTGCATTCAATACTCGCGATGGGCACTATGAATACTGTGTGATGCCCTTCGGCCTCTGTAACGCACCAGCAGTGTTTCAGGAATTGGTGAAAGACGTGTTCCGGGACCTTCTCTACGTCTGTGTGGTGGTGTATCTTGACGATATCCTGGTCTTCTCTCCGGACCTCCAGACCCACAGAGAGAACGTGCAGTTGGTTCTACAAAGACTGAGAGAGAATCGCCTGTACGCCAAGTACGAGAAGTGTGTATTCGAGCAGTCTTCTCTTCCCTTCTTGGGTTACGTAATCTCCGATACCGGTCTGCAGATGGACCCGGAGAAGGTCTCTTCCATTCTCAACTGGCCCCCTCCTTCCGGACTGAAGGCAATCCAACGCTTTCTGGGATTCGCAAACTATTATCGTCAGTTCATCCCTCACTTCTCTGCTCTGACTGCACCTCTCTCCGCCTTGACCAAGAAGGGGGCTAATCCAAAGGACTGGTCACCTGCGGCCGACGCCGCGTTTGGCTCCCTGAAACAGGCATTTGCTTCTTCCCCTGTGCTCCACCGTCCTGAGTTAAACCGACAGTTTACCTTGGAGGTGGATGCCTCCTCCTCGGGAGCCGGAGCAGTGCTCATGCAGAAGTCCTCCTCCGGGAAGATGGTTACTTGCGGTTTCTTCTCCAAGAGCTTCTCAGCGCCTGAACGCAACTACACCATCGGTGACCGAGAGCTATTGGCAGTCAAACTGGCTCTGGAGGAATGGCGTTACCTTCTGGAGGGAGCAGTGTACCCCGTGATCATTTACACGGACCACAGGAACCTGGAATACCTGCGGTCCGCTCAGCGACTGAACCCACGGCAGGCCAGGTGGTCCTTGTTCTTTGCCAGGTTCGATTTCCAGCTCCATTTTCGACCCGCGGACAAGAATGTAAGAGCAGATGCCTTGTCCAGGTCATTCATGCCCATGGAGCAGGAGGAGGAGACATCCCAGCCCATCATCTGTCCTAGTAAGATCATTCCGGTGGCTCCTGTCACCCTGGCCCAGATACCACCTGGGAAGACCTATGTCTCTGAGACTGACAGGCAAAAAGTGTTGCACTGGGGCCATGCCTCGAAAATAGCCGGCCATGCTGGTCAGAAGAAAACATGGAGTACGATTGTACGTCACTACTGGTGGCCATCCCTTCGCACGGACGTCGCTTCTTTTGTCTCAGCCTGCTCCTCTTGTGCCAGGAACAAGACGCCCAAACACCTGCCATATGGTCGTCTTCTGCCTCTGCCTATACCCTCCGTTCCGTGGCAACATATTGCGATGGACTTTATTACGGACTTGCCCCTGTCCTCCGGACACACAGTCATATGGGTCGTGGTGGATCGGTTCTCCAAAATGGCTCATTTCGTCCCTATGGCTGGACTGCCCTCTGCCCAGGAACTCGCTGACGCTTACATACAGCACATCTTCCGGTTGCATGGCTTTCCATCACACATTGTGTCCGACAGAGGAACTCAGTTTACCTCCCGCTTCTGGAGGGCTCTCTGCAAACATCTGGGAGTGACTCTGGACTTTTCTTCAGCCTATCATCCTCAGTCGAATGGCCAAGTGGAACGAGTCAATCAGATCTTGACCTCCTTCTTACGTCACTACGTCAACGCCCATCACGACGACTGGTCCACGCTTCTTCCTTGGGCTGAATTCTCCCTTAACCACCACGTCAGTGAGTCCTCCTCCAGCTCTCCCTTCCATGTCGTTTACGGTCTTCAGCCTTCCGTTCCATTACCTGTATCCTCTTCCTCGGATGTCCCTGCTGCTGATGCTGTAGTCCGTGACTTTTCTACAATTTGGGACTCTGTCAAGACGTCCCTTGGACGTGCTTCCCTGCGGATGAAGAGACACGCAGACAAGAGGCGTCTGGATCCCCCGTGTTTCTCTCCAGGAGATCTGGTCTGGCTTGCTTCCAAGTACGTCCGATTGAAGCTACCATCATACAAGCTGGGTCCTCGCTACATCGGGTCGTTTAAGGTCATCAGCAAAATAAATGAGGTCTCCTACAAGCTGCAGCTCCCGGCCATGATGAGAATACCCAACTCCTTCCACGTCTCCCTGCTCAAGCCGGTTGTCCTTGGTCCCTTCTCCGCTGCTGCCAGTTCTGCTCCTCCTCCTATTGCTGACGATGACATCTATGCGGTAAGGGATATCGTGGCCATGAAAACCGTACGAGGCCGACAGTTCTTCCTGGTGGACTGGGCAGGGTATGGTCCTGAGGATAGGTCCTGGGAACCCCGGGAGAATGTGGGTACTCCTCTGCTACGTGCCTTCCTGTCCCGGTTGCGGGGAGGGGGGCATGGGGGGGTACTGTCACTCTCCCCGGGTCCCCTGCCTTGCTTCCCGGCTCCCCTGCCTCGCTCCCCGGCTCACCTGCCACGCTCCCCGGCTTCCCTGCCTCGCTCCCCGGCTCCTCTATCAGGCGTCCCCCGCTCCACAGCCTCCAGCCCCCATCACCTGCGCTCCCCAGGCGGCTCGGTCCCCGCTCCCGGCGCCCGTCGGCAGCTCTGCTCCAGGCCGGCTCCCCTGCCTCCTGTTCACCGCTCCCTGCCCTGGCTTCTGGCACCCGGGCCTCGCGCATGCGCATTAGGGCGCGCGCGCGGTCATTGACCCTTTCTTAAAGGGCCAGTGTCCTCCAACAGGATATTGAAGGATCAGGTACTGGGTATATAGGGGGATCCTTTCCAAGTGGGCGGGGCCTGTTCTTCGTGTTTTTTAAGCTAGGAGTCAGGTCTCCTTGTGTCTGTGATATACTCACCTATCTCTCTCGTAGAGCCGACCCTGCCTCGCCAACCGTCCTGACGATACCCGAACCCCGAACGGTGACGGCCTGCCATCCCGTCAGCTCCTGCCATCTCCGATCCCTGTGGTGACCCGTCTTCTCGCTCCATTGGTTCCGGACTCTGCCTGACGACATCTCGGCCTCCGAACCTGAGCTCCGTCACCCGAACTACCATCAGAGACCCCGTGGTCCCAGGGACTTCTTTACTCCACTCTTCTACACGGACTGTCCTGCTAGTGCTCCGGCTACCGGGCACCTTGCCCTCGGTGAGGTGTTCAGCCCAGTGGATCCACCTCCTGGGTCTGCCCGTCCACCTGGCCCTAACAATATTCCTACCCTGAACTCCACTGTGGAGGGAACAGGAAAAACCTCACCGTATTGCCACTTTTTTTGGATTTTTGGACAAACGTCTTTATACATATGCCTATGAGTAAGGAGGCTACTGTCTGTTAATCATTAAAGAAACCCCAAAAAAACACTTTTCTTCATAGTAATTTAGCGACTAATGTGATCAAGGTCCAGGAGGACCGAAACGTTATTGTCGCAAAACTGTCGCAAGTGTCACATGTCTTTCAATTGGTGCTATCTTGCCTTCTGTATTAAAAATCTATTAGCATTGAGAAAAAGAGTTATATCTTTATTAATTCTTGCCCATTGAGAGTGCAGTGTTATATTTATATATGATTTTTCAGGGATTTGTGATCCTCTTACACTAGCACCTCTCCCATACTTGTAATTCTAAGTGTGTGCATACTATTTTCTTATTTTTGCTGTACCTGGCTAGCATACAAAAACATGACAAAGCCCACGTAATTTTTATGGGGGGCAAAAAACTCCTGCATACAGCCCTGGATGGAGTATGCTGAGCCTTGTAGTTCTGCAGCTGCTGTCTGTCTGTATGGAGGAGAGCAGACAGCAGCTGCAGAGCTACAAGGCTCAGCATGCTCCATTCACTAGTGTATGCAGGAGAGCAGACAGCAGCTGCAGAACTACAAGGCTCAGCATACTCCATCTAGGACTGTATGCAGGAGTTTTTTGCCCACCAAAAAAAAGACGTGGACTTCACCATATTTTTGTATGCTAGCCAGGTACAGCAGACAGGTTCGGCTGCCCCCAACCCCCAGCTGCTTATTTGTACCCGGCTGGGAACTAAAAATATAGGGAAGCCCTTTTTTTAATTATTTCATGAATTTCATGAAATAATTAAAATAAAAAAAAACGACGTGGGCTTCACCCCATTTTTGTGTCCAGCCAGGTACAACTAGGCAGCTGGGGATTGGAATCCGCAGCACAGGTTAGCCCGAGCTTTCTGGGCCCCTCTGCTGCGAATTGCAGTCCGCAGCCGCCCCAGAAAATGGCGCTTTCATAGAAGCGCCATCATCTGGCACTGTATTCAACTCTTTCAGCTGCCCTGATGCCAGGTGGCTTGCTGGGTAATTATGAGTTAATACTAGCTTTGTTTTACTAGCTAGTATTAACTCAGAGATTCTTAATGTCAGGCAAGTTTGACCCGGCCATTAAGAATCTCCAATAAAGGGTTAAAAAAACCCACACCACACAGAAAAAATACTTTAATAGAAATAAATACACAGACACATTAGAGACTCTATGTTTATTACTCCCTCTCATCCCTCCATGATCCATGGTCTTCTGTCTTCTTTCTCCTTCAACCCATGCAGCTCTGCTACATCAGACAGCACTGCATGGGAGGAAGACGCTGCTTCCCGTGCAGTCTACGAGTCACTCAGTGAGTGAGCAGCAGCTGCGTGCTGTAAGCGGTGACGTCACCGCTGACAGGTGCATTGCTATAGCAACGGTGATCTCCGTTATTGACCGGCTATGGCAGCCGGTGAATAACGGAATGGGGAAGCAGAATGGGGAGCCAACCATGTGCCAAAGCATCTTACCGGTACACGGGGATGCACAAACGAGCACGGCGTACCGGAGAGATGCACTGACAGGGCCTAGCAATGACGTCTAGCCATGTGACCAGTCTGTAGCCAATGAGATAGTAGACACGTGACTGGTCACATGTGTTTTTGACATCACGGAAGGTCCTATCATTCATCAGTGCTGGTTACCGGGAGGACGAAGCGATTATCGGTTGGAAAAGTGGCGAGAGACAGAGAGCAGGATGCGTCGCGGGGACAGGCAAGTGTTATGGCAATGTTTATTAACTGTATGTGTACATTTATAATGTGTTTTTATGTGTTTGTGTTTGCCTGCCATTGGTTTCAATGGGGCTCGAGAGGTTCGTCGAGCCGTTTGCCGAACCGAACTCGAACGCGGCCTCAGTTCGACGAATCGAACCGAACTCGAGCCTCTAGAGGCTCGCTCATCTCTACTGTGTAATTCATAAGCACCACAGAAAACATAGGGTGAAGTGTCAGGATAGTCACTGGCTATGCTGAAAAATACAATTAAACTTAACCTTTATTAGATATCCAGAATTTTAAAAACTTTTCACAACCCAACCACCATATAACCTAAAGCCTATCCGAACCAACCTAGATGGTATTTGCTCGGATACAAATTTAATTCCTAACAGGGCATTACAGTCCAGGGCATGTGATGGATAGAGAAAACTTTTCAGGGACCCCAAATCCCTCACTTTCTCCTTATACCAATTCTAATATCATAAATTCCTTATGATTCCTTTATTCTGACACACAACCTTTTTAATGGCAGGAGTAAAGGGTTATCAATACAGCATACATACCTTTCTCAAGGTGACTCATGCCTAGTATGTTACCAATGGGATAATTATTTATTTTTAGTGGACCCCTAGTGTCAGGGAGCATCAGTCATTTATTATATCAAAAGTATTAATGCTGATTTTCCCTACATTGCAACAAGAACCCTCATCAAGGTAACTCGTTCCTCCCTATCAGAAGCCAATTATATTTTTTTTCAAAAGACTGTGTGAATTAAAATTCATAGCCCACAGTCCCCTACTTGCACATTGCATTTCACCAGCATTGTGTCCTGGCAGAGCAGGTTGTCCTTTGGCACTTGTCAGTGATGGTAACCCCATACCGGTAAGGCTAAGAGACCTAACCATCCATCCATTCTTCAGCTCTGTTTCCATTGGACAATAGATAGTTTTCAGCCCTCAAATTGTTCCATTCGAAGCTATAGCCTTTAGGAAGAGTCTTGTTGTCTCACAGTCAAAATCCTGCTTTTGGGCTGCCAAAAATCACCCACTAACTGCGAACTTGGAGTTTTATATGACTTGGACGTAGGTACTAGTCACTAGCTCTTCTCTATCTCAAATGTAAATCTGAAACCAGTCTCTTGTCCGAAGAACCAACCTGCCCATTGTGGGATAATCCCACACTTAATTACAGTATGTCTGCCCCTGTAGTCATTTTGTTCCTGGGCAGAACTTACTATCTATAAACATTCTGCAGAACAGTTCTATATCTTATCTCATACATTGTAAGACCTATTAGAACACATTATCATCACATACAGCTCACACAATACATTTCATACAAAGACTCATAACACAGTTTACATATGCCATTTAAACATATTTCGTGTTTTCAGGGGAAAAAACATGGTCGTCCGCTACCATGCTGCCTTGAAGACACTAAATACACAACAGCCAATGTGACGCCCTGGGCTAGCCAGATAGTCACAGGTAGGTCCTTGCATAACACCAGTCCCACACTAGGTAACCCCCGCCAAACACCTACACCCTAGTCACCTCCCTCAGAGCTTAATGTACACACCAGGGGGGTGGAGCCAGGTGGTTGGCACGCCCAAGGAGTCCAGAGGGCCTGAGGAAGGAAGTGCAAGTCAGTTCAGTTCAGTCCAGTTGTTAGTGCAGTCAAGTTGAGTTGTGAGTGGAGTCAAGTGCAGCAGGTCTGTGGTGACAGGTCTGCAGCGGGAACTGACAGGTGCCAGGGTCGTAGCCCTGGTACCTCGGCTAGGAGGCATACGGTGGCCTAGCCTGCAGGAGCCAGGAAGATGGCCAGGTGGAACCGTAAGGGACCGGGACAGGGTAGTGGCCCGCTGGTACTGAACCGGGGAACCGACTGGAAACCGGAGCACACTGGGGGGTACTTAGACCCTGAAACGAGGTCCAGAAGCTACTGGACTGAGTTAATTCACTAATTGAGGTCTGGACTATAGGTCCTTTCCCACCTAAGTCCCGACTGAAGACAACAGCCCACCGAGGGGGATAGAAAGCCACCGCACAGGCAGAGAGATCCCACGGGCCAGTGTCTGCGGGCAAACAGGCTTTCCCAACACACATACCACTGGGGAGTAGACTCCTGTTGCTGAAGCTAAGGCAGTCTACATACACACTACACGGTGCTGGAGAAAGGCGAAGACCACCGAATCGGGTGGGGGACCAGACGCAGCCGGCTGCGGGCACCGACCACCATCATTTTGGTTTACCAGAGACTCTTGTGCATCAATCATACTGAGTACAGCTGTGCCCTCGGGCCACGCACTGCCCTGCACCGCCAAGCACCAACATACCATCCCAATTGGGTCCCGGGGCCATCACCCCTATCCACGGAGGGGTTAACACCTTTGCTGCGCAACATCTCCCTCGGGTGCCTAGTAAACAGCAGCGGTGGTGTCCACATTCACCACAGCCCATGGGTGGCGTCACGAACTTAACTAAAAACCACGGCCCTGGCCGTAATCCACGGCCCCAGGCTGTAAGCATCCTTTCAAAGCGAAGTGACCCCGGGTCCAGAGGCGCTTGAGCCACCCACCAACGAGCCCGGATCCGAGCAGCTCGGCTGTAGCCGAGCGCGGGGCGGTACACCAACTCATGTAAAATGACAGAAACTAGTCAAAGTCTTTTTTCTTTATGGTGGGTCATCATGACACCAGTCCCAATGGTTTGGGACCCTGGAACGCAACTCTCAGTTTCTTCCATGTGGCCCTTAGGCCAAAGTCCATATTTCCCACCTAGCTAGAAGCTGGGAGCATAGTCCTTCAAGAGTAAAACAGCCCACAAGTTCACAAGAGCTCGCATATGGCAGTCCTTCCTTGAAATGGGCAAAGTTAAACACTCCTGACTTGGCAGGCATATCGGGTCATCCGACCCCCCCCTCCCCTCAACAACAATCCATTTGCCCTCAACTAAGTGAATGTACCAGACCTTCACGCTCCCCTCCCCCAAATAAGTGCTTCCAAAGCAAGACACAGTCCATAGGGGCAGAGTCCAGGGTGGACCGGGCAGGGCCCATAAAATAAGTTGGTTGAGTCCTCGGGGGCATAGTCCATAACAAAGGGAAGTCAGTCCCTTCATGGCTCCAGAGTCATTCCAATCCAACTGAGGGGGTAAGCAACATAGGGAAACAAAACAAATACCTTTGGCCATTTATGACCAACTATCACGTGTATAGGGACAGATTCAGGGCTAGTTCTCACCTTACCATCTAGACCATGCACTATAAACGGGTTTATTTCTTTTGGCACTAGTGGGGTTAATGCACTTTCTTTTGCAGCAGCAGACTGCTTCTTCTGGCGGCAGTTAAGCAATTGTCATCCGGGATATAAGCCCTCTGCTTCTGCACTTGTTGCTGGTTATTCATTTAGTTGGAGCTAGCCAGGGAGTAGAGAGGTTGTGTCTTAATGCTGCTGCTATCATGTGATTATTGTAAGTGATTTTTTCTATCTCCTTTTTTCGTTGTACTCTTACCTTTACTCTTTTGTCATCCCCTAGTGAAGGTTATTGATGGGTATAGGTTTTTGTTTACCCCTGTCTGTTTCTGTGTTGGTGGATTGTTGGGCTCCATCCGCGTCAATCTCCTGGGTGGTGGGGACTTAGTTGTTAGTGGACAGTAGCAAGAGGGAAAAAAGGATCCAGCACAAATTCCTTCTAAAATAAAATCTGTTCCTTTATTGATGCACTTTAAAATCGTGTGAAGACCAAGAGATGGAGACATACATCAGATCATAGGATCGTTTGACGCGTTTCGGACTTCTGACTTAAAAACAACTGAGTCCTTACTCACTTATGGAGGAATTCGTGCTGAATCCTTTTTTCCCTCCTGCTACTGTGCATTATACGCTGGTCAGGACCTACCAGCGGATCTCAGGCACCCTGAAGATTCAGCGGTTCGGGTGACAGGTGAGCTTAATTTTTCTTTACCACTTAGGTGTTTGTGCCTGGACAGGAGACAGGGCTATGCTGGAGGCTCGATCCTGACTACCTCTAAGTCTACCATCGAGATAAGAGACATCGCAGGGTCCTCAGAATTAAGGCCAGTCTAGAAGCCCCAGTTCCATCTATACTATCCTGGTACACCAACACAGGGAGTCCCACATCACAGCTTCATATTAACCATGCTTCCTTCTGCTCTAAATTGTGTGTGGTTATACTAAACTGCACTTTCTGGCATCTCCTGGCTATAAGCATTCATAGCTCTTCACTCAGCCATAATGCAGCTCTGCTCTCTCTCTGACTTTTCCTACCAAGATAGCTATTTCACTCACATCTAGGCGTTCCACTTCAGAGAACCGCTTTGCGCAACGTGTCATCTCTTCCAGCTCCCATCCCATTTCTCCAGAGTCTCCATCTGTTCCAGCTTTTTATTTGTGGATGGGCAGGTCTTTTCCTTCCAGAATATCCTCCAGGGGCAGGCACTGCTCACCATGGACAGACCTTTAGAGGTTTACAGGGTTGGCCTCCCCTTTGAATGACGTAGCCTTTAAGCTCTTGTGATTCAACAATGACCACGATGGGAGGATCTTCTTTTTCGCACTGCACCACTGCATGCCATGCCACCCTTCATGTTTAACACTGCCTCATACTATGCAACAGTCAACATCTTCACTGTAGCTTGAGTTTTCCCCACTTCATGTAAATTTTCTTGACGCGAGGCCTGATCCTGCCAACTACTCCAGTTGTGAGAGTTTGCATATGACATGTAAATGTGTTTGATTTCTACAGGGGTAGGAATGTTCAGCCACCTTGGCCAATCTCTTACAGACTCATTGAAAAATTTGGCCCAACTTACCTGCTCTAAAAGGCATAGAAAGAGTAACTTCTGAGTTGAGGTGTTCAAAACACATTTCCCGATTTCAAATTCGGCAAGAGCCTTGGCTAGTTTGGGTCAGGATCAGATCCATAAACACTTTTCTTAAAAATCGGCAAATATCGGTAACTGTTCGTGGTTGCACTAATGCTCTTCTTCTACCTTATTATCACTTTGGTTAGGATAATGGTGCTGTATGATGAGTGGGGTGACATGTCTAACCCCTTCAGCCCCCGGGCACTTTCTGTTTTTGCATTTTTGTTTTTTTGCTCCTTTTCTTCCGAGAGCCGTAACTTTTTTATTATTCCGTCAATCTTGCCATATGAGGGCTTGTTTTTTGTGGGACGAGTTGTACTTTTAAATGAAACCATAGGTTTTACCATATATTGTACTGGAAAACAGCAAAAAAATTCCAAGTGTGGAAAAACTGCAAAAAAAGTGTGATCGCACAATAGTTTTTGGGATGTTTTATTCACCGTGTTCACTATATGATAAAATTGATGTATCTATGTGATGCCTCAGGTCAGTGCGAGTATGTAGACACCAAACATGTATAGGTTTACTTGTATCTAAGGGGTTAAAAAAATTCACAAGTTTGTCCAATAAAAGTGGCGCACGTTTTGCGCCATTTTCCAAAACATGTAGCGTTCTTACTTTTTGGGATCTATGGCTCAGTAATGGCTTATTTTTTGCGTCTCGATCTGACGTTTATAATGGTACCATTTTTGCGCAGATGCTACGTTTTGATCGCCTGTTATTGCATTTTGCGTAAAACCTGCGACGACCAAAAACCGTAATTTTGGCGTTTGGAATTTTTTTGCCACTACGCCGTTTACCAATCAGATTAATTGATTTTATATTTTGATAGATCGGGCATTTCTGAACGCGGCGATACCAAATATGTGTATATTTATTTATTTTTTAACCCTTTAATTTTCAATGGGGGGAAAGGGGGGTGATTTGAACTTTTAGGTTTTTTTTATTTTTTAAAACTTTTGTTTTTACTTTTTTTTTTTATTTTACTAGTCCCCCTAGGGGGCTATAGCGATCTGCAATCCGATTGCTATTATCTATCTGCTGATCACAGCAATACAGCTGTAAACAGCAGATTCAGTCACTTTGTTTTTGCCTCCGCTCTCAGCCGAGGGAAAACGAAAGTGAAACATCATAGCAGCAGGCGTCATCACATGACCCTGTGCTAGGATGGCAACCACCGATAGTCACGTGATAACACACGTGACTTCCGGTGGGGGCGGCGTTAAGTAAAAAACATGGCCGCGCGCATTTAAATCTTGCTGCCAGACTTTGGCAGCAAGATTTAAGGGGTTAATGGCCGCGGGTGGAAGCGATTCCACCTGCGGCTAGCAGGCACACATGTCAGCTGTTCCTTAACTTTATGTGGATGTTCTGGCAGCTAATCAGAGCACAGAAGACAACCACAACGGCTTGTGTCATTGGTTGCCTAAGTCACATGTCCATCTTCATATAAAATGTGGACATGCAGCGCCAGCACCATTTAGTGACTGCTACAGCTTAGGGATGGTGCTACCTTCGCTACTTCAGGACAGAAGGTTAGCTTAGCTAGTGGGCTTAATTTTAGGTAGCTGGGATAGTTAGGAGGGTGATAATGTAGAATTGAGAAGTGCAGGGGCATGCAGTGCAGGGAATGTTGTGAGCCACTAATCGGCATTTCATCATCTAGTGATTGCTAATTGTGTGGTCATTCAAAAAATTTCTATTTAATCATATAAATAGAGATTGTAAAAATAGTTATCCAGCTAAAAATTGCCATTTAATCATCTGAATAGGGGTAATTGTGTGGGCCAGCCCAAAATTGCTATTTCATCATCTAAATAGTGCAAAATCTGTGCTACAGCTCAAAATGCTATTTCTGTATCT
The DNA here is from genome assembly GCF_048569485.1 of Anomaloglossus baeobatrachus. NCBI lineage: Eukaryota > Metazoa > Chordata > Amphibia > Anura > Aromobatidae > Anomaloglossus > Anomaloglossus baeobatrachus. The sequence continues at coordinate 194,694,986 of NC_134355.1, read as the reverse complement.
AAGTAGTGCAAAATTTGTGTTAATCATCTAAATAGTGCAAAGTCTCTGGTTCAGCTCAAAATTGCTTTTTCAGCATCTAAATAGTGTTAAATCTGTGGTCCAGCTAAAAAGCCCCATTTCATCATCTAAATAGTCATTGCTAATTTAGTGACAGGTGACTGACAGGTAGAGATGAGCGAACCAGCCGCGGTTCGGCTCGAGCTCGGTTCGCCGAACTGAGGTCCCGTTCGAGTTCGGTTCGGCGAACGTTCGACGAACCGAACTCGAACCAATAGGAAAGAATGGGAGGCAATCACAAACACATAAAAACGCATTCTAAATGTACACATACAGTTAATAAACATTGCCATAACACTTACCGGTGCCCACGATGCGTCCTGCACTCTGTCTCCTGTCACTATTCCTTCCGATGATCGCTGCGTCCTCCCGATAACCAGCACGGACAGGACCTTCCGTGACATCGTCAAAATAGCCATGTGACCAGTCACGTGGCTATTATCTCATTGGCTACAGACTGGTCACATGGCTTTGACGTCATGTCCTGTCCTAGGTCCTGTCATTGCACTCTCCGGTACACGGTGCACATTTGTGAATCGCTGTGTACCAGCGACATGCTCTAGCACACGGTCGACTCCCCATTCCGTTAGGGACCAGCTGACACAGCCGGTCATTAACGGAGATCACCGTTGCCATAGCAACGCTGTTAGCGGTGATGTCACCGCTAACCGCGGCTCCGGGAATCACATGATCGGAGCACGATTGCTATGGTAACGCGTCTGTCAGCGTTACCGCTAACAGCCAGCAGTACTGATCTCTCACGGAGTGAAGGCTGCATGGAAAGCAGCGTCTTCCCCCATGCAGCAGTGATGGAGCAGAGCTGCATTTGTTGAACGAGAAAGACAGAAGACCATGGATCGTGGAGAGCTGACAGTGAGTAATAAACATGGAGTCTCTAATGTGTCTGTGTATTTATTTCTATTAAAGTATTTTTTCTCTGTGTGGTGTCTTTTTTTTAACCCTTTATTGGAGATTCTTAATGGCCGGGTCAAACATGCCTGACATTAAGAATCTCTGGCTTAATACTAGCTAGTAAAGCAAAGCTAGTATTAACTCATTATTACCCAGCAAGCCACCCGGCTTCAGGGCTGTTGGAAGAGTTGGATACAGAGCCAGATGATGGCGCTTCTATGAAAGCGCCATTTTCTGGGGAGGCTGCGGACTGCAATTCGCAGCAGAGGTGCCCAGAAACCTCGGGCTAACCTGTGCTGCAGATTCCAATCCCCAGCTGCCTAGTTGTACCTGGCTGGACACAAAAATGGGGCGAAGCCCACGTCATTTGTTTTTTAATTATTTCATGAAATAAGTGAAATAATTAAAAAAAACGGGCTTCCCTATATTTTTGGTTCCCAGCCGGGTACAAATAGGCAACTGGGGGTTGGAGGCAGCCCGTGGCTGCCTGCTGTACCTGGCTAGCATACAAAAATATGGCGAAGCCCACGTCATTTTTTTGGTGGGCAAAAATCTTCTACATACAGTCCTGGATGGAGTATGCTGAGCCTTGTAGTTCTGCAGCTGCTATCTGCTCTTCTCCATACAGACAGACAGCAGCTGCAGAACTACAAGGCTCAGCATACTCCATCCAGGACTGTATGCAGGAGTTTTTTGCCCCCTGAAAAAATGATGTGGGCTTCGCCATATTTTTGTATGCTAGCCAGGTACAGCAGGCAGGTACGGCTGCCCCCAACCCCCAGTTGCCTATTTGTACCCGGCTGGGAACCAAAAATAAAGGGAAGCCCTTTTTTTATTATTTCATGAATTTCATGAAATAATTAGAAAACAAATGACCTAGGCTTCGCCCCATTTTTGTGCCCAGCCAGGTACAACTAGGCAGCTGGGGATTGGAATCCGCAGTACAGGTTGGCCTGAGCTTTCTGGGCCCCACTGCTGTGAATTGCAGTCTGCAGCCGCCTCAGAAAATGGTACTTTCATGGAAGCGCCATCTTTTGGCGCTGTATCCAACTCTTCCAGCACCTGCCTGCTATACCTGGCTAGCATACAAAAATATGGCGAAGCTCACGTCCTTTTTTTGTAGTTTTTTGGCAAAAAAAATAAAAAATGCTTTCCTGGATTTTCCATTGCCAGTGAAGGTAACACCAAGCAGTGGGGGTTAGCAGCCAATAGCTGCTTGGATTACCCTTAGCTAGCAATACAAAAAATGCAGCGGGAGCCCATATATATTTTTTTTAATTATTTATTTAAAGAACTAAAAACAAAATGGGCTTCCCTGTATTTTGATTGCTGGACATCACAGTGCTGTAAAAATAAATCTTTAAAAAAAATGACATAGCGCTCCGCGGTATTTTTGATTCTCAGCGCAGATAAAGCAGACAGCTATGGGTTGCAACCACCATCTGCCTGCTGTTACCTTGGTTGGCAATCAAAATACAGTAAAGCCCATTAATTTTTTCTATTTAAAAAATAGTTAAAAAAAAAATGACGTTGGGTCCCCCCATTTTGATAGCCAGCTAGGGTAAAGCAGATGGCTGTAGCCTGAAAACCACAGCTGGCAGCTTTACCGTGGTTGGGGATCCAATGTGGAGGTCCCCCCAGGCTCTTTTTTTATAATTATTTTATAAATATTAATAATTACAAAAAAAAAGTAGGGTCCCCCCCAAATTGGATCACCAGCCAAGGTAAAGCGGACAGCTGTGGTCTGGTATTCTCAGGGTGGGAAGGTCCATAGTTATTGGGCCTTCACAGCCTAAAAATAGCAGGCCGCAGGCACCTTAGACGTGGCGCATCCACTAGATGCGCCAATCCTGGCGCTTCACCCCAGCTCATCCTGTGCCCTGGTGCAGTAGCAAACGGGGTAATAAATTGGGTTGATACTAGCTATAAAGTCACCTGAGATCAAGCCCAGCAGTTTGTGATGTCATGGCGTCTATTAGATACCCAACATCATAAACTGTCAGTACTAACAAAAAAAATCGACAAAAGAAATTTATTTGAAAAAACAGTCCCCAAAAGATTCCCTCTTCCACCAATTTATTGTAAGAAAAAAAATAAAGGGGTCCCACGACGACTCTGGACCGTCTAGAATATGGGGGGAGACACTCAGGGAACGTATCCCCCATTTTCTAGGAGTGCAGACCCTTCATGTGAGGAGTGTGGGTGCAATGAATCTGCACGCACTCTCCCCGGGTCCACAGCAGCAGAGTCCATGTCGTAATGGTTGCTACCAAAGCTGCAATGCCCTGCTCATGAGGTAAGGGCATGCATAATCAGGAGAACTATTCTACATTTCCAAATATTGGTATTTGCTGATATTATTGCTATTCCACCTACTATATATTGGGGATAGGATCTTGGAGATAGAATACTCCTTTAAGTCCAGTTATCCAGCTGAATGAATACTAAACAACAGAGCTCGCTATTTAGATGTGTTTTCTTGTGGCGTATAACGGACTCTCATGTTTGGTAGTCGTTCAGCAGGGAAACTATAAAAGCAAATCCCTCCATTTGGAAATGTAGTATAGCTCTCCTGATCAATTATGTTCCTTACCTCATGAGCAGGGCATTGCAGTAATAGTAATAATTTATTCATTTATATAGCGTTATTAATTCCATAGCGCTGTATGTCTTTGGAGTGTGGGAGGAAACCCACGCAAACACGGGGAGAACATACAAACTCCTTGCAGATGGTGTCCTTGGTGGGAATTGAACCCAGGACCTCAGCGCTGCAAGACTGCAGTGCTAACCACTGAGCCACTGTGCCGCCCATTTAGCTTACAGATGCATAACCACCACTCACTGTGTCTGAACACAGGAAGCTGAGCTGACAGCCGCTCTGTGCATGCGGCAGCGTCTATTGTGAAGGAGAGGGCCGTGGGGGGATCAACGCTGCACAGGTACTGTGGGACACCGGGGAACACCGGTGGGGTTATAGGGGGTGACCTGGCAGGGCCTGGGGAGGAGTTTTCTGTCGCATGTGTCATGGCACATGTGACAGAAATCAGAGGAGTAGGGTGAATGCGGTCGGCGTGCTGCTGTGCGCACGGCCATCTTGGATTTCTGGGAGGGCATCGGGGGGGGCACTTTAGCGACACCGGGGGACCGGAGGGGACCGGGGAGGAGATTTATTATGTTTGTTCATGCCAGATGGGAGATAAATAATTTTTTACCGACACTGTCATTTACTGTAACGTGATCATCGGTATACGGTGTATACCTGTGATCATGTGAGCGGGGACCGGAAAAACCGTCCTGAATCAGGATCTCCAGGGTCTCAGCTAGCCCTGAAACCCCGGAGATTTTCTGACGCTGGGGGGCGCTATTCACTTATTTCTGCCTGCTGTTTATAAACGGCAGATTAGAAAAAGGCTAGATTCACACGACCGATCCGTTTTTGTGGTCTGCAAAAAACAGTCCGTTTTTTTTCACGGGTGCATCCGTGTGGCATCGGTTTCCGTTCCGTAGACGGTCCGTATGTCATCTGTTTGTCATCCGTGTGACTTCCGTTTTTTTGTGTACTGCAAAAAAACTGAAGGAGGGAAAATACATAAATTTACCCAGGATCCATAGCTTCAACCTACATGAGATGGTCACATGTTCACTCCAGTGCCATTTTCTACTGCTTTTCACAGCGTAGAGTGCTTTGGTGATTTTCTTTTGCCTGTACACTTCATATCAGTCTTTTCTGTCATTATAATGGCAGAAAGACACATAATGTCCCACTCTCCTGCATTTTGTAATTTTGCACCCTTTGGTGCCTTTCATGTGGCACTAAGGGGTGCTTAGCTTTGTATTTAGCCAAAAAACTGAAAAAAAAAATGACGTGGGGTTTCCCCTATTTTTGTAGCCAGCTAGGGTAAAGCAGACGGCTGCAGCCTGCAGACCACAGCTGGCAGCTTCACCTTGGCTGGTAATCCAAAACTGAGGGCACCCCACGCTGTTATTTTAAATTAAATAAATAATTAAAAAAAAAAACACGTAGGGGTCCCCCCAAAATTGGATCACCAGCCCAGGTAAAGCAGACAGCTGGGGTCTGATATTCTCAGACTAGGGAGGTCCATGGTTATTGGACTCTCCCCAGCCTAAAAATAGCAGGCCGCAGCCGCCCCAGAAGTGGCGCATCCATTAGATGCGCCAATTCTGGTGCTTCGCCCCAGCTCATCCCGTGCCCTGGTGCGGTGGCCAACGGGGTAATATATGGGGTTAATACTAGATGTGTAATGTCACCTGGCATCAAGCCCTGGGGCTGGTGAGGTCAGGCGTCTATCAGATACCCGACATCACCAACCCAGTCAGTAATAAAAAAAAATAGACGACAAACACATTTTTATTTGAAAAAACACTCCCCAACACATTCCCTCTTTAACCAATTTATTAGAAAGAAAAACAAATCCAGGTCTGGTGTAATCCAAGGGGTTACCATGATGATCCACACTGTCCCAGTCAATGAAGAGCAGGATGTTCCCCATTGGCTGGGAGAGCAATGCAGTGACTTGAGCTAACATCAGTAGGTCAGCCCAGGTCACTGCAGGGGATGACAAGTGCTGCTGTCAGCGAGGTACATTACCTGCGCTGATCTCCTGCACTGCTGACAGCACCTGTCACTGAGTTCAATGACCTTCACAGCCAAGTATCGCGAGAGGCCCGTGACGTCACCGCTAGTCAGTCTCGGGTCGGAAGCGAGAGAAGGTGATGTGACAAGCGGCGGCCATGGAGGACAGTGACAGCGCTGAGGTCGGGACTTCATCGCCGCAGGTAAGCCGAGCGGGACCATGTGTGCAGAGTGCCAGGTGGGCGGAGCCTAGCAGGGTAATGTATGCAGAGTGCCAGGTGTGCAGAGTGCCAGGTGGGCGGAGCCTAGCGGGCCCATGTGTGCAGAGTGCCAGGTGTGCAGAGTGCCAGGTGGGCGGAGCCTAGCGGGGAAATGTGTGCAGAGTGCCAGGTGGGCGGAGCCTAACGGGACCATGTGTGCAGAGTGCCAGGTGGGCGGAGCCTAGCGGGGTAATGTGTGCAGAGTTCCAGGTGGGCAGAGCCTAGCGGGACCATGTGTGCAGAGTGCCAGGTGGGCGGAGCCTAGCGGGTAATGTGTGCAGAGTGCCAGGTGGGCAGAGCCTAGCGGGACCATGTGTGCAGAGTGTCAGGTGGGCGGAGGCTAGCGGGACCATGTGTGCAGAGTGCCAGGTGGGCGGAGCCTAGCAGGACCATGTGTGCAGAGTGCCAGGTGGGCGGAGCCTAGCGGGACCATGTGTGCAGAGTGCCAGGTGGGCGGAGCATAGCGGGACCATGTGTCCAGTGTCAGGTGGGCGGAGCCTAGCGGGACCATGTGTGCAGAGTGCCAGGTGGGCGGAGCCTAGCGGACCATGTGTGCAGAGTGCCAGGTGGGCGGAGCCTAGTGGGGTAATGTGTGCAGAGTGCCAGGTGGGCGGAGCCTAGCAGGACCATGTGTGCAGAGTGTCAGGTGGGCAGAGCCTAGCGGGACCATGTGTGCAGAGTGCCAGGTGGGCGGAGCCATGTGTGCTGGCGGCGGAGTGCGAAGTAGGTGGAGCCTAGCGGGGTCATGTGGCGCTGAGGATGTCAGTGTCGTGGACTGCATGGCTGGGGACAGGTGAGGGTGAGTGTGAGTGTGAGTGTGTGTGTGTGTATGTATGTGTACATGCCGCGTGCAGGAGGGGGCGGAGCGAGCTGAGCGGGGAAGTGTCGGCTTCCTGCACACATAACTAGGATAAATATCGGGTTGCTAACCAAAGCGCTTTGCTTGGATACCCGATGTTTATCTTGGTTACCAGCTTCTGGCAGGCTGCCAGTGATGGCTCCTGCACACTGTAGCTGTAAAAAGCCCTGCTTTTTGCTGCTAGAACCGTTCTCGAACGTAACTAGAACTATCGAACTTTAGCAAAAAGCTCGAGTTCTAGTTCGATCTAGAACAACCCCCAAAATCACTCGAACCGCGAACTGGAGAACCGCGAACCGCGCTCAACTCTACTGACAGGTGTGGACCTATGGTTGTGAAATAGATGGTTAAAAAAGGGAAAGGGTACATCAAATGTGGGTGGGAAATTCCTTACTTGTGCTGGAAGGCGGAATAGGCATGGTGTTCGAGATGTACATGGAGTAGGTGTAAATGTTACTGAAAGATCTACTGAACAAACAATGGCTCATCCAATCCAAAGGCAACTGACAACTTCTGTTACTGAATGGCTACTTGACTCCCTTTATTTGGTACCCACACAGCGGTATGACTTGTAGATGAGAGTCAGAAAGAGCATGTGCTACAGTGGAAAGCAAGCGCTAGATCAAATGGCCTCTCCTCCTCTTAGTCCACCTCAACATCACATACAATACAGTCCTCAGAGATGGCACCCCAATTACCCTTGTTTCCCACCACGTCACAACTCTGCAACCGGCCAACTAACTGTGGAAAATCACAGATGGGCGAGTCTGGAAAGCTTTTCAAACATTCTATTCCATGGGCGTGAGATGTCTGCTCAAAAGATTCCCAGACTGAAGAAGAGGAAAGCATCTGCGCCGATGATCAAATCTTTGTCAGTTAGACCCAGAGTTGGACGAAAAAGGGTTCAAGCAGAATCCAGACCCTCATCACCAGATGTTTACCCCTGGGGGTTTAGGTGATGATGATGAGACAGGTGATGATGTCAGGGCAGAAAGAGAAGGAGGATGACAGAAAGAATTATGATAAGGTTGTAGATCCCATTTGGTGTGAACCCAGAGGCATGCAGCTGAGTAGCTCAGCAGAGGAGGTGGAGGAAGACGGGAAGATTACACTGCAGCTTCCCACACAAACATGTAGTGATGCAACCATGACAAGCACTGCATCCTCACCCACAACTCTGGCTGAGGCCAGCAGCGGTCATGGGTCTGCAGTTCATATGGGCGGCAAGCATTGTCTAGCCTTTGAGACTGGAAAGGATGGCTCCCCTTACGTTATTTGCCAACGTTTGTAAAAAATGACTCAGTAGAGGCAGAAATTCAAATAATTTGACTACTACATACATGAATTGGAACATATGCAACCACCATGCGTAATTCTGGGAATCTTAAGGCCGCTTTACATGCTACGATTTATCTGACGATCTCATTAGCGATGTGACACGCCCAGATCGTAGTTACGATTTGCCGAGATTGCTCATAGGTCATTTACTTGTGGTCACATGTACACATCTCACAAACGACGCAAAATCATTCAGCGATATATTGTTTGGCCAAGGCGGACATGTGGATGTTGTTTGTCGTTTGCAGGGTGTCAAACGTACCAATACGTCTGCTGCGTTCCAAACGATGAACAATATTTTGAAACTGAATGACGTGTCAACGATCAACGATTTTCAACCTATTTGTGATTGTTCGGAGTCTCTTGTAGGTGTCACACGCAACGACGCCGCTAACGATGCCGAATGTGCATCACGGAATCCGTGACCTCGACGACATATCGTCAGATAAATCATAGCGTGTAACGTCGCCTTTACTGTACTAACTTGTGGACTAGTGGGTATCCCCATGCACTGGTTGCCCTATCAACCATGTCTACTGCTATTATCTTCATTCTCCGTCACCATGGCAAGTGTTCTCACACAGGTCTCCGGCCACAGAGCCTCAACTTGTTTTCCTGCTACAGTCATGATGAGTGAGAGCCCATCAGCTGTTTTGGAAGTGGACATGTCTGGTATTTTTGAAAGATCTCAAACACTAAAAGCTAAGAAACTGAACTTCACCATATCTAAACTGTTGCTCACGGAAATGCTGCCTTCCTACCTGGTGGATACAGATGGTTTCCTAAACCTGATGGCCATGGCTGTCCCCCAGTACCAGTTGCCCAGTCACCATTACTTCTCTAGTAAAGCTGTGCCTGTGCTACATCAGCATGTAGAAGACAATATCACCCATTCCTTGAAAAACACTGACAGGGTGCATTTCACCACTGACACCTGGACAAGCAAGCATGGCCAGGGGTGTTACATCTCACTGACAGGCAGGGAAGGGGCTGCAGAATTCCTGAAATCATCAAGGCTTGCGGGACAAATCTCTGGATCTATCACTTCATCCAATGCTTCTGCCTCTTTCACCTCCTCTAGAGCCTCCAACTACGCCCTCAACCTCTCCCTTAATGTAAAACACGTTTCAGCAGTGCAGAAAAAATCAACCCCACCTCCGTACAGTGAAGCCAGGGCTCACCGCAATGAGGCAGTGTTGAAACTAACATGCATTGGAGAACGCTGTCACAGAGCTCAAGAGTTTGGACAGCTATCCAGGCCGAGTTTCAACAATGGCTGTCTCCACTGAACCTGAAAGCAGGAAAAGCCGTGTGCGATAACGGTCCAAATCTGGTGGGGCCCTAGGCCGGGTCAGACTCACACACATGCCATGCATGGCTCACATACTCAACCTGGTTGTACAAGAATTTGTAGGACATTATCCTGGCCTGGATGTGCTGCTGCAGAAGGCACGGTCGCTGTGTACTCACTTCCGCCTTTCACAAAATGCAACTAATCGACTTGCATCGATACAGACGACTTTCTGCCTACCGATTAACTGGTTGATAAGCGCTGTGCTGACATGGTGAAATTCCACTCTGCACATGTTGCAGCGACTGTGGAGCAGCAACGAGCCATGGTATCATATGTGATAACACGTAGTCTGGGCCAACGCAGTCCAGTTGTGGCGAAAATTACACTTGTGGAATGGGCAGAGATGAAGGAGCTCTGTACCCTTCTACAGAGTTTCAAAATGGCTACTAGGATGGTTAGCACTGATGATGCCTTCATGAGCATCACTATTCCTGTCATCTACAAGCTGGAGCAGACTTTAAATAGTCTATGGGAGGAGGTGGTGCTCTCAGAGGAAGCGGAGGAATGAGTGGAGGATGTGCAAAGGAGATCAATATCTGTAAGGTCTGAACTGTTGTCACACAGGCAGGTGGTATAGGAGAGTGGAATACAGAGATCGAGAGGGGCTCATGGTACCATTCAAACTGTTAGTGAAGGTGCAGAAACCGAGGAACAAATGTACCAGTAGAACAGATTACAAGTCTGACACATAGTGAACAACTGGAGAGGATGGAGCAGGATCAATATTAATGCCATCAGTGTGCATTTGGATCCTTTTGCACTTTGGTCTTCGAAAATGGAAGAGTGGCCTGAGCTTACCAGTCACGCCTTTGAGGTTTTGTCATGCACGGTGACCATAGTTCTCTCAGAACGTTTCTTCAGCACTGCTGGTACTGTCCTGATGGATAAGCACATGCGGCTATCCAATGAATGTGTAGACTGCCTAAATTTCACGAAGATGGACAAGTCATAGATCTCCAAAGACTTTTCTACTCCAGTCACATACTGTAATGACTAAGCAATGGTATAGTTTTCAGTGTGCTGCATTGATCTTGCATTATTGTAGTCTGTGACACCATTGTCATGGCTTCTGTGGCCACTATTTTCACAAAAGCTGATGTTACTAATAGAGATGAGCGAACCGGTCGCGGTTCGGCTCGAGCTTGGTTCGCTGAACGGAGGTATGGTTCGAGTTCGGTTCGGCAAACCGGTTCGGCGAACCACTCGAACCCATAGGAAACAATGGGAGGCAATCAGAAACACATAAAATCACATTATAAATGTACACATACAGTTAATAATCATTGCCATAACACTCACCTGTCCCCGAGATGCGTCCTGCACTCTGTCTCCAGCCGCTTTTCCATCGATAATCGCTGCGTCTTCCCGGTAACCAGCAGTGATGCAGGACCTATCGTGACGTCAAAATAGCCATGTGACCAGTCACGTGTCTATTATCTCATTGGCTATAGACTGGTCACATGACTATGACACGTCATGCTAGGACCTGTCATTGCATCTCTCTGGTACACGGTGCACGTTTGTGTACCGCCGTGTACCGGCGACATGCTCTAGCACACGGTCGACTCCCCGTTCTGCTTCCCCGTTCCCTTATTGACCGGCTGACACAGCCGGTCAATAACGGAGATCACCGTTGCCATAGCAACGCACTTGGTAGCGGTGATGGTGATGTCACCGCTACCACACGCAGCAGCACCGGAATCACGTGATCGGAGCAGCGTTGCTATGGCAACCCATCGCTTACAGCCGGGAGCCTGTGGTCACTCTCACAGAGTGATTTCTGCATGGAGCACAGAGTCCTTTCTCTCATGCTGTCTAATGTAGCAGAGCTGCATGTGTTGAGAAAGAAGGCAGAAGAGCAGGATTGTGGAGGGCTGGAGGGGGTAATAAACATGGAGTCCCTAAGTGTGTCTGTGTATTTATTTCTATTAAAGTATTTTTTTTCTGTGTGGTGCTTTTTTTTTAACTCTTTATTGGAGATTCTTAATGGCCGGGTCAAACTTGCCTGACATTAAGAATCTCTGGCTTAATACTAGCTAGTAAAACAAAGCTAGTATTAACCCTTATTACCCAGCAAGCCACACGGGTTCAGGGCTGCTGGAAGAGTTGGATACAGTGCCAGATGATGGCGCTTCTATGAAAGCGCCATTTTCTGGGGAGGCTGTGGACTGCAATTCGCAGGAGAGGCGCCCCCAAACCTCGGGCTAACCTGTGCTGCGGATTCCAATCCCCAGGTGCCTAGTTGTACCCGGCTGGACACAAAAATGGGGCGAAGCACACGGCGTTTTTTTTTTTTTTTAATTTCATAAAATTCATGAATTAATTAAAAAAAGGGCTTCCCTATATTTGTAGTTCCCAGCCGGGTACAAATAGGCAGCCCGTAGCTGCTTGCTGTACCTGGCTAGCATACAAAAATATGGCGAAGCCCACGTCATTTTTTTTGTAGTTTTTTGGCAAAAAAAATAAAAAATACTTCCCTGGATTTTCCATTGCCAGTGAAGGTAACACCAAGCAGTGGGGGTTAGCAGCCAGTAGCTGCTTGGATTACCCTTAGCTAGCAATACAAAAAATGCAGCGGGAGCCCATATATACAGTGGAACCTTGGATTATGAACATAATTGGTTCTGGGAGTGTGCTCTTAAACCAAGTTACTCTTATATCAAAGCGAATTTTCCCATAGGAAATAATTGAAATGCAGACAATTTGTTCACCGTCCCAACAATATTTACAGTATTTTTACAAACTTATTGCAGTAATACAAAATAATGTCCTGTATTAATATCAAATTATTACAGTCACTAATACAAAATACTGCACAGTAAAAACAAATTAAACTGCGCATAAGCTTCCAATAGAATTGTTGGTGTGCGAGAGGTACAAGCAATGTACTGTACTGGTTAGCAGAAACAAAGTATAATGCTATATCCACAAATGCAAATTGATAGACATGCTATATAGTATATACTGTACTGTACAATGGTATACTGTATACTGTACATACGGACAGAAAATTACCTCCAGAGAGGGGTCAGAGCGCGGTGAAAGGACAGAACCAGACGTGTGCACGGTGAATATTTGCTCTTATTGCAAAGCATTGCTCTTAAACCAACAAATTTTTAAAAAGCTTTGCTTGTCTTGCAAAACACTCTCAAACCAAGTTACTCTTAAACCAAGGTTCTACTGTATATTTTTTTTAATTATTTATTTAAATAACTAAAAACAAAAAGGGCTTCCCTGTATTTTAAATGCCTGACATCACAGTGCTGTAAAAATAAATCATTAAAAAAAATGACATAGCGCTCCGCAGTATTTTTGATTCTCAGCGCAGTTAAAGCAGACAGCAATGGGTTGCCACCCCCATCTGCCTGGCGTTACCTTGGCTGGCAATCAAAATACAGGGAAGCCCGTTAATTTTTTTTATTTAAAAAAATAGTTAAAAAAAATGACGTTGGGTCCCCCCATTTTTGATAGCCAGCTAGGGTAAAGCAGAAGGCTGTAGCCTGAAAACCACGGCTGGCAGCTTTACCATGGTTGGGGATCCAATGTGGAGGTCACCTCAGGCTCTTTTTTATAATTATTTTATAAATAATAATAATTACAAAAAAAAAGTAGGGTCCCCCCCAAATTGGATCACCAGCCAAGGTAAAGCGGACAGCTGTGGTCTGGTATTCTCAGGGTGGGAAGGTCCATAGTTATTGGCCCTTCACAGCCTAAAAATAGCAGGCCGCAGGTTCCCCAGAAGTGGCGCATCCACTAGATGTGCCAATTCTGGCTCTTCACCCCAGCTCATCCCGTGCCCTGGTGCAGTGGCAAACAGGGTAATAAATGGGGTTGATACTAGCTGTAAGGTCTTGTGACATCAAGCCCAGCAGTTTGTGATGGCATGGCATCTGTCAGATACCTGACATCACAAACTGTCAGTACTAACAAAAAAATAGACCAAAAAAAAATGTATTTGAAAAAACACTCCCCAAAACATTCCCTCTTTCACCAATTTATTGTAAGAAAAAACAAATAAGGGGGTCCCACGATGACTCTGGACCATCTAGAATATGATGGGGACATGCTCAGGGAATGTATCCCCCATTTTATAGGAGGTCAGACCCTCCATGTGAGGAGTGTGGGTGCAATGAATCTGCACGCACTCTCCCCGGGTACACAGCAGCAGAGTCCATGTCGTAACGGTTGCTACCAAAGCAGCAATACCCTGCTCATGAGGTAAAGGCATGCCTAATTAGGACAACTATTC